>NC_064673.1:2400000-3000000 GCF_023278565.1 Colletotrichum lupini | reverse complement strand
TTAATTATAATAATAATTTTATTAAAAACTTTATTTATAGCGGGGCTATTATTAATTAGTTAGTTAACTATAGGGATTAATAAGTAGTTAACGTACTCTATTATTATAGCTAGCGGCTCGGGGTCGACCTCTCCTAAGTACTAAGGTTTAATTATAATAGCCTAAAAACTTATTAAGCCATAAGGTAATTTTATTATATAAGTAGTACTATTTATTAAAACGAGCTTAAATAGGCCTTTTTATCCCTTACCTTCTCACTAGACTTTAATATCTAACTATAATAATAAATTAATAATATAAAAGATATTTAGTCCGTTTCGAGTAACTAGTACCTCGCTTACTTACTTACTAATATAAAGTCTACGGACTTCTCTTATTATCTTTTTAACTACTTTTATATATTAAGTAATATCTAATAATAATAAAGATTTGTTAAAAGTGCGTAAAAAAGCTCTAAAAACGAGGAGTATAAGAACGAGGCTATTTAGGCTAACTATATTATTAACTACTTTAATTACGGCCTAAAGTATAGCCTCTATACGTATTAATAAGCACTTATTTTAAATAATATCGTATGCCTTTTTAAGTACTACGTAGTATTTCTTAGCTTTATTAATATTATTATAAGCTTTAATAAGTACTTCCTTAACCTTAATAAATATAGATCTAGTAAAAGATTTAAACTCTACGGCGCTAAAGTTCTTATTAGTATTTATAATAATTTAGTTTAGCGGACCGAAGTAAACGTTAATCTAATATAGCTAAAGAGCCTCCTATATATACTTTATAATTATATCCGCGAGGAACCTTACTATTTAAAAAGAAGTGGTAGTTTTAATAACGTAAAGTACTAGTTAGTTAGTGTTTTTATAATTTATTAAGTATATTACGTTAATTACGACTTTATAATTAAAATCGTAATTATTTCGTAAGGTAAATTTAAATTAGCTAGGGGTAGTAGCGTTAAGTTAGTATTATTAGTAGATTTTTATAAGCTTCTCAAGGGTTACGATCTCTATATTATTACTAAACTACTAAAATAGCTTTAGGAAATAAAGAACTAAAGGGTAGTTAAAGCACCGATATAAGCGGCGTAATTCGCCCTTTATTAAGTAATTAATAATAGCTTTTTTATTATTAAAAAGTAAAAACTAAGGGTATCCCTATTTATAAATAATAAGTACTATAATATCTCCCTTAATTAGTAAGTTATTAATATTATTAAAATATACTCCTAGCTTATTTATATCCCTTAAGTAGTATAAGAAAGGAATATTAGTTAGTAAAACGTAAAAAGTAATGTTATTAAATAGGGTATTAATAATTATAAATCTTAATAACTTTACGGGTTCGCTATTATTAAATCGAATACCTACTTCGCTAGTTCTAAAAATATTAAAAATAACTTTAGGTCGTCGCTATTATAATACGAGGAGTTAAGAGTAGCCCGTAATTAAGAATTCCGTAGTATTAATATTAAGTATAATACTTTAAAAATCCCCTAATAAGTACCTCTTATTTAATAAAAAAGAGGTTACTAGTTTTATAAGCTTAGTTAACTTATTAATAAAAATAATATTAATAAAGCTATACTCTATTGCCTAAGTAATAAGGATATTTATAAGGGTTCTATTATTAATAATAGTTATAAAGTATATTATTAAGATCTAAACTTCGTCCTCGTAATTATCCTTATAATTAAAGTCGAGGCTATTAAAATATTAAATTATAGTATTATTATTGTTATCGTCGTTATTAATAGGGGCGGTTCTTTTATAAAAAGCGAGGAACTATAAGTATAAGCTCAGTATAAATCTCTTATTTCTTTTTTTATTATTTTTATACTTCTTATATATCTAACGTCGCTCTTTTTCTAAGTATTTAGTTAATTAATAGCCGGTTTTATAATAAACGAAATATTTTTTATTAATAATACTGCGGCTGCGTTAATTCTATTTATTAAATTAGGTCTCTTTATTAGAACTACTATAAGTACGGTCGGTTTAATAAGTAGCGGGGACCTCTTTATTATAAATACTATTTTAAAAATACTACTACTACTTATTACGGTCGCGCTCTCTCTCTATAATATTAATCGAAGTACTAAGTTAGTAATAGATATTAATAAATATAAGTACTAGGTTAAGTATAATAAGTTTATATTTTAGTATACTACTTATATAGTAAAAGAGTTAGTTACTTATATTAAAAATAGATCTTTAAATAATTAGCGCTTTATAAAGGATTATAATATAGGTAATTAGCGCTTATAAAATCTATTAGTTTAACTTACCTAAGTTCTTATAAATTATAGGGTATTAATAAAAGTTATAGAGCTTAGCGAGGTAGTTCTAATAGCTCGTAAGTAGCTCAAAGTATTCCTAGGTCCTCTAGTATATTACGTCGAAGCTAAGCGGGTTAAAAATATTACTAAGTTAGTTAAAGTAAAAGGTTAACGCCCTTCTTTTAAGTATATTCGGGAAAGTACCGGAATAATATCGTCTACTAATTCCTACTTATTAACATAATACTTTAAAAATCCGAAGCTTCTTATTAAAAACATCGTACTTCTTATTACTATACTTATTCTTATTATTATAAAACTTAGCGAGGTTAATTAATTAGCGGGTATTAGGTATAATATTATTTTTAATTTTTATATCGAAGTATAATATTTAACGGGGTAGATTTCGCTATTAGGTAATAATAACTTTATTCTCTAATTCTTTTTTTTTTTTTTTAAGAGGTAGTAAGTCGGTTAGTTAATAATAAGGCTAAGGTTAGAATCTTAATTATTAAAATTAAGTAAGTTAGGGTTATATAAATTCCCTTACTATCTCTCTAGCTTATTAAATAAAATCGTTAGTATTTATTAACTATAGGAGTAGTAAATAAAAGAAGTAAGGATCGTAATATAATATATTAAAGTATTTAGTACGGCTATAGTAAGCTACGATCTCTTTAAAAGTCTAAGTAAAGAAATATTAAGTATTAAGGGCGCTAGTAATCTTTTTTACTATTTAACTACGATCTCTAATTATTAAATTAATATTATTATTTATAAGGAAATCTCTTAGCTTCTTAGGAATCGCACTTTTTATTCTTAAGAAGTCCCCTACTTCCTAGCTTTAAAAATCGGTCTTAAAATCCTTTTATAGCTCCTCGCCCGTTAGGCCGTCTTAATAATAATATCTTATTATATAAAGGATAAAGGTATTAAGCTTTTTATTATTTATAAGGGCAAGTATAGTATTAAATAAGCCTTATTAAGTTAGGTTAACGTAGTCTTATTAATAAATTAAAATTAAGTATAGTTCTATAATTTAAAAGTATAAATAAGCCGGAGGTAATATTAACTAGTTATTAGACCTTTCTTACTTATTACTAGGGCCGGTAGTTATTATAATATATTTATAAAGTAAGTTATATAATAAAAAATTATTATAAAATATAATCGTTATATTATAATTATAGTATAACGTTAGTTAAGGTAAAAAGAGTAGTAAGTCGGTCGTAGTAATCGTTTTAATAATAATAAGCGGGCTATTATTACTAACTAAAAAATTCTGCTCTTTTAACGAGGTATATAAATAGAAGGTTATTAAAGTCGGCGGAAGGTTATAAAAAGGGAAAAAAAGCCTTTTATAACCGTACTTTTAGTAATAAATAAAGGATTCCGTTAGTTACTAATTAGTAATTCCTTTTAGTACTTCTTATACCTTATTTTATTAGTTTAGTCTTAGAGCTTTTATTAAGTTGAAAAGAGGTAGATTTATTAATAATATAAAATAAATCCCTATTATTACTACTATCGAGATCTTTTCCTTTTCTTAGTATCTTAGAACACTTCGCTATTAATAAGAGATTTGCTATTAATATATTTATAATTTTAAAAGTCTTATTATTACTAAGTATTAGTACGCTAATAATGGTTAAATTAATCTCTTAGTAATTAATCTCCTCTTACTTATTATTAATTTAAAATAGCGCTTAGTTATAATATATATTTAAAATAGATTCCTTTATAAGTAGTTTAATTAAAAAGAAGTTAATAATAGTAATAAGGCTAATAAAAATAATATTAATAATAAAAATAAGGTTAATAATAATAATAAAGTAGTTAATCTTTTTACGGTAGTAGTCTTAGTAAAAAAAATTATACGTAATAGAGCGCGCTCTTAACGGCCCGTAACTAGTTAATTAGTTATTAACTAGTAGTAGTAAAAGAGAGCTAAGGTAATATAGACTAGGCTGCTTATTATTAATTAGATAAATAAAACTAAGTTAATAAGTTAAAATAGCTAGCGAGGTAGGTCGAGGCTATTTCTTTTACGGTTATATCCTTACTAACCTACGGTAGAAATATATATATAATTTAATTACTAATTAGTATTAGTATATATATAGGTAGGTTAGACCTTTTAGGTCGCGACTAGGTTAATAAGTTAGTATAAGTCTATTGCGTGTGTGTGTATATAGGAGGGGAAGATCGTGGGCAGAGCCCGCGGTCCCTCAGTGGGTATAGGTAGGTGGAAGGGTCCGTCTGCACGGGCCCAGACTGCCTACCTACCACCCCTACCTAACTACCTAATAGGGCCCCTTTTCTGCCTCGTAATCCAACACTAGGTACTTGCGTTGGCCCACTCGGGCGTTCCAACGGCTGGGGCTGTGTTGCATTGCATATTCCCATATTCCACGTAAGGGAAATGCTCGAAGTCGGGTTGCATTGTAGAAAGACCTCGCCGCCTCGGACAGTCGGGCCACTTCGGAGATACCATATGGCGTGTATCTAGATGACCTTGGCACCCCGGGAAGATTTAGGTTTGTGGTCCGCGGAGTGCATTAGTCTGATGGAGTACATGGCGGCTAGAATGCTTATCAATCTAATCATACATCAACAAGGATCTTGTGTCAGCAGCTTTGGGCACAGTGAAGATTTCTGGGTCTTTTTGCGATCACCAATCAAGGACAGGCGTTGCCGCATCAGCATTGGGTTTACTGTTACATGATGTAGGTAGCAGACGGTGGGATATGGCCTCATGTTCAGCCATGGTGTCACTGAACGCTAGGATTCTGCTTCCAGTCAACCCTTATCAAACCATGTAGACGCAAAGCACTTTGGCAGAATTATTTGATTTTCAAGTCAAGCTCGATCGAGTGCTACTAGTGAGCTTTGTAACAATCCGACCAAGCGCTTTCAGTCAATGTAATTCCAAAAATCAAGTCAGTCAGCTTCAGAAAGCGCTGATCTTGCCCTGTCGAGTAAAAGAAGCTGAGCCGACTCCGGCCTGCCCCGCAAGTCTTTACCAAACTCCTATTGCTGGAGGCTTTCTTTCGAATTGCCCTAGAGATGCCCTGGTTGGAGACGTAGCACACTCTTCGCCAGCCTCACCAATAATCATGGGGACTTTTCTGCATTCCCTTTGAGTTGCGCTTGATGGCCCTGCTCTTTTAATTTGTGGTCGTCAGGGCGGGCCAAATCAATGTGTGGCATCAAGAACCATGCGACGAAGAAACCTGCTGCTGCCAAGCCAGAACCAAGCTCAAAAATGACCTTGAACGATCGTTGATACGCAGGAGCGAGAACGTCGCGAATACGTTGCGCTTCTTCGTCGGAAAGCGACGACAAGTATTGCTGTGGGTTGCTGAGAAGGGAGTCTAGTCGTTCTGCACTTAGATCCAGGCCATTGACAGAGTTCTTGACAATGTTATTTCTTGGGAATGTTAGTACGTCGCTCGATAGAGCGAGTCGTGAATGCCTCTGGGAAGCCGACTTACAAAATTGTGCCGCAAATGGCGAGTCCGAATGTAGCCCCCAAGTTCCTAACAAAGCTGTGTCACTAGAGTCAGTCGCACCGTCACATTTTCAGTCCAGAGCCAAGAGATGACAAACTTGCGGAAGGATGTGACAACGGCCATGTCCTTTCTTAGGACGCCCGCCTGGATGGCTACCAGGGCACTGTCGACGTCCGCATCAGTAAACAACACGGTCATCGGGCGAAATCTAGACGCTTACGGCTGAAGAGTATTGCCCACACCCACGCCAATGAGCAGGGAATAGCCGATCTGCTTTCCTAAGCCGGAAGTTTCGTTGAGAGTGGACATGAGACCCAGACCGACCGACCAGCAGAGCCAGCCGAACAAGATGCACTCGCGGTAACGTCCCACCCAGTGGACGATGAGTCCAGAGAGAGTACTACTCGCGGTCTGAACCAGGGTGATGGGAAGAAGCATAACACCAGACCTAGTGGCCCCATAGTTGTAGACGAGCTGATAGAAAGTGGGAATGTAGTAGACCTGAACGACAAAGTTCCAGCCGTTTATAGCCATTGTAATGCATGCACCAATGGTCATTCGGGCGCGGAAGATGTCCACTATGTAAGTACGAAGGATATAGGTTAGTTCTATAAGCGTAAGCAAGGGAGACGTGGGATCTTACGAGGCACGAGCGGGTATTTTGGTCCCTTCCACTGCCACAAAACAAAGATGACGCAGATGAAGGCGCCAACGATTAGGGTAGTGAGGACGGCTGCAGAGGCCCAGGGGTACTCGCCACCGCCCCAGGTTAGACCAAGCATCAAGCTCGTAGTGCCAGCCAATGCAAGAAAGATGCCTACGAAGTCAATGGCTCGTGTCTTTCTAAGTTGAGATGCATTTGGTCAGCTTGTGCGGGGTGGGTTAACAAGAAGACAACTAACACTTTCCAGTCCCCGTCGACCTTTCTGAGGGGCATGAAGAATAGTGCGCATCCCGCAGATAGCGCCGTTAGGGGCAGATTCAGACGGAAGATCCAGCGCCATGAGTCGCCCCCCTTGGAGGATAGAGTGCCGCCGATGACCGGGCCTATTCCGTTGGCCAATGCAGTGACGGCGCCCTTGAGAAGCCAAGATGTTAGCAGAACAGGGGCTGTTGCAGGGGATGGGGGCGTGAGTATTCATCTACCCGGCGAGGGAAGAATATCTGATCAAATCTGACACTCTGGCAGGGAATAGAGTCTAGGGTGGAGATGTAAAAGTGGCCGGCTGGAGAAACTTGCCAAAATACCCTGATATTTCCCCCTCTCACGAAGAGGCACTACATCGCTAACGATCATTTGTGCAACTGTCATGAGTCCGCCACCGCCAAGACCCGTAAAACAGCGGAAAACAATCAGCTGTGTAGCTGTCTGGGCCAGGGAGGATGCAAGAGACCCAAGGCCAAAGATGGCCAGCCCGACCATTAGAATGACCTTACGCGACCATATGTCCGAGAGACGGCCGTATAAGAGTTGCCCGACTGTGGATGTGCTATGCAGACGTATCGATCAGGAAGAGTCGTCATCAGCCGAAACAAAACGTACATGAAATAGCCATTAGCGAGCCAGGATAGCTGTTGTCCTGCATGGAGGTAATTGCCAACAATAGACAAGCTAGCTGCCAAGGTGGTCTGGTCCATGAGTGCTACGAGATCCACGCTGGCGCATGCTAGAAAAATCTGTCCTTGTGAGTGTGTGTCACTTCATCACATCGGGGGGGTAAAACCAAGATTGCAATCTGAACGTCCTTTGAGGCAGGGTGACTTACCGTGATGACCTTAACTTTGGAAACATAATTTGTCTGTTCATTGAACATGTGTTTCTCTGCTCTCTTGTCTGTGGGCGTCGGCGATTCCAGCGCCGTATCTGGCGTATAGGAGCTTTCGGGGTTGCTGGCATTGATGTCCGCAGCCTCCTGAGCGGTGCGGTTCGCTGAGTTGGTGCTCTTAAACATTGTTAGAAAAGATAGCTAGTAAGATGCGCGGATCTGGGCGAAAGATGCTTTAAAAATTCGTATCTATTTATCCATTAACTATCTAGCTACTTATGTCTATAGCTATCGGATTAGAAGTCTAATTTAACCGCGGTATATAGCCGACTGCGCAGGGGCTAATTAGGGGCCCTATTTATAATTATCGTAGCTAGCCTAACCTATAATTAGAACCTCCTTTTTATACTTACGTAAATATTTAAATAGTTTAATTAATCTCTTCGTTAACTACGGTTCGAACTAACTACTTTATAATAAGGATACTAATACTAATTAGTAATTAAATTCTATTATTATAGATTAGTAAAGTATTTCGTTACGCAAAAGAAACGACCTCTTAATACTGCACGAGATAGGAGACTCGTACTAATTAACCTTATAAAAGTAAATAAAAAAGGAGGCGATTCTCGAATATTATATAGAATTAAGTAATCGTAGCCTTTTATTACTTATAAAAGGTCGACGTTTATTATATTAAATTACGTTAATTAATAGAACCGCTTAAGTAATTAGTTTTTTACCGTCGCCCCGAGTAGCTTTTTTACTAAACGACTTTTTTTACGGCCGGCCTATAATTAAAAATTAACTAATTAAATTAATAAAAAAAAATACTTACGTAACGACTACTTACTTAATTAATTAGCATAATAAACGAGCTTAATAATACGGTATAAAAGAGTATTACGTAATTAAAAAAGGGGATTTCTAAACGTAAATATTTTTACTTAGTAATAAAAGTAACCCTATAGGAGTTATTAAGCTAAGAGATCTATAATATATAGAAAAGTCTATTATTATAAAGATCTTATAAGTACGCCCTTAAGCCCGCGATTTAAATAACCTCTTTATAGCTCCCTTAACTACCCCCTAGGTATTACTTAAGAATATAATATAAGGGACGGTTTAATAAGGGAAGAGGGGATTTAAAGGTCTTAATAATATTAAGTTAAGAGTATTACGGATCTTAGAAATTAATTTAAAAAGAAAGCAGCTACCCTAAAGTAGTCCTATAACCTCCCGTTAGAGTTATTATTAGCCTAAGAAAAGGCTAAAAAGACGAGGATCTAAGGGAAAAGAAAAGAATCCTCTAGAGGGCTATTAAAGGGCTTTTTTTTATATTAGCTCCCGGCGCGAGATTACTAATTTCGAAAAATCAATAACTAATAAAGATCCTAAGACTAATTATTATATTTTACTATAATAATATAAACGTTTACTATTACTATTATTAAAAAGAACTATTAGAACCTACCTTTTTATATTAAATAAAAAGGAGGATCTTAGTAAGTATAATAGCTAGCGATTTAGAAAAGTAATAATAATTATTAGAAATAATAAAAACGAGAGTAATAGCGAGATAGTAAGAAGAAGTAGGAATCTCCTAGACCCTAATAAATTCGTTAAGTAGTAAAAGTACGGATTTACTACGACTAGCGCGCAAATTAAATATATCCTTATTAAAATTAAATACGCTAACGACTATTAATACGGGCATAAGCTAGAGCACGACCCTTAGCGAGTTAGGGTAAGGAAAAAGAGGACGAAACCTAATCTTAAATAAAATCCTAATCCCTTATAAATAGGTAAATATTAACTTAGACTATTAGGGGACGTAAATATATAAAATCGCGGATTAGCCTAACGGTAAGTAAATTAACGCGGTATTAATCTATTTAACTAAGGTTTATAAAAAAAAGGGGCTATAGGGGTAACCCCTATTTTATAAAATCGTAAACAACCTTAGTTATTAACTAAATAAATAGTTCGTAAGCGTAAGGTTAGGAATTATAAAAATAGTTAATAAATTCCTTTACGAGCGAGGGGTATTACTAGCGTAATTATAATTACGAGAGCTATACGAAATACTAATAGTAATAATTATAGAGGAGGAATTCGTATTATAAAACTAAGTATAGGTCGATAGAGCGTATAATCACTTTTATAAATTTAAAAAAAGGGTAAACGACCTAGATTTCCTCCCTATAATTACTAACGGAAATCTATCGTTATAAAAGGATATACCGGGGCAAAATATAGTACTAGAAGTACGATAATTAATAATTCTACTTATTTCGATTTATAACTCGTTATTACTATTAATACGAAATTTAGCGCCGATCGGTTAATAAAAAAAGAAGTAAACGACCCAAAGTTATTAATAGTACGTAACGACGTAGGGATTATATATAAATACTAAAAATCTAGTAGTAAATACGAGGTAATTTATAGACTTTAAAAAGATCTTTTTAAAAGAGAAATTATACTCTAGGGGGAAGTATAAGGTCTTATAAAAAACCCTAACGATATTTTATAATTATTATAAAAAAGTCGGAATTAGGGAATATTAGTACTATTTAGTAATTAATATCGTACTTGTAAATAAAGCCTCTAATTATTATTACGAAGTAATACGTAATCTCGATCGAAACGACTTTTTTAATATAATTAACGTAATCCGAAGCCGCTTCGAGACTTATAATAAGAACCTAGAGCTCCTATTTAAGCTATAAGCGATTTTTTTTATATTTATAGCTAGGATAATAGAGGGTAAATTGCGAATAGAGATCCTTAAAGGGCTTATCGATCGAATCGATAAGCTAGTAAAAACCTAGTTAAATAAGAGAATAAACGAGCGGAAAATTAAATATTTTTATACCGTAGTCTAGCGTATACTAAAGATAAAAATAACCCTATACTAAGTACTTAAAAACTACAAAACGCTCTACTCGAGGCTAAGATCTAGCTTTAATATTAAAATAAGAATACCGTACTAAACTTATTTCTAAGTATATAATAGCCCTTATTAATAATATTAAGTCGATCGAACGTATAATAAGAAAGAAAAAGAGGCTAAATATAGTAATCGCTAGTAAAGAGGCTAAGATTTATTAAATAAGTAGAGATTTAACTTACGGGTAGGGTAATAAAAAAGGTAATATTATATTTATAAAAAAGATAGATATTAGTTAAGTAACTATTTTAAAGAAGAGCGTACTAAATTATATAAATAATATAAAAAGTCGAGGGTAATAGATAGTAAAACTAGCCCTCGTTAGTTTAACTAATTCTTTATTATATATAAGGGTAGATCCGGGGGTATAAAACCTAGCGATAGTAGTTAAAGTAGTAGCTTAAAGTATATACCCCCTATAAGAGATTTAGAAAATAAAAAAAATTTTACTTCCTATACTAACGAATTAAATTATAATAAAATTAATAATATTAACTACTCTTTTTTTACCCCGTTAGCCTCTAGAGGATATATAAAGCTAAATAAATAGAGGGTAACAAAAGCTCTTAATAAATAGGCTTTTATTTATAAATAATAAGGGAAGGTCCTTTAGATAACGGATATAGAGGCGGCTAAAAGGGTAAATCTAATAATACTAAAGCCCATTTTCTTAATAAGTAAGGAGAAGACGCTATCTCTCTTAATATTTAAAAAAAAGGAATATAGTACTAAGTAAATCTAAGGGTAGCTAGAGGGGTCCTTTTTATACTACCTAAATTACTTAAATACTAAGCTCGTATAAGCATTCTACGTAAGCAAAAAGTACGGCTTAAATAATTTCTATAAAATTATCCTAAATACTAAGGTATTATAATAGTTAATAAGAAGAAAAGGGTAATTCTAAGCGCTATAAAAAATCGTACTAATAACGTTTAATATGTTAATAGCGGGTATTACGAGGATTAGCTTCGGCTTAAGTAAAGAAATCGTTACCTTAAGTACGGTAGAAGTAAAGACGTACTTCGGAATAATAACTTTTTATATCCTACCCGTTAATACCCTATTTCTCCTATATTTAAAAGATATAAATTAACTAAGTATTATATTTAATAATACGAGGAATAGAATCTCTAGCCGTAAGTACTTTAAAATAGTTAAACGACGATAGGGGTATGCGTTTATAAAGCTTATTAATAATATAAAGTTAATTAATTACCTAACGGAAAGTAAGCTTAGATAACTATACTAGAGATTTAGTTACCCATTAGTTACGAGGCTATATAACTTCCTAAAACATTTAAGTAATAATAATATCGAAATAGGGGCGTTAGAGTAGTTAATAAAAGTATATTACTAATACTAAATAAATGCGCAGAGCCTACGCAGATTTAAATTTAAATTACGTTATAAGCTTAACTTTAATTAGGAAATCGTCGTCGATATTTTCTATTTAAATAATTAACCGGTCCTATATATAATTAACGAGGCTATATTATTCTAAGTAAAGTAATTCCTATGGGATTTATAAGTAAAAATAGTATAAGTAGCTCTATAAAAAAGCTAAATCGATATATACTAAGGACCGCTAGATAATATTAAAACTAACGCTAGTACTAGTTTTAAATTAATAAAATTTAAAAAAAATGCGACGGCTTATAGTATATAGTTAATTATCGTGCCTATCGAAGCGTATTATAATATTAAAAAAGTAGAAAGGGCGCACTAATAATTAAAAAAAGTATTTAAAATTATTAAAAAGGAAAATCCCGATTTTAATAACGACGAATATTTCTAGATAGTACTTAAATATTATAACGATATTATGGGGCCTAACGGGCTTATACCGACGCTTTTAGTATTTAGAGTATATTTAAAAACGACCTTAGCCTCGCTACTATTACTAAACGTAAGCTAGCGAGCTTAAGTAGTTAAAAAAATAATACGGGTATTGCGCGAGGTAAGTATAAAAAAGTAAGTTAATAAGGTAATTACTATATATAATAGGCCCGATATAAAGGTTAATTTAAATATACCCCTAAATTCGGATATACGAGTATAGTACGAAATTACTTAATAATAGGCTAGGTTATATAAATTAATTCCTATTAACGAGCGTTTTTACGTAGTTACGAGAGATCGTAACTAGCTACTCGAGGTATTAATTACGGTAGTTAGATTATATTATATAGATCCTATCGAAGTAATTTTTAGCTTATAAAAAGAAGAAGAGCTAGGGGAAGCTACATAACTCGTAGTAGAGGTATAAGAAATTATCCTTAACGAAATCGTCGTAATAATATTAATAAATAACGAGGAAGAGGAAATTGCTAAAAAGGTATTAATATTACTAATAAGACGTCGCGGGAGACTACGATAGTAAGTACTAACGTAGTAATTTATTATTAATAACGAGGTAATTAATACTTTTTATATAATAAAAGAAAAAGCCGATTTCGAGCTAGTAGTTAAATTACGTAAAGAAGGCGTAATTATAACTATTAAAAAGCTATATAAGGGATTAGATCTTATCGAAGTAAATACTTTATATAATCGAGGGGTTTATTAATTTATTCTTTACGATCTAGAAAAGTATATAAACCTCTATATATTTAAATCGCGAATAGTTCGTAAAATTAAAAAAAAAGGAATACCCTAACCGTATAAAAAGTTTAAATACGTAATTTAGGGGTATAGCGACGTTAAAAAAGCGACGCTACTTATATAATCGCTTACTATATAGCGCTATAACTAACGATTAATAATAGTACTAATAGCATCGCTATAAAAGAAGGGATATGAGATTTAGAGCCGTGATATTACCTAGGTATATACCTAATCGGCTATAGGGCTTATAAAGAAAATCCTAGCCTATTTACCGAAGGAAATAGCTAGTAAGTACTTAGAAAGTACGATTATTAAAGTGCTTAAGCTACTATATAGGCTCGTAGAATCGGGTACTTATTAATAAGCTACTTATTACGATTTTTATATTAATTAATTATTAATAATTACTTTTACGTACGACCCGTACTTATTAATTACGGAGTACGAAGGTAACTAATTTAGGATCGTTAGAATATAAACCGACGATATATTAAGCCTATTTAATATTAACTTTATAAAAAAGGAGAATAAGGAGCTTTAAAAAGCGGGCTTCGTAGCGAAGCTAAAAAAGGTCCTTATAATAAATACCCCCCTAGTATTTAATAGCGGGATTTTTATAATTAAAAAGAAAACTATCGTTTTTTAATAAAAGGGGTAGGGCGAGAAGATTAACCTCGTTAACCCGAACGTAATTAATATTAAAAAGCGGTATAAGGCTAAGCTTACGTAAGGGGTATATATTATAAGTATTTATTAGCCCGAAGTAACTTTTAACTATATTAGGGTAGTATAAGCTATAAATCTAACTAAACGAGACGTTAAAGTACTTAATAAGCGGCTTAAGTAATAATAAACGAATCTCGATTAAAGTCTCGTTTACTACCCAATCGACCTTACAATTAGTAAGCTCTATATTTTCGTTAATAGGTTATTTATAAATAATAACGACCTTACTTCGTAATTAAAGTATATTATTATCCTAATTAACGAGAGTATAAGCGAGAGCGAATTTACTATATATAATAATATAATTTATTACTTATTAATTAAAAATAAGTAAGTAATAAGAAGTATATTAGCGTTAGAGGTTTATAATATAGTTAACGGCGTTAACCTCTCTTACGTAATTTTAATAACGCTAAAGAAAATTCCTAATCGAATTAGCTTTTTACCTATTCTAATGGTTATTTATACCGATTCCTACTCGCTATACGAATACCTCGTTAAATTAGGAATAATAAAGGAAAAGAGGCTTATAATTAATATTATAGCCCTTAGGTAATTATATAAAAGGCACGAGATACTCGAGATCTATTAGATTAATAATAAAAATAACCTCGCAAATGCTTTTATAAAAATAGTATTAAATAAGGAATTAAAGTAATTTATAAGTAATAGAAAAGTCACTATATAAATAAAGGGATAGGTTATATAAAAAAAATAGAGAAAAGGGGGAAAAGGAGACGACTTAATAAACGGGCCCGAGGTCGAATTATACCTCTAACTATAGTAATTAAATCGATAAAAAAAAGAGAAAGTTAGTATCGGATTAGAAGTCTAATTCGACCGCGGTATATAGCTAACTATATAGGGGCCAATTAGGGGCCCTATTTACGATTATCATAGCTAGCCTAACTTATAATTAAAACCTCCTTTTTATACCTATATAGATATCTAGATAGTTTAATTAATCTCTTCGTCAACTACGGTTCGAACTAACTACTTTATAATAGGGATACTAATAGTAGCGATATCTTGGAGTAAATTATAGCCCGGAGATTTCCTGGAGACCAACGTCAAACTCTTTCGAAAGCTTCAAATGACGTGGCAGGACATTCTGAACCTCTTGGCAGATCGTTTTGTTGCTTGGCAGTAAAGCACTCCGCAGCCGTACGCGCAGCATTGCGAATTCAGTGGCCAGGGTCAGTGGAGCAGGAAAGTGTTTGGTAATGACGTTGCGCTGGAATTGCCGGGTTTTCCTTTTTTGAGTTTGGTAGAGATCTTTACCGCTGTTCATCGGTCTTGTTGCCATTAACAGTTTAATAGATTGTGCTTGCTCCACATGCCATCCGCCGTCACAGTCTGGATGCCTACTGCGATGTGGTCTTCACTGACAGGTACGTCGCTCGATGCCAGGTCTTTACTTTATAGATCCACACCCCCAAGACTTTAATAGTTCCATGGGACGGTCCTTCAAGGTTACATGATGCAGATCATCACGCAGAACAAGCAATGTCAGGTCGCACTCGGACAAAAGAGGATCCCTTCGGTGTTATCGGACCCGGCCGTCACAACGTCTATAGGTTATAGGGGAATGTGGGGCGTTAATTCGCGACCGGGGTATGCATTTCGCGATCCCTTCGTTGACAATATCATCGTGTAAGTATGGGAAGCTTCAACATGAACCTCTCATAGCTAAGCTGACTTCCTGTCAGTTGAGTCATGACTGACCCAGTGAGCCATTTGTTTGGTGTGATCGATTTCTGACGGCGAAAATCACTCGTGAGTTCTTGTGCCCCCTGCCGCGTCCGATGGAGAGGTGTAGAGTGTAGGCGTGATGTAATATCGCCAGGCTCGGAAGCGGTCAAATGGCTCAGACAGATCGTTCATTGGTGTATTTGAGTATTTGGTCCAGCCGTGAATATGCGAGAATATCAAGGCTCGCTGCTTTAGTTGAGTACATAGAACAGTCTGCCCTGAAATATAACATCATTCCGACTGGAGCACCAAGTTCATCGGTTATCATTCCTACAGTTAAACGTTTCCCCAGCTACACATTTCCTAACAGAAACTTCTCACACACTAGTTACTTCTTTTTGCAACAACAATCTCGAGATGCAGCCACGAAACAATCTCAACGTTTATAAGGGCCCTGACTCTGTTAAGGACTATTTCAATCCTGACAGGGCACCACCACTGCCTCTTGTGGAGCTTCCCAACTCCCTCAATCCTTACCGAAAAGATGGCGTCCGCATCTACGCCAAAATGATGACTATGCACCCAGCAAACAATGTCAAATCTATGCCAGGTAATCAAGTCGAAAAGACCTTCTTACAAAAGACAAAATCAGAGGTGCTGATCTATGATTCGACGAAGCTCTCAATCTACTGGAGCATGGAATTGCGCCCGATAAGACCAAGACGGTAGTTGAGTACAGCTCTGGGTCAACAGTAATTTCCATGGCTTTGATGTCTCGCGTTCTTTACGACTTGGGAGATGTTCACGCTTTCCTAAGCAATAAGACGACAGCAGCGAAGTTGAAATTGATGCAATTCTTTGGTCTGAACATGTAAGTTGAGCTGATCTGGCTAAGTGACAACCTTTTCTGTGCACCACGATGATGCTCAACATGGCTCTGTCACAGTACTTTATTCGGCGGTCCGTCGCAACCCGAACCGAACGACGAGCGTGGCGGCATTCGAGCAGCGTACCGCTGGGCCCAGGAATCTGAATCCGTGCTCAATCCGGACCAGTATAACAACGATCTGGTGAGATTTCTGCCTAAAGTCACGGATTTTTTACAGTCGCTAATCAAGTCTTCTAGAACTGGCAATCTCACATGCGATGGACAGGTCCGCAGATTCTGGAACAACTCCCAGAAATAAGCCTCATTTGCGCAGGAATGGGAACTTCTGGTACACCCAATCTACAAAAGCTTTGAGATTCCTTCAACGTCACAAGACTAAAACTATGGTATCCAGGCACAATGTCAGGCTTAGGGAGCTTCTTCAAGGAGAAGAACCCATCTGTGTTCCGTTTGGGGTAAGGAATCCAATGCGCCCGCTTCATAGTGCCTTCTAACAGCATTCACAGCGTGTGCACTGCCGCAGGCGACAGAGTTCCAGGACCACGGTCCCTGGCTCTCCTAGCTCCGGTCAACTTTCCCTGGAAGTCAGCTGTGGATCATATCGAGGAGGTTGCATCTCACCCCTCATACTCGCTTTCGTTGGAACTTTGCCGGAACGGCATTGTTTGCGGCCCCTCCTCCGGATTTAATCTCCAAGGACTTTATCAGTTCATTGAGAAAAGAAAGAAGGAAGGGACCTTGAGTGAGCTTGCAGGGGAAGACGGCCAGATTCACTGCGTCACTTTGTGTTGCGACCTCCCATACCAATACATGGATGAGTATTTTGCCAAGCTGGAAGCTGAGCAGTTCCCTCCGATCAGAAACTCGGTATGCATATGTTCTTCATCATACCCGCGGTATGCTACATCCTGCTAATCCAGAAACGCCTAGGAATTGAGTGATGTTGACTTGTACCGCTATGACTCGGCCTGGGAAAAGGATCCACTAATGGCCCTCAACGACTTTTACCGTCTGGACAAGGTTCTCACCAGAGATCTCCTTTTCTTCTTGTCCAAGAGACGTTCTGATGAGCGGCAAGGCTGGGAAAGAATCATAGCTCCGTCGCCAGACACTATCGTGGTTGACTTGCGCCAACCCGAGGACTTCGACCAGTTCAGTCTCCCCGGATCTGTAAACTTCCCTCTTATTCA
This sequence comes from Colletotrichum lupini, assembly GCF_023278565.1. Classification (NCBI taxonomy): domain Eukaryota; kingdom Fungi; phylum Ascomycota; class Sordariomycetes; order Glomerellales; family Glomerellaceae; genus Colletotrichum; species Colletotrichum lupini. The sequence goes on along the minus strand of NC_064673.1, from coordinate 2,982,384 downwards.
GTCAGGCACTCCGAGCCCCTTCACAGATCCAAAAGTGTTGGCATCGCTTTGGCGAGAGCTTGAGGCCAAGCTGAGCTCTGAGAACGAAGACATCTGCTCTCAGCTTCGGGACAAGCTTTCGCTCATCATTTGCTATGATGGGGACTCCGCCCGCGTTGCCACCAGTGTTCTCCGCGCGAAAGGATACGCTGCAGACAGTATGAACGGCGGGATTCGGGCCATGCGGAAGGTGGGCTTGCAGTTGGAGGATCCCTGCGGGAAGCCCAACTTTCCAGCTCGCCATGGGCAGTCTGTGGGATCTGTTTCCCACTAGGTACATGTACTCAAGAGGATAGATTGGAGGCTACATGCAACACCAATAGTATATCGTTAGATTGTTTTAGTGAACACCTGTATCAGGTTTCTGTGCCGTTTCCTTGCCTGCATTTGCTATGGGTGCCTCTCACTTGAGAGACGGTACATCCTTGGTCACCAAGTATGGAGATGTACGCGTACATGTCCAGATCCGACTTCCCCTCCATTCAATGGACGACCTTGCCAAATTGTGAACGAGGTAGTAAGTAAGCTTATTTCGTAAGAGGGTTGGGAAGCGTATGTCACGAAGTCACCAAGGTTGCTTCGGTTAAAAGGCTGAGGCGCACGCTAAGGGCTACCAAGGCTTTTTCAAATGTATGCCAATACGGCGGCGCATGCTTCTTCTTGATGCAGATGTGGAGTATCCGAAGACCCGGAGGGTTACAGCGTGGGGATCGCGTATGCAGTACCCATGAACCATGCTCGTCCAATCTTATCACGTCGAAGTACCTTACATGCATCTTATCAATCAATCAATCTGATTACATGCCTGTCAATGGCCGTCTGCTTCCTCACAACCTAACCTAACAGAGCAGACAGCTGCGAGCTCTGCTGGGCCGAGCGATTTTTGCTCGGCAACCGAGCTATCTCCTGACGAAAAGTGAGCAGATGTCACATTTGCCTGCCATTTTCATTCCAATGTTGTCGTTCCACGGAGAAGGATTATACGAGTCATCCGCCTGCGCCCTGTTTGTTGGCAGTGAATGCATCTGCCTGCACCATGAATCGTTGAAATGGTTGAGCATCTTCAAAGCGATCGAATCTCTCAACGTCAGCCAGTGGCATATAAAATGTCACTGGTTGGGTTCAATGACACGAGCTGAAGGCCCGGTGGGATACTTTTTGGCCCCATAAAAGGTGCAACTTGTGCACTCAACGCAACTTCAGTAATCAACTTGACCATCGGCTCAGTCAAACCCCAAAGGTTCGCCCTTAATTAACTCAACTTCAAGTTCAAACTTAATTAACTGATTACCTAGGCCGCATGGATTCAGGCATTTAAAAAAAAAATCTAAGAGAAGAATCATTCGTCTTTGTATAAAGCGAACTACGCTTACAGCGCCTTCTGATCTTCCACGTATGATAACTTAATCAATCGCCTTGGATAATTATTAAAACCTGCTCTTGATGTACCTGAGCTCGAGGCGAAAGCTGCGTTGGATATGTCTAATGCAGCGCTGTGGATAGCCCTGCAGCTCGGAAATGTACCAGTCTGTGGTCGTCACACACTGGGTGCGAGATTCGTCCCTACCTTACCTTACCCTACCTTGGTGTAAACCCTACCCGCCCTCGCAATGGTGAACCCAATCTTGTGACCTCACGCCAACTCAGAAGTCATTTTGTATCACTTTCCCAAGATTCATCGCTCGTAGGCCTACTACATGTTGGAAATTCTTGAAAACTCCAGTCTATATCATCATCTTCATGTAAATAGCATATGGAGGTACCTGAGCAGCTGGCGTTGAGAACGAGAGCAGCTTGAACAAATCGTAGCACATCTGTGTCATGTTAGAAACTCACAGTCACTTTAAGACAAGAAAATCTCGTGAAGAAGGTGATCGTCCCATGCATTTTGCCACTTCACCGAGAGGTTATGAATGCATCCAGGGTAACTCGGAGGAGGGCAATCCCTGTGCCCACCTTCACAGCACAGTGATACAGGACTAATCCCTCCAATTTTGCACACCAGAGGACTATCACTGGGAGCATTTCCAGGCAATAGGAAACGCAACAGCACTGCCAAGTAGTATGGAGGTCTGTCCAAAATCGGTAAGACCTGCCGACAAAAAGTAAGTGGTTCTTGACCACGGTGTGACATGTTAGATGGAGCAGCTTCCTGAAAGAAGCTGATTGAGCTGTCAGTCATGCTTGGACCTGTAAGTTGGACCGCTGATGTTGCTTCCGGCATCGAAGCTATAACTCTGGCATTACTATTGCATATGTCCGCGGATGCGCACAGGCTGGGTGCCAGGACTAATATGCCCTGGCGTTGAGACATGTGATCATGCGAGGCCTTGGAGGGATCAAAAAGGTCTGTGGTCTCAAAACAACACGGTCAAGAAATCACGCTTCTCATTTGTGCATCTATTCGCAGTGAAACCGTTACTGTCAACCTATGCATGGACATGATTGCAGTCGTCTGTCTTATCGGGGCGTGAAGCCGCCCCACTCTCTTTTCGCAACTGCTCGGCTCTCCGAGCTGCTGCGGAAATCCGAGGTGTGAATATCAGGGGCATGGCCCATCGTGACCGCGCCTGTATCCTTTGAATTTGAACAGATTGCTGGGCCGAGGTAGCAACAATCGCCGCAAAAAGTCATTCATGCGCCGTCGCTCTCTCTCCCGGAAAGAAATTACTGGCATGATTCACAGGCTTCTGCACGAGCTTTCGGAGGCCCTGAACTACCAGATCCACAAGCAGCCTGTGAACATAAGAAAGCCGGCAACATGCTCGACATCATAAACTTCAGCCCAGCATGGCCAAAAGAGTGTTAATATATATACATACATACTTTACATATACGTTGATACTACCTCGTGCTACCTTGAACCTGATCATATCATGCCCAGGGCCTAGTCGAGCGGGCTGCAGGCACAAAGTGCCTGACACTCGCCTAAGTGTGCACCTTCGGTGTCTTGAAGTCAGCATCGATGTCAACGTCATCCAAAATGACCTCGTTGGTTTTGTGGGCGGCGAGACGCCTCTTTCTCAGATGACGGGTCTGCCTCTCCGTTTCCCTTGTAATCCACCAGGTCCAGCAGATGGCGAGGATGCATGCGCCAGTCATGCCCATGGCCACCGCGAACGACACTGTATACTCGGGTGCGTACTTGGAGCGAAAGATCTGGGGACCAACAATAGTACCAATCCCGCCAAGGGCGTTGACCCATGCGATGGCAAAGGCCGAACCCGTTGCCCTGAACGTCGTCTGAAGACGCCATGGCCACATGGTAGCGAACCAGGCCAGCGAGACACCCGCAGCAATCAGCGTGGCAGCATACACGCCTCCGTTGTTCGGGTATGCGACCATAACGCCGTAGCACGCTAAATTAGAGACCAGGTACACCAGTGCCACAAGGGGGTACGGCACAGCCAACGAGTTGGTCAAGTAACCGCTGATAGCAATGAGGATGATAGCCAGAACTGAGGAAGGGATGGTGAGCAGTTGGCTTTCGGCGATGGAACTGTCAAACATGAGTTAGGACTATGCACTACGGGCATTTGCTGCGGCATCGATTGTCACTCACGCAAGTCCCAGGCTGGCGACAATGGTGGGTAAGTAGAACGAAAGACCGGTGCTACCAATCGTCTTAGTGGCCCAGATGAACGCGAACCACCAGAGGCGCTGGTCTTTCATGGTATCCCATATCTCGCTCGCCTTGAAATTGCTTTCGGAAGAGCGAGGGGCATTTGGTGGTAGGCGAGCTTGGAGGAACCGCTTTTCCTTGTCGGACAACCATTTGGCCTGCGCGGGAACTGAATACCGGTCTCATTAGAAATCATTCAGATATGGTTGAGCTTAACGGTCTTACAATCAGGGAAGATGAAGAGAAGCAAAATGCCGAAGCCAATCGTAATCACACCCTCAACTAGGAAGAACCTACAAGTCCAGTTAGCGATGGGTCAGGGGCTGGAGGCAGCCAATGTGAGGAAAAGCAAACCAACCATTGCCAGCCTGACAGGCCATGTCGCCCGTTCATACCGCTGAACCCATAGGCTAGAACAGCACTAACAATGTTGGCGAAGAATTCGAAGGAGTCTGTTGTTACTTCAGTGGCCTATTCCATTCACAGCCCTAGAGTATTATGGAGAGGAGGATCACGCACAGAAAATCAAGAGCCGAGGAGTCATCTCATCGGCGCGGTACCAGTAGCTCATCTGCAGAATAATCCCTGGAAACATGCCAGACTCGGCCTGTTGGGTGGTCAGTATCGTTGATCATGTGGACCCACATCGGTGGCAGCTCACAAGACCAAGGAAGAAGCGGGCGGTTAGGAGGCCAGCACTAGATGTAACGGCAGCGTGGCAAGCCAACACAATGCCCCAAGTTACCTATGGAGATCAGCAAGTCGTGCTATTGCCAGGTCATCGGCAAGATGCTCCTCGGTGCGGTGCTTACCATGATGCGCGACTGGAATCGCGAGGGGAGCATCTTTTTCACGACCATGTTGGTGGGAATCTCGCAAATCATGAACGGAATCTGTGAATTATGTTGGCCTTGACCACGATTCAGTATATCAGCTTCAAAGCACTCACGTTGTAAATTGTGCTGACCCAGTTATAGTCATCGGCTGTCATTTTGAGCTGCGTCATGATGTTCCGGGGAGTGCCCTTGTTCATGATTCTGGCATTTGCAACCTGCCATGCGTCAGTTCTGCCGCTTCTAATGAGGTGATAGGTGATGCTGACATTATTCGAATCGACATTTTTGATCATGAAGATAATAGCGCACAAGATCATCAAGCGGAAGTCGACGCGGCGCAAGAGTTTCTTCTCTTCTTGGGCAGAGAGAAGGGCACGGTCCTTCATGCGCTGCTCATGATCATCCCCAGAGATGTCATCCACAGCCTCACTAGTGAGGAGGGCGTTCCTTGGCTTGACGCCCGGTTCAGCTCCAGTGGTAGCCTCATGGACTGCAGCTTCATTGTCGGTAGCATGGGCCGCCATGGTAAAAATTCGAGATGATATGGAAAACGATGTTTGACAGCGTAAGGCATGTCAGCAAACTAGCTGTCGAAGAAAAACGCACCTCCTTTATAGCTAGCCTGCCGCCCGTTGGCAGTATCCAATCGAGCTTCTGCTAGTCCTAGATGTCCGGTCCTCTAGAGCATCGCCTCCACAGCTGCTTAAAGGCACAGCAGCCAACGCCCTTCAGCCTGCTATAAAATGCCTCACCTCCAGGGTCGTGCAGTTTCTTGCTTGTAAGTTAATGGGAAACCCTCGTCCGGTTCTGTCTAGGTAAACGGCCTATCACGTCAGTACCCAAGGTCCTAGAAGCCGTCGAGTATCCTGCCCCACACTATTACCCTGATCATTCACTTCCGACTGTACAAGCGAGGTACAAGGTCCGTCGTGAGCAGAACAGGGCAGCCGACTGTACCACGAAATAGAAGTCTCAGCAATGCATGCCTCAAGCACCATTCCTCCCTATTCTACAAGATATAAGGTAATTAGGCCAGTCATCGTCCCGGATGGCTGGGTCAAGTCCTAATATCTTGAGCTTCATTGTCTTCATACCTAGGTAGATCATACTAGACAGACAGAGCTCATTCAGCCTGGATAGTACTCTGTACATGAACAGCCCGTCCGATCCCAGCGAATTGCCTCTGGCTGCCCATATGATCCACCAGTGTCACTCATTGTCCAGGGTTGATCGACTTGAGTGGACCTAAGTCCCACAAGCCGTTTTGACCTAGTGCTTAGCTTGACTTGCAGGGATCAGCATGGGGCTTAAGTTTAGACTCACATCCCCACAACCCCCTGGCAGGAGCAGGTACCACAGGATCAGGTACTACTACGTATGTAAGTGCCCTCTCTAAGAACAGGGATAGGACGCCAACTCCTTAAGCCGGCAGGTGGACTAGGAATGAGTCTTACTGAATTTTACCCCCCTGGCTTAGTAGTACGTACATAATTAACCTCGATGGCCCTCAAGGCCCCTCCAACCTGACGTTCTTTGGTATCATCACGCCAGCGCCGGTCTGGGTTGGGGTCAATGTACACTAAAAAGCTTCTTTACCGTTCGGAAAACCAGAGCATGCGTTGGCGGCCGAACAATGCAGCGGACTGACTGTCGGACTGGAAGTCCAACACGACTACGAGTCAGGGCAGTCGCAGGGGTTACCAACGGTCACTTGATCAACTTCCCAATGCCCTCTCTTCTCCCCTTGCACACAATCTCAATAGTTACAATTGACCTTTCGCCACTCCACGAATCAACCGGTTCGAGCCATTGAGGGTACCTTGTGATACGTATATCAATGTTGGCAGCGACTTGGTTCTGTGCCTGCTTCGATCAACGACATGACTCCCCATACGTGTGAGTCTGCGACGTCAGTGTGAATCGGAACATGACGAGCCTGAGAAGCGTGGCCGCTATCGGTGGAAGCAAGCCTCACGGCTTGTCAGAGACTCACGAGAGATGAATTCTTTAGAATATCTACTCGCCAGCAGAGACAGAGCTTATTGGCATTATGCCGTCCAGTGTAATCAGCAGGAAACTGAAAACTGTCGATTCATTCGATGACAGCCTCGGGTATCGACTTCGGCTTGGCCACTGAAAATGAGAACGACTTTGTCCCTTCCGCAACCGACCAAAGGAGAGTCTGGCTAGGCGCAAAAGATTCAAATTATCAAAAACAAAGCAGTTGATTCATGAGATTCCTAAATATAGAGAAGTGACGCGTTTTCCAAAAGCCTAGGGTTGACTTAGGCTTTTGACAGGAGTACTGATGCGATAGCCCATGACTCCAGGAAATACTGTGCCAAAGTGTTGAGAACACCTGCTTCCGAGATTGGTGAATGATTACGAGGTCACTCTGGGATAATGGAAATATTGAATGTACTGAGAAGCCGGTTGTATTCAAAGAAGGATGGATTAGCACCAAAATAGGATCACACTTGTGGGTGTGAGCACGGCTACGGCTAGCGCATTATCGGGCTTAGGCTTCAGCTTCGGGCTCGGGGCCCACTTTTCGTCGGCCTATGTGGGGCCGGGTGAAGGTAGCCGGGCCGCGTCGAGCGGGGCGTTTGGTCTCACCTTAGACAACCTACCAGTATGCGCCACTTTGATTTGAGCACGGTAAGAAACTGCAGAAACCATTTCCCTATTGCAAGTCAGCTGTACAGTGAGCGAGTGTGGAGTGACGGCAATCCTTCGGTGAGAAATACCTATCAAGTAACACATGGATCGGCTCTGCCGCCACCCAAGACCCTGAAAAACGTAAGCCGGGGCATAGAATGGTATATTGCATGTCCTTAATCATTAGAGCCACTTATCTTAGCTACACAATATCCAGTCCGGCATCTGGCTAAGGTCTTAATGGAGACAGGCCACTCTTCTGCATTCGATTGTTGGTCTGAGTCTTATATGTAGGTCCATCTTATGGTCCCTCCGCCTACCTATGTGCATGACTTGCGTGTGTTGGAATAACTACAGCCAGTCCTCCAAGAGACATTAAGACGTTTGCAAGAAATAGATCTCAACAGACACGCCGAATTGCAGCAAAGAGATCATGGTCTCCAACGAACCAACGCCAAAACCTGACATGGAGCTGCTGCCCAGGGGAGTCGTTGTCATTGCGGGAGGTGGACCAGTCGGTCTGCTACTTGCGCGAGTTCTCTCCTTCTATGGTGTGAAGTCGAAACTGTTCGAACGCAATAAGACCACCACCAAGTGGCCCAAAATGGACCTGACCAACGCTCGATCAATGGAGATATTTCACAAGCTGGGCCTCGCCGATGACCTCCGAAAGCAAGGCGTGCCGCCGGGTATCGATCAGAATGTCATCATATCCACTGGGCTCTCTGCTGAAAAGCCGCTCACGCAGTGGGACCTCCCAGGAGTGGACAAATTCAGATCTCAAATCCAGAACACAAATAACGGCACACAGCCCCAAGAGCCCTGGCAGAGAGTGTCTCAAGCCATCTTTGAAAGATGGCTGAAGAACATCTGCGACGACGATCCTCTTATTGACCTCAACTATGGTTTCAAGGTTGAACACGTTGAAGAGCGAGAGGACTTCGCACACACGACAATCACAGACATGAATACCGGAGAGAGAACCGTTCTAAGATCCGACCATGTCGTGGGATGCGACGGCGCCTCTAGTCGAACGCGTACGTCATTGTCGATTCCTCTCGACGGAGGCCCAATGTGAGTTTTGACCAGTAAGGTGTGGCAAATATTGATCAAACTCTAATAACCTTTTCCAGACCCTCTTGTGCCTTACTAGTTCATTTCAAGTCTCATGATCTAATAAAACTACACAAACAAGGGAGGTTCTGGCATATCTTCCTTCTCGGCCAGTCAGGCAATGTTGGATTACGAGGCAGAAAAGGGGCCCTATTAGGTAGTTAGGTAGGGGTGGTAGGTAGGCAGTCTGGGCCCGTGCAGACGGACCCTTCCACCTACCTATACCCACTGAGGGACCGCGGGCTCTGCCCACGATCTTCCCCTCCTATACACACGCAATAGACCTATACTAACCTATTAACCTAGTCGTAACCAAAAGGTCTAACCTACTTACGTATATACTAATACTAATTAGTAATTAAATTATATATATATTTCTACTATAGGTTAATAAGAATATAACTATAAAAAAGATAGCCTCGACTTACCTCGCTAGCTATTCTAACGTATTAACTTAGTTCTATTTATTTAATTAATAATAAGTAGCTTAGTTTATATTACCTTAACTTTTTTTTATTATTATTAGTTAATAATTAATTAACTAGTCGCGGGCCGTTAAGAGCGCGCTCTATTACGTACGATCTCTTTTACTAAGATTATTATTATAAAAGGATTAACTACTTTATTATTATTATTAACTTTACTTCTATTATTAATATTATTTTTACTAGCCTTATTATTATTACTAACTTCCCTCTAATCGAACTACTTATAAAAGAATTTATTTTAAATATATTATAACTAAGCGCTATTTTAAATTAATAATAAACAAAAGGAAATTAATTACTAAGAGATTAATCTAATAATTACTAGCGTATTAGCGCTTAGTAATAATAAGACCTTTAGAATTATAAGTACGTTAATAGCAAATCTCTTACTAATAGTAAAGTATTTTAAGATATTAAGGAAAAAAAAAGATCTTAATAATAATAATAGTAGGGATTTATTTTATATTACTAATAAATCTACCTCTTTTTAACCTAACGGAAGCTCCGAAACTAAATTAATAAAATAAAGTACGAGAAGTATTAAAAAGAATTATTAATTAGTAACTAACGGAATCCTTTATTTATTATTAAAAGTACGGTTATAAAAAGCCTTTTTTCCCTTTTTACGACCTTTTACTAACCTTAGTAACTTTCTATTTATATACCTCGTTAAAAGAGTAGAATTTTCTAATTAATAATAATAGCCCGCTCACTATTATTAAAACAATCGCTATAACTAACTTACTACTCTTTTTAACTTAATTAACGTTATATTATAATTATAATACAACGATTATATTTTATAATAATCTTTTATTATATAACTTATTTTATAAATATATTATAATAACCGCTAACCTTAATAATAAATAAAAAGGGTTTAATAATTAGTTAATATTACTTCTAGCCTACCTATACTCTTAAATTATAAAACTATACTTAATTTTAATTCGCTAATAGGATTACGTTAACCTAACTTAATAAGGCTTATTTAATATTATACCCGCCCTTACGAACGATAAAAAGCTTAATACCTTTATTCTCTATATAATAAAATACTATTATTAAGATAGCTTAATAAGTAAGGAGCTATAAAAGGATTTTAAAACCGATTTTTAAAGCTAAGAAGTAGGGGATTTCTTAAGAATAAAAAGTATAATTCTTAAAAAGCTAAGAGACTTTTTTATAAATAATAATATTAATTTAATAATTAAAAATTGTAATTAAATAGTAAAAAAGATCGCTAGCGCCCTTAATACTTAATACTTCCCTATTTAAACTTTTAAAAAGATCGTAGCCTATTATAACCGTATTAAATACTTTAATATATTATATTACGATCCTTACTTCTTTTACTTACTACTCCTATAGCTAATAAATATTAACGATCTTATTTAATAAGCTAAAGAGATAGTAAAAGAATTTATATAACCCTAACTCGCTTAATTTTAATAATTAAAATTCTGACCTTAGTCTCGTTATTAACTAACCGACCTATTACTTCTTTAAAAAAAAGAAAAAGAAAAACTAGAGAATAAAGTTATTATTACTTAATAATAAAATCTACCCTATTAAATACTATACTTCGATATAAAAACTAAAAACGATATTATACCTAATACTCGCTAATTAATTAACCTCGCTAAGCTTTATAATAATAAGAATAAGTATAATAATAAGAAGTATAATATTTTTAATAAAAAGCTTCGGATCTTTAAAATACTATACTAACGGGCGGGAATTAATAAATAATACTATTCTAATACTTTTTTAAATATATTTAAAAAAAGGGCGTTAACTTTTTATTTTAACTAACTTAATAATACCTTTAACCCGCTTAGTTTTAACGTAATATACTAAAGGACTTAGGAATATTTCGAGCTACTTACGAACCGTTAAAACTACCTCGCTAAGCTTTATAACCTCTATTAATACTTTATAGTTCGCAAGAACCTAAGTAAGTCGAACTAATAAATTTTATAAGTACTAATTAACTATATTATAATCTTTTACGAAGTACTAGCTACTTAGGGATCCGTTTTTAATATAAGTAACTAACTCCTCTATTACGTAAATAGTATATTAAAATATAAACTTATTATACTTAACCTGGTACTTATATTTATTAATATTTACTACTAGCTTAGTACTTTAATTAATATTATAAAGATAGAGCGCAACCGTAGTAAGTAATAGTAGTATTCTTAAAATAGTACTTATAACGAAGAGGTCCCCGCTACTTATTAAACTAACCGTACTTACGGTAGCTTTAATAAAAAAACCCAATTTAATAAGCGGAATTAACGTAGCCGCAGTATTATTAATAAAAAGTATTTCGTTTATTATAAAACTAGCTATTAGTTAACTAAGTACTTAGAAAAAGAGCGACGTTAAGTATATAAAAAATATAAAAATAGTAAAGAAAAAAACAAGAGATTTATACTAAGCTTATATTTATAGTTCCTCGCTTTTTATAAAAGAACCGCCCCTATTAATAATAATAACGATAATAATATTATAATTTAATATTTTAATAGCCTCGACTTTAACTATAAGGATAATTACGAGGACGAAGTTTAGATCTTAATAATATACCTTACGATTATTATTAATAATAGAACCCTTATAAATATCCTCGCTACTTAGGTAATAAAGCATAGCCTTATTAATACTACTTTTATTAACGAGTTAATTAAGCCTATAAAACTAGCGACCTCCTTCTTATTAAATAAAAAGTACTCGTTAAAGGACTTTTAAAATATTATACTTAATACTAGCGCTACGGAATTCTTAACTACGGGCTACCCTTAACTCCTCGTATTATAATAATAACGACTTAAAATTATTTTTAATACTTTTAGAGCTAGTAAGGTAAGTATTTAATTTAATAATAGCGAACTTATAAAGTTATTAAGATTTATAGTTATTAGTACCTTATTTAGTAATATTACTTTTTACGTCTTACTAATTAATACTCCGTTCTTATACTACCTAAGGGATATAAATAAGCTAGGAGTATATTTTAATAATATTAATAACTTACTAATTAAGGGAAATATTATAGTACTTATTATTTATAAATAGGGACACCCTTGGCTTCTACTCCTTAATAATAAAAAAGCTATTGCTAACTACTTAATAGAGGGCGAATTATACTACTTATATCGGCGCTTCGGCCACCCTTTAGTTCCTTATTTTTTAAAACTATTTTAGTAATTTAGTAACGATATAAAGATCGTAGCCCTTAAAAAGCTTACGAAGATTTATCAATAATATTAACTTAACGCTACTACCCCTAGCCGATTTAAATTTATTTTACAAAATAATTACGATTTTAATTATAAAGTCGTAATTAACGTAATATACTTAATAGATTATAAAGGTACTAACCGACTAGTACTTTACGTCGTCGATATTACTATTTCTTTTTAAGTAATAAGGTTCTTTACGGATATAATTATAAAATATATATAAAAAGCTCTTTAGCTATATTAAATCGACGTTTACCTCGGTCCGCTAGACTAAATTATTATAAATATTAATAAAAACTTTAGTACTGTAGAGTTTAAATCTTTTATTAGATTTATATTTATTAAGGTTAAGGAAGTACCCGTCGAAGCTTATAATAATATTAGTAAGGCTAAGAAATACTATATAGTACTTAAAAAGGTATATAATATTATTCAAAATAAGTACTTATTAATAAGCGCAGAGGCTATATTTTAGGTTATAATTAAAATAGTTAATAATATAGTTAGCTTAAATAGCCTCGTTCTTATACTCCTCGTTTTCGGAGCTTTTTTATATATTTTTAATAAATCTCTACCGTTATTAAATATTACTTAACGTATAGAAGTAGTTAAGAAAGTAATAAGGGAAGTCCGTAGACTTTATATTAATAAATAAATAAGCGAGGTACTAGTTACTTAAAACGGACTAAATATTTCTTATATTATTAATTTATTACTATAGTTAGATATTAAAGTTTAGTAAAAGAATAAGGGATAAAAAGGCCTATTTAAGCTCGTTTTAATAAATAATACTACTTATATAATAGAATTACTTTACGGCCTAATAAGCTTCTAAATTATTATAATTAAACCTTAATATTTAAAAAAGGTCGACCCCGAGCCGCTAGCTATAATAATAGAGCACGTTAATTACTTACTAATCCCCGTAATTAACTAGCTAATTAATAATAGCGCTACTATAAACGAAGTCCTTAATAAGATCGTTATTATAATTAATAACGACCCTTTATTATAGAATAAGAGGATTAAAAAAATATTAATACGGCGTAGCTATAATAATACTTTTATAACTATAACTTACTTTATATTTAAAAAAGAAATAAATTTTAAACTAGTTACTAAGCTCTATAATAAGGGTATTATTATTACCTTAGGAGTACTTTTTATAAAATCTATTAATAAAGAGCTTTTAGGACTAATAGAGAGAGGGGTAATTAAATTTATTTAACTTAGCCCTAAATATAGGGATATAAAGATATTTAAATCTCGATTCGTTAACGAGATTAAAAACCTAAAACTTAACCCTATTAAAAAGTTTTATTTAATTATATAAGGGTATAATAACGAGGGAAAAAAAGAGATCTTTACGTAATTATTAATAATCTAAAAAACTAGTTAACGTTTAATCCTTACCCTAGCCCCGACCCTAATCTAGGAAGGCTATGTTATTTAGCTACGAGATATTACTTAAGTATATATATAATCGAGCTAACTTCTTTATCATAAGGTTTTTACTTAATTACTAGCTCGGATCCGTTATTTATACTCTAAGGGCACTATTTTATATATTATATAGCTATTATATAGTTTTATAAAATCTAGTACTTATTAATAAGTAATATATAGTGAGTATTATTTAAAAGTACTTTAGATAATAATATCTATGTTTAATCTATACTTATTAGTTTTAATAAAAAAAAGCGGATTATTTAGTATTATTAATATATAAACCGATAATATTATTAAACTATTAAATAAAACTTTTAATTAAAAAAAAAGAACTAAGCTTAAGCGCGCTAAGCTACTAACTAAACTAAAATAATAACTATTAGCTAACGAGCCGCTTATTTTTAATAGCGGGATTATTTTACTAAAAGGTATTAATATAGTACTTAAATAAAAGAACTAAGAGAAGAAGCTTAAATAGGTTAACCCCTCGGTATTAAATACTAAATAATAATTTGTTAAGTAGCGAGCTTAAGGTACCTATATCGTATTAATTTACTAACTAAAAGTAGTTTTTAATACGTCGTTTATTACTTAATACTAAGTAAATCCGTCGTTTATTAACTACGCTATGCTAAATTATTATATGAAATAATAAATAGATTACTTAAACCGAGGGCTTATATTCGTATTATTAAATCTAACTATAGCTGAACTCTTTATTTTCGTAAATAGGTTATTAAAAAATAACGGTAATTATATCTCATAGCTAGGTTATATTATTATTTTTATAAATAAAAAATAGACTAATAAGAGCTTTACGATTAATAATAATATTATTTACTATAGCTCTATAAAAAATAAAAAGATTACTTAGAGCGTATTAATATTAGAGGTTTATAAAATAATTATAAGTATTAACGTCGCCTATACTATCTTAACTACCTTAAACTTTATTACTAAATAACTCGACGTTCTAAAGATCCTTATTATAATTTATATAAATTTATACTTACTATATAAATACCTTATTAAGCTAAGTATTATAAAAAAAAAGCGCCTTATAATAAATATTATAATATTTAAGTAATTATATAAATACCGCGAGCTTTATAAAATCCGTTAGATTAGCGGTAATAATAACCTAGCTAATAGGTTTATAAAAAGCATACTAAATAAGTCCCTTAAATAATTCGTTAGCGAAGGAGTTATTATAATTAAAATAAAAGGATAGGTAATACGTAGTTAAAATAGTAATATATTATAAGTAATAAGTTATTTAGCAAACGTATATACTTCTTAAGCTTTAGCTTAAAGAGAAACGCACGTATTTAGGGCGTAATTAAACTAATAAAAAGCTCTTTTTTAACTACGCTAAATTTAATAATTTCTAAGGAGTTTAGGTATATAAATTATATATATTAAAAGATTAAGAAGTAATTAAAAAGAGGGAATATTAAAATTTCTATATAAATAATTATAATAAAAGCTATATTAAAATTTTAATATACGGCTTTAGGTATTTTTAAATAGGGGATTAACTATAGATTTTACTACTAGTTCTTATTAGCAGGGGACCTAGCCCCTATTCTAGCCTTTTTTATTATAAAAATAGAAGACTACTAATATTAGATTACGAGGCAGAAAAGGGGCCCTATTAGGTAGTTAGGTAGGGGTGGTAGGTAGGCAGTCTGGGCCCGTGTAGACGGACCCTTCTACCTACCTATACCTACTGAGGGACCGCGGGCTCTGCCCACGATCTTCCCCTCTTATACACACGCAATAGACCTATACTGACCTATTGACCTAGTCGCGACCAAAAGGTCTGACCTGCCTACGTGTATACCAACAGGCAATTTTGAAGGGGCCATCATCTCGCAAGACGAGAAAGATACCTGGACGACCCATCTGTTCCTGCCCCTTGATGCTGCGCCCGAAAAGATCGAATCTCGCGATGCAGTCTACCGTGTCCTTGGAGGGCTTTACGAGCCGTACAAATTCCAGATCGACGAGATTCTGGTGCGCTCCATCTGGAGGCCAAATGTCGCCGTGACACGCCAATGGAGAAGCAGCGAAGGGCATGTGTTCCTTGCCGGCGACTCGGCACACCAGAATATTCCCACTGGGGGGTATGGGATGAACATGGGTATTGGGGATGCCTTCGACCTCGGATGGAAGCTCGCCTCAGTCATCAATGGTGAGGGCGGGCCAGAGCTCCTCAGGTCATATGAGCTAGAGCGCAAGCCAGTAGCCCTCAAAAATGTGGAGCGGTCCCATGATCACTTCAAGGTTCACAATGAGTTGCAGACGCTTCTCGGCGGCGGTGACCCTCGTCGCGTCGATACCGACACAAAAGAAGCACATCTGCTCAGACAGCGTGTTGACGAATTCTATCAAAGGCATGATGGAGAAAACAGGGACCTTGGAATTGAGATGGGATACCGGTACAACTCACACATTATTGTACATCAAGAAGACGACGGCAGCGAGCCTCCCTCGGATCCGCGTTGTTACACGCCAACAACATGGCCTGGTGGTCGACCTCCCCACATTTTCCTTTCCGATGGCACCGCTATATTTGACAGGTTTGGCAAACACTGGTCACTTCTTTGCTTCACGGATACTGATGTGGGACAATGTCATCTTATCCAAGCCGCGAACGATTTGGGCTTGAGTCTGTCGCTGATCAATCTTCCAGGAGAGGCGCAAGCTAGAACCTTGTATGAGCGAAACCTGGTTCTAATTCGCCCAGACCAGCATGTCGCCTGGAGAGCTGAGACAGTGAACTCACCGGCGATCGCAGATACTGTTCTACGGACTGTCTCTGGGCACATGACTACGGAGGTGAAGAATCCGGTCATCGGGGATGCAAAGCCTGGAATAGAAGTGCCTGCTGAATCGGGGGTGAAGGCATAGAGCATTCCCAACAAAGTTAGCGCAGAGGCGACGCCATAAATGAATGCTCGGGAAAACCTCTCTTTTCGATAGTAAAGTTGCAGTTTACATCAATCCATCCATCTTTGACCTTGTAGTCTTTTGTCTCGGCCTCCTTGCCTTATCCTCATAACCTCAAATATTTCTTAGTATGCGTCCTGAATCTAGAACATGCCCTCATATCACTGGTCCCTTCTGGGTTCCAGAGTTAGCATGAGACATTGATTGATTTCGTGCTTCATGAAATCACAATCTCAGTATTGGGGAAATTAATATTGCCCGCCATGTAGATTATTTTCTTGTACTATAAATGCCGTCTAGCCATGACCATATGTTTCTCAATGATAACTTCTCAAATGAGATGTCTTCATTTCTTTCCCATTCAATCTCACTCAGCTTCAATCAGGGCACAAACATCCAGGAAATTCGAAGTTTATACATCCCTGAACTAAACTGATTTGCCTATCTCAAGTCATACTACAAGTAGCGACATGTCGTCGGAGTGTTCATAGTTGCTGTCTGGCATCCATGTACTGAAGGCCATGCCCTCTGGGACCTGCTTCCATTGCATGGTGACCGGGTCCAGCAACTGCTTGCACTTCTCAGCAGCGTGTCTTATGATAGTGGCCTTCTCCGCCGACCGAGGCTTGATTCGGGCGGGATATTCAGATGGCTGCACAGTAATGCCACCGACGAGGTCCTCGGTGTCGTATTTCACCGGATTACCTCGAATATCTAGGGCAGGCGAGAAGTCGAATGCCCATAAGAGCCTCGACATGCCCAGAAATAGGGATCTTTCAGCGATATGAATGCCCTGGCAAAGGCGTCGTCCCGCGCCGAAGACAAAATTGTCACGCTTCTTCGTGTCTCCCATGGCGGATTGGTAGAGTGTCGTGTGATCGTCCCTGAAGCGCTCGGGTTCAAATACGCGGGGATTTGGTGAGCGCTCTTCATCCATATGAATGGCCCTGTGTTGCGCCGAGGCATTAGACTTGCCGCTTCGACAAGGGTGCTGGTACGTGACTTCTACAAGGATTGACTCACCACACATTGTTAATCACAGTCGCGCCTTTCGGGATGTTGTAACCCATGTAAACGTCATCCCTAACTGCTGCATGAGGTACACCAAGGAAAACAGTCGGCATCCACCGCAGGCTCTCCTTGATGCAGCAGCGGATATAAGGCAGATTCTGGTAGTCATCGACGGTGGGTAGACGGTCATGACCAACCACGCGATCAATCTCCTCCTGGGCCTTTCTCTGTACTTCTGGCCAGACGATAATGGCCTGAATGAAACCATAGAGAGTTCCTGCCGTTGTGTCTGAGCCTGCTTCGAGCAGCGAGCCGCTGATATAAGCAGCAGCATCGTCGCTAAAGCCCTCTTGCGTCTGAGCGCGATATATATCGTTGCAGAAGCAGGGCTGTTGAGTCACTTGTCAAAAAGGGGTCCCAGCACGAATCCCTTGGTCCCGAGTCATAGACTAGGTAGGGCACTCACCAGTCCTGTTCCGTCGTCGAGCGCTGTCTTCGACATCATCCAATGTCGGAGATAGTTCTGGCTCTCTATCTTGTACAGTTGCTTGGCGTATCTAACGTTCGGTGCAATAGAACTAGGCAAGCTTTGAATGAAAGGATAGATGTCTGCCAACTGGGCGCTAGAGCTTCCGGACAACTTGCCCCAGTTCTCGAAACTCTACGTCATCAATAGTCAGTTTTGCGCAGAATTACTTTTTGTTAACATCAGCTGTGATGAGAAGACTTGATTACCTCGAACCACTGCAGAAGCTTTGGGTCATGATTATCAGTACAGCGATAACCGTATATCATTTGTGTAGAAAGAGAGTAGGTAAATCTTCTGATGTGCTGGAGAAAATCGGAAGGAGTTTCCAAGAGGTCATTCAAAAGAATCTTGTTTTCGAGGTCCTGGTAAGGGACGTAAGTGACAGCAGCCTTGATGTTCAAGATGTTGTGCACCATGCGATGGATCATGCGCCAGTTGTCTCCGTATCTCTGAAAATTGTCAGCTTGCTAGTTCTCTTCTGTACCTTTGTCATTTGTCCCATCTGTCGTCGACTTACCATCACAACAAGGCGGAGATCGCCGCTGGCTACTTTCTGGCCGATAAACATATCTGGCCGGTCAGAGTAATTGCCGCTCCTCTTGTCCAACACTTCTTTGACAGTTGTATCTGATGATAGGACGATCATGGCTTTTGTGCCGAGTATCAATGAGTAAATTGGCCTACCGCTCCATCCAGTCAACATTTATACTTTCACTTCCCTCGGCTCTTTTTCTGCTGTGTTCCTTGAATTATTCTTCTGAAAGGTAAATATGAAGTCTTACCCATATTCTTTGGCCCATTTCTGCAGCTGGAGATGTGGCCTCAACTTCGGCATCTATGTCCATGCTATTAGTAAAACCGCTGTCTCAGTGTGGTTGACTGGTTCACGAACGAGATGCAAATTGCCTAGCACTGGCAATGTTGGTGGACCGGGCGGATAGCCGGGTGGCCTAGATCCCACTTTGCTTACTTTCCAAAGAAGGAACAAAACAGTAGCGGCCAGGAAAAGAATTGTGTTGAGAAGACGGAACATTGCGATTGCAAAGCTAAGTTATCAGGATTCTTCTCGTTTCAAGGCGAAGGTAAATGGACCATCAAGTTTCTGGGTCCGGTTAAACAGAACAATTAAGAGAATTTCATTCATTACTTTTTAATCACCTCTTGAGACTATAGATCACTATCTTATGTTATATAGAAGATCTTCAGCAGACTCCCTGGTCACACAAATGTCTTCGTTTCACCTGTAAGAGTCACCAAGCACTTGGGCGTCGTGAGGATTGGATCGCGGGGTACATTAGCTTGTGTCTAGCTAGGGGCCTAGCATGGTGTAACGGAGGGGGACAGAATCTAGGGCGAACAAGCCTGACACTGATAATTCGGCTGAGACAGTGATGGGCTGTGTGGTTTCCGTGGAATTGCAGTAACAGTCACTCAAGCCGCCTACCCCGAATCCCGCGAAGCCGAGGCCGATGCCACCCTGTCTTCTTCCAGTTCGGCCTCGGGCTCGGTCTTCCAAGGCGCCTATTTGCTGTCAAACTTCTCAGCGCAACATTTCTATTCATATTTGTCACACCGGTATCCAATAAAGGTGCCATGGTCTATTGGACAATGTACAGCGAGCGGCTCTTAGCCCGATTGCCTTGCATATTACTGCGTATATGAAGTCCCTTATTTCAATCCTGAAGTTGATAAAGTTTATCATCTAATAGCAAGAAATCTAAATAATCAGCTGAGAGACAACAAGTATATTAAGGAGAAGGTCGAGGTCGGGTTGTATCGGTACGCTGAGGGAAGCGCTGCTTCAAACTTCTGGGTCTTATTTAGTTTTGAAAATTCACAAACGGTCTAAACAGCCTTATAGCTTATGTTCATGGACCCCAGTATGCCCTAGACTCCTGTATCTGCGCCAAAGACCTTCAGTTTACCATCTGATGGCTTCTGCTCCCCCAACGCCGGACTAGGGCCGATCCGCTCGCCAAACACAAGCTGAGCCGTCAGCCGCCAGTTAGGTGGCAGAGACCAGGCTGCGGCTACCAATCCATCAATCAGGGGTTTGTAATGCTGTTGGTAGGCGCCGAGCCCTTCGGCTGACAGCGCCGTCCAAATGGTGTGCTGCGACATGGCATTCGACTGTGCCGCCCAGACGGGAACTGGTTTGAATAAGTTGGAAACTTTCTGGCGAAAGTTTGGACTATCTCGCCGTCCACAAAGAACATAACCTTCGTTGAAGTGCGTCTGCATGTCTAGATCACGCTGGTGAATTTGAATGTGGAGGATGGACTGATTGAGTGACATACAGTTCCGGCAGCGGCCTTGAATCCGGCTGTCTTTTGGCTCGTATATACCCATTGATCCGTAGTGACTTGGACCTTGAGCACGTTAGTCACAATATCCCACAGCTTGTCATGCTCGGAGCCGAAGAGCACAACCGCGCAGTTGGATTGCGAATTGAATGAACTAGCAACCGACTGCATAGCATGACCGACCATGGCCTTCACTTTGCCTTGATCGATGGTCAGGTGTTTTCCCAGGGCGTACCAGGATCGGCGGGCCGCGATGGTGTCAAGGAAAGGGGTCGTCATGTTTTGAGCCGGGATTGTGCTGTGGCGGTTTCCAAGACCAAGGTCAAATAGTGCAAAAGTAACGGCAGGCAGAACGATGGACCAAGCAGCAAGCAGAGGTGTAAGCCGAGGAATGGAGTGATCTGTCCCAGGAACTGTTAGTGAAGCTGCCATTTGACTGGGTGCAATTGTTGAATAAATATCAGATACTAGGTCTTCAGAAAGCACTACTCGATATCATAGGTAATAATACGAAGTACGAAAGTCAGCATCTGTGAACTCTGTGTCGGTTTCGTAATACTACCCAATCAGATATCTTCTGCTTTCAAATTTTCAGATCCAGTCTGCGGATTTTCTGCCGAGAGGAAAAGGGGGAAAGAACATTTGATAGCATTGTTACAGATAATGAAACTTCGACTAGGAAGTGACATGAATAGAACAACGCTAGTACTTGTTATCGCTACTGAACCAGGTTGCTTGGTAGGCGGCGAAGTTTAATAAATTGATTGATAAGCGCAAACTCCAGTTTCCAAGTTGTCCTGAACTTGAGCATCTACATGCCAGCTTCCACCAATTGTCTACCAACTATGGACTCTGGCGAACAATAACACTTTCTCATTGTGTTTAGTGGTATAATCCTGGCGTCATATTGTACAATCTCTCATCTGATCAGCCAAAGAACCTACTATGGCGGCATTTAGTCAGCAGAGGAGGGAATCGTGGGATAAAACGCCTCGTTATCTCGGTCCCGGCTAGAAGATAGTCCTCACATACCAGTCGACACCTACTCACACCTTCGTTTTCTGTTCTGTCTTACACAATTTTCGAACTAGAAACCATCATCAAGACGAAGGCCAACGCCGATACCTTTTTCGACTTCGGTGGTCAAACATCGGTGCGAGATGGAAAGAAACGTCAACATAGCCGCTCGTGGGAGCCACAGTAGCCAGTGCCGCCTCACAAGCAGACCTTGGCGGCAGCAGACGAGACTTTGAGGCTACCCTCCCCAGAAGCGACACACTCGGAACATATGGCTCCTCCAAGTAAGCTTCATAGGGCTGGCATTCTAGTGATGCCCGCGTCCGTGTCGCTTCTCAATACCTTCAACTCCGGCCTGCTTACCGTGGCTCCGCCTGCGATAGCCAGGGAGCTCGACATTGCGCCGAGTGTGCAACAGTGGCCAGCATCTGTCTATGCTCTAGGGTTTTCGTGCGGTCTCCTTCCCCTTGGCGCCATCGCCGACGTTGTTGGTAACCGTCCCGTCTTTTTGACGGGCCTGTTATTATATACGGTCTTCACCTTGGCAGTGTCGCTCAGTCGCACTGGAGGAGAGCTCATCGCCTTCCGCACGGGTGCAAGGTGTTGCAATGTCCTTTTGCATGCCGCCCGCTGTGAGCATCATAACTTCAAGCTTACCCGCGGGTCGCACCCGCAATGTTGCTTTTGCGGTCTTTGGTGGCGGTAATCCAGTTGGCTTCGCCATGGGGCCCTGTCTTGGGCGGTGTCTTTGTCCAGGCCGCGAGTTGGCGCGCCGGCTACTGGATGTCCACCAGCGTCAATGCGGTATTCATGATCCTCGCCTTCTTCTGTCTGCCTAAGGTAGGCGTCTCCCGGGATCGGATCGAGTCCTACTGAAGAGCGTGGTCCACCGTCTTGCCCATGAGCTAAACTGGGTCGGCGTCGGTTCTGCTAGTACCTGTTTGGCTCTCCTGTCTTGACTCTTCTCCGAGCTGACAAACGGCGTCGCCAGCTTTGTTCGCCGGCCTCACTCCATTGCCCTGTCAATTGTTGCCGGATTGCTTGTTCCATTTTACGTCTTCTGGGAGAGTCGTCAGGAGAGACTTGGCCGCCCAGCCGTTCTTCCAAATAGCATTTGGCACCGACTCGAGTTTGCAACCGCCTGTCTCTCCGTCTTACTCACCTGGTCCTGGTTCAACGCCTTTTCGTACTGGGCTACTCTTTATTATCAGGAGTCCCAGCAGCTAGATGCCTTGCAGACGGCTGTACGGTTTCTGCCAGTGGTTGTCTCTGGTCTAGGTACCAACCTCGTCGCAGCCTAATTCATGGACAGAGTCGACGCGGGTATGCTGAGCCTCATCGGGGGAATCATGAGCATCGCGGCACCTCTTATCTTTGCCTTACAGGATGTGTTGTGGATGTACTAGAAGTCTGCCTTCCCGGCCATGATCATGAGCGTCATCAGCACCGACCTCCTCTTCAACATCAGCAACCTGATCATTACGAATAACTTCCCGAGCAAGAGCCAGGCTCTCGCAGGTGGCGTCTTTAACACTGTTGCGCAGTCAGGCAACAGCATCGGCCTAGCTGTCACTGCTATGATTGCGGCTTCGGTAATTACAGGAAGCTGCTGGAAGCGAAAAAATGGCTACGAGCGGCTTCGTGACATTCAATTCTTCTCTGCTGCAGGGCTACTGGAGCAGATTTTGGACATGCTTCGCTGCTGCTGTTGTGGTCACACTGATCAGTTCGACTGGCTTGCGAAAAGCTGGGAAGGTGGGAGAAAAGAAAGAGGTCTAGTGTTCAACTCCGCCAGGTGTTAGGGGTAGGACTCAGATTAGGGTCCAGCTCATCCATTGGGTGTGACGTGAGAGCCTAATTCGATATCGAAAATCCTCAAGGAATTCAAATTCCGCCTCGGATTCGGGTTGTTGGGATAGAAGGGTGCGATCCGTGCACCCATGCTATCTCGCGAGGGACTTGAATTCCGCGCCTCAAAGTCTTACCTGTGCGTAAGGGGTGTCTATATATTTCTGTCGGATTAGAAGTCTAATTCGACCGCGGCATACAGCCGACTGCGCAGGGGCCAATTAGGGGCCCTATTTATAATTATTATAACTAGCCTAACCTATAGTTAGAACCTCCTTTTTATACCTACTACGCAAATATTTAAATAGTTTAATTAATCTCTTCGTTAACTACGGTTTGAACTAATTATTTTATAATAAGGATACTAATACTAATTAGTAATTAAATTTTATTATTATAAATTAATAAGGTATCTTACTATATAAAAGAGACGACTTTTTAATACTATATAGGATAGGAGATTCGTACTAATTAACCTTATAAAAGTAAACGAAAAAAGAGGCAATTCTTAAATATTATACGGAATTAAGTAATTATAGCCCTTTACTACTTACGAGAGGTCGACGTTTATTATATTAAACTACGTTAATTAATAAAACTACTTAAGTAACTAGCCTTTTACTATTACCCCGAGTAGCTTTTTTACTAAACGACTTTTCTATAGCCGGCCCGTAATTAAAAATTAACTAATTAAATTAATAAAAAGAAATACCTACGTAATAACTACTTACTTAATTAATTAATATAACGAACGAGCTTAATAATATAATATAAAAGAGTATTATATAATTAAAAAAGGGAATTTCTAAACGTAAATATTTTTATTTAATAACAAAGGTAACTTTATAAGAGTTATTAAACTAAGAAATTTATAGTATATAAGAAAGTTTATTATTACGAGGATTTTATAAATATAACTTTAAACTTACGATCTAAACGACCTTTTTATAACTCCCTTAACTACCCCCTAAGTATTATTTAGGAATATAATATAAAGGATAGTTTAATAAGGGAAGAGGGGATTTAGAGGTCTTAATAATATCGAGTTAAGAGTATTATAGATCTTAGAGATTAACTTAGGAAAAAGGTAGCTACCCTAAAGTAGTCCTATAACCTCTTATTAAAGTTATTATTAGCTTAAAAAAAGGCTAAAAAGACGAGGATTTAAGAAGAAAAAAAAAGAATCCTCTAGAGGGCTATTAAAGGGCTTCTTTTTTATACTAACTTTTAGTATAAAATTACTAATTTTAAAAAATTAACTAAGTAATAAAAGGGATTATTAATAAATAATAATTACTTAACCATAATTAAGCTACGAAAAAGACTACTTAAAAGATATAAAATAGGGTATTAAGAGGCTATAAAAAACAAGACCTCTAAAATATCTAACCCTACTACGTATAAGTAATAAATAAGCATTTTCGGTAAGTCCTTAAAATCTACGATTTTATAAAAAAGAGGGCTTAATTTCGTTAACTATACTTAACGGCCTATATAGTTCTTAATAGCTTATATAGCTCCTTTACGAGCCGTCCGGCGTTTACTTTCGACTATTCTTATAAAATACTACCCTAAAAGAAGTAGGTTAAGAAAAGAAGCTATTTAGAAATTATAGAGAGTACGAGGCTTAAGAGGCTAGAAATATACGGAATAGTAGAAATTAGTAATTAATAAAGATCCTAAGACTAATTATTATATTTTCTTATAGTAATATAAACGTTTATTACTATTATTATTAAAAAGAACTACTAAAACCTACCCTTTTATACTAAATAAAAAGGAGGATCTTAGTAAGTATAATAGCTAGCGATCTAAAAAGGTAATAATAATTATTAAAAATAGTAAAAACGAGAATAGTAGCGAGACGGTAAGAAGAAGTAGGAATTTCTTAAACCCCGATAAATTCGTTAAGTAGTAAAAGTACGGATTTATTATAACTAGTGCGTAAATTAAATATATCCCTATTAAAATTAAATACGCTAGTAATTACTAATATAAGTATAAGCTAGAGCACGACCCTTAGTAAGTTAAGGCAAAAAAAAAGAGGACGAAACCCGATCTTAAATAGAATCCTAATCCTTTATAAGTAAGTAAATATTAACCCGGACTATTAGGGGACGTAGATATATAAAATTATAGATTAGCTTAATAATGAGTAAATTAACGTAGTATTAATCTATTTAACTAAGGTTTATAAAAAAAAAGGGCTATAGGGGTAACCCTTATTTTATAAAATTATAAATAACCTTAGTTACTAACTAGATAAATAGTTCGTGAGTATAAGCCTAAGAATTATAAAAGTAGTTAATAAATTCCTCTATAGGCAAGGGGTATTATTAGCATAATTATAATTATAAGAGCTATATAGAATATTAGTAATAATAATTATAAAAAAGGAATTTATATTATAGAACTAAGTATAGGTTAATAGAGCGTATAATCGCTTTAATAAATTTAAAAAAAAGGTAAACGACCTAAATTTCCTTTTTATAATTACTAATAGAAATCTATCGTTATAAAAGGATATACTGGGGTAAAATATAGTATTAAAAGTACGATAATTAATAATTCTACTTATTTCGATTTATAACTCGTTACTGCTACTAATATAAATTTAGTACTAATTAGTTAATAAAAAAAAAGATAAATAACCTAAACTTATTAATAATACGTAGCGACGCAGGGATTATATATAAATACTAAAAATCTAATAGTAAATACGAAGCAATTTATAAACCTTAAAAAGATCTTTTTAAAAAAGAAATTATACTCTAGGGGGAAGTATAAGGTCTTATAAGAAACCCTAACGATATTTTATAATTATTATAAAAAAGTCGGAATTAAGGAATACTAGTACTATTTAGTAATTAATATTATACTCGTAAGTAAAGCCTCTAATTACTATTACGAAGCGGTACGTAATCTTAATTAAAACGACTTTTTTAATATAATTAACGCAATTTAAAGCTACTTTAAAACTTATAATAAGAACCTAGAGCTCCTATCTAAGCTACGAGCGATTTTTTTTATATTTATAACTAGGATAATAGAGGGTAAATTGCGAGTAAAGATCCTTAAAGAGCTTATCGATCGAATTAATAAGCTAGCGAAAACCTAGCTAAATAAGGGGATAAATAAGTAAAAAGTCGAATATCTCTATACCGTAGTTTAGCGTATATTAAAAGCAGAAATAACCCTATACTAAGTACCTAAAGACTACGAGACGCTCTACTCAAAGCTAAGATCTAGTTTTAATATTAAAATAAAAATGCTATACTAAACCTACCTCTAGGTATATAACGGCCTTTATTAATAATATTAGGTCGATTAAATATATAATAATAATAAAAAAGAGGCTAAATACGGCAATTACTAATAAAAAAGCCTAAATTCGTTAAATAAGTAAAGATTTAACTTACGGGCAGGGTAATAAAAAAAGTAATACTATATTTATAAAAAAGATAAATATTAGTTAAGTAACTACTTTAAAGAAGAGCGTACTAAATCGTATAAATAATATAAAAAGTTAAGAATAGTAAATAGTAAAACTAGCCCTTGTTAATTTAATTAATTCCTTATTATATATAAAAGTAGATCTGGGGGTATAAAACCTAGTAATAGTAGTTAAAGTAGCGGCTTAAAATATATACCCCCTATAAGAGATTCGGAAAATAAAGAAGATCTTACCTTCTATATTAACGAATTAGATTATGATAAAATTAACGATATTAACTACTCTTTTTTTACCCCGTTAGCTTCTAAAGAATATACGAGGCTAAATAAATAAAGGGTAGTAGAAGCTCTTAATAAGTAGGCTTTTATTTATAAATAGTAAAGGAAGGTCCCTTAAATAATAAATATAAAGGCGGCTAAAAGGGCGAATTTAATAGGGCTAAAGCCTATTTTTTTAATAATTAAAGAGAAGACGCTATTTCTCTTAATATTTAAAAAAAAGAAATATAGTACTAAGTAAATCTAAGGGTAACTAAAGGGGTCCTTTTTATACTACTTAGATTCTTTAAATACTAAGCTTATATAAGTATTTTACGTAAGTAAAAAGTACGGCCTAGATAATTTTTATAAGATTATCCTAAATACTAGGGTATCGTAATAGTTAACTAAAAGAAAAGGGCAATTCTAAGCACTATAAAAGATCGTATTAGTAATACTTAATATATTAACGGCGGGTATTACGAGGATTAGTTTTAGCCTAAATAAAGAAATTATTACCCTAGGTATAATAAAAATAGAAATATACTTCGGAACGATAACTTTCTATATTTTACTTATTAATACCCTATTTCTCCTATATTTAAAAGATATAGATCGACTAGGTATTATATTCGATAATACAAAGAATAGAATCTTTAGTAGTAAGTACTTTGAGATAGTTAAACGATAATAGGGGTATGCGTTTATAAAGCTTATTAATAATACGAAGTTAATTAATTACCTAACGAAAAGTAAGCTTAGAAAACTATATTAGAAATTCGGGTACCCGTCGGTTACGAGGCTATATAACCTCTTAAAGTAATTAAATAATAATAACATTAAAATAAAGGCGCTAGAGTAATTAACGAAAGTATATTACTAATACTAAATAAATGCGCAGAGCCTACGCAAATTCAAGTTTAAATTACGTAATAAGCTTAATTTTAACTAGGAAATCGTCGTTAATATTTTCTATTTAAATAGTTAGTTAGTATTATATATAATCGACGTAGCTATATCCTTTTAAGTAGGGCAATTCCTCTAGGATTTATAAATAAAAATAGTATAAGTAGCCTTATAAAAAAGCTAGATTAATATATACTAAGGACTGCTAAACGGTATTAAAACTAACGCTAGTACTAGCTTTAAATCGGTAGAATTTAGGGATAATACGACGGCTTACGGTATATAACTAAAAATTATACCCGTTAAAGCGCATTATAATATTAAAAAAGTAAAAAGGGTATATTAATAATTAAAAAGGGCGTTTAGAATTATTAAAAAGGAAAATCCGGATTTTACTAACGACGAATGCCTCTAGATAGTACTTAAATACTATAACGATACTATAGGGCCTAACGGACTTATATTAACGCTATTAATATTTAGAGCATATCTAAGAACGACCTTAGCCTTATTACTATTACTAAGCATAAACTAATAAGCCTAAGTAATTAAAAAAGTAAAATAAGTACTACGCGAGGTAAGTATAAAAAAATAAGTTAATAAAGTAATTACTACGTATAATAGGCCTAATATAGGGGATAATTTAAATATATTACTAAATTTAGATATATAAGTATAGCGCAAAATTACTTAATAATAGGCTAGGCTATATAAGTTAATTTTTATTAACGAGCGCTCTTATATAATTACGAAAGATCGTAACTAGCTACTCGAAGTATTAATTATCATAATTAAACCGTATTATATAGATCCTAACGAGGTAATTTTTAACTTATAAAAAAAAGAAGAGCTAGGGGAAATTATATAACCCGTAGTAAAGGCATAGGAAATTATCCTTAACGAAATCGTTATAGTAGTATTAATAAACGACGAGGAAGAGGAAATTGCTAAAAGGGTACTAATATTACTAGCGAGACGTTATAAAAAACTATAATAATAAGCCTTAACGCGGTAATTTATTACTAATAACGAGGTAATTAATACCTTTTATATAATAAAAAAGAAAGCCGATTTCGAGCTAGTAATTAAACTACGTAAAAAAGGCATAATTATAACTACTAAAAAGCCGTATAAAGGATTAGATATTATCGAAATAGATACTCTTTATAATCGAGGGGTCTATCGATTTATCCTATACGACCTAAAAAAATATATAAACCTCCGTATATTTAAATTACGAATAGTTCGTAAGATTAAAGGGAAAAGAATACCCTAGTTATACGAGAAGTCTAAATACGTAATTTAGGGGTATAGTAACGTTAAAAAAGCGACGCTACTTATATAATTACTTACTATATAGCGCTATAGCTAACGATTAATAATAATATTAATAATATTACTACGGAAAAAGGGATACGAGATTTAAAGCCGTAATATTACTTAGGCCTATACTTAATTAGTTATAGGGCTTATAAGGAAAATCCTAACCTATTTAGTAAAAGAAATAGCTAGTAAGTACTTAGAAAATACGATTATTAAAGTGCTTAAGCTATTATATAGGCTCGTAGAATCGGGCACTTATTAATAAGCTACTTATTACGATTTTTATATTAATTAACTATTAATAATTACCTCTACGTACGACCCGTACTTACTAATCGTAGAGCATAAAAGCGACTAATTTAGGATTATTAGAATATAAACTAACGATATATTAGGCCTATTTAATATTAACTTTATAAAAAAAGAGGATAAGGAGCTTTAAAAAGCGGGCTTCGTAATAAAGCTAAAAGAGGTCTTTATAATAAATACCCCCCTAGTATTTAATAATAGGATTTTTATAATTAAAAAGAAAACCGTCGTTTTTTAGTAAAAGGGGTAGGGCGAAAAGATTAACCTTATTAATCTAAACGTAACTAATATTAAAAAGTAGTATAAGGCTAAGCTTGCGCGAGGGGTATATATTATAAATATTTATTAGCTTAAAGTAATTTTTTATTACGCTAGGGTAGCGCAGGCTATAAATTTAACTAAACGAGACGTTAAAATACTTAATAAATAGCTTAAATAGTAATAAATAAATCTCGATCGAGGTCTTATTTACTACCCGATCGACTTTATAACTAGTAAGCTTTACGTCTTTGTTAATAAGTTATTTATAAATAATAACGACCTTACTTTATAATTAGGGTATATTATTATCCTAGTTAATAAGAGTATAAATAAGAGCGAATTTACTATATATAATAATATAATTTATTACTCGTTAACTAAAAGTAAGCGAGTAATAAGAAATATACTAGCGTTAGAGGTTTATAATATAATTAACGGCGTTAACCTCTTTTATATAATTTTAATAACGCTAAAAAAAATTACTAATCAAATTAGCCTTTTATTTATTTTAATAGTTATTTATACCGATTCTTACTTACTATATAAATACCTTATTAAATTAAGAACGACGAAAGAAAAGAGGCTTATAATCGATATTATAGCCCTTAAGTAATTATATAAAAGGCGCGAGATACTTAAGATCCGTTAAATTAATAATAAAAATAACCTCGCAAACGCTTTTATAAAAGTAGTATTAAATAAGGGATTAGAGTAATTTATAAGTAATAAAAAAGTTATTATATAAATAGAGGGATAGGTTATACGAAAAGAGTAAAGAAAAGGGGGAAAAGGAGACGACTTAGTAAACGGGCCTAAGGTCGAATTATACTTCTAACTATAGCGGTTAAATTAATAAAAAAAAAAGAGAAAGTTAGTATTAAATTAGAAATCTAATTCGACTATAATATATAGCCGACTATATAAGGGCTAATTAGGGGCCTTATTTATAATTATTATAACTAGCCTAACCTACGGTTAGAACCTCCTTTTTATACCTATTACGCAAATATTTAGATAGTTTAATTAATCTCTTCGTTAACTACGGTTCGAACTAACTACCCTGTAATAGGGATATTAATAATTTCGCTATTCGCGGAGTTCCTTAAATGCCCTGGTGGACTCGTCGGTATTTTCCAGATATGGAACTTGTGTACATTGCAAAAGCCGCAGGGAGGACTTTTCTTTTACTGGAACTTACAGACCTTTTCTCTTGCATCCAAATCTTTGCGACGGACCCTTTCGTCTTCATCGATCATCTGCTAGTTGCAAGTCTGTCGTCATTTTTCACACTGAGCCATCACGTCACCGCAATTGAGGAAGCCCGAAGTCATGTCTCATCTACAATTCTTTGCGTACGAGGGACAGGGGGTTGAAAAGCAGAAAAGGTACTCCTACAGCCAGGCAGTACGAGTCGGCGACCGCATTGAATGCTCGGGACAAGGTGAGCTTTCCCATCACATCCTTCCCCCAAAGGCTCATCTGTTGCCTATTCCATCGAAGTTACGCCTAACTCGGTTTACTGAAGGTGGTTGGGATCCGATCACTGGAGAGTTCGAAAAGGAGATCAACGCCCAAATCGATCTGGCTTTCGAGAATGTGGATCGATGTCTTAAGGACGCTGGTGGCAAAGGATGGACCCAAGTCTACCGTGTCAACTCATATCACGTCCCAATCAACAATGAAGCTCTGGAAGCGATGGTCCGTAACTTTAGGAGGTGGATGCCGGATCATCAACCTCTGTGGACCTGTGTTGGCGTTCCACGTTTGGGAGAAGATGACATGCGCGTGGAAATCGAAGTTGTGGCTCATGCTGTCTGAGAAATATCGTCGCAAATAAGAATTGAAACTTCAAGATATTTCTTCTCGTGCCTTCTTGTGGCTGGCACGATGGGCTTTTCAATGCGGACATTGAAAGTGCATTTCCGCAACTCGTAAACGAAACGACGGGAGCGCATGAGACTCCCCTCGCCCATATAGGCATGCAATCTTTTCAAAATTGATCCCCGCCAAAGTAAAAGTACTTCCTATGGCACCTTAACTCGAAGAATCACGTCTTCACTTCATCTCTCCGGCGAGTTCAAACACTGTCAAGCGTTAAGATTAGGCCAGACTCTGGAATATCATTGATAACAGATATCTGATGAAGGAGTCTAAAAGACCCGGCAATTTCGACTCTTCGAATAAGCATCAAGAACAGGCCAAACTCAGGGTAGACAGGCTTCCACGTCCTGCAGTACACTGTAAGGCAAGACTCAGCTTGATAGTAGATCAGAGCCATGCAATCTAGCCATGGTGCAGCTGATAAGAAGTCATCGCTATTATGAATTTAGAGTTTGACAGATTGTCACAAAGTCCAAGCTCATAGGCCAGTGAGATAAGAGATGGCCTTGCCCCCTTAGACGGAATGCGAATTCCTATCTCTCGACGAGACCAACAGAATGATTGATAGACCATTTACGGAAAGGTCTTCACCAAATTCTATAGACGCCTCCAAGTGACCCTGACCAGAAGGCTGGGTCTATCAGTCTAGTTTATACGTATCGATGGCTTGACTTATTAAATCATGAGGCATGCGCTCACTACAATGAGAAAGTTCGAGTGCAAGGCAGCCCATCAATCTTCGAATTTCCTCATCTATTGCCCAAAATGTTATCAGCCCGCAAAATCCTCGTGTACAGCATTATCTTCTCGTCTGGTGAGTTCGTCTTGGCAACACAATCGTGCCATCTCTAAGAAGCTGCATTAGCAACTATCATTGGGTATGATTCCGGATACTTGAACGGCGTGATTGGATCCGAGGACTTCACCCGAATCTACGGCGTCAAACATAGCGTCACCGGAGACGTATACTTGACTCCATATACTCGGAGCGTATTCTCTGCGTTATTCGTCGTTGGAGCTCTTGTAGGATGTCAGCTAGTAGCACCTCTTACCAATCTGCGTAAGTTTTTAGGCGTTTTGAACTTAGAGTGTTGTCAAACTTGCTGATCTTCCGCAGTTGGCCGGCGCGGCAACTTGTTCACAGCCTCAATCAGCTATGCTGTAGGCGTATCGCTCCAGACCGCTGGACTTGCCCCACCCATATTCATCGTGGGTCGTATTTTACTTGGTATTGCTCTCGGCCTCATCTCTATCACAGTAAGAACTCGGCTTCACACTTCTTGTTAGTTTGAACGACAGCTGATTATTATGATGCAGGTTCCTGCCTATCTCATGGAATGCTCTACGCCAACGAATCGAGGACAATTGATGGCATTCTACACCCAATTCCTCACCACAGGCAATGTCATAGCCTGTGGCATCAGCCTGGCAACTTCCAAGTATAACGATTCCCGGAGTTGGCGTAAGTAAATTGCGAAAATAAGATGACCACATATTGGTAGAAGTTGACCCGGAAGTAGGCATTACGATCGCATTCCAGCTGGTGTTGGCACTGATCGTTGTCATCGGTGTCTTTTTCTGTCCCGAGTCGCCACTCCTCCTTGCCAAGAAGAACCAGAAATCCGAAGCGCGCCGTGCTCTTGCCATTCTCCGCAATGCAGACGTTAACTCCTTAGAAGTTGACGACGCCATGGTCGAAATCGAAAATTACATTACAGATCAGAATACGCACGGAAGCGCAAGATTCATCGAGTGTTTCCGAGGAACCGATCTCAGAAGAACTCTCATTGGCGTGGCGATGTCATTCTTCACTATATCCACAGGCATCACCTTCTGGTTCGGCTACGGAACAACCTTCTTTGCCGCGGCGGGTGTCGACGACTCGTACCTGATCTCTCTGGTTCTCGCCATCACCAATTGCGTCTTCACAGCACCTTCCATGTATCTCATTGAGCGTCTGGGAAGGAGAAGATCTTTGATCGCGGGCGGGATCCTTATGGGACTCGCCCAATTACTCACCGGCGTCATCCATAGCGCTGCTCCGGACAGTAAAGCTGACAAGATGATGCTGATCGTTGGGGCAGTGTTCTTCATCGCTTCATACGCACCAACTTGGGGTATCGGGGGTAAGTTGTCTGCGTTAGAACTCTGCAGAAGAGAACTCCACTGACGAATTAAGTAGGCTGGCTGTTGATGGCAGAGCCTCTGTCCGACCGTGCGAGAAATTACCAATCTTCCATCGTGTTGACGGCATACTGGATCATCACGTGGCTGGTTGGATTTGTTACGCCTTACATGATTGATGAGACTGCCGGAGACCTCGGAGTCAAGGTGTCCTACATCTGGTTTGGCATGACTGTTCTGTCTCTCGTCTGGGCCTACACCTGTGTCCCAGAACTCACGGGGCTTTCCAGGATGGAGGTGAGTTGCACTGCTCGGAAAATCAAACTCATAGTCCCATGCGCATGGCTGATTCCAACAGATTGATAAATTGTTCGAAGAGAATGTGCCTGCATGGTGTTCACGGACGTGGCAGAAAAACCTTCGAATCATTCACGCAGTCTCTGAGTCTGGTCCAGACAAGGCCGTCGTTATTGAAGAAAGGATGCAGTCTAAGGAGGAACAGTCAACTTAGTTCGACATTACAATACATCTTCCGGGGTTACAGTTGGAAGACACTAAGGTACTTAAGGCTCCGAGGGTTGGAATTGTTGGCATGGGAAAGGGGCCAGTGTATTGGCGTAGTGAATCTGTGGAGAGAAATCAAGCAAGATCGTTTTCTCAGATGTGTCCAATGACGTTTCTTGTATTCGATTCAACGTGAAGTCGACAACACTCAATGTTCTACCCACGTGCCTGAATAGCACCGGCAAGCACAACAACATAGGTAGGCTACACACCAATATCACGACTTAAATTCTTGATTCCCCGTTACTTTCAGTCATTCACGTCAGAACCGTCAGTTTCTCAATATCGTCATGGTTGGAATATACATGGCAATGGTATAGGCGATCCCGGCATACCAGTTGAAGCCTTCGGGTCTCGGTATCACACTCATTGTGAAGAATGGCGTGGTAGGCGACTTTCAGCAAGGCCTACTCGGAGTGTCAGGCTCACCTCATTATTGACGAGTAATCGACTCATAGATTTCCTCACAAGGCAGAAACTTTGACCACAACTTGCAATTTCTGACGAGGGTCTCGATTCGATAACGCGAGTTTCGTGGCAGACATTTTCGAATTCAAGTTAAAGACTTGTCCTAACCCACCCTAACAACCACTTTTCCCGTGTTTAAATGATTCCCAAAAGCTGCCATTCGGGATGGTATCTCCTCAAGACAGACTTCCGTAACTATAGGTTTCACTTTACCATCCCTGATATACTCCATGACCTTATAACTCTCATCCCATCCACCCATCAACAGACCTTGAAGCTTGATGGAGCGCTCAACCATCAAGGCCAAGGGGATTGTCAAGTTGCCCCGGGATTTCGTCACGCTGAAAGATGTCAGCAATGTCGGTCACAAATAGCCCGGAAGTAAACTCACCCTACGCATATCACCGAGCCGCCGTCGCAAACGTAGTCAATCAGCCCTTCAAAAGCTCTTTCGTCACCTGATGTGACAAGAACAGAGTCTGCGCCGCGGCGAGCCTCTCCTACAGGGCGCAATCGAGCACAGGCATCTGCTATCCTCTCCATAACCTCAATCCTCTCCGACGCATTGAAAGGCGCAGCGATGAATTCGTCAAAGACGTCAGCAGCCCTTGAGCCCAATGCTTCAACCTTCCACGGCAAATCGATGCCAATAACCTTTGCCCCAAACACGTTGCGAGCCATTATGCCGGCCAGATGTCCTATCCCGCCGCACACCCCGCTAACAACGATCACGTCCCCGGGGGCAGGAGTCGCCGCTTTCAAGGCTTTGAGTGCCGCGGCACCAGAGCACAGCGCCGTAGTATACAGACCAAAACTCACACCCGCCGTTTCATCAAAGATGAAATCTGGCAGAGGCATAAGTGAGGTATAAGGTGCGGTCATGTACTGCTGAAATGTGCCATTGCGGTGGCGAGGAAATGTCGTCTGCTTATGACAGGATTCTGGAACGCCGCGAATACAGTAATGGCAACTTCGGCAGTAAGATGCTAGATATCTTGCCGCAACTGGTTTGCCGAGGAGCGATTTATCGTGGCTTCTAACGATATGCCCGATGCCTTCGTGGCCTGCGATGTGGTTTGGTCCACGGAGGCCGTCCTCAGGGCCGAGAGAGAAGACAACATCCTGTAAGTAAAGGTTGTGAATAGAAGTTGTTCAGAGCCATCATGAAAATGGTTGAGGGGGGCACTTACGCTACCGCAAATTCCTGTGTAAGCTATCTTCATAACAACTTCGCCAGGCCTTGGATGTTGCACGGGAATTAGCTGAACCTCTTGGTTGAGCTTTGGGCCCAATTTTGGTGTCA
The DNA here is from genome assembly GCF_023278565.1 of Colletotrichum lupini. Lineage (NCBI taxonomy): Eukaryota > Fungi > Ascomycota > Sordariomycetes > Glomerellales > Glomerellaceae > Colletotrichum > Colletotrichum lupini. The sequence goes on along the minus strand of NC_064673.1, from coordinate 2,946,418 downwards.
CAATTGCTGTCTGGAAGGCTGGTAAAGTGAAGTCACCTAAGGTGTGAGGAGCCGATGACGATGAAGAAACATCTAGCAGCTCGACCTGTAAAGGTGGCAGGCTACTGTCGGACGATACCTCGTCCGTCAATCTGAGTTTTTCTCCGTGAGAATTGATCACCATTTTTGCAAGCAATCACTAAGAACGAAACCTGGTCCAATACGTGACAATAATGAAGATAGCAGGTTTACCAAGAATATTCAAGTTTTGATTTATGATAAGAGGTCGAACCAGATCGTAGTTCCCAAAGATAGGAAAAGATAGGTTGATCCCCTCATTTGATGTTCACCCACCTGGACCACGCTTTGGTCCAATTTGCCAGAGACACGATTCAGCGGAATTTATATCCCTCAGAACGACCCATGGCTGACACAACGAGCATTGCAGCTGCACACCACTGATAAGAATGAGTACGATAGCGTCCGATAGGCCTCTAGTCTTTCTGCAGAGATCGCGATATGTATTCCGCTCGCCATTCATTCTCCATATGGTCGTTCGTGTTTTTCACATCCAAGATCCTTCCAGCGTCAGATAGCTAGCTGGCTCATGGGGCAAATGCGAAGGTCTTGTTTTTACGACGACACGTCGCTTACGAAATAAGCGACCGATAAAATCCAATTCCCGACTCCTTATTGGTGAACCCGTTCCGGGACCACTCGACATCTGTGGCATGAACATCAGGTTATTTTAAATATGTCCTTTGAGTCTAACCTTTTTTGAGTCTAACCAAGGCGCTTTTCATTTCTCTATCGTATTCACTCTTATTCCATTTAACACGTTTCTACTGCTTTTATCTCGGATTTGATACTCGCCCCATACCTCCTTGAATCCTTTTGAAGGCAATGTCTAGAAAGTCTTATTACCTCCTAATCAAGTACTCGACTGTAGATTGTGCTCGACTCTAGAAGCAATAGAAAGCCTGCCAATAGAAGTTTCGAGGGTCAAATTTCTATTGATCAACTTCAGCACACGAGAGTCAATCATCATTGCTTCCTAACGGGGAAGATCAAGAGGGATTCCCTTCCTTCCGACTACTCTATTTACGCTAAAGTGATTCCACTGAGTCCATTTCTAATGGATGAGCCATGGCTCCGTAGTAGAGTTAAGAGTGCGGGGTGTAACATCGCCATCAACCGAATCCAAGTTTGAGACTACCATGGGATACCAAACGAGGCTGATAGCCTAAGCTTATTCGAGAAGGCAGGGTGTATCCTCATACATCTTGAGAATCTCAGTTTGTTAGTGGCAGCTTTCAATGCGTGCTAGTATCTATTGCTCTATCAAAGGTCTACGGAAGGAATCGTTCCTAGAAGCTCGCAGGGTTGGTCGGCGTTGCGAGATAGAACAGCTGCGTGACGATTTGATCCATTTCGATGGCCGGTAACACGAAGCTGGGATGCTCAAGATCTGAGCCAAATCTAGCAAAGACCATGTCCGGTGCCCTGGAGAATGTTAACACCAGCAACTTTGAGAGGATAGGCAATGGCATCAAAGCTAGAACGATTCTCAGCTAGAACGACTCTCTCATTCTCGACTATCGGCTTAACCCTTATGACACCTAGTTGTAGCTTTGAGATGAAGCATAAGTACAGACGCCGCCACACCATCTGCGAGGAAACCTTCCCCGCTAATGACGTTTCGAAAGTTCCTCGTTGTCTAAATAGAGTAGACTGCATCAGTTCAGCTCCGAGTTGCCTCAACATTCGACTTTAGCCGGCACGTGGGTGGGGGGAAAGGCAGCATTCCACTCACTGCATGCAGTGAAATTTCTCCTTTCCCCCGACCCCGGATTTTGAGTGCAGGTGTCAGGTCATGAGGTTCAAATGCCGGAAGCTTGCTTGGGCCTGGCTCATGGTCATCTGGAGACTTCCTTCACTGTGCCTGGCAGCAAGAACCCTTGATGAGGGGTCCTGTTAGCAGGCCCGGATAAGCCGTGTGGTGGCAAGGCAATAGATTCATTTTCTACTAAATACTGGGCGTGGGACGGTTGGCTTAGTAGATAACGACACGGTTTCAGTGAATGCTCCTTGATCGGATGATCATCTAGACAGATCCAATCAGGTTATCTTGAGGTTGCAACAATTAGGTGTGATCGGGCCTAGACGCCCGAGAGTAGCACATCGTTGCCCACATTGACCAGGCACCGTCGCATGCCGCTTTCTCCTTTACTGAGCGGCTCGTGGGCGGCCCGTCAAATCATGGTGTTTCTTCGTTTTGGATGGGTGTACCACCTCTTGGACCGGCTTCCCCATCTCTCGTCAAGAAACGCTGTCCCTGCCACGGCCTGGATTGAAGCTGGGCCCACGGGTGTGAAGGAACCTCAAGATCAGTGCAGACTGGAGTTACGGGTCACGGGAGGAACTTTCGTCCCGAAAGTCTACTTTCACGCCTGTGGTCTCATGCGACATGCAGCAAGGGCCGGGGAAACTCCCCGATAGTCCACTAAGAAGGCCGAGAATGATGCCGGTCCCGAGAAGCCGGGAGTGGACCTGCGGCCCAGATCGCTTGTCTCTCCCTGGAACTTTGATCGAGCAGGCGAGATCGGAGCCTTATTGATTCCTCGGTCGATGAACATCTGGGAGAAATGGGAGGGAATGTGTAAGTCACTAGACAGTCCGGCCCTAACACGATGGGAAGGGGTCCCCAGAGAGAGAATCTAGAACGTGATCCTCGTTAGATGGAAGGGCGGTCCAGCTGCCGAAGGCCCCAACGAATATTGGATCGTACAGGCATGGATACGAGGATTTTGAGAATGTAGGTGGGCCCGTGAAGCAACTTGCTTCGAGTGGAATAGTCCTCAGCCTTCCATCAAGTTGCAGAGTATGTGGCGACCTGAGGGCAGGGCTACGCGAGATGCTGTTGGCAACTCGCCGTCACTTGACTTTACCCCCAGAGCAGCGTAACAACATGTGTGGAGTTGCGGCGTTGTGTTTTAGACCGATCACAGTAGCAGTGGCCAATGGAAGTCAGATCCCTTGATGTTGATTTGTTGGTCGAGAGGATTTCTTGGTAGCCTAGCTAAGCCAAGACGGCACGAGATTTGAATACCAGCGGATGACAGGGCACTTGCCTCCGCCGCGTACCAGATTGGAAACCGCAAACTGAGCTCGTGTCTCAAATAGGTAGATAGTATTTGAAGCTCTATGCGGGGCTTGAGTTCTTCAGTTTCGGCGATGGCAAAGGTGTAAGCATAAGACTAGTTACTGACGAGGCAGAGTGCCCGGTATGAGGGCGATCTGCTGGTACACTAGCTCACCGGCCGATGTCCCCAGATGACTGGAAAGCCTAGACGGCATGTGTCGTTGCCACGTGGTTGTGAAGGACGAACGGAAGAAGCCTCGTTTAGCTGACGGAAATGAGCTAAGGAGACGATGACACCGTCATCCGAAAGGTACGATACAGTCGGGGACGGAATGAGACAAGACCAGGGTTCCAGAGCATACCTACCGTAAATACTTTAGAGGAGTCGTACTAAGGTAACCGAATTTAAGGTACCAAGACACGGAGTAAACAAGGTACTTACTGACCAAGACATCCAGCACTTACTAAACCGCAGCGTTGACGTAGGCCACAGAGCCGACAGAAGCCTGCCTCTAGACTTTAAGAGTAAAGAACGAAGCCATTGCCGTTGGCAAGCAACGTACTCCGTACAGCATGAACATCTGAAGAGCGGTTGGTGATGTTGGGGTTTGGAGTAATATGAGCAGTGTGGATGATTCGGGGTAGAACAGGGGGCCTCGATTGGTTCGCGGAGGAAAAGAAGGGGCTCTATCCAAAAGCCACGAATGAGAGGTGACAAGGGGAGCGTCCGATCTTTTCACATCTTGGGGAATTTCGGACCGACGACCGTTATGGTATGGCGCCACGCGCGACCGCCGTGCCGTATTCAGGCTAAATACCTCGTGGCACACTTGAGCAACCTAATTTGGTGGCGCCATACTCCTCTGGCCGGATTCTCGTTCATCCGTCATCGTTAGAGAGTCGGATTCCCTCCGTTGCTAGTTGTTTTCCGAGGGAAAGGGGAGCTTAACATCGATGAGTATGTTCGTTTGGGGAGTCATCTAGAATACGATATGCCATACACTGAAGGTGATGTTTGTTGAGGAGAAAATGGTAAACCTTGAAATGATTACGCAGGTGGTTGTGGTCACTTGCTCTCTCAGTCATGGATTGCCCGGGCAGCTTTGCAAAACTCGAATGCGAAATTTGGTAGCGAGGTGTTAGCCAGACACACACGGCACAGGATGGCATCCCGCCACCCAACTTTGTGCGTGACCGAGATTTCGACCACATCGACCAGGATGGAGAGGGTTTCCATCTGTCGGTGACTTTAGTAGTAGTCACTCCAAGACCGGCTTGATGAAAGGAGGTCCCCCAGCTTGAGGCTGTGAGAGAGGGCCGTCATCATAGGTGCTGGGTTCATGGCTGGTGGTGGTGGACCAAGGGCCGACCCTCCATCAAAAGTTCTCCAAAGGCCCCACACGCACTCTCACTGTCGCCGTCAGCTAGCTCCTCCAATTTCTACAGTTCTTCAACTCGTGCCAGTCCAAGAGGATGCCCATACCTGATCTCAGGGCTCGTAGCTGATGCTCACCTCGGGCCTTCTAGATCCAATAGCCAGCAAAGGTCAACACACTTGAGGAAGAGGTTGCGAAAGTGACGCTCACTCAACCTGCTCCGAGGCACTTGAAACCCGAGGCACTCGGGTCGGCAAGACGAGCAGGTGTGCCTCATTCAAAGGGCCGAGGAAGCTCGAGAATGAGATACAGTGAAGATGGCACCTTGAAGACCAGTCTCGTGAGAGATTCGGCACCGTCCCGCACCCGGCGTATCCCACGGGCAGGACCGAATGGAATCTTTGGTTGTGGTGGTGGTAACAGCCCAAGAGGTGGTGTGCGTGGTGTGGGGAGGAGGCGGGATGACTGCAACGGGGTGTGGGAGGTGAGGAGAAAGAAACATCCTTTGCTCCGCATGTGCGGAGAAGCGGTGGGAGGCGTTTTAGTGGACCGGATCAGATTGACCGTTTCTCCATGCTCATCTCAAGCGCGAGGGTGTCACTGGGCATCTATTCTGTACAGGAGGTGAGATTGGTGTGGCAGCCTGCAGAAGGCATCTGAAGCGGACGCGAGCCAGTTGGGATGGATGACGAAGAGCCAAGCTGGATGTTCCTTTGGGTACCGCGACGGTATGCGGGAGCCCGTTTTCGATGAGTCTAATGCTGGTCCAGCTTGTGCATGACACAGAAGACTTGTTGCTATTGACTTGATCCATTGAGAACAAGCAAGACTTCTGCCCATTACTCAGCTGTGACTGACTGACAAGTTGCTGTCGACGTCGCCACGGGTAGAAATTGATTTGGGAAAACCTAAAACCCTTTCTTGGGTTTGGGCATGATTGCGCAGCCCTTGAAGCAGGCCGCAGCATGCCCCTTACAGCTGCCTTAGCTGAAATTAAGTCAACACCATCACCGGACAACAGGGTGCTGACTCTGGCAACCCCAAGGGTTCTTCTGTTGTGCCGGGGGCGATGGGGTTGCCGTTGGCGTTGGGTCCGGAGGAGTACTTGGTCCATAGGGGTAAGTTTAATCCCCTGCTCTGGTACCGACCCACAGACCAGGGTCAGCATACTAGTTATATCGTTAGCACAAAATAGCTAATATAATCAATAATTATTCAAATCTAATTAATTTCTATAGTTAAATTAGTATTTAATATATATTCCGTTAGTATTAATTACTACTTAGTAACGTGCGGGTATCGTACTTAATAACGAGTATAAGAAGTCCTTTAGAAGGGTATCCTAGGCCTCTTTAACTTATTATTATAATATATTATAAGTAGGGTTTTCTTATATATCCGTAAGCTTTTATATATAATCTTTTATCTAATTCTAATACGTTTTAATAGGGTTAAAGTTAGGTAAAAAAGGCAGCTAGAAAATAAGATAGACGCTACGGTTACTAAGCTCTTATTAAATAGTCTCTGTGTTATATACTAAGGCCCCGTCTTATATTAAAATAAAGTTATTATTATATATTTATTAATAAAAGCAAATTTAACCGTTAATAATAAGTATAATATAGTTTTAATAAGAATTAGTATAAATACTACCCTAATCCTTCTCTTAAAAAATACCTAATCCCTTCCGATCCCTAGAAAAACATCCCTAGAATATCTAACCCTACTTATATTAATACCTCTCGATGATATATATTAAGTCCTATTCCTTACTATAATAGTAGGTAATATAAAGCTTATAATAGTAACTACTTATAACTTATATCTCGTTTATTTATAAGATTTTTTATTACTCTTCGATAGTTTAATAAAAGTACTTTTATACTTAAGTAAGACGCTTAATTTAGTTAGCCTTAGATATTAAGAGCTTATAGTAAGTAATATAATAGTAGAACCTAAGCCGCCGTAGGGCTACTTATATAATATAAGTACTAAATTAGGAATAAAAAAGGGTAATTAATAATTATAAAAAAGAGGCCCAGTAGCCCTTTTTTAAAGAAGTAACGTACTTAACGAGCTCTTCTTCTTACTATAAGCTTATAACCCGCGGGCGGTTAGATCGTAAGGTAATTACTACTAACGGGGCCCTTATTACCGTACGTACTTAATCTCTCGTATATCTAGTCGCTGCGATAACTTATATAAGCGTAAATTTCGTATTAATATATAGCGTACGAATACGCTACCGATTGGCCTTAGTAAGGTGCTTAGTCGTACTGCTTATTAGGCGTACTATATTAGTAATAATTTATCGAAAAGTGAGGGTAGGTAGGTAGGTAGGTAGGTAGGTAGGTGGTAGATGTGTAGGAGGAAGAAATCGTAATTGGTAAAAAAGTCGGGCTGGGCCAATTAGTGGGCCTATAATGGATTCGCGGCCTCTGGTTGGTCGGATCGCTTGTGGAAGGGTGGTATGGACCTGCCCCATCGGTACTTGACAAGGGGGTTAAACTTTGGCCTGATACCGTAGTAGGGATGCCCTTGGATTTACCGGCACTCGACCTGCGGGACCGGAGCTGAAGGTTTGCAAGCGTCTTCGTTCGGGACTTTCCCCGATATTGTGCGTGTGGAGGAAACGGGTCATTGTCATCGCGAGCCTTGGACCAGGAAGGCTCTGACATTCAGTGGTGAGTTTCGCACTTGCGTAGAAAACCAGAGCGTACGGAGTAACGGTGTCTCACCACGGTCGAACAAGGCAAGCCAATCGACTTGATGCAAAGAGACCACAACCACCAACAGATTGGTGACCACTGTGGCGTTGGTTTTGACTATCTTGCCGGAGGGATGGGGTTGTTAAGGGTATGTTGTGGCTGTGGCAGTGTTCGCGGTATAGATGGTCCTAGTTTACCTTGAAGGGGACATGCTAGCTAGCGGAGGGATGCACCTTCCTTTCCAATCCCCAGAGTTTGTTGACGCGTGTCTAGTGTACGAAGAAGCTTCTTCGAAGGAAGGCTTGATGGAATTTGGGAGGGGGCTAACAAGAGAGTTTGCCCAAAGATGCTGTCAGGGGAGCGACTGCCACATGTTGTTCTTAACACACACACGCCGTCGAAGAGCATGAGCATCAAGGGGTAGAAGGCAATCTCTGTCTTTAATGAAGCTTGATAAAGTCTTTGAGTTTCTAGATGTAAAGAGAAAACTTCATCTGAAGAGTGTTGGAGGATCATCCTGAAGACTACAGATACAAAGTGGCATGTTCAACGGCGACAACTTGACCTTGAATGCAGCAAAGAAGACACTGGACGGGCCCTCGGAGTGGGCCCTCCGCGTGACTAGCAGCACTCAAATTGACTCGGTGTCATCCGAGTACCCTCTCCTCATACTGACCTCCATCTCTACTCCTCCATCTCTACAGAGTACTCTTCATCCAATCCTCTCCTCCTCCCATGTCCCTTGCACGCCTCTTCGTCGGGTCAACTCTTCTTCTACCGCACAGACCCCCGCTATGCGTCTTTCGTCTGAACGGGGGTTTGTACTGCCATGTACCGACAGCTCCAGCACAACCCACCAGCACTGAGCACCTGCGTCAGAAACCTGGAGAGTGCAGACTGGGGAAACGAGACAACTCATCTCCAGTGAACGCAGTAGAGGTTGCATATGTGGCGCGGCTCGACAGATGACGGATAGCGATGTCGTGCCAGACAGAAGAAACGGCGAGAGGCTGCAGAACCACCCGTAAACGCCACCCTTCCAGAGGTCCGCTTCCGCCTAGTTTTGGCTCCATTCCGTGCGCTATTGTCATGACGGCAAAAGATTCTCTCTACGGAGTAGACGCCAACCAAAAGGGTCTTTCCCCCATGTCCTTGGCTCCCGTTTGGGCAATTTCCATCAAAGTACCCAACGAGAATCCGGGGCTTTCGACAGGGACGTCGTCCCCTTGGCTTGCGCGCGCTCTTTCGAGCGAAGGATTTCGTCTTGATCCCATCGCAAGCTTGGATCAGGAGGGTGAGCATGATAATGCCATCGGTTGACCCTTCCACCACACAAGTGCATGTCCACTGTATGACTTGCGGCTCGTAGCTGGGCACTTTGTAGTGACGCCATCTGGGAGGATACGACCAGCAAAGAGTAGCAAAAGCCCATTTACGGTTGGTTCAGATGTTGGAAAGGAAGCTCGACTCCGTCACCCCGTCTATAGAAAGCATAACGAAAGGCACATATAGCGCCTCAAAGCTAGACGACCGACAAGTAGCTCCGAAATGGCCGGACCTTCTTCACGTCTGCCGTTTTCGTCATAGCAGCGAACAACGCCACACAATTCTGTACCTATATCGGCACTTCGCTATACATAGGGATGAGAGAGCAAACCGCTAAGACAGGCGGGGGCGGGCAAGCCAAAGCCCTATGTACAAGGCACGCCAGAGGGAGAGGCTGCGTGTTCGTCGCTATACCGGACCAACGAGACTGGTTCCAACAACGGCGGTGCGTCTGCTACTCGGCTGCACTCAGACCGAACGAGAACTTGAACAAGCAAAGATAGCCTTCCGCCAAGCCGAATGGCATTATTGGCCGGGATGGCACAGTCCAGCGTACCAAGCTTGTTGCTCCCAACCCACTTTGGGGCCGCGCCGGTGGAGGTCTGGAGACGAGCCTGAAGACTGGAGAAAGCGAGAGAGACTCAAGCTTCCAAGAGACGATTCCCCATCTTCTTCTCCCACCTCCTCGTTTACCCCCAGGGCCCAAAATGTGCCGCGCCAACACCCCCGCCCTCTTCGCTACTTCGTACGGAGTACAGCTGCCACACCACGCTATCTTCGGCCGACGTCCTAACCCAAGCAACAGTGACTGCCATGTTGTGACTAGGTAATTGTCCCGAGGCAGGCCAAAAACAAAGCCGAGCAAGACCATGGAAGCAGTGGGGATCCTGTCCCGGTGGGGAGGAAAAGGTTTGATGACAGTCCATGCCGTCTTGTCACCGCCATGTCATGCCTTGATCCTTCCAGAGGAATGGACCGGAAACGCGTTCATCACCCTCACCGGGCTGGCTCTAAGCTTCACCTTGTTCTGCTATTGTTGATCAACCAACCGAACCCAATGCTGAGCCACACACTCTCTCTCATACAACCCCGTCGCTCCAACCAGGACGAGATGATCCATCATAGGGAGAAGGAGGATGGACCATGGATGGGATGAGCCCGTCGTTCTAGACCGGCGCAGCATCTTTTGGGGCAAGTGGCCCTGTTCCTCGCCCAAAGATGCTCGTTGATTCTCCACATTCACACCCGTAAATGGCCGCCCGTCGCCAGTTTTCCTCTCGATGCCGTTCGTTGCTCCTCACCTTACTGTCGCCCATCGTCGAGCCATCACCCCTGTTCCCCTCATTGCAACCCTGCCCCGTCCTCGCATGCTATTATGTACAAGCGTCCCATATAATATAGCTAAGCCCGAGGAACCACAAAGTCACCATTTCGCTTCTTCCCCCCCTTCGAGAACCTTACCTGACGCGCCGTTGGTACGTCTGTACGTCTCTCTGTACATGCGCATGCGCTGCCGCTGAGCATCCTATTCTCAATTTTAATTTTCTTCTCGAATCATTCGCGCGTGTCCCGTACATACATCCATCCTCTCGCTGCTTCTGCGGCCGCCGCCCTGTCTGTCACCAGCCGCCCTCCTCCACACCTTTCGCCCTTTTATCCCGCTGTTTACAGTATTCTACCAATGTAAATGCGATGGTCCACGTTATCATACAGCAAGCGGACCAGCTAAACTGAGCAGTAACTCAACGGCTTGAACAGCATTCACGTTCCATTGAACCATCTCTACATACGTGCCAAGCTTCGAGCGCAGGCCATCCGTCGAAGAGAGCCGCAGTGGACATCGAGAACTTGAAGGGAGGAGAGCTCCGAGCCAGACCACCGAAACGAACATCATCGTCGCATACAACCCCGGCGATACAGATTCGGAATAACCACTGTTTTCAAGCTTCCGAATTGCCTTGATATTGCTACCTCGCACTTGGATTTACCAACCAATTGTTCAAGATACCCTTCCCGCCGCAGCACAACACGCGAGACACGGAACGCAACCAAACGACTCAACTATTTGGAACTCCCCCAATTACGGCAACGACCGACATCCATAGACTTCACGGGTTGATCTCCAAGGGGTGAGTTAACTTGGGTCTCGGTCCCAATATTCCACTTTCACAGCAAGCTCTCTTTCGCTCAATCATCTTCTGCGCCGCACTCCTTCAAGCACCCTGTCGCTTGTCCCGTCTTCCTTACCCTGTCACCCAAGCCGTCTGTACATCAACCCCGCCATGATTGTCGTTGCTCTATGCTGCGCCGTTCTCCAACGACGTTGCAGATCTCACGCCCACCACTTGTTCTCAGTTTAGCTCATATTACTATACCCCATGCCCATTCTTCTTCTCCGTCCCGCCCCCTTTTGCGCCCCCAACTATCCTAAACGGCCTACAGCAGTGCTGACCGAACCAGAACTCACCTTGTGTTATTGAAGGCTCGCATATTATCTATCGCTTGCCCCAGTCTAAGGGAGCAACATCGCCAAAGCTGGTTGACATAACTCGTCTAACCACTTCGAATCCTTCCAGTCGCCCATCTCGCAGTCTTATTCACGTCCCTATCTGCATGAGAGAAGGCAGATAGTTGCTCGTTGTTCGAGTAGCACTTTCACCATTCAGCCACTACATCGCCAACAGCGGGCTTGGTCCCAGCACGAAGAAGACAGGATGCTGTCCAACCCGCTCCACCGCTTTTCGCCATACCATGGCATGCAGTCCAGCACCCTCTTCTCCAACGCCCACCATGTTCCCAACGGCCATGCCCACGCGAATGGTGTCGACCCCCTCGCGCCGAGCTCGCACTATGCGCTGCAACAAATTCAACAACAGGTTGGGGGAATCCACAGCCCACACCTCGCACGAGCAGGCCCTCAGTCAACAAAACACCGTCAACACCCATACGGCGGCGGACCCGCGGGTCGTTCTTCTAGCACATCCGGACCCGTTCGTAGGAGAATCAGTCGAGCCTGTGATCAGTGCAACCAGCTGCGTACAAAGTGCGATGGGCAACATCCCTGTGCCCACTGTGTAGGTAAGAAAGAATCAGTCCAATAGATGATCGGCGTGGCGTGGGGGAGCTGGGCTGGACTGGACCAGACTGACTGACATGTTTTCAGAATTCGGATTGGGCTGCGAGTACATCCGCGAGAGGAAGAAGAGAGGCAAGGCATCACGAAAAGACCTTGCCGCGCAAGCCGCCGCGCAAGCAGGGACAACGGGCGCAGATCAGGGCCCGAAATCGCCTTCCGACGACAATGGGCAGCCTTCGGAGCAATCCGAGTCCAATAACGCCAAGGCAGCACCATCACTAGGCACGACGACTTCTCAACACGGCCACATCGGCAAGGCCATCGACGAGCTCAGCGAGGAAGCCATGCATCAAAGCCAAAGGACCGGCTCACTCGATAGCATGGGAGATATGGTGAGCCACCAAGCCCACCTGGCAGCTCATCACGGGATGGACAGAGATCAACTCGAAAGCCCAACAACCATGGATCTCAACGGCTACGGGGGCGTCCACGGGGGATACGACAGGCAAGGCCTGGGCGCACACATAATGCCGGGACCGGCCCACGCAGCGTACGCTCCAAATCAGGGTGGCATATCAGCATATCCCGACATACCGTATCCCATGCAGACCCAGAGCCCAACGGCATATACCAACGGCGCGTCATTCCGGATCGCAGCCAGCCCGATCAGCGCATACCCCCTCGGCGGTGAGCCGACGTCTCCCGGGTGGATGTCCATGTCCTCTCCGCCGGCGGCGCAATACCAGTCTCATATGCCTCCGAGCAGCTACGGCCACCCCGGTCAACAGCAACTACGATACCCGGTCCTGCATCCTCTGATGCCCCATCTCGGAAACCTCATCCCGGCGGCTCTGGCATGCGACCTGATCGACCTCTACTTCGCATCCTCGTCCTCGGCACAGATGCACCCAATGTCACCTTACGTCCTGGGCTTCGTCTTCCGCAAGAGGTCTTTCCTCCACCCCAGCAAACCGAGACGATGCCAGCCGGCTCTGCTAGCCAGCATACTCTGGGTGGCAGCCCAGACGAGCGATGCACCCTTCCTGACCAGCGTCCCCTCAGCACGGGGCAAGATCTGCCAGAGGCTGCTGGAGCTGACCGTCAGCCTTCTCAAGCCGCTCATCCATACACCTTCAGGAGACACATCGCCAGTGACCAGCCCCGCCATCGATGGCGTAGCACTCGGCGGGCTCGGCGTTGCGCTTCCGGGGTCCATCAGCATGGACGCGCTGACGGGCGAATCTGGTCCGTTCGGAGCCGCCGGCACCCTCGACGACGTTATCACCTACATCCACCTCGCGACAGTCGTCTCCGCGAGCGAGTACAAGGGCGCGAGCCTGCGGTGGTGGAATGCGGCCTGGTCTTTGGCCAGGGAGCTGAAGCTCGGCCGTGAACTGCCGCCAACCCCTCTCTCCATGAACCAGAGCAACGGGCACGATGGTGATGGCGCAGACGGCGAGGTTGAAGATGACTTGGCAGGCAGCGGGCACCCGGGCGTCATCACGGAGGAGGAGCGCGAGGAGCGCCGAAGGATATGGTGGCTCACGTACATCGTCGACCGCCATCTAGCCCTGTGCTACAACAGGCCGCTATTCCTCCTCGACCTCGAGTGCGCCGGTCTGCTGCAGCCGATGGACGACACGGCGTGGCAGAATGGCGAGTTCAGACCCGCGCACGTCACGACAGACCCTAGCCTGGGCGGAGACGCCTCAACCGGTGCCGGCGGCGTATCGAGCGGCCGCGTGCGCGGTCCGCACTTTGAGTGTACGGGACACAGCATATTCGGTTACTTCCTCCCGCTCATGACGATCCTGGGTGAGATCGTAGACCTCCACCACGCCAGAAACCATCCGCGGTTCGGTGTGGGATTCCGCTCGGCTCGCGAGTGGGACGATCAAGCCAGCGAGATCACGCGCCATCTCGAGGCTTATGAAAAGAGCCTCGGGCGGTTCGAGCAGCTTCATCTCACGCGGGTGAACAACATTAACCTCGATGATAACGGCGACGTAGTAGTCAATCCTGAGGGTGGTAGCGTAGACCACGGTCCGATTGCCGACATTGGCACGCCCTCTGTCCACTCCGTCCACACAACCGCGTCTTCATCCCTCAACCGCATGACGGAGAGCGACATCCAGACCAAGATCGTTATGGCGTACGGTACGCACGTGATGCACGTGCTGCACATTCTGCTCGCGGGCAAATGGGACCCCATCAACCTGATCGATGACAACGACCTCTGGATCTCGTCGCAAGGGTTCATCACGGCGACTGGCCACGCTGTCTCGGCGGCCGAAGCTATCAGCCACATTCTCGAGTTCGACCCGGGCTTGGAGTTTATGCCGTTCTTCTTCGGTATCTACTTGCTCCAGGGGTCGTTTTTGCTGCTCCTTATCGCGGATAAGTTGCAGCTTGAGGCGTCGCCCAGTGTCGTCAAGGCGTGCGAGACGATTGTGCGCGCGCACGAGGCCTGCGTTGTGACGTTGAATACAGAGTATCAGGTGAGCTTCTTTCTCTTTTCCCCCATGTCTTCTCCGTGCTCGAGAGACTTGGGTGCTGACTATTCTCCCTTTGTAGCGCAACTTTAGCAAGGTTATGCGAAGTGCTTTGGCGCAGGTCAGGGGTCGGGTGCCGGAGGATCTCCATGAGCAGCACCAGCGTCGACGGGAACTTCTTGCTCTGTACCGGTGGACCGGCGATGGTACAGGACTTGCGCTCTGATTTTTGGTTAGACCTTGGCCAGCGCGGCACAGCACATATGGCATTTGGGGAGTTTGGGAATATAGTGGAAGGGTTCATGGTAGATGAGAAAACGGCCTTTGGGATGTCAAAAATAATGGAGGACGAGAGACGGATGGATGGAGTGCTGGAACAGGGTTACCGGTTACCTAGTGGAAAAGGGATTTCATTTTTCTCAAAAGGGCTGGAGTGAGGGGACAGTCAGGGATAAGCGAAAGGAACTCCCCCATTTATTGCGAGTTTTGTTCTGAAAAGGTGTGCTGCGGCTTCAGTTGTTCTATGCCTCCAGCTGATTGCCGGGTTTTGCTGTGCTGGTTTTATGGTGTTTTGGTGGGTGGACAGCGGGTTGAGGACAAGCAATGTACCAGACAGGCCTCGCTCGAGGCTTCTCCTAGGCCTGGGTAGCGGATAGAGACTTGATGAAGGAGAGTTGAGTAGAAAGAAAACTGCTGTCTCTTGGACGATGCCTGCCGCTATTGTGACTCTCAGTTGCATGTCGATGTCTTGAGCACAACCAACAAAACATATGAATCCGAGTCAACGTTAGTAATTGGGTAGTGTTGAATATTTCCATGACCAGAAGCAGCTGACATTAATTAGCAAAATTGGCGTCTCTATCAATAAACCACGTATATAAAGCGCAGGAATAAATGAGGATTCAGCACTCGGCCACCCGGATTCAACATGCACTCAAGGTGACGATACGCCCACCATTCACTCAATACAAAGCTACAGATGCAGAAGATATACGAAGAGAGGCAAAAGAGGAAATAGAGTATCGATACGGTATCAAAATGGGATAGGTAGCAAGTGAGATGCGTCGAGGGGGAATCGAACCCCCGGCTCCCCGACGCTGCTGGGTGGCAACGGAGAATTTTACCACTAAACCATCAACGCGGCTTGTGATTGGATGTTAGTTTCTACCGCCAGTCCACCCTTGAAGCGCGTGATCTCAGAGGGCGGGCGCAGAGTCGGGCGGCCGCTTTTGTGTGGGCTTTCTAGCTCGCAGGGGTCGCGTACCCGAAAAACCGGCAGGCGACATCGGCGGTCCCCTGGGGTCAAGGCGCGATTCGCAAGAGAGCCGAGGTGGATGTCGTCTGAAGCCTCAGCGTGGTCCCATGCCAGTCAGAGCTGTTGAGAGACAAAGAGCCTGGGAAGCAGAAGGCTGCGAGTAAGGGGCTCATATTGAAGCTGTGGCACTCGAGACGAGGTCATTGTCGAAAAGGGTTTCTGGTTGCACTGGTGACGTCGATGTTCGGGTAGAAGTGCGAACGCGCAGATGGGGAGAGGAAAACTCCACTGGGACAAGGGAGTTCGCGGCAGGCAAAAGAAGCATGGCAGCATATCTGTGCAGTTGCGAGAGAGAGGACGCATGAGAATGGATCTATTGGATGCTGCATTTCGTTCTCGTTCACCTTGATCCATTCGGTCAGTGATATCTGCGCATTGGGTAAGACATCATGGTGTTCAAGCAGGATACTAGGTAAAGCTACCCGTTCTTTTGAGAATGCAGAGCTTGTTCTATGCCGCGAATGATGTTTGCATCTAGTATACGCAGTGCCCGTGTCTGATCAGTCCTCTCTTTCTTTCTTTCTCACTCTCACGAAGAAGCAAGTCAAAAGAGCTCAAGTTTTCCAAGGGCAAGGCACTAGAAGTCTAGAGCCTGTTTTCAACCAACGGATCTACGGATATACAGGATATTTCAGAAATGTCAAGGGTTCGTATGATCCAGGTCCTGGAACTGGCATCACACCCGTCTGCATGATGGAATGGTGGAATGGCGGCACTCGGGGAGGCTTTCCCGGCGAATCTGACCTGGGTTTCTGGGGCCCGAGACAAGACAAGCCTTTTTGCCCCCCAGCGTGGTTTAGTGCTGATCTGCCCACTATGTCCTGTAGCATGCCATGGGGGGAGCCCATGAGGTGGTGGGTGGAGGAGCCAAGGATGGATTGAGTGGTTGAGTTGCTTGACTGGATCGAAAGAAACCCCCAGCCATCAATGATCAGAGCAGGCAACACAGAAGCAAGCCTTGCGCCGTTGAACGGCCGGCAGTTGGATTCGGGGGCTTGGCCTCTTGGATGGATGGGCTTCCAAGAGAAGGGTTTGCTGTATTCGTATACAGGTCTTGCTGTATGGCCATGAACCGTGGGTACGGATCCTCACCTCGGTGTCTTCCCGCTCAACGTTTTTATCAGATCCGACGGTAGGCGGATGATGGAGAGGCAAAAGGTAAGGTAACCTGGAAGATGGGACGGCTGGGGGTTGTATTGCCCGTTGCAATGGTCAAGGGGCGGGCGGACGCGTTGATGCTGCGCGTATTCGTTCTTTACCCCCATCGATAAGTCTATATATAAACTGATAATAACCCCCCCTAGTTAAGGTAAGAGTCCCGTATATAATAATAAGTACTTAAATATTAATAGATCCTAGCTAAATTTAACTAATTAAATTTCGGTTTTTTTTTTTTAGGGTACTCGGGTTAGAAATATTTTAGAAATAAATTATAACTAATTAGGGTACTACTACTTAATTAATAAGAAATAATTCTAACTTATATTTTTTTTTACCCTAACTAAATTATATCCCTTTTTTTAAACTTTTACCCTTTATTACGACTTTTATTAAAAATCTTTATTATAAAACTTACTATCGTACTCGAAATTTATTAATAATTAATTAGAAATATTTCTAAATTAATTTTATAATATTTTCTTACTATTATAATAGCGATAGCTTTAAGTTTTATATTAATAATAAGAGGGGCCGGCTTAAGAATCTCCCTATATTTAAAACCGATAGTATAAGTTTTATTCTTATTATTATAATTAAATATACGATTTATTTACTTATTTTTATAATAATAAGGTTAAGTAATCCTATTATTAAGAGAACTTTATTATTATTATTTAGAAGTTAATAGCCTTTGCCCTAATAATTATTATTAATCGTCTCTTAGTACGCTTAAAAAGTATTTTAAAAAGGGTTATTATATTAATTTTATAATTTCTTATAAAAGATCCCTCTTTATTACTATTAACCTCGAGGTTATTTATAAATTATTTCCTATTTTACGTTAATATTTTTAACCTTATTAATAATTTTTTATAAGATATTATACTAAAATAATATTATTTATAAAGGGCTAAGATATGCCCCTAGATACCCCTAAAAGCCTAAGGTTATTATAAGTAATAAGGCGTTATTTATTATCCTTTTTAAAGAGGATAGTATTATAAATAGAAATGTTTTTAAAATATTTTTAATTTATAAAACTAATTATTTTTAATAAGACGTTATTTAGATAAAAATAAACGTTAAGCTTAGCCCTAAAAAGAGCTATAAGGTTTATAAATCGTAAGATATTATTAGTTATAATAAGTATAACTTATTCCTTAATTAACGCTCTTTTTAACTAAATTTTATAGCTTACCCTCTTTTTAATATATACGAGCTAACTTACTTAGTATTTTATAAATATTATTACCCTAAGCTCGCGCTAAACGAGGATATCTTTAGTAAGTTACTTTATTAATACTTATATATCGTTATACTTAATATTAATTATTTTTAAAAATCTTTAAGCCCCCTAAGTAAATAGTCCGGAATAATAAAGTAGTTAAGGGTAAGCCGGTCTAGCCTACTCCCGCTAATAATTTTAATAATAATAAAACGGATTTTTAAATAAACCTCGCTATTTCTACTTAGATCTTTATTAAGGATATAAATAAGTAAAAAGTATAATTAAGGGTTAAAGGATAATAAGAAATAATTAATCTAGGGAAGTTTATGTAGTGGTTTTTTTTCCGGCTTTACAGGCACAAAAGATCGACCTTAACGGGATCACGCTTTCAAGGGAAATCACACAATATAGTACACTTTTTAACTATATAATACGCGCAATATATCCCAAGCACGCGCTCAACGCAATATAGTGATTTCGATACGAAAACCGCCATTCAATTCGGGATGGGCAAGCTGCCCTTCACGCGGCGGCGCCGGCCGGAAAGGTCGACGGCAGAGGTCGGCCGTAATGGTTAGCCGCAATGGTCGGCCGCTATGGTCGGCCGCAATAGTCAGAGGCGGCCTTCCTCAACCGCAGAGGTTCTAAACTTTAATAGCGACGTAGAGGTTTCCAGAGAAAGGGCCAAATGGGCCAATATCTACTGCTCGTACCAGAGCTCGCAAAGATTCTTTCCATCCTCATCGCTTCCAACATCGCCCAAAGCTGCTCTCCATTCAAACCAAACAAATCCACTAAACAAATCCACCCTAGGGAAGTTTATAAATAAAGAGTTTATTAAAATAGAAGTATTTTACTTACTTTTTTAAAGTAGTACTATATAAATTAAGAATGCCGTAGTATTATAAATAAATATTCGTAATAAATATATAAATATAAGTTAAGGCTATAAATACTAAGTAAATAATATATTAATCGTAAATATTTCCTAAATAGTTCCTAAAAATTTCCTAATTCTTTTTTAAAAATTTCTTAAAGATTTTTTAAAAGTTTCTTAGAAATTTCTTAAAAATTTCCTAAAGATTTCCTAAATATTTTCTTATTATATTTTGAATTATTTCCTTAATATATCTTAAATACTTTTTGAATATTTCTATCTTTCTAATTTTTATAATATTTATAAATATAAATTAATAAATAAATAATAAAATAATAAATTATTAACTTATTTTAATAAATTATAAGCTTATTATATAATTATATATTTAATATAATCTACTATTTATAATTATAATATCAATATTTTATATATATATATATATATATATATAGTCTTATTTATATTATTATTATTATTATTATTATTATTATTATTATTATTATTATTATTATAATTAATAATTATTTAGCTAGTTTCTTTTAATTTATATAAGCCTTAGCGTTATTAATATTTTACTAAGTAAATAAAGATTTTAAACCTACTTTTAAATAATAATACGTATATTACGAGCTTAAATTCTAACTTATTGGCTTATAGTTTTAATAATATCCTTAACTACTTTAATAAGTTTATAATATAAAAAGTATATAAAGGCTTTAAAACTAGGGCTATAATTATATTAATTATACTTAGGGTTTAAATAATAACGTAATAGCTACTTATTCTCTTTTTAAATATCGGTAATAACTTATTATTTATAACCGTATTTTTAAAACTTATATTATTAAATACTAATACTTTATATAAACCTAAGCTTATTAAACTAATTATATTAAAAAGTATATTGAATAATTCGGCCTTAAGCTTTATATTTATTTTGCTTTATAATATTAAATTTATTAACTCTTATAAAGTTATTAACTTAGTTAAAAAGGGTATTATAAATTTATTTTAAATTATTAAGAATTAGTAAGTTTAGGATTTAAATTATTAAAAAAGAAGAAGATTAATTATTTAAAATATAATAAGAGGTTATAAATTAAAAAAACGCTTTGCTTTAAATAAAAAATAACTATAAGAGTAGATAAGGTAATAAGTTAACTTAAAAATATTATTTATTAAGTTATTATATATATAGGGATCGTTAATTTTATAAAACTAGTTAATATTAATATAGTTTTTATTTAAAATAAAAAATAATAATATATTATTATTATTAGAGCGTTAGTATTTTATAAAATAGTTTTAATTATTTAAGTTATTAAATTAAGCTTAGTAATATAGGCTCGGTATATAAGGTATTAAAAGAGCTATTTTATAATATATAAATTAGTATAGCTTTAAGGAAAAGAAGACGTAAAATACGTTAAGTTAATAATAGCTTCGTAATAAAGCTCCCCTAAGGTATAATTATATAAAAAAGATTATAAAAAGGGATAGGTACTTTAAAAAAAAGTAATAGAATCTAAGTATATTAATAATAAACTTTTAGATTAATTAGAGGTAGAGAATGTTATGCGTCCCTAAGAGCTATGTATCTATATTAATTCGTTATACGTCCCTATTAATTCCGTTTATAATAACTAAGGCGCTAATAATAAAAAGCGAGGCTATTTATTTAAAAATAAGAATAAGTTAATACTAAGTAAGCTTATAAAAAAAAAATTAGCCAAGTTAAAACTAAATATTAAGCTTGTTTTTATAATAAATAAGGAGCTAGTTTGACGTTTTTAATAAGGGGAGGATAATAGGGAATTATATAAATAAACGGCTAATATAGTTTAGTATTTAAAAAAAACGGAGTTAATAAGAAGTAGTTTATAGTAATAATAAATTATTATAATTACGTTAAAAAAGGTAATTAAGCGGACGTTATTATAATTTATTTTTTATATATTTTAAGTATATAATAAAAAAAAGCCTTATTTATTTAAGATTTATAAAAGCTTAAATTATTAACTTATTTAAGATTTATAAATTTTAAATAGGTAATATAGCGGTCCTAAACGAGTACGTAGGTTATAATAATATTTTTATTTTTAAAAATCTTAAACTAAAGTTTAGGTTAGAGAGAATAATAAGAATAGCTATATTAATATAGTTACTCTTATTACTTTTATAAAAAAGTACTATTTTTTCAAACTAATTAAAAAATAAAATAGTAATACTTATATAAGAGCGACGCTTATATATTAATTTATAACGCCTATATATTAATTCTTATTATAAAATAGTTTAATAATACTCTTTAGCTTATTATATAAGTTATTAAAATTAATAGAAAATGAATAACTAGCCTTATTTAATAATATAAATAAAGCTATTTATAATAAGAAATATAAAGTTCTTAAATAAACTTACTATCCTATTTATTTTTATAATAAAACTCTTTTTTAAGTTTATTATTTTTTTAAACCGTAGTTTTTTATTATATTTAAAATAATAAATCCTTTTCCCCTTTTTTAAATAAAACCCTAAACTTATTGATTCTTAATAACTTAGAGTTAATAATAAATACTTTTTTTAATTAAGTTAATACTTTTACTAAGGTTGATAGCTTTAGTATTATAAAATATTATAAATATAAGTAAAATAAGAAGAATATTTAGTATATATTTTAATATAATTAATATAAATATCCTAAGCCTAGTTATAATATAGGTCTAAAGTGATAGAGATTTAAAAATATAATTATAAATAAAAGTTAATTATTAAGGCTAAGGTTAAAGGATATTAGTTATTATAATAATATAAAGATCTTTAATATAGCTAATATAACTATAGGCCTAGCTTTAAAATATTTATATACCCTTTTTATTATAAACTTACTTAGCTAGTTAAGGATATTATTAAAATTATAAGCTAATAAGTTAGGATTTAAGTACGTAATATATATATTATTATTTAAAAATAGTTCTTAAAGTCCTTATTTACTTAATAAGATATTTATAATACTAGGGCTTATATAAACTAAAAAGAATTAGTTAAATACTCGCTAACTATAGTATTAATTAAGCTATTTAATAAGTAAAATATCATATACGTAATAAAATAAGTAAATAACGAGCTGAACCGCTTTATTAGCCTTATTTAGACCTTTTTTCATTATTTTTAAATATAAAAGCGATTCCTTAAGGTAATTAGCTTTAATAAATAGGTTTATTTAAGAACCCTACGTTTCTTATTATAAATAGCTTTACTTATATTATTAAATAAAGCTAGTTATTAACTTTTTATTAATTTTAATAACTTATATAATAAGCTAAAGAATATTTTTAAACTATTTAATAATAAGCTAAGTAAGTTATTAAGATTTATTAAAAAAAGGAGAGGGACTAGGCTTTAGTAATATTTAAAAAAGGGTAGTATACTAAGTAATTTATATCCTTTTTAAAAAAGTAATATATAAAATAGAATATAAACTATTTAAACCTTTTATTAAAAAAGGGAGGACTATGTACTAATAAGAATCAAAAAATAATAAAAAGTTAAAAAATATTAGTTTTATTAAGGAATTTCTAATTAAAATAAAGAGTTAGTTTTATTTTAATATATTAATATAAATAGTAAAATAATAGTCACGTTCTTTATAATAGTTTTAATAAAATATTATTTATTAAGTTACTATATATATAGGGATCGCTAATTTTATAAAACTAATTAATATTAATATAGTTTTGATTTAAAATAAGAAACGATAGTATATTATTATTATTAAAGTGTTAATATTTTATAAAATAATTTTAATTATTTAAGCTATTAAATTAAGCTCGGTAATATAAACTCGGTACGTAAGCTATTAAAAGAGCTATTTTATAATATATAAACTAATATAGCTTTAAGAAAAAGAGGATATAAGACGTATTAAGTCGATAATAACTTCGTAATAAAGCTTTTTTAAAATATAATTATATAAAAAAGATTATAAAAAGGGATAAGTACTTTAAAAAATAGTAATAGAATCTAAGTATATTAATAATAAATTTTTAAACTAATTAGAAATAGAGAATATTATACGTCCCTAAGAGCTATACGTCCGTATTATTTCGTTATATATCCTTATTAATTCTTATTAATAATAAATTCTTAGACTTATTAAAAATAAAAAATATTATATATCCTTAAAAGCTATATATCTGTATTAATTCGTTATACGTCCTTATTAATTCTTATTATAAATATAAAAAGATATATAAAGGGTCCCCTAACTTTTAATAAAAAGAAATATATAATATAAAATTTAGCTACTTATATAAGTTAATATTAAAAGGTTTTATATATTTTAAAATAAGTATAACTCGCTTTTTAAATAAGTAATAAAAAGTTAAGAATTATTTTAATTAGTAATTAAGTATAAAACGTAATATATTTAGCTTTTTTAATACGTAATATATAATACGGCCCTAACGGATTACTTTATTAAAAGAATAATTTCTCTTATTATTAATACTTAAAAAAACCTATAAAACATTCTTATTTATAATTTAATAAAATATTATAAATATTAATTTATACTTTATATTAATATTATAAAAGAAATATTTTAAATTATTTAAATAAGAATAAAGTTAAAAAAGAAATAAATATAAAAATATTTTAAGAGCTTTTATTTTACTAGCTTATTTCCTACTCCTATTTTCGTTAATTAAGTATTATCTTTACCTCTATTGCTCTATTTAAGCGATTTTGTTTTATAATAAACTTATACTCTTTATAGGCTTAGTTTATTAAAAACTCGCGCTCTTTACGTTCTTATTTAAGCTTAAACTCCTATTCTTTTCGTTTTTTATCCTCTTAGATCTTATTGATTTTTAATTATTATTTTTTAAATATAAAATATTTTACGCTTATTTGTATTTATAATTAAATAGCTTATTTTTATAAACCGTTATAAAATATTAGGGAACTCGGGGGGTTTTAATTTTTATTTAGTAAAAAAAGTACTTTAGAAAATAAAATACTTACTCTACGTTAAGACCGAGTATTATTAAAATTATTATAATTATTAAAACTAAAGTTATTAAAGTTCTTATTTTAAGAACTACTCTATCAATTAATAACTAAATTTTTATAAGTTCTTTATTAAGTACGAGATAATTCTCTAATATTAGTTTATAAACTCTTAGCCCGATCTTTTACTTTTTCTTTTAGTTTAATAGTTAATAAGTATTTATTAAAACGTATTTTAAATATATTTTAATATTATATTAAATATTAAAGACGGCCTATAATATTAATATTTTAATATAAAGTTATAATATACTTATAACGCGTTACGAAATCTTATAATATTAAATTTCAATCTTAATTACGAGTATTATTAAAATTAGTTAATATTTATAATAGCTAATTATTAATATTTATTTATTAATTATAGTAAATAGAGGGAGATACTAGCTAGTCTAAATATATAAAACTAAGTAAAAGATCTTAACTATATTTATATTATTAAGTATTAAAAGCTAGTTTTCTAAAGAAAACCTTAGTTATTTTATTATAGAACCCGGTTATAATATATAGTTCTTATTTATACTTTACTTACTTAGTATATTACGGAAAGTTTTTTATAAAATAATAAGTTATTATTAATTAAGCGAGGTATTAATAAGAAATATTTTAGAAATATTTTAAAAACGTTTTCCCCTTTTAAAATATTTCTAAAATATTTTTATTATAAGCTATATATAGTAAGATATAATATTTATAATAAATTATATTATATAGCTCGTTATAGTTGGGTACTATTTAATATTTTAAGAAAGATATTAATATGTTATAAGTAGAGTTTATATTACGAGAATAATTTTCGCTTAAGAGTTCTTTAATACCTCTTTTAAAATATACGTAATATAAGCGTATATAGTTTTAAACTTACGTAAGCTATATTTATTAAGGGTTAAACTTTTTAATAAGGTATCTACTTAAGCCCTTAATTATTATATTTATTTAATTTAAAGTAACTCTAAGAAGGCCGGTTCTATAAACGTATTTTTATTAAACCTAAACTTAATACTTTCGCTCTAAAATATTAAATATAGCTCGAAATATATAGTAATATATATTTATAGTTTTAGTATTTATATAGACCCGTATAAGAGGTAGAGCTTTATAGGTAATATATTAGTAATTTTAGAATAAAAGTTAAAAAGTATTTTAAAAATATTTTTAATATTATAATATACCTTTTTTACTATTTTAGCTATATTAGCCCTAGATAATTTCTTACTAACTTATACCCTTTATATATTTATAGTTTATATTAATTATAAATAATTTTATATTATCGAACTTTTATTATTCTGCTTATTTTTAAAAAAAGTAAATAACTATATAGTTAGTATTAAATTAGTACGTATACTAGATATATTATATACTTATTATAATATTAAAATAGCTATTTTTTTATATTTATAAAAAAACTTACGTATATTCGCTTATTTACTTCTCTTTATTATTATAATATAAGAACTAAGGTCTAACTTCCCCTAGGAAATAAAAGAATTTATTATTTATAAATAATATATTATAAAAAGTCTATTTTTATAAAGTTTTAATAAATATTTATAATTATTTACCCCTTATTTTTAGCTAGGAATTCTTAGAGTTAAGGAGATCGAAAAAAGGCGTTTAGACTCGTACTTAGTTTATTAATCCTCTAGAGAACTTAAAAAATGCTTTAAATAATAGCTTTTAGAGTTTTATTTAGTAATAATAGAAGATAGTTATATTTATTATAAAACGTTAAAATAATAAATAGTATTATCTTAATATCTTTTAGAATAAAGTATTAATATTTAATAAAATATTTTATTATTTTAAGTTTAGGTAGTAATTTAAAATAAGTTTTATTTAGTTAGTAATAACTTAGCCTTATCCTTTAATAAAATATTTAATAAGCTTATTATAAATAGGACGTTTTTAATAATTCGATATAAATATATAGTATTTTTAACCCCTTTTTTTTATAAATTACGTATCCGTTTTATTTATAATTACTTTAATATATTATATATAATGTTTTTAATCTAATAAAATTAAATAAAAGTAGTGATTTATAAGTCTTTATAAAAGATGCGAATTTTAATATAATAAGATCTATTACTAAAGATTAATAAGCTCTTATTAAGTTTTTTATAAGTTATTTATATTATCTTATTAAATAATTTTATATATATACTATATTATGTCTTTTTTAATTTAAGGAAGTATGTTATATTTTATTTTTAATATATAATACCTTTTTTAAACTTAGCGTGTGCGGTATAAATAGTACTTTATTTAAAAAGAAAACGATTAGAAATATTCTCGAAACGTTTCTAAAACGGTTTTAAAATGTTTTTTAGATAACCGGACTTACTTAATAATCTTTTTTATAATATTAAATATCTTAACTCTATTTTATAGTATATTATACTTTTTAACGAGGTTTTTTAAAATAATTATATAATAAAAGTCGTTATAGGGTATATATAAATAGGCTTTGCTACTTTAATAAGTATAATAATATTACGTTATAAGTATATCTCCTAGAATAATACTAGTTATTAAAAAATTAATAATACCTCGTCGAGTATTATATTAAATTTACTATTCTTTAATAATTCCTAATATTAAGAAATAGAAAGTTAAATATACTATGTTTTATAGCCGCTCGATTTCTTTTATAAATAAGGCTTTAATTAAGATAATAAGTATAACTCTATTATTAATAATTAGAGGAAACTTAGGTATACTAGCTATATATTAAAACTATTATATTATAATAATACCTCGGTTATTTTAAGTTTTAGTACGGATATTTAAGTTATTAAAAATAATAATATAATTATTAAAATTATTATTTATAACTTAAATATTATATTAATATTTAATATAAAAGTTTAATTTATATAATACTTACTTATTTAATTAACTCTTTATAAATAGGAGCTCGATATTTATAAAAATTAGGATATAAAGTAAATACGCTATTATAATCTAAATTCTTTTAAATGTTTTATAATAAATTAAATTTGCTTTATTAAGGTAAAGGTATTAAGATAATATTATTATTATATATAATAAATAAGTCTTACGGAAATAATTCTATAGAGTCGGTTATAATAAGTAAATTTTAGTATAATTAAGAGGAGATATAATTAAGAAATATTTCTAAAATAATTTAGTAAAACGTAAAGTAATATATTCTTTTATTATATAAAACTCGTAATATTTAAACTAGTAGTAAAGCGATTATATAGTAAAATATTTCTAGCCCTTAATTAGCTAAAAATTTACCTAGGGATCTATTAATAACTAAGTACTTATTATTATATACGGGTCTCTTACCTTGACTAGGGGGGGTTATTATTAGTTTATCGAATTACTCTTATCGATTGCGGATTTCCCTCCGTAAGTGAATTGGTCATCCATCGTGTTGGATCATGGAACCTGGGAACCGGTACTAGGTAATGGAACTGGTTCAAGACGTTCAAGGCAAGGCTTTACGTTGATGAAGCAGTTGATACTAATAGGAACTTTGGCTGCTCAATCTCATGACCTGGATTAGCTCGTCGGATACCTAGTGAACGGCGTTTCCCCTCTTTTCTTCGAGTGCCCTTGTTCATTTGTTGGAGAGAGAGAGAGAGAGAGAGAGAGAGAGAGACGTTCCGCCGTGTCGCTCCCGGCCAAGTCCCCCAGTCCCGGCCAGGCTGAGAGTCCCAAAGAGTTTCCCCCCCATTCCCAATTCCCGCCGCGTTCCGCACGTTCTCTCCCTTTCCCTTTTGTTTCCCTCCTTATTCCCATCGCAATCTCCCCCCTTCGTTGTGTGTGACGCCGCCGCCGCCGCACCGCATTTCACACTGCCTCTATCACCTGTTTATTCCCAGCGCAACACCGCGCAAACACACACATCCCTCCGGCCTTTTTGAGCACCGGCGACGCCGATACCGACACGGATCAAATCACTATACTTTTGCCGGGAAACTTTGCGCAAAGCCCGCCGCCGCCGCGCCGAGTTGTTGCTCATCCACTCCGTCTGTCCTCCGCTTCTTCAAATCTTGGCCTTTATTCCCGGCGGAAACGCAGGCACCGCATTGGAAAGCTCTCAATCAACCCGGCCGGTTGCGACGTCCGGGCAATCTAATTGTTCGAATCGGTCACAGTGTCTAATTATCCCGTGAACTCTCTTACGACGCTCCGCCCGGACAGTCACCCGCCGGCTCAATTGAGCTTCTTTCGGTGAAGCATCGCTGTGGGCGTGCCGCAAGCGGGAACAAGCAGCGGGAATTGATTCGACTGCCTGTTCACTCATCTTCGCGGCGCCATTGACAGTCGACATCAAATCGGTCTTGGCACCGGCCGCTCATCTAACAAGGTAATTCAATCGTTGATTCACACCTTCAAGTCGTTCAATTGAGACGCGCTCAACGTTCCCACCGCCCGTCATGGCGCCCAAAATTCATCTCCCACCTCCCCAGCCGCAACCCTTCACGCCGAGCTCGGCCTCGACAGCCTACGCATCGCCAGTACCAGAACATGGGCCTCTACCATCACTCACTCATCCACAAAACGGAGGAGTAGCAGCTGTCGCACTCTCACCGACGACATCAGCGGCATCGGGACCGTCGTACTCGACGCCCGTCGCGCGGCAGCAAACGGCGACACCGAAAAGCTACGGCAATGGCAGCGGCAACGGCAACGAAACTCATCACCAACACCCGGATGAGAGCGTCGACGGCAACTCGGCTAGCCCCGATGACGGCGGCGACAAGGGCCCTGCGAGGAAGAAGCAGAAGCGGAATAAGCCTACGTTGTCGTGCTTTGAGTGCGTTGAGCGCAAGACCAAGGTAGGTTTCATTCATTTTTGTATCTCACTGTCTGCCTTTTTGCTATCTGTGCTTCATGCCTTGTTCTTCTCGTTCCGTGTTTTCACCTCATCTGATTTCTCATCATTGCGTGCTTATTACCCCCACACTCAATCGTGTCGTTGGTTCGAGTGTACCAATGCGACTAAAGTTCAATGTCATATCGAGAGGTCTTCTTGATCATTGGGCACATAATGCTACCTGCACGACGTTGTTGGGGATACGATATTCGATGCTCTCGGGTTTGACACATGACATGCACACGATGTAAACCACGTCGTACTAAGTGCTGTTGCTCTCAAAGTCAAAGCAGCAGGCCTGTCAAATCCACCAAGTCAAGCCAAAATTATGCTAACACGCACGCAGTGTGACCGAGGTCGACCCAACTGCCTAGCATGTATCAAACGCCAGACGGAATGCCAATATGCAGCCGTGGCCACGATACTCGAGTAAGCACACTCACAGCCCTCGCGACTGTTGTCGAGACCCTCGGAACACAACTAACAAGAGAGCAGAGAAACAACAAGATCCCTCGCCAACGGCCGCCGCATGACAAAACCCCCGAAACCAAAAGGCCCAGGCGACATCTCCACCATCCCAAACGTAGCAGACAGAGGCCTCATCGAAGGCCGCGGCTTCACCTCCCGCGGCTCCGTCGGCTCCGTCGCCTTCTCCTCCTCCACGGGCCTCCTCTCCAACGTACCCTACTCCTTGCCCACGGCCAGCAACGTCTTCGGCATCGGCTCCGAGCACCCCTTTGCCAACTACTGGACCTGCGAGGGCGGCCTGCCCGAGGTCATCTCCGTCCTGCCCGAGAAAGTCCAGGCCGACATCCTGCTGGCGCAGTACTTTGAGTGCGTCGACCCGGTCTACCCCATGATCCACCGGCAGACCTTTTACGCCGACTATGAGCACTTTTGGAGCCTCAGCGCCGAGGAGAAGAACCGCGTCGATGCGGCGTTTGTGGGGCTCATCTTTGTGATGCTCGCGCTGGGCACGCAGTTTGTGACGTCGAGTTCGCCAAACGATGCGAAGCAGACGGCGGAGTTTTACGCGTCGGCGAGTAACCAGGCGCTGCGCATGTTTTCGTACTTGAGTGCTGCTTCGTTGCGCTCTATCCAGTCCATGGTGTTGTAAGTGAGCCCCCTTTTTGCGTGAAATCTGCGTGTAGCCATCTTGAGAAAAGTTGATACTGACTGGACCAGGTTGACGTACTTCCTGATCAACGACAACCACGCCTCGGACGGGTGGGCGTTTGCCGGCATACTCATCCGGCAGGCCTACGCAATGGGTCTACATCGTGACCCCAATATTGGTACGAACATTCAAATCACTACCAAAGAGCACCAAAACCTAACACCATCACAGTAACCCCCGACGCCCCCATCTTCGAAAAGCAGCAACGCCGCAAACTCTGGCAAGCCGTCCTCCTCCAAGACACCTTCCTCACGGTCCTCCTCTCCCTCCCCCCGTCCGCGACCCACACCGACGTCTCCGTCGAAGACCTCGTCGACGACGGCTCCGCCATCGCCTCCTCGGACCCGACAGACATCGCCTACATCCGCGGCTCCTGGACCCTCGCCAACCTCGTCCAGGAAACGATCTGCTCCCCGCGCTCTCTAGACCTCCCCATCTGCGCCACCGTCCGCCACAAGTCCAAACTCATCGCCGACTTCCGCTGCGTCTACCGCTCTTTCCCGGACGTCTTCCGCTCCTGGGACGCCGAGAGCCTCGCGAGCCTCGCGCGGACGAACAAGCGCGTCGTGAGGCAGACGCTGTTCCTGACGAGCAATTACCACCACAACATCATGCTCGTGTACGCGTCCGAGAGCGCAGAGTGTCCTTCGAATACGCGGGGCACGCTGGAGGCGGCGCACGAGGCGATCACGTCCTTCTTTCTGCTGTTTGACATCTTTGAGCTCGAGGCGAGGGTGTGGTGGGTTTTCAACCACCGCGCGTTCCTCGAGGCGCTGTGTATCGGGAGCGTGCTGCGGGAGATGGGCAAGGACCCTGTCGCGGCGGAGGAGGCGGATCGGGATCCGTTGTTCCAGAGGGCTAGGAGCGACATTGGTGAGTTGTTTTACCCCCCTTATTCTATCTTTTTTCTCTTTTTCGTTTCCGTCATTGTGTGATTTGTGGTTTCTCACTCCCTGGCTTCATGTCCACTGTGTGCTAATCAACGTGATGCAGCAAAAATGATCAAGATCATGGTGTTGATGGGCGAGGGCGAGCAAGGGTCCGACGTGGCGCGGGCCCGTGTGCAAGTGTTGAAGGACCTCCTGCCACCCTTGTAAGACGTCGGTGCCGGTATGATTGCTTGTTCATGCTCTCTAGGTTATGGCGGGGTCTGTTCTACGGTTTTACCTGTCAATCTAGGGGGCAGAACCGCAGAGTTGCGATTGTTTCGCAGATCACTTGATTCCCTGGTTGGGGGGGGGGGGCGAAAGAGTCCGAGAGCCATGTTACATACATGCAACTCTTATTGCGTAGTAGTTGACGCGTGGATGGGTGGGATTGTTGACTACACATTTTGTTTCTTGGGTGGTCAGTGGTGTAAAGCTTGGGCCTCGAGGAGTTGCGTGGTCTTTGTCCAGGCTTGTTTTGTTCTGTTTGTTGGTTCGTCTCGTACATCTATCTCCCTTACCGGCCCTGCATGCGTATCCGTAGGTTAAACCAACCATTTAGCAGTCTACGGCGGGGGGTTGGCCGGGGAGAACGGAGGAAGGGGGGCGTATCCGGCATATTCATCCATCTTTCGTAACATTACAAGATACGGACGGGTATTCCCACATTCGGGCGTTCTCACGGGACATGCTTGTAGGTTTACGTTGGAAAGAGACTACCTTAGTGTATTGCTTAATCATAGGCGAACGAGCCTTCTTTCCTCTTCATCAGGTTCCTCTCCTCCCCCTTCTCTCTGCATCTGGTCTGGTCTCTTTGAGCCCCCGAACTTTGTCGTACCACATGTTCCACGCCGTCGTCATTTAAAGGTGGATGGCCTCGTGGCCATTGATTCGGCTATCAGTCGCGCAGGACCCGCGCGCCCACGGCGGCAACGAGGACGGACAGTCTGTGACATGCCAAAATGGGTCGGCTGTAATGCGCATGGCCACCCATTTCCGTCCGTTCTACTGCGTAGGTGGCATGGGTGCAAATAGCTCCACCCGATCGTGGACCGAGGGACCGAAAATAATCAAACAACCCCAAGGCAAAGGACCAGAAGCGGCGTGGCCGTCCAGGAAGTCGGGAAGCAAAAAATGCGCGTCCAGCAGAGGTGCAGCGCAGCAGTGCCGGATTCCCATGAGTTCATCGCTTCATCGCCTCGACGGTGGAGACCCCGTCACCTCGGAAGACTAGCGCCGCCCCCCACGTTCCGGTGCTTAGCCCGTGGTTCGGGATCCACCCGACACTGCGGTTTGCCCAACAGTGAGAACAGCAGGGACCAACAGCAGAGGCCAGTCTCACAGCAAGCGGGACACTGCAGCAGTCTCTGCACATTCTGATAGTCTAGGAGTCTAGCTGCAGTGTATCCGTACTACGTAGTCAGCAGGGCGGCAACACCATATACTACCTTTCTTGGTACTAGTGTTGGTGTTGTGTTCGGTCGAGAAGAAACAGGAGCAGAAATAATTCCCAGGGCCATCGCATCAACCCCACCAGTCCGGTGCTTAGCTAACATGCGCTGGTTCCCATTGGCTCTTTGAGAAAGTGGACCCCGGCGCGGGACTGGCAGTTCGGAGTGCACGAGCCAAGCATCAAGTACGTACCTGACCAAATTCGAGGGACTCGTCAGCTCATCGACGCTGATTGGCCACCACCGGTCCAGCGGCGCCGAGAGGATTGCGCAGCTCACGCAGCCCCAATCTACGCAGCGCAGGTTGGCAGGTGCGAGTGTCCCTGAATGTGCCCACTTGCCTCTTTGCTCTCACTGTCAGTGTACTTCGTACCTTACCTTCGAGGGAAGGGACGCGCAGTCCCTCGACACTGCCTCTCTCCTTCCCTGGGTGTGTTTGTTTCCATCTTTTGCCATCCTTCAAGTTTCATTCTTTCTCTTTTCTCATTCCTTCCTCACCAAATCTCAGTTCATCACTTTTCACTCTCCGTGGAAAGTGTGAATACCTTCCATTCGTTCTTTTTTTCCATAATTGTTTCGTTTTCACTAAGGAGGGGGTTTTGTAAGTGTGGGTGTGAGAGAGTGAGACATCATCGACGGTGTAAGACGACTGGACTAGCAACAAATAAGTTGGCACACCGAACCAACGCACACCACCAGCCAATACACGACTCGACAACTCACATATCTACTACGTACACCTACCCAGGCAGTCATTTATCACCTTACCCTGCCGTCCACTCTCCGTCATTCCTTCACCCTTCACTCCTCGTCAACCCGACCTACCCTAACTCAACTCAACGCATCACAACAACAAAAGGACGACTAAAAGGACGACTGACGACAAGGACCCATTTAGTCCAGGCAGAGGGATTTCTCAAATACGAACATTTGGGGATTTGTAACCTACTTGGACAAGCAAGGGGTTGACGACCGTTGAGTCTCAACGAGGGTAAACCTCATATCCCATCCAACAACCAAACATCCCTCAAACCGCCCATCATGCGTGGCTTGGCGCAGGCTCTCCTGCTCGCGCCGGCCCTCGTCGGCGCTGCTCCGTCCAAGATTGGTATGGAAAAGGCCACCGGTATGTATTCTCCTCTCATCTCCCATTCCGCAGTCTCATCGTCATTTCATCATGACTAATATCTTCCAGATGCCTCACCATCAACCTTTGTCACCTTTGACATCCCACCGGGCTTCAACGAGGACCAGACCAAGCCCTACGTTAGTTCATCCCCTGACCATCCGAAGCATCTCAAACCTAACACATCACAGACCCTCCACTTGGAAGTCCTCGAGGCCCCTTCCCCCTGCGCCTACCCTAACATCAAGATAAACGACAACGCCCTCTCCCAGGGCGGTCACACTCTCGGCCGCGGCACCTTTGCCGGCGACCACGACGGGTCGACCTTTATCGCCTCCTGGTCCGCAACCTGCGCCGGCGACGAGCAGCTCCTCCGCTTCACCCTCGAGTCCCTCTCCGGCCGCACCCTCGCCTCCGATCTCGCCTTCGTTGCTCGCTTCCGCCAGACCGCCCCCGCCGCCATCATCGAGGTCGCCGGCAACGTTCGCACTTCGGACGTCCACCCGCCTCCGCCCTCCCAGACGCTCCCCGAGTTCGAGGGACACCCTCCCCGCCCGGGCGACGACGAGGATGGACTCCTCGAGGATCCTCCTTTCCCCCCGCCACCTCACCACCATGTTGGCAACCACCCGGACAACCACCCCGGCGAGCAGGGACAGCGTCCTCCTCACCATCGCCCCGGCCACGACGACGACGACCACCGCCGCCCTCACCACCCCGAGGAGCACCCCGAGATCGATGAAAAGGTCCTGGCGGAGCTTGACGACCTCGAGTGCATGCGCCATCAGCTCCACGCCTTGAAGCACGCCATCCACGAGAAGGAATCCCGCCTCGCCCAAGAACACGGCATCTTCCCTCCCAGCCACCGCGGCTTCCGCTCCTGCGACTCCTTGAAGTGCGTAATCGACACCCTCATGCACCGCGTCCGCGGAGGTGGTGGCCCCGGCTTCCACGGCAAGGGCCGTCACCCCGGAGGCAGAAGAGAAGGCCACCACCACGACCGTCGTCCCCACGGTCCTCCCCCTTCGTGCCCAGGCTTCCCCTTCCCCGGACACGGCGGCAACCACACCAAGGGAAACCACACCGAGCCCCCGCCACCTGGTCCCCCTCCTCCAGGCTTCTGCCACTGCCTGCCGCCCCCTCCCGAGGGTCCTCCCGATGGACCCCCCGAGGATGCCCCTGAGCCTCCCCCGAGAGGACCTCACCACGGCCCTCCTCCCCCGCCGTTCGACGAGCCTCCTCATGGACCTCCTCACGACCACCACGGCCCACCGCCGCCTCCTCCCTTTGACGGACCTCACGGACACCACGGCGGTCCTCCTCCTCCTCCCCCGCCTCCTCATGATGGTCCCGGTTCCCACGGTCACCACGGCCCTCCTCCTCCTCCCTTCGATGGCCCTCACCACGGCGGTCCTCCCGGTCCCCCGGGCCCTCCGCCCCCGGGACCCCCTCCCGACTTTGAGCATGAGCACCCCCTTGACCACGAAGGCGACCACCGCGGCCCTCACGGTCACCACGGCGTAAGTCCATCCCCCATTCTCCCCTCTTCACAAGACCAGCAAAGACTAACACTCCCAACAGCCCCCGGGATTCCCCCCTCCTCCCCCAGGCCCTCACGGCGGCCCGCACGGAGGCCCTCATGGACCCCCTCACGGGCCCCCTCACCTCCCCCTCCCCGCCAAAATCTCCGTCGCGGTCCTCCTCTTCATCGGAATCCTGGCCCTCCTCCGCGCCGGCATCCTCTCCCGCTCCTCCTCTAGATCCTCCCGCCACAGCGGCGAGTCCCGCGCAGAGCGCCGCGAACGCAAGAACTCCCGCCGCGCCCTCCGCCGCGACTACCGCGAAGCCCGCAAGGAAGCCTTCAAGGCCACCCTCACAGACTTCTGGTCCCGCATGTTCACCACCGCCGGCACCACGGCAGGGGACGAGGAGAAGCAGGCGTTCATGAGCAGCCGGCCCTCCATTTCCGAGTCTGAGAGGGACTTTGAGACGATGGAGAGCATGACGGATGAGATTACCGAGTTCCGTAACGCTGCTACCCTTGTTTCGGAGATGGTTGCTGCTGAGGAGCGGAGGCAGAGGATGAGGGAGCAGGAGCAGCAGCAGCAGCAGCAGCAGCAGCAGCAACAGCAGCAGATGCCGTGCCAGCACCAGCACCACCTCATGCCCTCCCACTTCCAGCGCCCCGCCATCATCACCCCTCCCTCCCCGACGACTGCGTTCGCGGAGTACATGGGCGACGACGTGCTCCCCGCCTACGACGAGCACGCCGCGCCGTCGGTGATCGTCTCGGACGGGTTCAGCAGCTACACGCCCGGGTCCAGCGACTATACCCCCAGCGCGGGGTCGGATACGGCGTCCAACATTGATGATGTCCTGGGAGAGACCAAGAACTAGACTCCTATAGAGTAGTCTTGTCTTTTGTCCGAGCATGTAGAGAAGGAGAGGGGATGTATATGGAGTGCAGTGAAAAGAGAGTCGGTTTTTTTTTGAGTATAAAACATTGATATTTAGTAGAGATATCCCGCATCTATATCACATCTATTTTTTTTTCTCTCTTACGCGTTTTTATTTGTTCCTTTTTTGCTATGTATATATTTACTATCTAGGTGGGCGGCGTTTATTGGCCCGCGGGCTAAACAGGAGCAGTGTCGTGGATTGTATGAGTGTCGATATAGATACTCATAGCCATTAAGAGATGAAGAGATAATCACGATTAACAAGAACTGATTCGAACACATCAAGTATCTAACCAAGAGTGCAAAGTAAAGCAATCATCAGTGAGCGAAATCCATGCCGTCATCCCAAAGTCCGTGGCCGTTGAAAATCGCTGGTGATAAAGAGGGAGAAGGGAATCGTGAGGTTTCGCGTGTGTGGTTATTGGATATAAATGCATTAGATGCGCAATCTACGGGTGAGTGTGGAAGTTGTTGTGACTGCGATATTCGTGCTGCCTTGTTCGACGTCTATCATAGGCACATTATGAACATTTTTTACTGCCCATCACGGAGAGGTATTTGGCATCATGGTAGTATTTCTGGATCTTGTACCCCCGTCAACCAAAGATGAACTCCCGGTAGTTCTTCCCTATGCGTTCCACCCCCTCTTGTAATGTCCACTTCTTAATCTCGCACACCTTTCTGTACATCTCCTCTAGCCTGGCATCCATCTCTTCACCGGCGATGTGTAGGTCACTCTCAACCAGAATGCTATTATCGGGACACGCTTGGAGAACCTCAGCAATCTTATCAGCACCAGCTTTGGTACCCATATTGATGGCCGAAGAAAAGGAAAAGAACATGCGTGCGGGTATGGCTGGGTTAGTATACTGCTTCAGCATCTCAGCAGGTCCAGAGTACGAATGGAGGCATATCCGCGGCGGATACGGCTTCAGCGGGATATCTTTCCTTCCAAACTCATCCTCTTCAAACTCGTCCTCGGAATCAAAGTCCTCGGCTCCTTCGGCAACGAGGCGACGCTTCTTCTTGCTGACGACCTCCTTCTCGTGACCCTTCCACAGCGAAGAGAGGGTATCATGGAGAACACCGTGGGCTTGGACGCCGTGGACACTCACAGGACGGCCAAGCTCACCGGCGAGGGCCAGCTGAGCTTTCAGCACGGCAACCTGGTGGGGCATCTTGACATGTTGAGGCGCCAAACGACGCCCCTCGCGACCACCTGGGGTAAGGGCCTGGTGACGAGAGGACTCGTCGGCGTCCGTTCGTCCTTGGGGCAGGCGAAAGGCCTTGTCGAGACCAACCTCGCCGACTAGAGCCAGGGGGTGATGTTGGAGACGGGCCCGGGTATCGGCTAAAAAGGCCGACAAAGAACGCGGGGTGGGCAGGGCGTCGAGAAAGTCGGGGTCTTCAGGGGCGGGGGCTAGCACGGCCTGGTAATGGCGCTTCTTTGCGTCTGGCTGGCCCTCATGGTACGTCCTCTCAGTCTCGGGCACGGTGTCATCGAACAGCTGGTAGGAGAACCACGGATGCCAGCCAAAGGAGGGAATCAGATGGCCCTGAGACAGCTCGTACTTTGACTGCACACCGTGGGACGCAGCAACCTCAGCAACGAGGGCCTGGTCTTGGCTCCGGGTGGCCATGACGGTTAGGGTCGAGGCGCGCATACTGGGTATAGCCTCGATGGTGGACATGGTGTCCGTGGGGTGGCAATGAGCATCGTAAATGCCAGATTCCCAGGGGAAGGGGTCTGATGAAGTCGAGACAGAGGTGACGACAGTGGAGCGGGTAAGCTCCTCACCGTCGTGTTGGCCACACATAACGGTGTTTGACTGGCGGATGGTCGGTGCTTGGCCTGGCCTCGAGCTGGTGGTGTATCCGTACTGCGTTGAGCTTTACGGGCAAGCGGGAATGACGGTGATCGCCGAGCCTCAAACAGAAAGAGACGGCTGTGGCTCAAAGGAGAGGTATAACACGATAGGTAGATGGTTTGACTATCGCTACCTCCAACCGGTGAACTGCACCCCGGAACCTTTCACTATCTTTGGTCGTCTTGCAAACGCAAATGAGTGGCCAGGAACGGGACGACTGGAGCTATGGGATTGGGTGACGGTTGCAAGCAGGGACCGCGGTGCGCTGGGACGGTCTTGGACGGCGGCGGAGGGGTTGCGAATACGACGGCGTGGACGAATACCTCGAAGCACGTTCAGGGCGCAGGGGAGACGGCGGTGGTGTAAACAGAACGCTGGCCGAGGTGCCGGAGATGGATACCCGTCGACTGAGAAGTGCAAAGAGCCGCAGAGAGACTGTCACACTGGCGCAAAGGTGATGATGTGCGGTGATGTGATATTTTTGGAGTGGAGCATCTCGATGTTGTCGACATCAAAGGGCGCGATGATGCTGTGGCAGTGACAAGCAGAAACGCGGGGCAGCAGCCTCTGAGCCTCGGAGAGCAGGCAGATCTGGAACGAGCAATTAGTGGGGCTGCTGTGGAATGATGTCAAGGGCAGGAGCGACTCGATGGAACATGGGCTCTGCGACTTCCATTTCCATTCTCATTTCCATTTCTATTGGATCACTTGAAGTTTGGAAGGAACGACGGGAAATGGACGGGGACGGCCGGGGGAAGGAAGGGACCGGGAGGGGGCGGGACTGGCAAGTACCTCCATGTGTGACACGGAAAGAGCGCGGATGGACAGGAAGGAGCTTAGTATGGAAGGCAGGAAGGAGACACTCGAGACCCTTGCTGCGTCGAGCTTCCCAAATCCCAAGGCGCCTCATCATCATCCTCTGCCTCCTCTGCCTCCTCTTCGTTGCCTCGTCCAAACTTTTTCCTAAATCGGAAGAAGAGCGTCACTGCCACCGAGGTATCTTGCAAAGATGCCCTACCATGGAATCAGACCCCAGTCTCTGCGTCGTCTCTCGAAAGTCATGCCGCAGCCAAACACCACGTCGGTCGGTATCTTCGGCGTGTAGCGCATGCACCAGCTGCAGAAACGCACAACACAGACACAGCCACCCTACAACGACGACACATTCGATGCCCGTCGAATCCTCACCGGCAAACCCCAAGCTGACGAATCACATAGAACCAATACCTACATACGTGACCAGTCCAGGCCGCACCCTCCAATACACCTCCACAGCTTCCTATCGCCAGAGAGACCCCAAAGTCCCATCGCCCGCTTGTCAGTCTATCGGGTCTAGGGCTGCGTCTAGGTCTGCACCTAGGACAATAAGAACTCTACCGGTTGCATCGCCGTGCCTCGACCCCTCCGCGGTCTGCGCTCGTTGGCCGTCGCAAGCTCGTTCGGGGAGCTTTGGCTTCTGACGATCACCATGCCTGTTTTTGCTGTGGCGTCTGCCTTTATACCAATGGCGCTGGCTAACAACCACACAAGGGAAGCATGGGCCGTGGGAATCTTGCAAAGAATGCTATAGACCACGGAGTACACCGACACTTCTTTCCCCAAGACAACCGCCAATGGTCGTGCTGGTCTGGTCTGGGGTAGATGGAGTTGACACCGACTGCACAACCAAGACATCCACATGCACCCCGGGATTTTCATCCAGCTATCCGGGCTGTGACTGGAGAAAATCAACTGCTCGATGTTGATATCGCGGGGAAATCAAGACCATCTTGCCCGCCCGTCCAGGGCCAACCCGGTGCGGCAGACGGCAGTCATGGTCATGGCTCGTCTCCCAAAGTTCGCCATGCCGAGCGTTTCGCCCTTGCGAGGGATCTTCGCTATGTCGGCCTACCGTTGACAAGATCGGTCCAATCTTTGCGGCTCACACACCACCGTGGTCTGCTGCATACATAGAGAACGCTAAATCATTACACACATAATTAACGTTACCTCGACGGCACACAAAAGCTACATTTCTCGAGCCATTCTGCCCCTCTTTGCCCGTTGCTCGTCGCTGTCGAGCTCTGACTGGCAACGTTCGTGTGTTCTGGACTTGCGGGGTCTACAGTTCGGAATGCCTACGGTACTCTCCCCTGCACTTTCCCCAGACCTTCCATACAACGCTGACCCTGACCCTGGCACGCCTTGAGTATGGAAATGCGGAGACGCGGCGATTGGTTTCGGACAACAAGCGGACTCATCTCACCGAAACGAACCTCTTATCTCTTTGCCTACCAACCACATGGTGGACTTGCATTTGTCTTTACCAACCAATGTCTTGTCTGGCGACGCTGATAGCGGCATGATACCTATTCGTACACACACACGCACACACACACAATGTCTGCCCATCCCAAGTCCGGAACGCACGTTTGCTGTCTTTCGTCACTCTCCCATGAACACCAGGGCGCATTACTTGGGCAATGGCTCGCAGGCAAAGGATTCCGACCCCCGGAGGCGCATAAGTCAAGACGCTGATTCACCCGGCAAACTCTGTTTTCCGCTTCCTCCCCACAGCCGTTTCTGTCAGTCAGAAACACGTCGCTCTTCACATGGAAAAAAGACACCGTCCAGGAACTGCAAACTCTGTTCCCTCATCCGTCGTCCCAGCGGGATTCAATTTGAACAACATTCAATATTGGATGGCCTGAAGTACCCAGGCGTGCCAGGCTCGGAAAACGATGACCCTGTGGAATACGAAAGAGAGCCCACAGGCCCTACGACGACAAAGTAGGTGTTGCTCAAATTCTCTCCTTGCCGAAGCCCCCGTACATGGCGGGCAGAAAAACTCTCCTGGCAAACGAAAGCTCGAGCACATAGTCAAGATCACCACAAAATCTACTCGCATTCCATCATCAGCCAAGTCACTGGCAATAGGTGTAGTCTCCCCTCGAGACCCTGTAGCTTGTGATAGTGCAGCTTTCGGCTTCTCCAGTTTTTCCTTTCACTCTGATAAGGTAGCGTTACACTGCATCGAACGCCCCCTCGGACAAGAAGGGCTAGGAGACCAAGGACAAGGGCAGAAGAAGACAAGGGCGGTGCTAGTGCTTTGTCGCTAGCTTCCGGCATGTGAAAGAGACAAACAAAGTCTCGATCCGACAGCGACTGCACCCCTACTCTGTACGGGGTGCTGCGTACTCTTTTCGCTTTCTCTCCGGTGTGGTTCAGACCCCCCTCCGTACTGCCACACCCCAGAGAGCCACCAACCTCTAGGTTTGAAGGCTCGCTCCCGGCTCCCCTTCGTCTCATCCCAATTCTCTTGAGCATACCTCTCCCGTCTGCCATGTCTCTGAAGTTTTGACTTTAGGTGTGCACCAAATCTTCCTACGCAATACCTGACATTCCGTTGCCGCATCATACAAAACCGCCAGGTTTCCATCCACACGACTTTTCCTGGTTTCCCCCCCGTTTATGTTTCCAAGTGTTGAAGGAGCGGGAATCGTTGACAGTGGGCTGGGTATTACAACGTTATCGAACGATCGGACCGCCGACCGAACGACAGTGACCGGATCGTACGACTCAGTCACCGGGACTTACTGGTCACACCCGGAGCCACCCTCCTGCTTCACCGAGAGATAAACCGCGCACCGGCCAAGTTTGAGGAAGCTGAGGAGATGTTGTGAACGAGAGGCTCATCGAGATATCAATCATCACGACCCCAAATCAAACGGCTTTTACGTCTACCAATCGCAGCCATGGCTCTC
The DNA here is from genome assembly GCF_023278565.1 of Colletotrichum lupini. Lineage (NCBI taxonomy): Eukaryota > Fungi > Ascomycota > Sordariomycetes > Glomerellales > Glomerellaceae > Colletotrichum > Colletotrichum lupini. The sequence goes on along the minus strand of NC_064673.1, from coordinate 2,905,060 downwards.
ATCAACCCCGTATACGCCATCATTGTCCCCTTCCTCTTTCTCTTCACCATCCCGCTAGCGATATTTGCCGGGGTTACGACAACACTCGCCTTCACTGTGCTTATATTCCGAGTCATTCTCGTCTACTTTGATCTCGCGATATCTCTGCTTCCGTCGTACATTACCGGTCGTCCTAGGTATCTTTCTTATGCCTCCAAGGCACCAGGGTCCGGTAGTCCGTCACCGTCGCTAACGCCCACACGGCGTTCCGCCTCGCGTCGCGCAAGACGACCGTCTTCTGCCTCCGCCGTCTCCGTCGGCACAATAACACCCATATCGGAATCAGGAGGCATCGGCTTATTCCCATCTGTCGGTATCGATCGGGATTATGAGGGTCTAGGTGGCTGGCGCCTAGGAAACGGAAACGATGATGAGTTGTGGATGACCATCAATTCACGTATCGAGTTGCCCGATCGCCAGTATCAACGACATCACCACAGAAGCCCCAGCGGTGGACCTACCACTCCAGGTGGCGGCGATGGCTACCTCATGATGAAGGGAGGTCGCAACCGGAGCCCAGAAAGCAACCGAGGCGGGTATACTGCTATTGTGTCGCCCAACAGCTCAAGAGCACGGACACCGACCAACACGCACATTGCCTTTACAGCACTTGATGGTGTCGATGGCGACTACTTTCCATCATTATCCACCAAGTCGGTAAGGAAGGTTGCCGTGGCGTGAGAGAAACGATTGCTACTGGTGCGCCGGTGGATGACGAAAAGTGATCATTAATGGATGCGGAAAGAGAAAATCATGGTTCTTATCTCGACTCCCTCGCCACGAAGTTGACGAGAAAAGTATGCCCTCGAGAGTGGGTGGTGTAAGAGAGTTGTGTGGATCATTTTCCTTTGTCTACATCCGGGATACAGGGCATGAATCAAGTCCCTGGGTCGGGCAATGGTAGGAAGGTCAGGTAGAACCGGGACATCCTCTATGAAGGACAGTCTCAGGCAAGGAATGGGAATATTGGCCCGGCGAGGCTATCTACGGACAGGATTAAGGACAGGAACTGGGAGTCTGTAGGCGTTTGGCTGTATCACTCTCAACAACAGTCCAGACGGACGATCATTGAATCAACAATGAAGAAACCATCAATTTGAATGCGGCCATCCGCTGTTGAAGAAACTGGATTTCATGTTCATGTTTCATGTGAGTGACGGGCTGTGTTTTCCATCATTCATGGAAACGGTAATTATTCAGCTTTTGTAGAATCGTGAAGAAAATTGTCTATTATTCAAGACGTGGTATCTGATCATAAGTCCAAACGCCGTCATCAAACCCAAAACAGAAGCCAACCTCCCCTCTAAACCCCTCATTTACAAAGTCTGCCAAAAGTAATTGGCATAAAAGAACTTTGAAAACTTCTTGTCCATATTGACGACATGCACATCCCCCTTGCGATCATTCCTCACAACCGCGCGCGTGAACTCGCCCGTGCCGCCACCGTCCTTCCCGTCGCGCTCTATCTCGATGCCCAGGCTGCGGTACACTTTGAGCCGCAGCAGCACCTCGTCGTCGACGGGGTCGCGGCGGCGCGCCTGGTCGTCGGCGGAGCCGTCGAGGCCTTGGATCTCGAGCTCCTGCAGGCGGGCGTTGAGGTCTGCGGCCTGTTGGGCGAGGCGCTCTGCTTCCATTTCTGCGTCGGATGCCGCCTTTGCGGTGCGGAATTTTGTGGTGTCGAGGCGGGCTATTTCGGAGGCGTGGGCGGTGGAGGAGTGGGCTGAGGTTAGTTCTGCGTGTTGGGATGTCATTGTGTTTAGTTGGCGGGAGAGCTCTGTGGGAATGTTAGTTGAGTTCGATATTCCCATTATTGCGATCTTGTTTGGAGGTGTTTGTGGTCTTTGGAGTAAGGAGTGGGTCGTGATTGTTGGGCGACAGGAGGCTGGCTTGTATTCTGGAGGAGACGGGAGATGGTGACCGGGACGTACTCTTGAGGGCATTCTCTGCCTCGCGGAGACGCAGCTCGCGGGCCTGTTGGAGGGTGGAGAGGGATTCATTGATGCGGGCGATGGCTTGCTTGTCTGGTTGGATGTTGAAGTTGTCGATCGTGTGCGAGATGAGCTGTTGGCGCGAAGGGCATGTCTCCCGTTAGCGATTCGCTTCTCCGAGTAGAAAGTAGATGCCGTCAACGGTGCGGGATGACGGGGGAATGGAGGGGGGAACCTTACCGTCGCGGGCTCCTCTGCCAAAAGCATCTTGGCTGATTCTCTTGTGTTGTCTCCGTGGAAGATTGTGTAAGCGGCTAGATGGAAGTGCGTATGCGCGGGGACGTAGAGTCGTGATGTCGCGTTGTTTTCGTGGGTGGTGTTTGGTGTCGTTAATTGATTGACTTGGGTCGATGGATGGATGGATGCGACTAGAAATCGTGCAGGTGGGATAAGGCACGGCAGAACAAACCAGCCTAAACCCAACACAGAAATCCCCCAAACAAAAAACTGTCGCTGCCCGTCAGCCCCCAGCTTACCTTATCGCACGGCATCACCCGGACGACAATCAGTGATGACTAAGTTTCTCATAGAGAGTGACCCCCTGTCACAGACTCAACAGCCCCACCTCAGCTTGTCTCCAGCACTCGTCATCCGCCACACATGACGCCGCCGTCGCCGCCGCCGCCCCAGAGTGGCCCGCCCGGCAGAGTCCCCACGCATCTTCAAATGTCAGAGCTTCAGCCACTCTTCCCCGATCCCGTTCTTCCCAGCTATAGCCTGCCGCCTTTTTCTCGATTTCTGCATTCAGCATCTTCCAACGCTTTGGCATCTTCAGCCCTGTCATACCTTGCAATCGTGACAGCTGCTTTCGAACCGGTACCTGATCGAACCTTTTAAACCCACGATACTGCTACGAAGTTCGAATACACTCGTACGATCCGTCAAAACAAAAGAAAATACCTTTACGCACGACGTTCCCATAGCCACGAGTCAACTGCACCATCGCAGCCATGGTTGATCTACCTTGTAAGTCGCCCTCCCCACCCCTCCTCTTCTATGCTGTGAACATGATGTGGCCGGGAAGTAATCCATGACTGATCATTTGCGCAGACGCCCTCGACGCAGAAACGTATGTCTTCTCATCTTCAAGGCCACCTCCCATCCCCGCGACACCCGATCATGCGATATCATCGTGACTGACAAAGCCCTCCTCACACCACAGGCCCCTCAAGGCATCCGAGCTCCAGGTCCTCCGCGCCCAGTATGAAAAAGAAGGCGACATGGTCGGCGTCCAAACCAAGTTCAACTACGCATGGGTACGATAGCCTTCCCTTCTCTCTCCTCCCCATGTAGCCGATGTCATACACCCCCCCCCCCCCAAATTCCCATACCCCATATTCATCTCCTTCTACCTTCCAGCAATTGCTGACTCCCTCGCAAAAACAGGGCCTCGTAAAATCAGACTCCCGCAACGACCAACAACTAGGCGTCCGCCTCCTCTCCGAAATCTTCCGCGTCTCCCCCGAGCGCCGCCGCGAGTGCCTCTTCTACCTCGCCCTCGGCAACTACAAGCTCGGAAACTACGGCGAGGCCCGCCGCTACAACGATCTCCTCCTCGAGAAGGAGCCCGCCAACCTCCAGGCCTCCAACCTGCGCCAGCTCGTCGACGACAAGGTCGCCAAGGAAGGGCTCATGGGTGTCGCGATCATCAGTGGTGTCGCGGTCGCGGCGGGTGTGGTGGGTGCGTTTTTGGTGAGGAATGTCAAGAGGAGATAGGTGTGACGACCTGTGAGAGACAGACAGAGAGAGAGAGAGAGAGAGAGAGAGAGAGAGAGAGAGAGAGTGGGATGGCCTATGAGGTGTCGGTGTGAGGGGCGGGCACCTGAGATGAAGACGATGATGAAAAGGAGCGATTGCATTCGAAGGGGGGGCGAGGGGCATGTAAAGGACGACACATGTGCGGGTATGGCTACGGCTGCATCGCGCACCGCTTGTGTCGAATCCTTTACCATCTCGTGCTTCTCCCTCTCAAGTATCTGGTAATGTGTATTTGTATGGAAGTAACGACGACGGCTATTTGTTTGACACCGGTGTACGGGGCGTATACACATCTCTATTCTACCTCACGAACAATATACTTGCAACAGAAACGCACGCAATTCCTTCTGCATTGGAGTGACTGTTGGGGCGGCCTTGATGAGATTGGGGTGAGATTGGGTTTTACGATACATCCTCTAGTGTGGTCACTTGAATCTGTTTGGATCTCTTGACTTCGCTACTAGCCGCTCATTCCAAAACACATGCATTTCACATTGGGACGGATACTGTCTGTTATCATACCGACTGCAGTACGAGATTTTATCCTGCCTAACCCTCGCCACCAAGAGGAGGATGCCCGTCTGTTTTCCTGTGACAAGGTCCCAAGTATGTACAGAAGACGCCCTGCGGGTCCTAAAAGTCTGACCCACGGCGGCGCGGTCGAGCTCAAGAAAAGAAATAACGGTCTCAGTGACCAATGCTAAACGCCGTCGACCCTTGTCGTAATTCGTGATATGCCTACCGGCCGCGTTGGAGCCGCGTGGCTCGCTCAAATCTTTCATTGGCAAACCACCCAGATCCATTCCGTTCCATTAATCAATGCCACAAGCTTACTGTCTCCGTCTCTCACGCGGGTTGCTGTCTCCCGAACCCGATCCTCGAGAAAACTGGTTTCTCAGCCAATTAAGCGGGCCGTGATTAGACCCGGCATCCTGATTACTGTCCTGGTTGCTGTCTTGACCTCTGTCCCAATTTCCAGACGAGGGACTCCGCTGTCTAGCTCGAAACACATCCGACTGGTGTCGGCGGAGGCTCGGGGGCGAATGAGAGTCTCGTCTAGCGGATCGGAAGCTGGGCATTCGACTCGTTTCCTGGGGACGTTGCGGATCACTGCGGCCGGTGCTGGAAGCCCCGTAGCGTCCATAGGCTTCATCGACAAATGACGACTGGGGTCTCGTGGAGTCGGCAGGAACCGGGGGGGTCGTGTCCATGTAGCTCGGTCGAGGGGGAATCCCTCTCATCGAGTTTGCCCAGTGTCCCGGATCATTACCAGGCCAGAATGAGTCTTGGTGGCTCTCTGAAGAGCCAGACGCTGCTGCTCCAGGGTGGGTTTGCGAAGGGTTGTTGTTGTTTCCGCCGTTGTTTGAACCGCTCGCATTGGAATTGTTGTTATTGTTGTTGTCATTGATGCTGCTGCTGCCGCTGGGCTCTTCAATCGGCGTACGGCATATGGGGCAAGTATTGTGCTCCTTCAACCACATGACGACGCACTGGTCGTGGAACCAATGCTTACAGGGCAGCACTGTGGCATCGTCCCCCTCCTTGAAGTCGTCAATGCAGATTGTGCACTCGGTCTTGCCGTCGGGGCCAAGCATCTCCTTGTCGACCTTTTTGCGCTTCAGCTTGCTGAGCGCATCTTCAGTCGCCGGGGGTGCCGCGTTCGATGCCGGGTTCTGCTCCATCAACTGAGAGATGATCCGGTCCAGGGCCTCCTGAGTGTACACAGCATCGCCGTGCGAGGCATTGGCTGGGTTGAGCATGTTGAGAATCTCATGGAGAAGTGTGGGCGCTTGATTAGGCGCCCGCTGTCCCTGGCCTGGACCCATTCCGGCCGGTTGAGGGGGTCCTGCTCCAGCTAAGACGCTGCTGAAGATACTAGGAAGTTGGTCAGCATTCGTTCTAATGGAAACGACTGTGATTCGAGGTCCAGGCGGTGGCTGGCCACGAGGTTCAAGGCTGACGTACGACTGGAAGGGGTCACCTCCAGCTCCAGCAGGCGAGTTGGCTCCTCCTTGGTGAACATGGATGGGTCCAGTGGCGATCGTGAAGCTCGTGGTGCCTCCGGGACCTGTTCTCTGGAATGTGCGAACATTGCCCTGACCGCCAAAAATGTTTCCACCAGCGCCAAAGCCAGGAGGGCGAGTCTCGTCGGGAGGTCGCGGTGGCATGCCCATGCCGAAATCATTCACCATATCAATAAAGCGTCGAATAATCTGGTCGCCATCGTTCACGTCGGGGGGCTGGCGGGTGTTCGGGTTTGGGCTCTGTCCCGGGCGCTGGGAATTGTCCCAGATGGCTCGGTGTACGACGAATCCGCCTGGGCCGCGGTGCAGATGCTCCTCTATATCGGCCTCTTCAGGATCCGAATCGTCGTCGTAGATGTGACGTCTGAGTCTCGGGGAATCGTGAAGAGGAGGCCCGTCCTCGATCTCTCTAGGGTCGTTCTCGGGAGAAACCTGGGTGTATGTCAGAAGATGTGGCAGGAGGGGGGCAGTGGATATATATCGTACAATCTCTGTGATCTCGCTTTCGCAGCGAGGGCACTGCAGACCATGCTCATCTTGCCACCACTCATGGGAGCAGGCGTGACAGTAAACCACCTCTCGGCCATCCGTGGCAACCAAGTGCCCGCCTCTTGGGGTGTGTGAGTCCATTTCGGCCTGGTTGCTATTATAGGCGGCGAGGGCTGTTAGACCAAGGCCTACAGCGAGGCCGGCAGCGCGAAGAGCTCGGAACGCCAGACTGAATGATTTATGGAGTCGTTTTGGGGTGTTGGAAGCTTAGGTATAGGCAAGAGTTGCGCTGTAGTAGGGTGACTGGCGCTGAAGCTCTTGCGCAGCTTCAGATGCTTGCTGACAATAGCCGAAGGTGTGGATCAGAGTGGAAAAGAAGGCTCTCGAGGAATGCCCAACGTTGGGGCAGGCGCAATGCAAAGTTGGTATTGGTGTACGGTGTAGTGCGCAGAACGTCAGCCGAAGCGATGTTGGGGTCGTTATCGGTGGAGAACGGAAGGTGCGGTAGGACAGCGTTGTAATCTTAGGTCGGCAGGTACCTGGCAGGTGAGAGCAGCGTGGAGAGTGGAAAGCCTAGAGTGCACAAGGTCAGTAACTCAGCCTGCTTGAATTTTACGGAAACCCCAAAAGGCATATGACCAGTGAAGAGTAGATGTGAGAGGTGTGTCCTATGAGTTGTGTCTTTGGCATGTAATTCGGGTCTGTGACCGGCTGCCGCTTTGGGGGTGGTGGGTGATGGAGCTGGGGAATGGAACCAGAAAGACGTACCTGAGCTAAGCCGAATAATGGGGCATGCGCATATCTCCAATAGTAAGGTCACAAAAGTGAACGGAAAAGGACTGATCGCCACTGCTGCGGAGTAAGGTGCGAGGAAGAAAAGGAAAAAGGCAAAAGGAAAGGTGGTGGAAGAGAGGTGTGAGGGTGTTGGGTGAGGTTGTTGGGATCACAAAAAGAGAGGCCCGCGGCACTGCTCAAGCTCGGGATGATGCAGTGGACAGTGAGTGGACTGGAGAAAGAAAGAGTGCAAGCGCACCCGTCACGTCAGTTAGCGCTGTGCTGCTAGGCTGGGGGAGGTACCTCTTCACCGGAAGACGTGACGTGATGGTTGTAGTGGGGGTTATTTCCCGGCTTAGTAATCTTGCATTGTCCGGAACACCGCCACGAGCCACAACGGCATTGATCAGTGTCTCCACTTTTAAGCACCTCTCACCTTCTACCGGCTTCGGTGTGGCAGTGCGTCTTTTACCACCCATCACATTGCATCACCACCTCGCACCAAGTCTTCCGACATTCCCCAAGCAGGTATGACCCCCCGCTATAGGTGGATATCATGCTCTAAACACTTACACCACATACCTTATGGACACTGTTCCAGCTGAAAGAGTGTGGCTTGGAAGGTCTGTCAATAACCGTTCAGTGCCTCGGGATCAACCCCAGCCGAGTTTTGTGTACTCGATGCTCACGCTCAGGATGTCTTTATTCAACTGTAGTAACCCCTGCTGGTAAGAAGATGCTTTGCAATGGTATCAACTCAGGAGCCCTCATCCATATAGCTTCTCAGTCTCGCTTGTGCAAGAGCGTCTTCCATCGCCCACTCATCCTCAGCTCCCCTATCCCGATTCCAAGTCGGCGCCCTTTTTGCCCCCGCCGGACTCATCTCCTCCATGAGCTTGACGACCTCGTGGTGCTTTCGACTCGTGGCCAGGAGCCGACTAGTCTGCCCACTCGTATCCCAAGAATCCGGATTCGCCCCGGCCCTGAGCAGCAACATGGCCGCCTCGACATTATCCTTCCAAAGGGCCACAAACAACGGAGGCGACGAGAACCGTCCGCCTCTCTTGTTGACGTCGACCTTGTACTCAGGTCTCAGTATCAACTGCAGGACAGACGTCATGTTGAACGACGCGGCGTAGTAGAGCGGTTCCGTGTGCCGAATGACGTCCAGGTCCGCCGAGCGCAGGACGAATTGCACCCACGCCTCAAAGGCCCCGCCGTGCGAGAGCTTCTTGGTGTCGAAGAAGTCGAGGATGAGCTTCTCGTCTTCGTCTGCGAGGGGGAAGCGCTCAGAGTGGATGGGCCACATGTTTGTAGCGTAGTTGAGCAGCGGGTAGGCTGCGAACCTGGCCTTCACGTGCCGGAGCTCGTCCAAGGGGCCTGTGGTGAAGGGCTCGAGTCTGAGGTAGGCGAGGCACTTGCGCATGATCTTTTGGTGACAGGCGGCTGCGTCCAGCGCGTATTCTGAGGCAGAGGAAGTTCGTATCCATTCTGATTGTAGAAATGTGCGGATGGAGTCGTGGGCGAGGGTGACATGGTGGTCGCTTGCGTGGGCTAGGTCCTGGCAGATCTCGATGATGGCAGAGGGGTCGGTGAGTCGGTCGTCATCGTCAATGTCGACTTCGTCACCTTCGAGGACGATAGCTTCGGCGAGCTCGTTGAGATGAAGCGGCCGGAGAGAGAAGCAGAGCCAGGCAAGAGCCTCGCGGGCCATGACCCGGTCTTGTTGGGGTACACGGGTGAGGATACCGGCGTAAAACCCGTTGAGTGTGGACGGGATATCGACCAGAGCACGTCGTACGTCTCTTCCAGTGCGGAGGGTGCTGAGCCTGTCCATGCACAATTTGGCCCATCGGAAGCTACAGCATTGTAAGTCTTGACCACAACGAAGTCGAGCCAGAGAACTCACGTCCCATCCGCTTCTGATGTGACCTTGTCTTTGATCTCGGTCCGTATTTTCGCACTCAAGGACTGGAAACTGTGTTCGCTCGAAAGCCTTTTCTCCACATACACCTCGATATCACAATCTATAGACTGTGTGCTCATGTGTTGGACGTATATGCTGGGTTCAAGCTGCGCCGGCTCGCGCGTACAAGTAACCAGGACCCGTAGGTTAGAGTGTTTCGAGCAGAGGTGCAAGAGGGCTTCGACAATGACAGGTTCTTGGCTCGTCTCGTTGAGGGCGTCAATCATGAGATAAAAGGCATCAAATAACCCCAGAGCTTCGCCCATCACGTCGTAAATCTGTTCGACGGTAAGGTTGTTCTGCGGGATCAGGTTGTTCCCCGACTTTCTCAGCGGCCGGACGTGGTCAAGGATGCTGGGGTTTGTCGCTCCTATCTGAGCCAGGATGGAACCAAAGACGTTCGGGACGGCTTGGGATGCCGCATCGTCTAGGGAGCAGCAGTGGAAACCGACACCTATGTTGCCGTTCTCTTCCGAGGCCTCATCGATAGGGTGTGCTCTGAGGTCCCCAACGAGTTGCGAGCTTGTATCAGTCAGCACGGCATGGACAACGAGAGAGAGTCTTATGTATGCTTACAAAAGCACCGTCTTGCCGGATCCTGCTGTTTGTTGCGTCAATGGGATGCTGCACGGACTACAAATATGGGCAACATGACTTACACCTTCCAGTGATCCAGAATACTGGCCGATCAGTGGAAGTGCTCCTTTGCCATTCCAGGAACGTCTTATCGACTATCCATCTGCCAGTGCCCGGCGCGCGATCCTGCCTAGAACTGACAAGCTTGTCCTCACTATCGACGGGCGAGAGCCACTTGAGCAAATCAGCCGTCTCCTCCAGCATCCGATCCGTCTTGCGCGCAATAATATCCTCATGCACAAGCGCCGTCAGCTTCTGCATCTCTGACAACACAGATGCCGTAGTATCGAGTGAATCCCGCATCAGTACCATGATGAACCAGGTCTTGGCTCTCTCGACAGTAGCAAAATACGTCTCTACATCGCCCTGCCGAAAAGGCCAGGCAAGACTTTGGGCAGCGCGGCCCAAGGACGACGTCTTTGGCGTACCGAGCTTCTTTCGTATGGCGTCGAGGGTCTCCTGAGTCATCTTGAGCATGGCGCGAGCCTGCTCCTGTAGCGGGTTATCCATGCTACGCTCGTTTTGTGTGCGGAAGTGGTCCATTGCGCCTTTGAGGGCAAGGAGCTCCTGGATGAGCTTGCGGATGTCATCTTTGGCGGATTTGACAGCCGAGATGTATTTGCAGAGGCGCTCTACTACTTCAGTAATGCAGAGGGCGACCTCTATTACGGTTAGGGCTTCGGCCATTGGGTTGCCGCATTTAGCACTTTGATGTAGGCTGCGACTCAGAAGTATCGTGTTTGCGGGTAGAGGCCATAGCTGCAGGCCAAGGTTTTTCGAGTTTGTGTGGGCAGAGAACCGCCAATCTGTGACAACTTGTGGCAGACGATGGTGGCGTCTAGGCTTTTTCTCGATAATGGAGCTCAAAAATAATAGTAAGGCTGGAGAGCCTGATAGTCCAGGGTCGATCGACAGACGTCAGAACCGGAAGCCAGACGGGTATTCGATCAAAGTATCGGGAGTCCAAAGTAACGGGAGTTCTTCAACATTCGAGGGCCGTTCCGCGGCCGGGGAAGCCCCGCGCGCACGGATCAAAGTGAAGGTGGGGGATGAGGGTTGGTGGGGTTTGTGGCACGTGCACGAGCTTAGCGAGACCTTAAAATGTCTTGCGCTAGCGGATCTCTGCAGGGACTGGCGTGAAGAGCATCATGTCTCTCTGCTGTTTCATTGAGAATGGTATCATCAAGCAGCCTGCCATGAATATGTCCGAGTCTGCTGTTACTTGCCGAGAAGTTCCCGATTTCAATAACATACTTACCATGAGTACTCATCTTCGAGATGTGAGTTGCTTAAAACATACTTAAGTAAGGATAGAATACTGCGTGAATGATAGTAAGGAGTCCTGGACACTTCCAGATGGACATTTCGACACCTTAACATGTCTTTATTCCCAAGCTCATGTAAACAAATACCGGTGACTGGAAAATCATTTGCATCTTACAACACGTCTAGATCCGTCTACAGCTTAGACTCCTAGTAGTGTTGCTGCTACGGATATACTACGAATACAGACTGCGATGTACAGTGGAAACCCCACTACGCCAGCCGCATTACAGGATAACTAGGGTATCCCTTTCTTCCCGGCTCGCCTCCCAATTCGTGGAGCTGCGGGCCGCGGAGGTATTCAAGTCGTCCCAGCCGTCAGGACTCTGAAGGTGAATTGTCAGCAAAACTCTTTTCCAAGTTTTTCTTCAATTGCTCATTTTCTGCGACCAACAGCTGGCCCCTGTTGAGACTACCTTACCTTGTCTAGCAGTGCAGTGCCACAGTATGACGGAAAGGCAGGCAAGCATTTTCTTTCCTTCAACAACCTTATACTCCGCCGGCGGCCTCACGCAGCAACCCGGCATCTGATTCCACATTGCGCCGGAACAAACGTGCCTAGGCCCGGATCTACCTCTCCACTACCGCAATCGCCTGTTGGCCTGCCGCAACCCAAGTTAATCCCAGCCTCTGTGCATTCCGGCCATAGGTAGTCGTCAAGTCAAACATTTTGGATTTCTCATCACACTTTCCAGAGACCCGGAACAGCAACAGAAGCCGCAGTGCTTCTCCCACCGGCGCCGGCGCGAACTTTACTTATCCGCTTCGGCCCCCTTCTCAGCGTTTCCTTGACGCATTGCGGCTTTTAAGCAACACCTCACCTCACGCATAAGTTGCCTCAACCCGAGCATTTTCTGGTACGTAATATGCAAGTAGCCAATTCGCATATGCAATATTGTCGTTAGTCCCCCGAACTGCCCGTGGCTGAGATGCGCCAGCGTCACCTTTGCTCCAAGACATGTGCTGCTTTCTCGCCCAACCGTTATTCTCAGTCATCCTTTCAGTGAGAAATCTCACGTTCTGATGACTGTGTACCAGACAACTCATAAGCGCCCTTATAAAAACCAACCCAAGGCTGACTCGAGGCTGCAATATCGTCCAAAGAGCACAGCTGCTTCAAAACCGATGACATAGCGGCAGCCCACCAGTCTTTAAGTATTATATCGTCATCAAAGGCCAAGCCTCGATAATCGACTCCCTTGGCTCGTTATCAGGCGTCGCGCCAACTCGCACGCTCTGCACGCCCAATAGCCTGCCGCTTCTTTATCTCAACGACAGGGTACCTTCAACATCGACGGAGAGGTGAGACCCCCGCAGCCCGCGAACCACCCCTCCACACCCCTCTCTCTCTCTCTCTCTCCAAGGTTCTCGCTCCCGTCCCTGCGGTACCCCCTCTATCGGCATCGGGTATCGCTGTCTTGCAGCTCTTGATTCTTATTGCTCCGGTGGGGGCTCTGGGCTGTCACTTCAGCTTGCTGCCGCCCGTCGCATCCACCCCGTCTCCCGGGGACTTGCTGTCCCCATCTGATTTCCACATCTCCGCGCACCGCATCAAAGTTGGACTCAGCATCTCCGGTCGCTCACCTCACCACTTCCGGTGTGTCAACGTCATCTCATTAGTTCGGAACTCGGCAGCCAGAGACGTGTCTTGGAAAGAAAGATGGACGATCAAGATCTCCTTTTGTCGTCCACATCCGGCGGCTCCCTGACCAATCCCCCGGAACAGCCTTCTTCATCATCCTCGTCTGCACCACAATCACAACCACCGGCGGCCAAGAAGAAGTCGTCGCGCAGAGGAGGCGATTCGGCGTCACAGAAGCGGCGCTGCGTGAGCACAGCATGTATCGCCTGCCGCCGGAGGAAATCGAAATGCGACGGAGCCGTGCCCAGCTGCGCTGCGTGCGCCAGCGTTTACGGCACTGAGTGCGTCTATGACCCAAACTCGGACCACCGCCGCAAGGGCGTCTACAAGGAAAAGGTCGATAGTATGAAGGCGCGCAACTCGACACTGCAGATTCTCATCGAGGCCATTCTCAACGCAAACGAGGATGAGGTCCCCGACATTGTGAAGAGGATCAGGACCTGCGACAGCCTTGACACTGTCGCTGAGCAGATCTTGAAACATGAGACTATGCTCCAGGAAGCCGAGGATAACGACAATGGAGACGACGGTTACACGATCGACATGCCCATCGAGGGTGAGAGGGAACTCGCTCGCAAGATGGGCGAACTGCGCCTCGAGAACGGCTCAGTACGCTTCATCGGAGGCACATCACATCTCATCTACCTCGGCGACTCAGGCGACGCCAACACAAACGAACCCGAATCCGACGCGAATCTCACCAATGAGGACCCCGTCACCAGCTGGACCAGAGTTACGCAAGATAAGGAACTCATTGCCCACCTCATGAACATGTACTTCAACTGGCACTACACGTATTTTACGACGCTATCAAAAACACTATTCTACCGTGACTTCTTCAAGGGGAAGCACGGACTAAACTACAAAGGCACCATCTACTGCTCACCACTCCTAGTCAACGCCATGCTATCCCTGGGGTGCCACTTCACCAGCGTGCCGGGAGCGTACGGGACGCCGGGGGATAGCCGTACAAAGGGCGACCACTTCTTCGCCGAGGCGAAGCGCCTTATTGTCGAGAACGATGAGTACGAGCGACCCAAGCTCACGACCGTCCAGGCCCTGGCGCTCATGTCCGTCCGGGAGGCCGGCTGCGGAAGGGAGGCGAAAGGCTGGGTGTACTCGGGTATGGCTTTCCGCATGGCCCAGGATATTGGCCTCAACTTTGACGACGGCGGCATGTCCAATGACAAGGAGAATCTCGGCGAGCACGCCGTCGACGCAAGGCGAATGACGTTTTGGGGTTGCTTCCTCTTCGATAAGGCGTGGTCGAACTATCTGGGTCGCCTGCCGCAGATACCCAAGAACTCGTACAACGTGCCCAAGTACGACGTCTTTCCCTCTGAGGATGCGGAACTGTGGGCGCCTTATACGGATACGGGGTTCGATCAGACGTGCAGTCAGCCGTCGAGGACGCGAGCCGTGGGGTTACAACTCTCGAAGCTTTGTGAGATAAGCAGCGATTTACTTTTATTCTTTTATCATCCAAATCACATTGGCCGCTCGAGTGGGAAATCGGTGGAACTCAAGAAGCTGAGCGAGCTTCACCGGAGGCTGGAGGACTGGCGAAAGGAATTACCAAACGAACTGGAACCAAAGGAAGGACAACTCCCTAACGTAATCCTCGTACAGTAAGCCCACCACCACACCCTTCAACAAACTCACGATACTAACATCATCCCAGCATGTTCTTCCACCTCCAATACATCCACCTCTTCCGCCCGTTCCTCAAATACACACCCGCAGCCTCACCCCTCCCATCTCACGTCTCCCCACGCCGCATCTGCACAGCCAACGCCGGCGCAATCTCCAAACTCATGCGCCTCTACAAGAAAAATTGGAACCTCCGGCAAATCTGCAACATCGCCGTCTACATGGTCCACAGCGCCTGCACGATTCACATGCTCAACCTCCCCGAGAAGACAGCCAAGCGCGACATCATCCACGGCGTGAAGCACCTCGAGGAAATCGCCGAAGACTGGCTCTGCGCGCGCCGCACGCTAAGCATCATCAGCGTGCTGGCGCGAAAATGGAACGTCGAATTGCCCGAGGAGGCCGAGGCCGTGCTGCAGAGGACGGACGAGACGTACGGCACGTTTAGTACCTCGGACGTGCCGTCGCCGAGGTCGAATCTCACTGTTGCGTCGTCGCCTTCGCCTACGCAGGGCCCTGTTTCGCCGGTGATGGGGAAGCCGGATCAGTATAGCCCGCTTAATCAGTTCGCGCAACCGCAGACTGGCGAGCAGGATGTGGCGCCCAGTCCGACGGATCTGCTCATGGCGAGCGCGTCTCTTGCGCAGATCAGCGGCGCGAGACCGCCCTCTCATCAATCTCACAACGGGTTGGGAATGGGTCCAAATTCCCTCGGCGGCTGGTCCCAACCCGGACTCACCCAGTCAATACCGACATACCAACAGCAACAACGTTTCACACCAATGAACAACAACCTCGGGCCATCACAGACCTCCCGCGCCGGACCTACCAGCGCGCGCCAGCAGCAACTATCCCCCGGCCAGGTCTTCCAAGGCCTAGACCAGGACTGGTTCCTCAACGACGGCGCAAAGTGGCACCAGAACTTTGAGGCGTGGAATATGGCCACGTCTCAGCCCGGCGGCGGAGGCGGAGGCGGGATGCCGGCGAGCGATCAGATGTTTATGTTTTCGAGCGGGAGTGGGGGTATGCAGCCGCCGCCGCAACCGCAGCCGCAACCGCCGAGGCAGTCGTCTGAGGATACGGCGAGTCCGAATTTTGAGGGGCTGAGTTCGATTGATACCCATGGGTGGTTGCCGGGACTGGATTAGGACTTGGGCTTCCATTATAATCTACCTTCCCAGCAACAGAGTTCATGTGTGATCATATGGATTGAGCATAGATGAATGAATGTAAAATCAATGCCGCGTCTTCCATCTTACTTTTGTGCCACGATGCGCTCCCAAGATTGAATTCTCCGCGACTTGGAGAGGCTTGATTGGTCTTGAAATTGACTGGTGATCGAATTTGGCAGATTCGTCTTCTATCAATATTTTTCGAGTTCGAAAGTAGAGGCTTCTCGCAGAATACCTGAAATATAGAAAAGTTTCCAACTTAGGCACTTCCATCAGATGTGTCCAACTCCTTCACATGACGAGTGTCTTCTTGCTTTCCTACCCCCACTGCAAGCTTCTCTTCACTTGCCGTCATCACCACACCGAAACGTATACGTTGAGAAGCTATTTCCGTCGATAAATCTACCCCATCCTTCCATCCTGACGGAGATGCTAGAGATATATACTTCGAATCCCTGATCACCGTTGAGACATATCCCAACACCTCGGGACCACGAGCCCAATGCTTGAAAATGACCCCTACAACAGCAGACAGAAAGAGCAGCGAGCTCGAGAAAAGGAAAGCTGCCGCCCAAGATTTAGAGATGGAGTACCTTAGAACCAGCTCACTGGACTGTGCAACAACGGTCTGATTGGTTTCGAGCGAAGCTTCCGCGTCACTTCCGGTGATTTGAAAGGATAATTGGCTTAGCAGCATATAGGTATTGATAAGTTGACTCAAGCGTACTGATACATCTGCCTCTGTGATGTTCTCCAAAAAGCTGCGTTCGGTCGAGGACATGCCCCGGAGGGTTGGGTCCTGGATGTAGTAGAGAGACACATCGGACTGGTAGGAGACGATTCCCCCAACAGTGAGCGGCATCTCTCTAGAAAGATAGTTAAAGTTTGGTGGAAACGAAAGCTGCGAGACTGCCTCAGGAGCGTGCTGCCTTTGGGAAGGACGCATAGCGGCTACACTGCAATTGTGCCGAGAGTCGGATGAGAGACGCCAGCAGTTGACTTTCGATTCGACATATCTCTGTCTGACTCCGCAGTAGGTTCTAATAAATCCCTCGGGGGAGTGCATGGAGCTGGCGGAAGCAGCCTGAAAGAGCAGGGTGGGTTTGCCGACCTCTATCCCGCTCTCACCCTGAAATAGAATTGGTCTCATTGCCTTGTCCGGCTGTATTGCCGGGTAGTTTTCTGACCCATTTACAGGTTCGTCCTTCCTGATGGCAAACCAGACAGGGTCAACAAATCTGTCAAGAGACAAACTCCATGTCGTTGCTGTCGAGCCTGACCTGGTCGAGCTGTACCCATGCCATGTCCCGTTCAAGAGCCTGGACCTGTTGGTAGCAGCGCGGTAAGTAGTACCGAAATCTCTGAGACCTTCGTCTGATATCAAATCTTCCCGGATATCTTCCGATGTGACACTTCTTACGATCTTGGTAAGGTTTTTGCATTCGAGGTGAATGTAGTCGGACTCCAGCGAGAAAGTTGCGTTATCTTCGTTGAGGTGCATGAGTGGAATGCCGGCCAGGGCGGAGTACGGGTTCTGAGCAGTATCACCGGTGATGTTCTTCCAGTTCTCGTCTACACCGTTGAAGAAAGGTATTTTGACGTTTCCCCAAATGTCCATATTGTCGTTCTTGATTTGCTAGGGAGCGGCAACGAGAGAGGTGTAAAGTGTTGCGAGTGAGCGGAACTTGGAATAGGTGTACACCACAGAGCTTCCACTCACTTCAGAGTTTCCCCAATCTGCAAGTTGGCTCCTGGCACCGCTATCGAAGTATATCAGGCCCGTCGATTTCATGTTCGGCTCAAGACGAGACGTATTCATTCGAAGAAGCGACTGTGTTCCCAATGGAGAGAATGTCCACAAAAAGACTAGGAAGATGCTCAAAATATTGAATGAACGGAACTGGACGAGGGTGAGTGCAGTTGCACCGACCGTTCTGCTGCCGAGCAGTAGTTCGAGGGATCGTACGGTGGCACCATTCTCGAGTTTCCACCGAGCTGCTTCGGATACCAATCTGCCAACGACTGAGGCGAATAGGATGGGGAAGACGGTGGCAAGCTGTATAGCTGTCAGATATTTTGACTCGATGGCAAAGATTCATCATAACTGGCAGTATATGGGGTAAAAGGTCAGACTTACTACGTTGATCGTATTCCCCCGTGTACCGCGGTCTTCTTCAGTGATTTGGGTTCCGTCGGAACGCCAAACAATGAGACCAAATATAAGGAGACCCAGTGTTGAGAGAAGAGCAGCACAGTCGGTGAGAAATACGAAAAATTCGAATTTGCGTTTCGGACATTTGATTTGAGAGACAGGCCTCTCATCCGTGGCGACCGTTTGGGATTGGGCGAAAGTCTCCCGGGTTGTAGGTGGTGCTCCTGAACCGGTATCACCTAGATTATTTGGCAAAGCATCGGCGAGGTCTTGGGAGTGATGCGATAGCTCATCAAGGGAACTGACGAGCGAGTCAACTGATTGACGACGATTCGAGGCTGTGGGAACTGAGCGACTGCTCGACCGGTTGCCGAGCAAGCTCGCAGAAAGATTCTCGGGCGCTTCCGTCATCCTTTCAGGAACGAACTCAAGACTACTATGGAGCTGTGGCGCTTTCACGAAGTACCGCAAGAGCAGCAGAGAGAATTCAAAGGATTTTAAGCAAGATTCGGCAAACGTAGGCTCTCAAAATAGATTCCATGGTTGCCTGCACCGACATGAACTGTTCTGGTGTGGAAGATCAGGCGGCCAATGGGAGAATGGATTGCTGACCCGACGGTGGCAGCGAAAACACCACTATGAAATGATTTGTTTTGAGGTTTCCATAGCCTTACCACCTATCTACGGCGACTGCGACGGTTCCTGTCCGATCGCAGCTTCAATGCCAACTTCCTTAGGGAGCCACCAACACCTTCAATCATCGCTGACATCGAGGGTCTTGATCATATCGCTCAACTCGCAAACCACGCTCTCGTACACAGCCTGCTGCAAGCGCGGCTTCAACAAGTCGTCACCGAACCCAAAGTCACACTCCAGACACTTCCTGGTGAGGTCCCTATACTTCGGCCCCAATGTAGGGACCTGTCGCGATAGCCTCCGAACGCTGAGAACGTCTTCCGGGGCCTCCAGGCTCGACCATCGTCCGATCTGAAGCAGAGTGATACCGAGACTCCAAAGCGTCAGGTTGCGTATACCGTATTCCAACTTTGCGCGCTCGGCGGCGGTCTCTACTTCGTTAGGGCCGCCGTCGCTGCTGTCCTGCACGGCCGTCGCCTCTATCCCCTCCATGCTTCTTGGTAGGCTTGCAGAGGATGACTGGACAAAGTCGAAGCCTAGATGGAGAGTTCTAATGCATCTGGAAAAGTCCCCGCTCATCTGGAAGAAGGAGAGGTCTCGAAGTGTGAAGTACTCTCTTAGCCATGGTGTCGAGTAGAACTTGAGAACCGCGCTGACCATATCACGAGCCAGTTTGAGTTGGTCGATTATGGAGAGCGTGGACTCGGCGGAAGTCATCAAGACGTCGTTCATTGACATCAGAGCTTGAGACGTGGTCATGGTATGGTTGTGGTTGTCCACGGATCCCGGGTAAATCGAATGCCGGAATGGATCTTGCGATGAGCTGTCAATGTACCCTAGACATCGGTCGCTACAGGCCTCCTCCGAGGCAAAGTTGAAGACGCTATTCAAGGCAGGACATAGACCCTTTGAGCACAAGTTGACTAATGAGCCCTGTTGATTATTGACATTTCTCGTTACGTCAGATTCGTCATCTTCTTTGCTGGCCTCTTCTCGAACGTCTTGCGAAAAGCGAACCTTCCTTCGTTTCTGTCGGGGTCTTTCGTCTGGACCGGGTGCAGCCGACGTAGAGTTGTCCGGTTCAGCGATCCAGGTCCGTATTTGTGATCGTACCAGTATTCTAGCGAGCCTCTCTTGTGCCACAGCCCTATAGTCTTCAGCATAACACCCCGACGGTCAGGGCATGAGCAACGCTCACCTATCAGTAAGCTCATGACCCATACAGGATATAGCAACATGCATCTGAACATCATCTTTGACTGTGGTATCCAGGAACAGTCGAACAGTGTGGCGCATGCCGAGTACCTCTGAGGAAGTACTCGAGGTCGACCAAGCTTCAGCAAGGGCTTCGTGGAAGGCTTTCGATGCCCTTCTGACTTGACCGATATGCCCGTATTCTTGGCTTAGTTTTCCACGGTTTGGCTTCGCTGCTGTAAGCTCATTCTTGTTTCGCCTCAGCTCACTCCTCTGCTCTCTGATACGTTTGAGGTCGTCGATGGACGATCGCAGATCTTGGATATGTTTCTCGAACCTGGATTCGTCCAGTGAGATCTTCACCCGTCCGCGAAGCCGGCGCACAGCGTCTTTGAGACATTCGCCCTGTGATTGTATTGAAATGTCAGTCCTCTCTTCTTTCGTTCTCTTATGCCATGTTCCACCTGCCTGTCGGCACTCTGCCGTAAGTCCATCGAAGCAGCGGAAGTCGTCCTGGAAGCTTTGCGCCGCGCCAGCGATGTCTTCAATCACACCCTGGCAGACATCATAGTCCTTGTCTAGTGCTTTTCTCATCTTTTCCTCAATTTGATTGCTATGCCATTGTTGAGTGTCCTCATTCCTGAGCATCAATGCGATTGTCTCTTCATCCTCAACAGTTCGTCTCAGCAACAGGTGGATCTCATTCGTAAAGAAGTTCAGTTGGCGGTCAACTTGCTTTTGGATGCGCCGGATTTCTCGCGAGTAGTGGCGAAATGTCTTGAATTTCTTACGAACAACAGAGCATGCCTTCATTGCTCCGCCGACCAACGGCAAGAGGCCCAAAGTCAGAGAGAATGGATCCATTGGCAAAACCGTTCAGAACTTGAAGATCATGATCCTATCGTAAGTGTGAGTTCCTTCCCCCCACCTCAGAATGTAAGAATCAGGCTGTTGGTGCCAGGTATGGCATGGCAGGCGGCAAAAGACGTCGGCTCATTGGTTAAAGCACCGGTGCGCCTTGACGAAGCAGGCTGACGATTGTGTTGGAACATACCTACCCCGCTCAAACCTGTCAATCTCACATTCATTGCCTACATTCCGTACTACTTCTTCCAATCGAGAAGATGAGTTCTCTGAGAGATGAAGGGGCCGTTGACACGAATTATCTCATTCGGTTGTTCCTTGACACGCCAGCCGAGGAAACGCCTCATGTGGGTGCTGGTCTCGTTGCACGCCTGGCAGAAGGAACAATAGCTGTGTTTCAAGACATAAAAAAAAGTCCGATTGACGGAGTCAAAGGAGATTCAGAGTCTCAATCATATCTTGTCAGTCTTGGAAGGAGCTCTGACAGACTTCAACTCTGGTCAGACGGATACGGAATCTCCAGCCGAGCCTCCCATGGCCTCTTTGAGCGATCTAGTCGACTGCGAGGTGCAACGCTTGAGATTCTATCCAGTATAGGTTTGGCTCTTACTGAGAGTAAGTCTCAAGCTTACTGACTAAACTTTCAAGTAATTGCATCGAAGCTGATGATCATTGTCAAACAATCAGGACTCATCGCATCAACCTTTGGGGCGGGCCTTCTTAGGAAGACGCAACTTCCTGAGAGCTTCACAACTAAGGTAGAACAGCTGAGGCAACTGCTACAAGAAGCCGAAAACGATGTAGCAAAGAGTGAATCTTCAACTGGATCATCTGATTATGACGATGACGATATCGAACAAATCACTGCAGATCTTGAAACAGACACCAGAAGTTTGATGGAATTAGATGCCTTATTCTCTGAACCTATTCTGGACGCCAGACACATGAGGCAATCTCTTCCGTCGTCTTTGCACGAATGGGAACCTCATGAACCTTACAAACATATAATCACCAACAGATTTCCAAAAGCAGATGTTGGGCTCATTACCAGTCTCGGAAAAGCCAATTATGAGCGATTCTTGAGAGGTCAAGAGGAGAGGAACAGCAATTCTCGGACATTTCTGGAACCTGTCATGCTGCAAGAAATCGGGAATTCAGACGCTGCAAGTTCTAAATTCAACGATTCGGGTCTTGGATCATCTATTCCTTCATCTTACGCGGAGACAATTATGTCGTACCACGGCGGCGAAGGGACTTCGATCCGCTTACCGTCCCTACCCAAATCAGCCAGGAATGGTTCAAGCTTTTTGTGTATAGCATGCGGCCTGTCAACCATCGTGCAATCTAATCTGGCATGGAAACGCCACTTGTTCAACGACTTAAGGCCTTGGCAGTGCTTAGAGCCCTCGTGTAGATACAAGAGCGTCTTCAGCACTCGTAGGGATTGGGTCTCACATCTCGCTCTTCGCCACTTCGGGCCCGAGTGGAAAGGAACCGAGTGCTCACTATGCCGAAATGACACTGGCAATGGCAAGATCGCTATTCTTCAACACCTCGGGGGGCATCTTGAGGAGATCTCTCTTGCTTCTCTCCCTTCGAAACCCGACTTAGAGACAGAAAGCCAATTTTCAGACGGCAGTCGGCAAGATGATGCGATTGGCAGTGAAGCCGAGGAGACCCATGCCGCAGCAGAACTTGATTATCTTGACTTGTCTGGCACGGCAGCTAATGTACAAAGTGCTGAAATGGGGCAAGAAGGGCCAGTCGCTTCTAGTCCAGCTGAGAGGTACATCGAAAGAGCCAGACGAACCGGACGTCTGGAACCTGAAGTTTGCAATGCATTCTTGACCTTGATGAAAGAGCGTGCGAGAGAGATGTATGGCATAGTATCTTAACCATCAGCACGCTCTTGTTCACTTGATTGACATTTTCACAGGATCTCATCTGATAATGCCTATCTTATTTTGGGAAGAATTCTCCTTGACGATCCTGAATTTTTACAAGACTTCAAGAAACTTTGGCCAACATTTCCGCAATCGACTCGAATTACCACTGGGGCCGGTCCCAGACTCAGTGATAATGGGTCCGGATCTCCATATCCTACTGGTGACATTGCACCGAGCAGGAATGGATCTGCCTCCCAAAAAATATCTAGCGGAGAGCGATAGACTCGATCAGTCTCTCTCACGGGCAGATAAAACGCGGGATCGTTATGATTTAATACGATCGCTATCTGGGGATGAGGATATGGCTGCGAAATGGCATCTGGAGGCATGTTCTTTGCTGCATGACAGTGAGGTCTAGAAGCCGGAAGTGAAATATCGGCTCTGCCTCTGTATTTTTATGTACTTAACTCAGTCATTTGGCATAAGACCGTGAAATTTGTCTTTACTATCTCGGTTTGAATTATCGAATTTGGTGACGGAATCCGCCTCTCTGAGCTCCTGATATAGGTCCAAAGGATCCCGAGGTTCAAGCATGTAAGTAAAAGTACTCTATCGTCAAGCTTTAAGCGCTTCACAGCAGGCTTTAGTTCTGCGAGCTGCTCCCTTGCCCACCCCATCGATTGATTGCGTTCCTTCTGTGCACTGCGGTAAGTTCGCAGCAGATGACCGAATAGCGTCGAGACTGGGGCAAAGGGACAGAATCGCTCCTTTGTCCTCAAGGTCAGAACGAGGTGCTGTCTCTGTCCAAATCAGGCTTATGAGATTGGCCTCGACAGGCTGAACAGCCGAACAAAGATGGATGAACAACGTTGCCGAGATTGACTTGTTCAGTGGTCAAATAACTTGAAAGGTTGATACATCTATCCAAGTACAAAACACTCTTGCTCTCTTTTTTTCTGAACACCAGCCATCAAGATGGAGCTTTCTTCATCTTCTCATATTGCTCAATATGGATCTAGCGAGTAGTCACTATGTGCGCTTCAATGACCGCTTCACTGACCGCGTTAGGTGCGGATTGGATATGCATATTACTCTTGAGGCGCGTTTTACAGGAATCAACGATCTGTCTTACATGACGAGAGCGCTGACAGCCATCTTTGAATTGACCACCATATTGTTGATACGCGATCTGGAAGCGAATCCAGAATTGGGGTCTGTGGTGGATCTTAAGAGTCTCAAAAGAAGTCTTACGCGACTACGAAAATGTCAAGAAGGGTATAGGACGCCGATGCAGAAATCCAAAACACGTCCGGGTCCGTCGAGGCAGTGGCTAATAGCAAAGCTTGAGATTTTGAGCAGTTTCTCAAGGACTCTATGGCAGTGTACGTGGTTGGGGCCTAAACGGCTTTGCAAATCGAACCCTTTGTACCCTATCAGAAGTCAATTATCTAACTTCATGCATAGGGATGGCTGGAGCAAAGATGGTATTCCCACGGATTAGGGACTTGCACCAATTTCTCAATCAAGACGGACCCGATAGGGGAGCTGCCGCGGCGAGTCGACTTCTGCGGGATGCAGAAGGCAACAGCGGGGACATCGCGATGCGTCAACTTCTTCAGGAAGCAATAGCTGACGGGGAAAACAATACGATGCGCCAACTCATCCTTGAGGCAGAAGCCAACGGCGAAGGCAGTGTGAGGCGTGAGCTTGCTCGTTTTCTAGAGGAAAGGCCCACTGGTGGGAGGAATACGCGTCAACTTGCTCAGGAGACAGAGGTGGATGATGGCAGTGTGAGATGTCAAATTATACGAGAGGAAAAGGCCAGAAGAGAGAGCGGTAATTTCTCTGTCAGCTCCTCAAAACATCGCAATGATGATATTTCTCAAGAAGCAGTTAAATTAGCAGCAGATACCATCGCCCTGATGGAATTGCAGCATGAAGGATACTCAGATGCTGAAGCTGCAAGCCGTTTCCTAAGTGAGCTGAAGCAAAATTGTAAAGGAAGGTATGTTCCGTTTTGATATTATCTGTCCGCCCTCGATGTAGATGATATACTCTTACTTGGCTTACACTCTGATAGTCTCAAGTTGGGTGATCTCGATGAAACATCACAAGAGGCGCGGAAGTCGATTAGAAAAGTCGACATGATGGCCGAGGCCGAAGACTACCGGCCGCAAGACAATTCGGGTGCCACCATTGGAAACTCAGTACAGCAGACTTCTTGGTTGCTTTGGGATATCTTTGAGAAGGCGAGCGTAGTCCTAGCCGCGTTAGGGGCTGACCTGCGTATGAAAGACGAGGCAATGTCATTGTAGTCTCAGACAGAGCTTGTGGCTTCTTCGTGATTTGGAGCCCCTGCCAATAGTACATGTATATACATAAGTAGTAAGACACAGTTGAATCATCTCTAGTCTTCGAAGCAGGCAATCTGGCCCTGTAGTCTCACAATCACATTCGTGGCTACATTACACTTGTATTTCTGAGTGCGTCTCGAGAACGGGCGGCGAATATGGACTACCCCATATGGCAATGTCATGAGCATAGTAGATTGTAGTCACGAAAGCCAGTTTACTCGGCAAACTCCTCTCATCAGTCCACAAGAGGTTTGCTATGTAATAGAGCATCTTTTACGCTCTTCCGGACGTCATAATGCCAGCGGCAAATTCCCCCGACAACAACGCCGAAGCCCCAAATCCGAATAGAAATCAAATTTGCATTCAGGCCTTTAGTTTGATTGAACATTGGAAATCATCGCTGGTTACCGCCGGGCTTGAAAAGGTTGGCCATTGCAGGTGACGTGGATCAACAAAGACACGTGAACAGCGTCTCTACGATCTGAGAACTCATTGGCTATAGGTATATAAACGGTTCAACAAAGACGAAAGAACAATGAACTTCCATGTATATACATAATCTGCTGCTGCTCGCAATTTTCATGTTCGTCAGCTCTGCCTGATTCTCATCACCTTCGCGCAACACCGAAAATGGAGCTGTCAAACACTAGTGATCCTATGCTCCAACGCGAAGACGAGAACTCATCCTTGGAAGCAGAAGCCCAAAAGGCGTTCATTGAACCAGAATCTTATCTACACGACTTGACGCTTGCAGCGACCTTAGCCTTCATGTACGCCGTCCGGGGCGTGGATATTGATTTCAGGGAAAGCACAGAGCTGCAGCCGGAGTTGGGCAGCCTGAAGAGGAGCTTCGAGAGACTTGAGCAGTGTCAAGAAGGGTACACCGTTCCCGATGAGAGCTCTGGCAACAGGTCCAACGTGCGTCGGCAGCCGAAATGGCTGTGGCAAGAACAAAAGTACAGGGCTTTGAAACGTATCATGGAGGTTGTGATGCCGAGTAAGTGATCAGAATGTCGATGGGTCATCGGACATTTCCTCACTTCATGGAAACTAATCATTCTTTCTCGCTAAAAGGGCTATTGCATCCGACGAGTTGGACCATTAAATCATGTCCCACACTCGAGAAAACTCGTCAGGGTCTCGAGACGACAGCAGCCACAGGAGATATTGGGTTCTATCGATTTCTCCGGGAGTTCTCTTCACCTGATCTTCGCCCGCGCGGCGAAGACAAGATCAGTTACATCAGGCAATCATTAGCATCGGATACTATTTATCTGATGGATTTGCAGCACGCAGGATATTCCAACCGCGTGGCTGAAGCCAATTACTTGCGGATACATCATAAGTTGTTTGTATACGATGCAAAGGTGGAGTAAGTTTATGCTTTTTTGCGTCACCTTTCTACTTCTGCCGCGAATATTTGACGTTGAACAATCCTGTTTCTTCTAGGCCCGAGGAGCGAGAATTCTTGATGGGTCAAATCGTAGAAGCGATGGAAGCGTCAAAGAAACTGATGGACGCGTTGGTGGAGGTTGATCTGTACCCCCCGCGCATTCAGGAAATGTCTGATATGGAGGTAATCAGAGCAAGCAATTCTTCGAGGGAAGCGCGCCTGAAGGCATTCTTGAGCCCAGACTCGAGTCAAGATGGCAATGCCACGAACTTAGCTTGTCCCTCGACTTGCGCCTCTTCCGCGGCCTCATCCACGTCATGACGACAGCGGGGTATCTCCCAACGACCCCGCCAAACCTCGCACACCAACAGACAATCTCCCTTCCGCCTCGCTCAAATATGATTTTCAATGAGAAAAGATATCGTTATTCACTGGGGTAGTATCATTCAATAGCTCAAATAAACTAAATATCCATAAGTTTCATTCTGCTGTGAAGGCTGGCGCGACTCACCGTGTGGCCCAATGATGAATCATAGACCAAAAAAACCACCTAACCTCAAAAAACCTCACACGACATTCCTCACCCTTCAACTTCACTCATAAAACAACCTACCTCATCCCCGTCCATCGGCCATTCATCACAATCCATCACAACCCATAAACTCATGACCATCCGAACCCTCTCAACCCGCCGCATATCCCAACTAACTCACCATCTCCAATCCCCAACTTCACCATCACGCTCAGCCTCACCCAGCTCACCACGCAACATGTCCTCCTCCCCATCAACAGCAAAAGCCTCACCAGGCCCAGCGCCCTGGCGCGCCCCCTTCCTCAAGAACGTAAACGAAATGGCCTCACCAGAATTCAACCTCGCAACAATCCACTCCTCTTCCTCTTCCTCACCCAGCTCCTCCCTCACCCCCCGCCTCCGCACCGTAATCTTCCGCGGCCTCTGGGCCTCCCTCCCAGTCAACCCAAAAAACACAGCAGACCTCAACCCGCCCCTCTACGAATCCGATCTCCTGACCCTGACAACCGACGCCCGCATGGCAAAAGTGCCCGACTTCCTAACTTCCGACGGAGAAAAAGACGACGTCAAAAAATCAGGCGGCGGCGGCCCCGTAGAAGCATGCTTCTGGACCGACGCAAAAGTCCAATGGCGCATCCGCGGCGAAGCCTTCCTCCTCGGCCCGGACATCGACTCCTCCTCCGGCGCCAAAGCGCTCCGCGAGCACCTCCTAGCCCGCATGCGCACCGTCACCCCAGCAGACGCCAAACGCCGCCGCGAACAAGACATCCCCTCCGGCAAAACCGTCATCGGCACCTCGGAACAGGACTGGTCCTTCGCCCGCGAGGTCACGGCGCACTTTGGAAACTTGTCGCCCATGATGCGCGGCACGTTCAGGAACCCGGTCCCGGGGACGTCCCGCGCCGCGAACCCGCCCTCGGACACGCTGAAGCTGGGGCAAAAGGTCGAGGACCTGGAGGACGAGGTCGCGAGGGAGAACTTCCGGGTCGTGGTGATTGTGCCGACCGAGGTGGATCAGACGGACCTGAGCGCCTCGGAGGACCCGAGACGGTATCTGTACCGGTTTGTCGGGGCCGAGGCCGAGGGGAAGGAGACGGAGGGTGGTGCGGAGAGGGTGAATGGGTGGGGGAAGATTGAGCTGTGGCCGTAGATGTGAGGTCTCGGTGACCATGATTGGATTAGATCCGTTGACTACTCCGTGTGCAAGGTAGAATCAAGACATCACTGGCTATAGACTTTACGGTCCAACCGGAGGCGTCGCAAGCTACCCAAAGAACATCATCATTCTGAGCCCATTTCACGCGCGCCTTCACATCATCATCGTACAATTGTTTGCGCCTCAAAACGTGGAAGATGTGCCAACGGAGCGCTAGCCTCAAGCAGCAGACCGAAAGTCCGAACCCCCAGGTCTTCGTACCTACCGAAACAACTCTCATAACTTGGTCAGACTCGTCACAGAAAAAGCAGATGGCTGACTACCAAGTACTAGTAGGTACCATGTTGCATGTCGCACGTCGAGGGGGGAAAAAGTCAAGCTACCAGGCCGAGCCGTGCCGTGCTTACACCCCCTCTTCAAAGGTTCACCGGTCGATCAGAAGAGAGAGAGAGAGAGAAAAAAAAAAGAGACCGGACACATCATCCACATTGCGACTTTCGCCCGAAGCAGGCCTTGTTCCCTTTGCTGGCGCTGTTGGAACAGGGGTGTGAGAGAGAAAGAGACTCTGAACGAGTGTTCCAACACCCAAGTCTCCGTAAGTAAGCTGGGCAAGGAGTGGTACTCAGCGGGCCCCAATGGCCGGCTCCCGTTTTAGGAAAATGGTACGTCCGATGGGATCTGCATGACTGCGCGGGATGGGAGATGTTCTCACGCATGTGAGAGGAAGGAGAGAAAGCAAAGTTCCCCATGAAGTCCGAGTTGGCGAATTGGGATCCTTGCGGATAGGGTCTTGCTGTTGCGACGTGTTGTGACCTGTAGCTTGTCGAGGCCTGTTGGTCGAAAGAGTCGGCTGCCGGCGTATGGAGTAACCATCACTACTACACAGTAGATATGCATGCATGTTTCCACGATACGATAGAGCCGCTGCTGGACGCGCGGGCTTGCGTGACCGCGATGCGGCGCGTACGTACCAAGTATGGTAACAATTCTCCGAACCATGGATGAAGCAAGGCGCCGAACGACGCGGGCATTGCTGCTTCCCGTCCGCGTCGGAAGCTTAGGTTCAATTTTAGTTTTGGTCTTTACTCTTCGTCAACGCGGCCTCTGGAAGGTCGGATACGGTCGGGTCGGTAGTCTGTTATATCCACAGCAATTCTGTCCCGGTGGGGGAGAGGAGAAACTCCAGAGGGAGAAAAAGGGTAAATTGAGCGAGGGAGAGCAATATCGACACAGAATCGTCTCGAAGACGGCCGCTCATGGATAGCCCTGCCACAAACCACATGGCACTTCCGATCAGAACAGCCAAGCTTGTACTCCAACCTCTTGCAAGTCAGCCGATCCCAGGCGAGCTTCAGAGGATAGAGGAGCGACTTTACGGGGTTGAAACGAGATGAAGAACACTTGTTGACGGTTGACCACGTCTGTTCTTCCCCCCATCCACCAAACTTGTTCCGTTGCTCGTTGCTACTGTAACGAAATCGACGGGTTTTGCATCCCGAATAGGGCGATCGCACCGATGAGCGGATGAACATCCCCAGTTCGAGTGGAAGCTCTGAGTGGGCGGACGCTAGCAGACGATAGCCACCAACCCCTCGAGAGCAAGAGAAAATCAAATCAAATCGTAAAGCCACAACTTCCCAGCCTGTCCCCGTCGCTAGTCGGTCAATTCCACATGGCAGCCATGATAGCTCTAAACCACAAAGGAGAGCGCTCCCCACTCCGGATCTGGCAGCGCTGCTTCCGCGAATACTTGGCGGGCGGCCGGCCGTCTTTCTGCGTGTAGCGTGATTACAGGGAGAAACAAGTTGACTAGGAGGTTAGGCGAAGGAAGAGAGCAGGGGCATCTTTCTCTCTCTTGTTTTCACTCACTCACTGTTCAGACTCCAGCAGCCTGCTTCCTTCTTGTTCCGGCGGGTCATTCAGGACACGAGATACGAGACTCGAGGAAGGGCAGCAGATATCAGGCCATCCCCACGAAGAGGACATGCAGCCCCATGTGCGATGACAAGATGCATAGTATGTCTGTACTTCGTACTTCGAGGATATGCCCCGTTCGGCCCCGGGCCCCTCCCCTTCTTCGTGAATCGCGACGGCAACGGCGTGTTCAACAATTCGCCGGTTTTTTTTTTTTTAATTTTTTTTTTTTTTTTAAACTTCGCGTAAGAGGCAATACGGCGTGTCGGTTGAACGCGTGGGTATGTCAGGGCAAAAATGCAGCATCCGTCTGTAGTTCGAGCTGCAGCTAGCGATCGGTATCCCCTGCGTGCTGTGGGTGACTCGGTGCCAGCTGCCACTAGACGGTTCCGTCCTGAGTATGTGATTGATGGGTCGTTGGCGGAAGCGCGCGGAGTTTCTTGCAACATCGTGTGCGCGCACTGCGCGAACAAGACGGGCCCGGTGTTCTGACTCTGGATTCGTCAATGGCCAGGGTCCCCAAACTCTAAACCGCGCGACGGGGCCAAGTTGTTTTCGTAAAGACGACGCAGCTCACTGAGCTCTAAACTCATAAATCACTGCGGAAGCTCCCCCGCGCGCGCTTCATCAGTTGTCTCCCACGTGCGTGTGAGGCTGTCGACGGCGCCGGATGCAAAAGGAGGCGGCGTTCCATCAGCGGTCGGCCCCCGATCATCTCCGCATCGTACAAGCCGATAGCCCCCCAACGAAAGACGATCCGGCACATGCATTGCTCGCCTAACCGCCGAGGCAGCATCACGAGATCAGGTGCCGTGAATTAATGGAGCTCGCTTGTGTTAATTCGTTGCCTCCTACGGAGGTGCGTCTCAATAGTCCTTGTAGTTACTACCAAGACCAACCCCTACTACAGACAGGGGAGTCGACAAGGGGCTAGCTAAGTGTTACGGCTAGCTAGTCGTAGTGAGTATATTAGCAAAAGTTAAGGCTACGAGTACTAAGTAAATAGTATTATAGTTATAAATAGCTTTTTTAAAACTATATCTATAAGTCGTAAAGTAAATAAGGCTTTAGTAATTAATTATAGTCTTATTAAAAGGGGTTTTTAATAAAAATAGCTAAAAACGATTATAAGATCTAATACTAAATTAATTATTAAAAAGCTATAAAAAGTCTATTTTTAAACTTAGCTTAAGTTTATATTATATATAAGTCCGCTTATAAATATATTTTTATTAATAATTACTTTTATTTATTAAATAATTACTAAATAAATATTAATAAGCGATTATTTAGAGTAATTATAATAATTACTTTATTATATAATTATTATTTCTTATTTATATATAACTTATTTATAGTTCTTTTATTTTATAAAAGTTATTTTATATTCTTATATTCTTATATATATAATATATTATAGCCGCTATAAGCTTGCGGGGCGGGCCCTAGTTTTAGTTATATATATTAAATCGTAATATTAAGTCTCTTTTTTAAAAATCTTATCTTTATAAACTTATAAATAAGTTATTATAGCCTAGTTTAGGGCTCGTTAAATAGTTCTTTTAAAAATACTAAAATATCCGTTAGATCTTCAATATATTATTAGTTAAAGCTTATTTTTAAAATTAAAGAGCGAGAATTCGAAATTAAAATACTTTACTTATTTTATTATTTATTAGGGTAAAAATATAAGATATTAAAAAGTAAATTAAAGTATTATAAGTATATATATTATAATCGTTCTTATAACGTAACTATTAATACTATATATAATCGTAAGTCTTTTTCTTTTTTTATTAATATTTTTATATTAATTATATTTATAATAAATTATTTTTTATACAAAGTTAATAAGCTAGAACGAAAAAAAAAAAAAAGAACTTTTTTTTTAAAAAACGGGTAAAGGCCTTACGTTACGTATAGGTTAAAATAAATTAGTCTTTATTAAAATTAAATCGTTTTTTTTAAAAAAAAAGGATAGTATTTAA
Source organism: Colletotrichum lupini (assembly GCF_023278565.1). Lineage (NCBI taxonomy): Eukaryota > Fungi > Ascomycota > Sordariomycetes > Glomerellales > Glomerellaceae > Colletotrichum > Colletotrichum lupini. Next base: position 2,873,530 of record NC_064673.1, on the reverse strand, counting down.
GAAAAAAAAAGCGATTCCTAATCCTCTTAATATTATTAACGAAGATAAGTTAGTCGCTACGTAAAAAGTATAATTTAGTAATATTTTTAAAATAGTTAACTAGGATATTATAATAGCTAAGAGTGTTAGTTTTAATTTTAATTTTAGTATTTTAAAAAGAATTCTTAAGAGTTCTAGAGGTTCGTAATAAGTTTTTATGTATTTTTTTTATATTTATAGCCCTTTTATTTAATAAAGAATTCTGATATTTTATTTTTAACTCTATAGTTAATAATTTATTTAATTTCGTATTCTAATTAGTTTAGTTTAATAATAATATAATCTTTTATATATAATCCTCTTAGTATAAGTTTAAGTAATAAAATATAAAAAACGGAATAGTATTATATCGTATTTAGTAGTCTTAGTTCGTAATTAATTAATAAGACTTTTTTAATAATTTTAAAAAGTCTAAGTTTTTTATAATCTAATTTATTACTTAGTCGTTTTATTTTAATATTATAATAAAAGAAATAGGTACTATCCCCCTTTTTTAAAAATAGTCCTCTAATCTTTAATTTATTTACGTTTTCTTTTATATATTATTATACGAACTCGAGGTTTATTAATACTTATTTATAGATTTCCTTAAGTTTATTTACGTTTATTATAGCTTTTATAGCTTATAATCCTTATTATATTTCTTTATATATTATTAATTAGAATCCGTAATTAAAATAAAACGGAGATTCTTTTATATTTTTATTAACTATATTATTATATATAAACTGGGCTATTAATAGAAGTACTACCTAATTATCTTAGTCGTAATTTATATAATAATAAAGATATATTTTAAGGATATAATTAATTCTTTTTATTTATTTATTAGTTTATAAATAAAATAATATCAATAGTTTATAGTTTATACTAAGTTATAAAATTAGAGATTTTTAAAACTTCGAAATAAATAGCTTATTTTTATTAGAGATAATTTCTTTTTAATAAATCGTAGTTTAAGAATATAACTTTAATCAATACGTATACTAGGTTTTTTATAGTACTAAATTCCTTATAAAGAATAAAGTAAATAAACTTAATAAGTTAGTTAATTATAACTAAGATATTATTATATTATACTTTAGGGAATAGTTTTCTAAACTTAAGTAATTTAATAATAAAATCCTATATAATTAATTACTATACTTTTATTAGTAATTATAATAGTTATAGCTCGTTATAAGGTTTATATAGGCTATTTTTATTTTTTTTATAAGTTACGTAGTCCTTAATTATTTTTATAATTTTAATATGTATAACGGATTTATTATAATACTAACGAATCCGTTTTTATATTTTAGTAATTCTTTAATAACCGTATACTAATATACTATAAATTTTATAATAAGCTTAGGGGTTATTTTTCTAATCGGGCTAGTACTAATTCTTTTAATTATTATAAAGAGCTTTATAATTAATATAAAGCTACTATCTTTCTCTTATTTAAAAATAATTTATATTTTTTTAAAGACTACGACTTTATAATTAAGTCTTTTACTAAGTACATTTACTTTATTATTTTCTAAACCTTTTTAATAAATAATTTAGAAGTTATACTTAAATAAGAATTCGCTCTATTTAACTTATTACTTATTTAAATTTTTATTTATTATAAAGTTTACGAGGTTCTTATAATTTATATAAACTATAACTTTGTATTTAGTTCTAAATAATTATAATCTCTATTTTTAAAATACTTTAATAATTACTATTAGTTTTTTATTATAAATTTACTAATTTAATTTTACTTTATAAAATACTTTAAAATAAAAGTAATATAAATAAAGCTTTTTTTACTTATCTCGTTATTTTAAGACCGCTCTTATAATAAAGTTTAAAGTATTAGTTTTAATTTTAAAAAGTTTTTAAAAATCTAAGATTATAATAACTAGTTTAGAAAGAACTATATTCTTAACTTTAATAAATACTTCCTTATACTTAGGGTCCTAAATAAATAGAATATCTTTTTATATTAAGTTATTAAAAAGTCTAACTATATTAATATAGTTCTTAAAAAATTATTCATAAAAGTTAACGAATCTTAAGAATCCTTATATATTCTTAACGTTCTATAGTATAAGCTAGTCCCTAACTACTTCTATTTTTAATATTTATATATAAATTTATCTTAATATAATAATGTATTTAAAGAAGTCTACCCTTTATATATAAAATTTATATTTAAAAGGTTCGGTATATAACTTAATATTTTAGAGCTTTTAAAATACTATATAAATATACTTTTTATATATTTTAAAATCGGAAGAGAAAATAAGAATATTATTAATATAAATAATAATAAAGATATTAACGTACTCTTAGAGTACGTAATTAACTATTACTTAAAAAGTTACCGGAGCGTTAGTAAGTTTAAAAAATATAATAAGGTACTTAAAGAGTTCTTTATAAGTTTAGAATACCGTTTTTTATTTATTTTCTTTTTTAATCCAAATTTAGTTAAATACTTTTTTAAAATTTATAGTAATAAACTAGTTAGCTTTATAAAATAGATTTCTAAGCTTAGTAATAAGTAATAAGGGATAGTAATTTCTTTTCGTAATTTCGTTAAGTTTTTTATAGTTAATGATTAGTTTCTGTTTTTTTATTCCTTTTTTTAATACGAAGAATAGGGGTAATTTTATAAAACAATTCGATAATTAAATAAGTCCTTTCTCGAGTTTTTTATTAATATATTTATTAAAATATTTTTATTTTTTTTAATTTATTAAATATATTAAAAAGAACCTAAGTTACGTTCCTTTTTTAAATTCGATTTTTATATCTTAGTCATTATATTTTAATAATCCTATTCTTTTAGGTTTTATAAATAGTTTTATATATATCCAGTACTCCTCGGGTATAGTTTAGAATCGTTACGATCCTTAATTATTAATACTAATTATAAGCTTTTTAAAGCTTTTTACTATTTTAATAAAAACTATATATTATATTTATTCTTATTTTTTAAGAGTTTTTAAAAATCCGTTTAAACCTTTTTTTTTTAAGTCGTTTAGTAACTAATCTTTTTTTAAAAAACCTAGTTAATAATCTAATTTATTTATAAGTTATACTTTTATAATTACGAGATTCTTAGGATAACGTTAATATTTCTAATTTTTATAATATTATACTATAATAATTCTTATTAATTATTAATATATATTAAGAGGTATACGGTGTTTTAATTAATATATTTATAGTTATAATTAACTTATTCTCTTTTTATTATCTATAATTAATATAAGTTATTTTTCTATACTTATAATAAATTAAGTTTATTTACTATTCTTCATAAAATATAGGTTTTTTATATATTATCATTAATAATAACGTTTAATCTTTATTTATAAATATTAAAATTAACTCGTAAATATATATCGTTACGTTATTTAGTTATATATAAGAACTTTTTCTTTTTTTCTTTTATCGTTCTTTTATAATTAGCTTTTTTTAGTTTTTTATTATACGCTTTTTTTACTAAGCGCCTTATTTATATAGTTCTTATTATTCTTTTTAAGCTTTAGCCTTTTTAATATAGTAAACTTAGTATTAATTATATTTACAATCTTTTTATTCTATATACTTATTATTAAAGTATTTTATAAAAAAGCTAAGGTCTGGGCTAAATATTACTTTATTATTATTATTAAAGTTTAGTAATATCTAATTAAGTAGTTAGTTTTTTATATAAATATCCTTAATAAGCTTATTATCGTATTTTTGTAAGTAAAAGCGACTATTTTATTTATATATAAAGTACTAAAAGTATTTATTATTTAAGTATTCTATCTAAAATAATTCTTTATAAAAGGGGTTTTTAGGGTTAAATAAAAAGTAGTTTTCATTTATATAGGGGGTTATTATAACCTTTTTATATTCTTTAGTTCTATAAAACTAAACGGTTTAGTTATTTTTAAATAAATAAATATATTTATACCGTAATTTATTATTATTCTTTTTAAAACTAGTATTATTAACGTTAAATAATACCTTATAATTAATCTCTATTTAAATACGTTATTAAGTAATATTATAAAGTTCGTCCGAATTATAAAGTAATTCTACTTCGTTAAAATAAAAAGAACTAGTTCTTATTTTAATATTTATTTTTTAAAGTTAAAGTTGAATTTTTTCTTTTTTTTAACTCTTAAATTAAGAATTAGTTTTTTAAATACTTTGATCTTATTTTTATATAAGAGGTCTTTGAACTATTCTTTAATTTTATAAATAAATTTTTTATTACTATCTATTTTTTATATTATATAAATAGACTTAGTTAGGATTTTATTTAAATTAAGTTTTTCTTTAAACTTAGTAAATTATTTTTAGTTTATATAGTTTTATCATACTATATAGACGAGGCTATTTATAATTTTTTTAATATTAAGTCCTCTTTTTTTAAATTTAAAGAATTACTTTTTTATATTAGTTAAGAACTTTTACTTAATTCGTCCTTTAAAAAAATAAAATAAATTTCTTATAATAGGGTTTATTTTAGCTTTCTTTTTTATATTTTTATAAATTTAAAAAAGTATAATAATATATTTAATATTATTTTCTTTAAGAATATAAAGTTAGTAAGTAAATATCTTTTCTTTTTTTATTATTATTAAGGTTTTAATAAATAGTATAATATTTATAAGAGATTAGGCTATAAGTACTTAACTAGCAAGGCTATAATATAAGTATAAGTATATTATAAGACTAAAGCTTATAGAGTCCTTTATAAGGCTCTGCTTCTTAAAAAGTTCTTTTATAATAAGATCCGTATACTAATTACTAAGTTATCGGCGTCCTATTACTAGTTATATCCCGAATTTATTATAATTACTCCCCCCTTACGTAATTTTAGTCCTTAAAGTTATTACGTAATATCTTTTTTTAACGCTAATAATAAAGCTATTAACGTCGTTATTCGTAATAAATTCCGTAAAGCGTTAATAATATCCTTTCTTATTTAGGAACAAGGTATTACTCCTATCTCCTTATTTAACGGATACTTTATTATTATTATTTAGTAATAGCGCGCCGATTAGTTACTAAGTTAGTAGTATATATTCGTAATAAAGTATTTTAACTATCGTAATATATAAGAGCCCGCTTAACCTCGCGGTTATTATTATTACTAAGCTATTGATTATAATAAAAGATTTTTCGTCCGTTACTAGTTATATATTTACTTTTTCTTTCCTCTTTCTATTTAGCGACCGTTTTATAAATTCTTTCTTATATAACTATACTTTTCTTTTTATAATATTCTAATTCCGTATCGTTTCCTAATTATAACTCTCTCGCTATACTATTACTAAGTATTTACCGAAATATTTACTATTTCGCGTATTTAAGATATATTTAATATAAAGTATAATTTTAAAAAGGGCTTCTGCGGTCTTTATAGCGGTGCTCCCTATATACGCTACTTAGCTAGTCTATATTATAATATTAACGAGCTTATTTATATTACTAGCGCTTACGTCGCTAAGTATATTATTTATTAAATTAATAAGAAGAAGTATTTTGCTATAAGTCGTCGAGTCCTCGCTAGTCTATTATTAAAATATTAGCTAACGATATTTCTTAGGTTCTTAAGGAGCTATATAGCGCCGCTTAGTTTATTTAAAATACCCTTATAAAGTTCTATAATACTAAGGAATAGGGTAGCCTTAACTCTTATAAGCGCGGCCGCGTTCTTTATATTTTTAATTATATTATTAGCATATAAGAGAAAATAACTACTTATATTACTAACTTATTAGCGGGTAATAAAGTAAAAAAGGTCTACTTTAAATAGGCTACTCTCTAAGAGCTCGTTACTAACCGCGAGTATTTAAACTTATTAATCTTAATTATAATAAGTCGTTAGTAATCGTTTAGCGAATTTTCTTTTTATTAACTTAGATTTTTTTTTTAAGCTAGTATCCTTAATACTAATAATAAGACTAAGATTATTTCCTACCTTAGTTACCTCTAGCTAGCTTATTTTTATAATAATAGCCGTGCGACCGCTTTATAAAATAATTTTAATACTCTAGCTTAGTACTATAAAAAGACTCCTAAGGGCGTTACTATTACGTATATCTAAGAGTTTTTTACTTTCCCTACTTTTTATAAACGCGTCGCTAAGTTTTTAGTAAATAAAGTACTTACTTATACTATTATTATATATAGTACTACCCCTATTTCCTACGGTCCTAAGACTCGGACTCTTATTAAGAAATATACTCTTATTATTAACTATATTTTTAATAATAACGACGAGCGGGACGACTTTAGGTTTAAGTTTAATAAGTCCTAGCGCGAGGATACTAAATTTAAAAAGCTTAGTAACGACTTAGAGAATTTTCTTTTTTAGTATTATAATAAGCGCTACTACTTTAATATTAATAACTCGTTAACCCTTATTTATAATACTCTTTTTAATATAAACGAGGGTACTTTAGCCCTTAGTTATATTATTTTAAATTTTAATAAGGCTAGTATTACGCTCCTCTTATTTTAAATAAAGGCTTTATAATAGCTTAACGAGGCTATTATTTATATTAAAATTAAAGCCGCGGGTCGTAATAAGTAGTTCGACGTTACTAAGTTCTTTACGAATATTAATATTACTAAGGTCCCTTAGCTCGATTAGGATTACGAGAGCGTTACCTCGGATAACGTCCCCCGTCCTTAACCCGTTACTAACGATAATAACGTTACGGCCCCTATTTTACCTCTTATTTTACTTCTTATTATAGCTCCCGTTATACTTCTTATTATAGGTCCTATTATACTTCTTATTATAGCTCTCGTTATACCTCTTATTATAGCCTTTAACGGTAACTAAGTAGCGAACGCTCTATGAACCGCTATTATTAATATATATAATACTTTATATAACTTTAACTACCTCTTTTTTACTTATTATAATATTAATAAAGTTAACGGCCTTATTCTAAGTAGTTAGCTAAGTACGCGTATAAAGCCTCCCCGCTTTTTACTTACCGAGCGGATTATTATTACTAACTATTAAGCTTTAGAGGTATATACTAAAGCCGCTATTATTACTGCTAGTATTACGTAGGTTATTTCCTTTACGTAGCTAGATTTTAGCAATCTTTTAGTAACGTATTACTAAGGGTTATAATATTATATCTTTTTCTTAAGGATTACGCTAGGCTAGATAAAAAGGGTTTTATAATATATTATTAATTAACTTATTTTCGGTAACCTTTTATTACGAACTTAACGTTTATTATCTTATTTTATATATACCCTTTTTTTATAGTATTTAAATTTCTTAACTACTTCTACTACCCTTTTAAAATACTTAATAAGCTCTTACGTATTATACTTAGTAAGCTACCTAGCTTATTTAATAAAATATCGTAAGTTTCCTCCCTCGCTTTATATTATAACGATTTTTTTAACTTCCTAAACGTCTTATTTATTTTCTAATTCCGGGAGATTTACTATTTAGTTACTAACCGTTTAGCGATTTCCTTATAGCTTAAGCTAGGAAACTAGGAAAATATTATATATTCTCCGATACTACTCTAATAAATATACTTAGTAAGCCTATTTCCCTACCCTTTTAGTTATTACTATTTTAATATATCTCGGCGCTAGTTTATTATTTTTAAATCGTATATTCTTTATTAATAAGCTAATAACCTCTTTGCGATTAAACTCCTTTAGGGTATATCTTTTATTATAATAAACTACTTAGCTCTTAAAAGCTTATACTTATGCTCGCATAGCTTAGGCCCTAATCTCTCTAATTTTCTAAACCCTTTCCTAAACCCCCTAGACTATAGCCTTATAATTAAGTATATATTTAACGTACTTAGGGTAATAGCCGTATAGTATTATATATAGAGATACCTTTATAATAAAGTATTAGCTATTATTATATATAAACTCAGCCTCTTCTAACTACGCTACCTACTTATTTAGCGAGCCCTTAGTATAGATCTTTAAATACTTTTTTAATATTTAATAAGTTCGCTCTATTTAGCCGTCCGTTTATAAGTAATACGTAGTAAATAGTTAGTAATATATTACCCGTTCTTTAATAAACTCTTTTTAAAATGCGCTTATAAAGAGCTTATCTCTATCCGTAATAATATTTTTAAGCGTACCGAACTTATATTCGACCTCTTAGTATAAGATACTTACTATTTATACTACGTTAAGTATTTTAATAGTAAGTAAGAACTTTGCGAACTTTATTATATAATAAATAATAACTACGATATTATTATACTTTATGCTATTATTATAAGCGCTTAGCAATAGCCCCGTAATAAAGTCTATAAATATTTCCTAAAATAAGTATAAGGGTAGTAATAATAACTATAATTACCCATACGGCTTATATCTTAAGGTTATAATTCCTAAATAATACTTATAGTTCTTAACATATTCCTAGATATCTTATTAAATATCTTCTTAATAAAACTTCTTTTAGATTAGCTCGAAAGTTTTCGTAGCTCTTATATAACCTATTTTATAATTATCGTAATATTAGTAAAGGATCTTTATTTAAAGAGACTTTACTTAAGGAATAACGAGTCTTTTTTTAAAAAATAATATGCCCTATTCGTTAAGTAAATATATTCTTAGCTCGCTAGCCGTAGTATAAACTCTTATTAATTATAATATATAAAACTCGTTTTTAGTTTATAGTCCTTTAACGAGCTCTTTAGTCTTTAGTAAGAGATAGGAAGCGAATACCGTTTTGCCCTTTATAAGCTCTTTTATAATAGGGTATAAGATATATTATTTTAATATAATAACCCTAGCTCTATCTAACTCTTTTTTATCCTTACTAGACCGTTAACGAGCGTTTACTAATAACTCTCTTACTTTTTTACCTCGAGTTATTATAATAATAACTATTACTATTTTATTAATACGCCCTATAATATACTATTAATATTAAAAAGAGGATTCCCTATCCCTAGAGCTAGCCGATATCTAGCTAGGATTATAAAGAGAGGCCTTAACTACTTAAATATATACCTTAGTAATATTATTTTATTTTTTTAAGCTAATTATCCTTTACTAAACGTTAGGTAGTAGTTTATTAATAAGACGTAGCTTCTAAGCTAGCATAGGGAGAACGTCTTTATAAAGCACTTCCCCCTTTATATAGTCTAGTTTTTTAAATAAACCGTCCGCCGGGTTCGTTTTCCTTAGCTAGTATTTTAAATTAAAGTTAAATACTAATAGTTTATATACCTACCTCGCAAACCTTCCCTAAAAGTCCCGTATTAGTGCGCCGATTACTTTTTTAAGTACTTAGTAATCCGTTAGGATTATAAACTTTTATAAAAGGCCCTAGAGATAATAAGCCTAGTACTCTAGCCCTTTTATTATAGCAAGTAGTTCTTATTAGCCCGTAGCCTATTACTACTCTATATTTATAAGTTTCCGTAACTAATAAGCAACGGGTTATTATTCTCTATTAACTTATTATAATAAGATTACTATAATAGCTTTAACTAAAGCGTCGGTTTCTATTTATATAATACGTTATAAGTTTTAGTACGTAAATACGATTACTAAAATAAAAGTAACCTTTAGCTAATTAAATACCTCGTCTACTTCCTTAGTTTACTAAAAGTCCCTTATTTACCCCTTTTCTATTTTTAATAATACTATTATTAGTATAATAATACCTGAGTATTTAGTAATAAACTTCTAATAAAAGTTATAAAACCCTAAAAATACTTAGATATTCCTAATAGACTCTAGCGCCTTTTAATTAGTAATCGTTCGCACTCGTAACGAGTTAATCTCGATTCTTTTTAATATAATAATATAACTTAAGAACTCGACCCTTTTTTAATAAAACGAGTATTTTAATAATTTAGTAAAAAGCCTATATAAACGTAGACGTTAAAGGACCTTTTTAATATCCTCCGTATACTACTCTTTTATTATTAAATAGATTATTAAATCGTTTATATATACTATATAATAAGTATTTAGTAAGTCGGCGAGCGCTCGGTAAATATATACTTAGAACGTTATAGGTACGTTCGTTAGCCTAAAAAGTATAATAGTATATTTAAAATAACCGTATTAGCTCCGGAACGCTATTTTCTATCGGTCTTCTTTTTTAATTCGGATACGGTAGTAAGTATCCCTAATATCTATTTTTAAAATTTATTTTGCTTTATAAAGCCTATTTAGGAGCTTGCTAATAAGCGGTAGTAGGTATTAATTCTTTACGGTTATTTTATTTAGCCCGTAATAGTTTATATAGAAGCGTAGCGTACCGTCCTTTTTTAATATAAAAAGGATCGGTACCCTAGCTTTATTAACTAAAAATATAATACGACTATTCGCTAGGTTTTTAGTAATATACGCGCGAAGCTTATTAAGTTATTTTTTACTTAATAAATAGATAGGACTATATAGTAGTTTAGTACTTAGAACTAAGTTAATAAAGTGTTCTACCCCGCTATATAACTACGGTCCCTTTACTAACTACTCGTCGAACGTTTCTACTTTTAATTAAAGTTTTAATAATAGACCCCCTTATAGTTTAGTCTCCGTTACCCCCGTAATACTTTTTATAATAATAATATATAATATATACGCCCTCTTACGATTCTTAATAATATTGCGAGCTATTATTTCTAGTTCGGTAACCGAGATAGGCTCGTACGATTATATATTCGTTACTATTATAATACGAATACCCTCTTAGCTTATTAATAGTCGTAATAATAAGAGGTCTACTATTCTTTTATCCCTATTAACTATAGTAAATAATTACTAAATCTTTTTTAGCTACTTATAATAGTTAATAAGGAAAAGTATTAATTAATAGGCTTTCCTCTAGCTTACGGCTTTACCCTAGAAGTCCCTTAACGAGGGAGCTATAGTAGTAGCCGGGGTTAACCCTAAGTAGGTTACGAGCCTAGTACTAATAATATCTATCTTAGAGCATATATTTATATTAACTTTTACTAGCCTTTTAGTAATACTTTATAAAACTATTACCCTACCCTTCGTAATTATTCTTATTAGTACTTTCTTAATACTTAGTATAAGTATATTAAGTATATTACTTACGCTTACTCGTTTATTAACGAGTCGACCTCTATAACTCTTAGCTTAGTAATAACTTATTAAATAGTTATTAACGTTAGTTTTAATCGGGGGTACGTCGGCTTATCGTTACCCCTATTTCTTAACTTATTTTTTTAGTACTTATTAAATATATAGCCTATTTTATTATACGTAAAGTACTTAATATTACTATTACGACGCTTTTATAATAGCTCGGCGCGAGTATTCTTATTATATAGCTTTTATAATATTACTCTTAGCGAGTCCTTAGAGCTTAGCCCCTTAGAGCTCTCCCTACTCTTTTTTTTATAAAAGGGGGATATTTAACGCGGTTATTTTAATAATAAATATAGCCTCTTTTTACTATCTTTTTATAACTAGTCGCTGCCTTTTTATTAATTTAATAACTATAGTTTATTAGCCTCGTAAGCTATATTACGTACTCTCTTAATTAAGACCCTATAACGAATTAAATCGTCCTATAACTAAAATAGTAATTTAAAAAAGAACTAGTATACCTCTATTTTTAAATTCTTTATATCTTTTATACCTAGGTTATAATAGATCGCTAATTACTTAGTAAGGAACTAGGTAGGGGTCTGGCCCTCCTTTAGCTTCTTTATTCTTAGCTCTTTATAATATTCCCGTTCCTAAGTCTTAAGGTCTACGTACTATTAGTAAATAAACGCTAAGAAGTTGCCCTAAGAGAGGGGATCCTAGAGGCTCTTTTTGTAATTACGCTATTACGTTTATAATAATAAGAATATTTTAAATAAAGCCTATTTAATATACTATTTTATAATACTTTTTACGTAAAGCTTATTATTTACTTTTATAATAATAATCTAGTTTACTATTTAGGTACTCGTAAACTCTTTTTTAATCGGTTTATAATTATAAAAAGGAGGCTTTTTATATTCTCGTTAACCTAGATACGTCGCTAGCCGCTTAGTAAGTTATTAAACGAGTTCTTTATATTAACGCCGTTCTTAGTTTCGATTTTTAATTATTATTTTTATTATTTTATAAAAGTAGGTTATTATTAAGCTTATAGCGTCTATTAGACTAGCTATTTTAATACTACCCGCGCCTTTATACGCGCCTTAACTTCGTATATTTAGTAATTAATTATTAATAAACGCCCCGTTTATAATAAATAGGGTCTTTAAGGTATTAATAAAGTAACTAGCCCGTAAGGGTAATCTACCCCGATTATTTTCTTTATCTAGCTCTTTTATAAACGCTAATATTTAGGTAGGACTTACCCTATAATAAGCTCGTTTTCCTAAATAAAATAGGGTTAAGTAGTTAACTCCGGATAGTTATAGCTCGTTAGCGCTAATAGCTTTTTATTAATAGCTAGGTATCGTTTTATTAACGTTCCGTTCGTTTTTATAATTTATTATTACTTATACTAATTACTTTATAAAAATAAAAGCTTTAGAATTATAAGAGATTAAGCTATAAGTACTTAATTAGCGAAGCTATAATATAAATATAAGTATATTATAAAACTAAAGCTTATAGAGTCCTTTATAAGGCTCTGCTTTTTAAAAAGTTCTTTTATAATAAGATTCGTATACCGGTTGCTAAGTTATTAGCATCCTATTGCCGGCCGCATCCCGAATCTATTATAGTATTATATCTAAATTATCCCTTATTTTTAAATCGTTTTAAGTACTATTTTATTTATTTTTTACTATCTTAGTAAGTAAGATAATTATTATTATAATAAGCCGTTTATAAGAGTTATTTATAAAGGACTTCCTTATTTATAATATTAGCTCGCTTTTCTAAAATAAGTTAGTATTAAATACGCTTAGGTTATTAATAATCTCTAACTATATACCCTAGCTTATTATAGTTATAGTACTTAAAGTCCTTTTTTTGATAAGGTTATTCCTTTTTAATAATACTAAGATTTATTAGTCTATTATAATATTTTATTATAATAGTCGTTAATTTATACTTATATTTATTATTAAGTTTAGCTCGGTTATTCTAAGTATTCTATCTTTTTTATTTAAAGTACTATTTATAAAATTAATTATTAATCTTAATTATTATATTAATATAATTATAGAGTTTATTAAGTTAGTCTTAATAAGAGAGGTTATCTTTAATTTCTTTTTTTAAGCCGTAATAAAAAGCCATTATAAATACTTCATTACCCTAATTAAGCTTAAAAATAATTTATTTAAATTTAGATATATACTTCTTAATTAACCTTTTTTATATAAGGGTCGTAAGTCTTTATCTAGTAATTCGTTTTTTATTAAGATTATTAAAAGTTTCCTTAAGTTTTTTTTTAAATTTATTATAGTTATTAAAGATCTTTTTAATATTTTTATTTTAAATATTACGTTCGTTCTTAAGGTAGTCTTTTATAAAAGGTTCGAATTAAATAAAAGTATCTTTTTTAAAAAATAAAACTATATAATAAACCTTATTTACTTTAGTAATAAAAAAAGTTTTATAATAATATAAATAGGCCTTAGTTTAAATAAAAAATCCTTAGAGAGTATTTAGGGACCTGTTATAAAGTTCCGGTTTAGGGTACTTAGTTCTAAATATTAAAAGTAATCGGGGCGCTATAAGCTAAGTATAAAATTACTTATTCTTATTCTTAAGTTTAAATATTATATAGTAGTTTTTTTCCGGCTTTATAAATATAAAAGATCGACCTTAACGGGATTACGCTTTTAAAAGAAATTATATAATATAGTATACTTTTTAACTATATAATACGCACAATATATCCTAAGTACGTACTTAATATAATATAGTAATTTTAATACGAAAACCGCTATTTAATTTAGGATAAGTAAGCTACTTTGCGGTAGTACTAATTAAAAAGGTTAATAATAAAGGTCGGCTATAATAATTAGTTATAATAGTCGGCCGTAATAGTTAAAGGCGGCCCTTAACTATAGAGGTTTTAAACTTTAATAATAACGTAGAGGTTTTTAAAAAAAGGGCTAAATAGGCTAATATTTACTACTTTTTTATTATATTAGAGCTCGTAAAAATTCTTTTTATCCTTATTACTTTTAATATTACCTAAAGCTACTCTCTATTTAAACTCAACAAATCTACTAAATAAATCTACTAAATAAATCCACTAAACAAATCTACTAAATAAATTTACTAAACAAACTTATTAATATATAAACTACTACCTAGATAGCTAGTTAGATAACTAGTTAAGAGGTTAGCTAGTTAAAATACTACCTCGACGAGAACCTACTCTAAAGATGCCCGTTATATAAAAGAATAGATTATACTAGACCTAGCTGCCCACGCGGGCTAGTACTAAGAGGTCCTGTGCGTATTAGAGTGGGTAAAGCTCGCCCTATAGGTAGCTAAAACTTAGGAGGACTACGGCAAAAGGTTAGGAGCTGTTAATAAAAGGGAGATAATAGTCGAGTCGGTTAATTTTAGTTAGTAGTTAGGTATAGAGCGCATTATACCTAGTTTTCCCTAATACGTAATACACGGTACGGCCCCGGCGGATTGCTCTATCGGGGGGCAGTTTAAATATTATATTATATAACTATTAAATAGTAAGTATAATTACCCTAATAAGCTGCGCCGTATTATTATTATGAATAGTTAATATATTCGTACTATTTAATTAGTTTTTTAAAAAGTAAACTTACTAAATAAGAGTAATTAAAGTATTATAACTAGCTAGTTATAATAAATATATTAATAAAAATTAAGGCTATAAGTACTAAGTAAATAGTATTATAACCGTAAATAGCTTCCTTAAAGCTATATTTATAAGTTATAAAGTAGGTAAGGCTTTAGTAATTAATTATAGTTTTATTAAAAGGGGTTTTTAATAAAAATAGCTAAAAATAATCGTAAGATCTAATACTAAGTTAATTACTAAAGAGCTATAAGAAGTCTATCCTTAAGCTTAGTTTAAGTTTATATTATATATAAGTCCGCTCGTAAATATATTTTTTATTAATAATTACTCTTATTTATTAAGTAATTACTAAATAGATATTAATAAGCGATTACTTAGAGTAATTATAATAATTACTTTATTACGTAATTATTACTTTTTATTTATACGTAACTTATTTATAGTTCTTTCGTTCTATAAGAGTTATTTTATATTCCTATACTTTTATATATATAGTATATTATAATTATTTTAAGCCTACCGGGCGGGCCCTAGTTTTAGTTATATATATTAGGTCGTAATACTAAGGTATATATAAGTAGCAAAATTCGGCTACTATAATTATTATTAATTATCGTTAATTTTATAATAAAAAAGCGTTAATTAAGGTTAATTAGTAACTATTTAACGATATAATCTAGCCCGTTAACCCTCTT
The DNA here is from genome assembly GCF_023278565.1 of Colletotrichum lupini. NCBI lineage: Eukaryota > Fungi > Ascomycota > Sordariomycetes > Glomerellales > Glomerellaceae > Colletotrichum > Colletotrichum lupini. The sequence goes on along the minus strand of NC_064673.1, from coordinate 2,858,077 downwards.
TATATTTATTACCGCCCTCTAGTATAATTATTTACTTAATATAATAAAATATCCTTTTTATTTATTTTTAAATTTCCTTTAGTAATAATACGTACTAGTACTCTTATTAACGACGTATTACTTCTACCTAGGGCCTAAGCGCCCCCTTTTTAATAGTCTATCTTTTTATCTATAGCTAGTAAAGTTTAATAAGATTAAGGTTAGGTAAATTATTTAGTTAGAAAAGCTTTATAATCTCGAAAAAGCTATATATATAATAAATAAAATAATAGTCGTAAGTAGGTACCTTATCTTCTTATATAATTAAATTACTAAGTAATTCTTTAACCTAAGGGAATAATTTAAATAATAATATCTCTTTATAATATCTATATTAGTTAATCTTACCCTTACCGTTCCGTACTAACTTACCTAATTTCGTATTCTAATTAAATTAGGGTTTATAACCTAGTAGATTTTATAAGCTTATTCGCTCTATACTACTCTTAAGCTCCTATTATTAATATTAAACGGGCTCGAGTTTAGTATTAAGCTAAGTAATCTCTACTTTAGTAGCCTTTTTCTTAATAATAGTCTTAAGAATTTAATAATAGCATAGCCCTTTCTTTTCGTATATAAAAAAAGCCCTAAAATATAAATTTAAAATAACCTTTTTATCTCTCTCGTATATACTATTTAATATAGGCCTTATTTAGGTAGTACTAGAGCTTATAGCTACTATAATAGTAATTAAGGGTAATTACGGTCTCGTTTAACTATATAACCCGCTTTTAGTTATTAAGGGTTTAGTACTAATAATCGAGGTACTACTTAAGTTGCTCTTATTATATCTTTTTTATTAGGCCTAGCTTATAAGTTAGTTTAGTCTTATAAAAGCCGTAATAATAAAGGATTTGCTAAATAGTTATTACTAATATATTAATACCGTCGTTTTTTATAAAGTCTCTAACAATATTAATATAGTTCTTTTTATAGCTATACTAGTCTTAGTAGACTTTACGAATAATAACGTTATTAACCTCTTTAGTTTACTTAATTAAGCAGCTATTTCGGGGGGCATTTTCGTAATAAATAAGTTAAATTAAAAAAATAAGAGTAGCTAGGTTAAATCCGTTCTTTTTTATACAAATAAAAACGTTAAAAATAGTACGGATTAGAATTCCTAGAGCCTAAAATATTTATTTAGTAATCTATTTAACTATACGACTTTATAAAGCTAAAATTACTACCCTAACGCCTAGATTTAGCTTCTTTTTTATTAGTATCTTAAGATTTATACTAAGAAAAAAAAAAGGTTCTAGAAGTAGTAATTTAGTAAGTTTAGTAGTTTTAATATTCTCGTAAACCTCGTAATAATTGTAATAGTAGTATATAAGTTAAAGTAGTTACTATAGGCAGTGCTAGGGTAAAAAGTAACTAAAGTAGGTTAAAAATAATCCGTAGCCTCTAATTAGTCGAAATTAGTCGTAATTATGGGTCTAGGTCTTAGCAGCAACTACAAGGACTATTGAGACGCACCTCCGTACTCCAGCGTGTCCCGTTCTTTATCGACATACGACAGCTCGTAGGCTGCCAACCGATTCTATTGAGGATCCGCCTTGTTGCAGGCCCTTCTCCCTCCCAGAAAATGACTGTATCGCACCTCTCAAGGGGACGCTGCCACTCATGTAAGCGGTGCAGCTAGGGAAGCTGTTGGTGTGGATGGGTGGCCCCTGGAAGGTTTACATGCAGATGAGAGATGATTTCGTAGGATAGCTGCCACACTGTGAAGAGAACTTCAGATCGACCAGAGCTTCAAAGTGACCTCTGCCCCGTCATAACGAGCTTGCAAGTAAAAGCCTAGTCAGGAGTCAAACAGCGCTCGTGCGTCGTCCTCAGACACTTTAATTTGTCGACGCTGCAATTCGGTCAAGGTTCCTCCTGGATTATCTCGAACACGTACGCGTAGTCGCTTCGTCCCGCGGATCGACTTGAGTACCGAGTGCTATCCAGAACGAGTTCTGAAGAAGGAGCAGAGTTACTTACTGCAGGTTGGCCAAACGAGGAACAAAATGCTTTTTCCTACATGTGCTTCGGCACCTATGCTGCTTGCTCAGTGCACTGAGCCCTGTTACATTTGCAAGTCAGTTCCAACACGGACGGAGGTAGCATGCCGCAATGCGCGTGTTTTAAGGCTATGAGCGACATCATGCAGTGTCAAACGTCAGATTGATGACTTTCCTGATACGCAAGGCCACTCTTGCCCACCTGCGCGAGTGGAATGTAGTCTCTCTGAGATCGGACATGGCGCCGCATCGAACTCGGAGAAACCTGCCGCTCGTCATGGGATATCGCAAACCGCGTAGCGGCCAATATGCATGTCGCCGTTCTCTGAACAAAGTCGGGCGTGTGGGTGCTGGCGACGTCTTTGTATGGCTGAAGATGCTTCACCGTGGTTTTCGGGTCTGGTACCCAGTCCTCACCCTGTCGCCCTGCCGATGAGCTGCATTGCGTGTTCAATTCGTGAACTCCCAACGTGAACCAGGGTAAAGCTGCCCTTTTCTGCTTGCCGCAACATGGGACCGAGTTTGCAATAGGAGCTCCACCAGGACACATCTTCTCCAAGCCGTTTCCGCCCGCTATACTCGCGGCCGCGATGATACCGGAAGACTTGGCCGACTTGAACTTGCATCATAAACCCTCAGCTGCCCGCCCAGAGAGCTTGCCGCCACCGAATAAGGGGTCAGCGTTTGGAGGGTCAACTCAATGGCGCTGCCGCTTTCATGGAAACACAGGGCTGATGAACGCTTTATCGTTGGCAACTTGCAGACTTCCTGACGACTTATAGGCTGTACCTATGTACCTCTACTTCGTAGAATTCGGAGAAATAGGTGTACGAGCTGCTTTGGTCAGGGTGGACTGGCGCATCTTGAGAGAACGGGGGTCTCCCTGACTTCAGTATCGACTGTTTCGCGGGCACCTCTACTAATCGTCTCAATGAGTTGCCTGACTTTGCCCCGGTTGCTCCGGGCGGAGGGAGCCGGGCAGCTCGTTCGTTACAATTGACAGGCTGCCCGTCTCGTTGTGTTCTCATTTGCCCGTTTCTAGTTAGACGGTCCGATTGGAGACTGACTGGGCTTCTGCTGCGTCAGAACATCAGTTGGCTGTAACCAACAAGTTTGCGGGGTAATAATGTGTTCAGCAGAGTTGACTGATGCGCTCACCGATTATCACCACACTGGCTACACACACCCTATAGCGGGTTGTGTGTAGGCATAGATACAGACCGGTACGTCCATCCTAGATAGTCCGTTTTCTCAGACCCTTCGTTGACAAACCCCGTGGAAGCCCGGACAAGGTGTAATTATCAGATTGGTAGCCGGGCGATTGTGGCTTGTGTCGTTAACCATCTTCATCTATGAGTACGCGTGAATAAGCTCTTAACCGTGGACAAGGTCAGTGCCGCCAGCCACCTGCGTTCCCTCTGCCTCGCTCACTGTGAAGAGTATTCGACTTGTGTGTCCGCAGTGCGTAGGCGACCGGCCTTGACGAACATTGGCATTGTCAGCCAAAAACACCTGCGATTCATCTTATGTATTACTCCGTAGACTTCTTTGAGCGAGAGCCCATATCGGGTGGCATAGGATACGCAGGGGCCAAGAGCCAGAAGTGAAAAGACGTAGAACCAGTTGCTGGCGGTCTGGCAAAACCGCCAACGCATCAAAATAAAACTAACTGAATGAATGATGGGTCAGATGGTTGGGACTAGAGGCGGGCAGGCCGCTTGATCTGCAGCGGCATGCATGAGCAAGCGAGAGAACAAGGAGGCCGCAATAGAGGATCGCACGCTGCAGGCATCGAGTGGATGGACAGGTGGCCGTTGGATGCATGAGCTGCAGAGACAGCGTCGTCTCCCCGCTTTGATTGATGAATGAGGGAGGCTGCGCCGACCTCGTCCATCGGAAGTCTGAGGCCCGGCTATTGGCGTGGATGCGGTTCTCACCAACGAAAGCACTGAAGACGTGTGCGTTTTGTGATGGAGAGAATCCTCCTTTTGAGGCTCTGAGCGTCATTTCCGGTTAGTGTTATCAGCAGCGTTGGATGATTCGGCTTGAAGTTAAAGGTGCCACTGGAAGAAAGTGCCGTCGCATCCTCATCCAACTGCCATCAGCGTTGGGGACTGGACCCTGGACCTTTCTTTGCCTACCAATTGTTGCTGTTAATAACTCAAGGCACAAGCCAGACTTGGACAGTTCTGCAGTGCAAGGTCACGAGCGGCGGACAAGGTTTGAGCTGCGAGATTGAACTCTCCGGGCGTCTCCTTTTTTGCCTCGCAATAGTGTTAATCTGAGTTATCAGTACGAATGAAGTCGGGCAAATTCCCCAGGCGTGGTGAGACCCGAAATTGAAGCCGTTGACCAGCCGCCGATGGCCAGAATGAGCGTCTGGACAATGGCACGAATACCTACAGAGTCGAGGAGGAATAGGGCTAGCTAGTAGTGGCGATCGACGGGGCCCGTTGCTTTGAGATGTTTCATCCTTGCTTGTCTCCGCTAAATGATTTGTTCGAGAAGGCCTGGAAGATACTGTGTTTGGTCCCCTATCCGTACACTTTGTGGCTGCGGTCTGGAAGCTCGGAGCTGCGTTCGCCATGGTCGAGCGACTTACAGCCAGGGAGGGAGGGGAAGAACAAGAGGGTTGCAGCAGACTGTGATTTTCGAAACCGCTTTGAGGATCCAGAGGTTGAGCGATGAGGACTTCCCGAACTGATAGTGCGCTTGGTTTGGTTTCCAAGCATAGCCAGCACCTGAGCAGGACTGACGGCCAATATGGTATGATCCATGCCCTTAGCATCAACTTTTCTCGCTTTTCGATCCTTTCGGGCCTGCTTTCGTAGGCGGTTTTGTGTTGTCGTATCTGTGGTCGCCGATCTTCTCGGCCGGCAGCCGACACGGTATCTCGCATTGTCCGGCAGGCGGTATTCTTCCCGTGATAGACAGTTGAAATGGCACGGCCGCCCGAGAGTTTTGCAGTTTTGCAATTCAACAGCGCCGATCGTACACCAACCAGTCGCAGGCTCTGATGCTAGGTTGTATTTAATTCCTTATTATTGGCGCTGTTAATAAGACCTCAAGCACGGACATGGCAAGGGCAGTCGATGGTCCACTGGCGCCCGCGCAAAGTTAACGGCGCAGACGGCACCGTATGTCGGAGCCACGTCCGATGTGAGAAACTGAGAATTTCTATGAAGGCTGGGGCGGTGACGGCTGCTGCCCAAGAAGGTTTGGTCGATGTACCGAATTCGTATCGTGATAGGGCTAAGAAGGCACCACTAGGTGAAAACGCATTAGGTGCAAAAGAAGATTGACGACTCGTCATTTTCTTATGAGACTAGGTCTCGGGGTAGACCACTAGTATGTCTCTGATTAGCGCTGCTTGGGTATGTCGGGCATCCATCATTCCAATCGAGAAACACGAAGAGGAGCCCTGAGGCTTTTGTGAAGACTGCTTGAGCCCTGAGCAGCAAGGCAAGGCAAGGCAAGGCAAGGATGTCATGCGCCAGAGCCGATGCCTTTGTGTTGTCTCCAGAGACGGCTGATGGCGTTGCCCTCCTCATCAGAAAGGGCTGCGACTCGGCGGGGGAACAGGACGCGGACTCTGGGCGTCTGGTGTAGGTAGTGCAAGCAACGGCCGTAAACCTCCTCGACGTCGGGGGCGTCGCATGGTAAGTATCTTGTGGGTGATGGCCGGGTGGTCAGTCAGGTACATAGGCGGCCGGAGGAGGCGCTTTTCTGACTCTGCCACTTCCGTGCCGCACTTTGCATGTTGCCGCAAGACGGTGCAGCTGCATGTCAGTGCTAGGCCGCCGGGGCTTGGCCATCCGTGGCCGTACACCAACGCCTCGATCGAAATCGGAAAGGTTGAGATAAGGTCAAGTACGTAACGTTGTGTCAGCCAGTCTGTGGAGAGCCGCTGTCTTATGTGAGGAGAAGTGTCCCTTCACACCGTTTTCAACAAGCAATTGAGAGTTGGATTTCTTGCTGTGATTTTGGCCAATTGATGGCTGCACTGAGAACGACTGACTCATAGTGACGAGACCCCCTCATCGCTGTGATCAATGTGCAGTTCATCCGCGCCGATGAAAGATAGATCTCAGCTCCATGTTGTAAAAGCCTATGGTGGTTTCGTAGAAAAAACATTCTGGCTTCTGCCAATGGCGAGATTGGCCGTACCTAGTTAGACTTTTGATAGACTTGTTGTGTGCGGGTGTGCGTACCTACTTCGAGCCCCACTGTCATAGGTAGTCCCTGGCGGCGAGACATTAGATTGAACGTCGACCGTTGAGCCCACTGCCTCATAACCGCCCTCACTAATACTCCATATTACTCCGTACAGGCAGCGTACATGGCTGGGGTCGGGATCTGCAGCTATTGTGTTCGCGAATACGTTCCATGCGACGTGCCAGCGTGCCCATCACTTCTGCCGCGTTGAAGCCATGTGGGACGGATAGAGCAAGCGATGCAGAACACCACACCAAAGTGATATTCACGCGGGACCACGTTCTGTTCCTGAAGCAATGGCGGCCAGTCATTGAACGATAGCTCAATACGCCCCCAGTGATGACGGCTGGTTTTCGCAGTGAGGGTACAGGAAGTGGTGGGAGACAGTGAAATAGATGTTGCTTTGAATCGATATTCTCGACTTCGAAGGATTTGACTTGGAGGGTTGAAGGCTAGTGTACTCCGTGGTACAGTAGCGTACTGGGTAAGGGCCAGTGAGTGGCGGCAGGCCCCGTCAGAACAGTAAAGCTCAAGATCTTCGCGCGGCGTGCGGCGTGCGGCCTGCAGGTGGATGGAGTCGCTAGTATTCATAGTGCCATGTACTATGGAGACGAGGCGGGCTTCAAAAGACGATGAGCCGCCATTCCCCCGTGTCAAGTCGTCGTCCAGTATCCGCTGGCAGACATGGAGAAGGAGATGGACATGGATGTCCAGGGTCCTGTTTTTGTTGTGACCGAGAATGGAGATTTCCGATTCTCCCTTGCATGTGTGGACAGTGTGGGTGACTGAGTGCGTTCGAAACGATCATCAGATCAAGCGTGAAGCGTCCATCAAGTGTATGTCGACGGGAGTGTGAGATGTCAGAGCTGAGAGATTGGAAGGTACATCCGAACCCCGGCACCCGTCTTTTTTGAAGCCGAAGCCGAAGCACTTCAACTTTGTAGGTCGTATTGTATTGTAATCTGATTATTCGAAAGCGAGGCAAAGAGAAGGGAGGGTGGACGTTGACGTTGACGAATCCAATGAGACGAGATGAAGATGGAATACTCCGTACGTACCTTGCCTTACACCGTTCGTGGGTACGTACTGCAGAATACTCCGTGTCCGTTCCTTCCATCTTGATTTTGAGATGCTGAGGCAGCAGGTGGTGGTGGTGGTGGTGGTGGGTGTGACCTGGAGGTGAGGTGTTTCCAGTCTGCGGTACAGACTCACAGAGTACGTACCGTCCGGTTTCTTCCCTACCTAGGTAAGTTGTGCGCTTCTTTCCTTCTATCCATCCTTCCACCATTCCTTCCCTTCCCTTCCCTTCCCTTCTCCTCCCCTTCCCGTCCGTTGTCCCCTTCCCATTTCTATCATCCTTCATCCATGGCTCCTTCTTCCTCACAGTGACAACAGTACCCCCGTGAGATCCCCCTGTCTTGCGGAAAGAAGGTACGGGCATGGGTACGTACCGCCGATATGCTGACACCACGCCCCTGGTGTGGAGTCTCCGTGTGTTCTCTTGGCCCTTGCCCGGCCTGCCACCTCCTCACTCGCTCTCTCCCGTCTCCAGTCTCCAGCCCGATGCGATGCAGCGGTGGTCCTTCGTTGCCCTCATCCGTCCCTTCTCCTCATCCACCCCTCCCCCTGCTCTCTAACGATGGGACTCCACGTTGGCAGTACGTACCTCAAGACTCTGGTTCCATCTCAGGTCCTCTCCTCCCCTCCTCCTCTTCTCCTGCTTTTTTGCACTGGCTGCATTTGCTTTGCATCCTCTCTGCATCGCTCTCGCATACTCCGTACACACACCTACTAAACACACGCATTCTGGCACACATAACAAGTACAGTATACACAACACACATAGCAAACCTTACACAGAGAGAAACAGACGAATAACCGTACCTCTCTCTATTTGACGGCTGCCTTCTCTACCGCTCTTTCTCTCCCCTCTCCAATCTCCTCCTGAGCTGTTGAACAAAGTCCCTGGGTTCCCCCGTTTCCCGCCCTGCCACCCCACCATCCTTCATTCACATCGCACAACTCGGGGTTCCCTCTCTTCCTCATAATTGATGCTCCCTCTTCCATCTTGTCTCGTCTTTCTCTGTTCTTTGTGCATCATAACGTAGCCTTTGGGTGTCCCCCTCTCCACCATCTTCCGAAGCATCTTCCGAAGCAGATACACATCTGTGCCTCTGTCTTCTTGCAGAACCATCTGCCTACAAACCTCGCCACAAACCTCTATACGGCACAACATCCGCGCCATACCTCACAGATACACGGTAGTCTTTGTTTGAGACCCTCGATCCAGCCGTTGAGATCGAAAACACTACGAGTCTTCCCCCCTGCCGACTTCCCCCCTTCAGACTCCAGAGTAGCATCAAGCCGCCTCACCTCGACAAACAAGCCGCCGCCGAAATTCTCCTCTTCACCTTTCCCCTCCCAGCGCTAGCGGCTTCTGTTAGTGCCATTGAGTCCTTGACCCCCATACCTGGCCGCCAAGCATACGAAGGCATAGAAACGGTACATCCATCCACTTGGCCGCATTTCACACATGAGCGACACCGACCTAGCTCTCTTCTGATCCTCGTAGGCTTGTAGTACGGATACCCATACCTTAGCCTCTGTCCCCCCAAACTATCTTCCTTACCGACGCTTATTACCTGCCTATCCATCCACCGATCCATCATCCTTCATCATCCACATACCTTACTTTATATCTCACCTACCCTTTTCCACCCTCGTCCACATTTCCCATCAATCCGAGGCTTGGACACTTCCCGTGCAGATCTCGCCTCTGCTTCTAGTTGCCGATCACACTCGTCCAATTACGGCTCCTTTTCTACCGACGCCTTTAGCACAGCATTCCTCACCACCTATTTTACTGTCTGTCGCTTTCTGCCCGACTCACTTTTGCTACGTCTTTGCCGGCACGAGACCGCCGCTAGCCTCGATTCTGATTGCCGCTCAAGTCCAAGCGCAAGGCTTCTTTTTTACTCTTTGCTCTAGCATCGCCTGTTGTAGGAATCATCGACTATTGAGCATCTACAGACTTTGGAGATTGTCGCACCACCACACTCGCGCGAGAGAAGGATCTCTAGATACGCCAACGCTTGCTGGCGGACCATGCTTCACCCATAAGCGCGTCGATCTCTTCCTCTCTTCCCACCATTCCCTGTCGACGACTCTGCAACGCCGATCATCGCCCCAGAATCCACCAAAGAATCCCCTCAAAACCTGCTTCATTCGCTGCTACGTTCCATTGCTGGACAGCATCCCCATTCAAACCTGCCACACTTTCTACAACTAGACGTTGAGGGTCCCCAAACACTCAACGCCTAGTACTCGCTGTAGCAATCACGGCCAGCTCACAAAAGAACGAAGACCAAGACTTGGTCATGGACGCCCTCAAGAACATCGCCAACAATGTCCCCGATTGGCTCAATCGTCTCGACGAGCTTGGGGACCAAATAGACCAACGTCAAGTTGAGCTCGCTGCCCTTGGTGCAGACAGCTCGTCGCGATCAATCAAGAACCGCGGCTCAACCGAATCACTCAAGCCAAAGGACGAACCCGCCAATGCTATCCCTCCAACCGACGACGAATTGAATGCCGAAAAGGCCGACGCTCAACGAGCCACTGGCGCCAAGACACCTCCCCAAGACGAACCGACAAGCAACGATCAGCCCTCTAGCCCAAGCAGCGGCACGCCATCTGCCCTCAAGAAACAAACCGAGCAAGCAATGGCCCTGGCACAAGCTCGAGCTCGTGCTATAGTAGAGAAGAGACCCCGACCGAATTCCGTCCTTTCAGTTGAGGAAGGCGCGCCGATCAAGTACCGATCACGAAAACTGGTTATGGTCTACTACGACAGCTATGTGCAGCTCTTTTTTGAAGAGCTAGTCAAATTTGTGTCAGCTAGCCGCAACCTGATGCGCAAGGCCAAGATGGCAGCAAAGGTGGCACAGATTCGTCGCTTGGCGGAACAAGAACTACCCGAAGACGAAGACGGCGATAAGGCTGGCGATCTCCAGCCAGATACCAATACCAGTGCCTCCGACGCGCTGCCGTCCTTGCGGTACATGAGCACAAGGCGGATGGGACCCGGCGGTCGGAGGGGCCCTTCATTTACGAGAGCCGGACAGGCCGGCGGTGGTGGTGCAATGATGGGTGATGGGGGCCCGGATGCCTACGACGAGCTGGACAAGTGTCTTGAATACGTGCAAAATCAGTGCGAGCACGCGGCACACCAGTTCCTGCGTGATGGAGAGTGTTCAGAAGAAGTTGGCAACATTCAACGTCGGTTGGCGGAGACAAAGGAGCTAGCCCTGAAGGAGATGGAGCGAGTCCAGAAAGAAGAGCCCGAGCTGCTGAAGGCGGCCAGCGAGGCGAACAAGGTGCGGACTCTTCGACCAACGAGCATGCGGCGGGAGCTCACGGCCGCCAAGGACAGCAACCCACCCATCACACCTAGGAAGCTCGAGGTTGATGCAAAGATTGAGGCCGATACCAAGACTCCAGTTGCTAAGACGATCGAGGTGGACATGTCGAAGCCACTTGAGGCAGACGATGGGCCGATTGAGGCCGACAACGACGAGGGCATCGACGACATGGAAATCACCCTGCCGCCTCGGCTGAACTATCGATCTACGAGGGCGATGCGTGGCTAGACTCCATCATCGGATATTGCAACCCATTTACAAAAGGCATATTTCTGTTTTCTTTATTTTAATGAATGAAACGGCCTCACCTGGGGATAAGAGGAGCATTGACTGGGAGCCAACGAGAACCAAAACGGGGGCGCGGGGGGAGGGGGGTTGGTAGGCACGTGGACAGAAGAGGGTCAAAAGATTTGCCGCCGATGATATCAAAAAACAACATGCATAGCATAGCGTCTGCTTCTTCACCATCGCTCGAATTGCATAGGAGGTCGCTTGCGTCGCACATATTTGAACTGAGGAGGGATTCTTTCTGGAAAGAGAAAGAGATGGCGAGAGAGTTGGGTTTACTGTGAAGCACAAGGCGAGGGAATCACATTTTATTTTACTGTCTTTAATAGTACGGAGAAGAGGACGGGCCTCGAGTCAACCGTCTCGGGTACAGCAGCAGCAGCAGCAGCAGCAGCAGCAGCAGTGTCTAGCTGACCTGCCGAGTCAATCGAAAGGTTTCTTGCATCATGATGATGTCTGCTTGTTGAGTTCGTGCCCTGTATGCCAGTCTATTGATGTATTATTCCATACTCTACTCCGTAGAGTAAGTGCGTATTCGTCATCCATACGTGAAAGGCACTCCCGGTATGCCTCATCCCATCTCTCCGTTCTCTCGTTCCTTCTCAAGATGATTATACCTCATGGTACAGCAGATAATTGAGGCGGGCGGATAACCTCTCATTCACACGACTGGAGCCAAGTCTTTATGACATTTCCCTTCTCAGCATACTATGTTTCTTGCCGAAACGTTTTCCTCGTGGCGGCCACGAGGATTCCGGCGCCCTTGATCCCGCCGTCATGGCAAGGGCTCAGGACGATTCTCACCGGCAGAGGCGACTGTGATTCCGGCGCGCCCGCAGAGTATTCTAGCTTCACGATCTTGTCCAAAAAGTCTTGTGTGTCGGCGAGGTAATCTTGGAAATGGGAGATGCAGCCACCCGTGTAACCGACACCTAGCTCCATACTAGGAGGAATGCCTTGCTTCCGCTGCTGGTGGTGGTGATCGGGTTGGTGGTTTTCGTCTTGATGATGATGGTGGTGGCCCTTTGGGACAGGAGGTGGTACGTCTTCTGCGAATTGTAAGAGGGCGAAGGTGGCGGCTGCGACGATGCCTGCGGCACGGATCTCGATTGCTTTTGCGATGTGGTAGAGGGCTGCCGCGATTGTTGGTGTCCATTGGAAGGGGGTGGATGGTCCCGTTCCTGCTTCTATCTCTCCTACTGGGAACTGCTTTTCCACCATCGACTGTAGAGGGGACGGGTCGGAAGGATTGTCATCGGCAGGTTTAAAGTGGCTCAGGAACGTCGTCGTCAGCGCGTACCTCGTGAGCAAGCCTTCTGGTAATGAGGATTCGTCGAAGCCAAGAACGGTACGGAGGTAGTCAACTAGAACGAGGCGACCCAGCTCGCCGAGATAGCGGCCGGCCGTCATGTATTCCAGGGGCTGGAAGCCAGTAATCTCGCCCGGTCCGACGAGGGCTTCGTCAAGGGCTGTGTCCCATGCTGTGATGAAGCCCAGTTCGCGTAGGGGTGGAGCCGTACCGCGGATGCTCCATTCCGTGTTCACGGCGATACGAATGTGGCCGGCGGGTTCGCCAGGGAGGGTACTCACGGCTTCGGGCCATTTTCCGGGGCCTAGGGCGGTGAGAGGAAGGGAAATGGTGGCATTGCAGCCTGTACCGACGATGAGGCCCATGCTTGCCTTTTTGATAATGAGGGACGGTGACTTGGATTCAGACTTTGATTTTGTCTTGGGACTGGACTTGAACTCGTCAAATAGATAGATGAAGGTGATTAGTGTTGAGACGGAGTCGTTTGATATAGCGGCGGCGTGGATGGGGGGCAGAGGGCTGCTGTGGATTCCGTTGGATTGGGCATTGCGAGCTTTGTCGTAGCCCCTGATGAGCAAAGGACCTAGCGTTGCGTAGCCTTTTATACTGAAGCCTTTGCCCATTGTCATGATTTGCGCTTCGGCAATAGAGCGCTGAATCATGGGGAAGCTGAAAGTGATACCCATGGGAATGGACTCATCATCATCGGGCAGGAGGGACTCCTTGCGGGCATTGCGGACGACGGATGCAATACGGGCGCCAATCCAATCGAAGAGGAGCTGGGGATCCCCTTTGGCATCTGCTTTGACGCGATCGTCTATGGGCCATGCTTCCTCTTTGAGTTTGAGGGTTGATGAGGATGAGGCCCCATTGGGCTTGGGCTTGGATGAGGTTGTCTTGTTGGTGTCTGTGGAGTATTTGCGCCCGAGCTCGACGAGGCCTACCCTCAGATTCGTTCCGCCGCTGACGTGGAGGTTAGCGATTTGATTCATTCTTGAGAGAAGCCTTGCAACATGGCGAGATGCGCATTGAGGGAGACGGTTGGAAGAGCTTGTTTGGGGAGGGCGCAGGCAACGTACATGTCGATGGCCAAGTGTCTATAATGCGTCGTTAGCTTCAGTATCAAAGATGGCAATCCACACACCAATTTCATCACAACTTTCCACTACTCCGGGTAATTTGAGAGGGTTCTCTAAAAGAGATGACTGGCATCTCAGGAAGTTGGGCGGAGTTGAGAAAGAATCGAGGGGTTAAAGGAGGGAACCATCATACCTTCCACGACCTTCCTGGCTGACATGTCGTAAGATGGACTCTGAGATGGGCGTGGAGAGGAACTGATCCTGGGCGTGAAGGGCGAGGTCTTTGAAATTGGACAAGAAAAGGCTGGACAGTGTATGAATCTTGTGGGCATCGACCTGGAGTGGCTGCAGGAAGTGCTGCAGGGTAGAGCCGGGATCCATGTCGTTTGTGCTCAAACGCGGGGGTCGGTGGTGAGGCGTGAGTGAGGCGCGAGGCGACGAGGCGATGAGGCTGTTTCCTACGTTTGTGTGTCTGTATAATGATCTGTAGTTTTGTCTACTGTCTATGTCACTCTGCAGCCCTTGCTTTGTTTCGCCGGGTCAAAGGCCGGTTGCTTTGCTGGACGGGTGTTCGTTTGCGGATTAGGTAGGTATGCTCGCTGGGGTGGCTGAGATAAAGCTTCACAGGCAGAGAGTGGAAAATGGCTTCGTTGTCGGGAATAAAGAAATCTAAAAGTTGAATCTGACGTTTGAAGTTGCGTAATGTGTGGAAAAGGAGATGGGAGAATGACAATATGGAGCATTGAGTATGGAGCAGGGCACGTTACACTCAGCTGAGATGCGCCTGCTCCATCATCCACACCTGATGTCCTTGCCGTTGTAGCTCAGCCCAGAACAGGAAGGGGAGAGGTCCTCTCCTCAGTGGAAACTTGAAAGCAACAGCGGGCCACTGAGTCACTTCCTCCAGATAGGTACATATGACATGAAGCTGCACGGGTACTTTATTCAGGTACCGTTACCATCTCATACTTGCTTGACATATTTCATACATTCAGCATCTCTTCTTGTGGTTTCTACGAATAAGTGAGAGGTTTTTTACTGTTCAGTGGACACAAATAAGGTCTGATGAGGTCAGATGGGTAGGTACAGTCGAGGGGCAGAAGTACCTCGCACTGTTACATCAGCGCCAATGGACCCTCCCGCACCTGACGATGGAATGCAACAGCTGATAAGATAAGGCAGTGAGGAGCTGACGGGACGGGAGGTTCGCCAGGAACAGGAAGCCCCCCGCTGTTGCCCGTTGATGCTGATGGCGTGCCGCTGGACGCGGAGCTTACAAGGTGGAGATATAAGAGTACTTTGGCATTACGCTACACTTCACTGTAATCTCATGTACTCTGATAATCTCATCCAGCGTTTCCCCATCCAGCTAGCGTCGACGTTCCACCAACGTCCGCTCCGTCGTTGCTAAGGGTCTCTCTGTAGAGATCCTAGACTCCTATTGGCTGAAGAGTGCATTGTGCATTGCGCGCATCCTGCGTCTCTGTCGCAATCTCACAGACACACATACATCAGTGCCAGTGCCAGTGCACCACCACCACCACCACCACCACCACCCCTCGCGACGTGATCCTGTCATTAGTAAACTTTGCTTCGGGGGGACCTCTCGAACATCTGCAGCTCCTCTTCTCCAAATGGGGGCGCATCGAGGCTGTTCAGAACACCGCTCCGTCTACCGTCAACAGCGCCAAGAAGAAGCTCGATCCCAATCTACTATCGACCCGACGACTACGACTACGACTACTCCCGCATCCAAAACTCCTTCTCCGTACCGATACCCCGAGTCCGAATACCCCGTTGTCATGGACGAAAAGCGAGACTATTACGGATACCGCACATTGACACCTCCTCCCTACCCGGCCATGTCTGCGCGGATGACCCGGAGAAGGGGCATCTTGCCCGCCCTGGCTATGGCTGTCTTGTTCGCCTACTCTCTGTGGAATTACCTGCGCCATCCTTTGAGCAGCAGCACTAGCAGCAGCAATACTCGCATCGTGCCTCAGGAGCCGCCGGTCGAGGTTGCCAAGAGCTTGGTGCCTTTGGAGGCGCACATTATGAGCAAGTGTCCGGATGCGAGGGTACGCAATACTCCATGTCGAGATGACATTTCTATGATTGAGGAGAGGATGCTAATGCCATCCATGTTTAGGACTGCTTGAGAGATTTGGTTCTGCCTACCATGGTCAAGTCCCTCGACAAGGTCAACTTTACCCTTTCATATATCGGCACGTAAGTAATCACTCTCCTTTGAGGCTCTCTGGTGCTCGACGAGACTGACTGACGATACCACTATCCAGACCGACCGAGAACGACGGCGTAGACTGCAAGCACGGCCCTGCTGAGTGTATGTTTGCTCTTGCATAAAACACAAACCGCACTACATGTGAATGCTAACCTCGACGACAGGCATGGGAAACATTATTGAGCTTTGCGCCATCCACCTCTACCCCGATCCCAAGATCAATCTCGGATTCACCATGTGTCTTACCCGCGAATACAGTGCCATCCCTGACCGTACTGTGGTCGAGGACTGCGCTCTGGAACACGCCATTGACATCAAGGCCCTTGACGACTGTGCTACCCAGGACGATGGTGGCTTCGGCGTTGGTATGCTGCGTGACAGCGTCCGCCGGAGTAAGGATGTAAGTCTTACCCACATTTCCCTCCTATCCAAGGTAATCTATGTCTAATCAACTGTATAGGCTGGCGTCACCAAGAGCTGCACCGTCCGTCTCAACGAGGAGATTTACTGCATCCGGGACGGCGGCGAGTGGAAGGACTGCCCACACGGTGCCGGCCCTAACGATCTTGTCATCGCTATTGAGAAGCTGTACCGTTCTGCTTAGAGTTCTTGAGGGGCTCGTACACCTCTGTCCATAGCTCGCTGGCTTCGCCAAGTGTGTAACTTAGTGCAATACCATCCATACCCGCCTCCTCATCTCCCCTCATGATCTCGAGCGTCTCCACGATGCTGTCGAGACCAACCGCCTTGCCAACCGCCTGCGTCGCGCCGGCCTCCAGCTGCACGTGTACAATGTGAATGTGGAAGTGGTAGTACGTCGGCTGGTAGTGGACGTAGAGCTTGAGCTGGTCGATCTCAATGTCGGGGTACTGCTTCACCGTCGCAGCCAGCAGCTTGGCCTTCATGTGCTGCAGCCAGGGGATGTGCTTCTTGCGGAGGTCACGCAGGGACCAGATGTCGCGGCGCTCGACGAGAGCCAGCAGGTGGAGGCCCTCGATCGTCTTGCGGTCCCAGTTGAGGTCCGGGATGAGCAGGAACCCTTCGTCGCCTTGGGTTCCGAGCTCGGTGCGGTAGATTACGTCTTCGACTTCGGTGCGGCCTTCGATGATGTTGAAGACCCAGTCCAGCCGGCCGTCGCCGCGCTTGCGTTGCATGTAGGGGCGGATGTGGGAGGCGTAGAGCTCTGGCGTCTCTGTGACGAAGCGGACGCCTTGTTTGCTGTATTTCTTGATGTGGGCGGCGGTGCAGGGGTAGATTAGGTTTATTTTGAGGTCGGCGAGGGAGGTGTCGGTGGAGGTGGAGGAGGTGTTGGCGAGGTACCAGTGGTAGATGTCGTTTGCGCCTAGGTTCGTGATGGAGGAGAGGGTTGTTGGGGTTGCGGCTAGGTAGGAGGGGTCGGCTGGGAAGGGGGCGCGTTCGAGGATTAGTAGTGCTGGGTTGGAGTCGATTGTTCCTAGAAGAGAGGTGCGGCGGCCTGCTTGGTCTGGTGAGGGTATCGTCAGTGTTGGAGCCCGGGAGTTGGCGGTGGCGGTGTGGCTAGATCATACCTTGATTGAGCACGCGATCGAGCTTGAATTTAGGAATTAACGCCTCGGCGTTTGCTTTAACGTCTGCCATGGTGTCGATTGGGAGTTTGAGCGGAACCTTCGAAATTGGATTGTACCTTATCGTGAGGCGAGGAAGTTTACGCAGCGGGCTGGACGGGACGGGAGTTGACGATGGAAAAAAATGGCGGGATTGGCACCCGGGTTGATGTGGCCGAGTGGCAGGAGTACTCCATACACCGCAGCAGGTCCTGACCCCGCGACGGGCTACCCCGCGGTGGGGCACCAGCTCCTGCCATTGTCGCCGATGCTCGTCGTCCGCTGTCCCTGCCTCCGTCCAGTGTCGATAATTTGGGAGGAAGGTGCAGAATATCCGTACCCTGATGGCTTTGATAATCCGACTCAATTCTTTCCAGTCATCTCATCACTCCATGATCACTTCATCCTTTCGACATGCGATGTTTGCTACACTCGGCTCCTTGGGCGGCACACTGCGAAACCAACAGCTAACACAAATCCATACAAGCCACGGATATCAGATTTGCCTAACAATGAGATACGATGACGTACGGCTGCATACTATGTCTTGTCGTTTTTGTTTTGTCCAGGTATTCAGATACCACCTCTGAGATGTGCTCAGTGTCAAAGCTGACGTGTAAATCCAGGTGCCACAGCCTGCTTGACCCGGGATCGAAGATTGAAGCACAGCCCGTCCTAAGCCGTCCCGGAGCTCAAGTCTATCCGACTCCTTTCCCAAGTCCCGGTCCCGGACCTGGATTCAACACAGCCGTGGACAGTGGTGGAGACGACATATCAATCTCATTCTTTGGGCGGACACATTCGATGACTTTGAGGTACAGTGTCATCTTGCACTGACCACGTAGTACTTCGTTTGATGAATTCGAACAGATTGCGATCGAGAAAGGAGGACAGGACAAGTCATATCGCCGCGGTTTCGGCGTTTTCGCGTCGGGAAATTCGCGCCTTACTCTCGGCGGCGACGGCGCAGCGCGACGAAACAGCACAAATCGCTCGCCGGCTTGTCAACCTCCCACACTATTCAAGGCGCACTGCTTGGCGGTTCGACGCCGTATAACCCGGCAATATTCGCGCAACGAGCGCCACTACTGCGTTCAACATTGTTGGTTATGACAGTGACGATGCGTCGAATTACCTCCACAGCGGCAGAAGGACCGCAGCACTGAGACCACCGATACCCGCAAGAACAGAGTTCAGGGTCGAAAGACGAGAGTCATTAGCGGAGCAATCCACCCCAGCGCGGGCCTGTCCGCCGCCAATTGCTGCATCATGAGAGTCTATCGACCGGAGGGTCGGCGTTGCAAACCCGCCGAACTCTATTCGCCCGCTCCGGTTGCAACTCCCCGGCCTCTGGATCACGACTCAAACACTTTTGGTTCCCAGGTCGTGGCATTGTCGATTAAACGACAAGTGTCCTCCACCAACATGCATAGGCTTCGGGGAATTGTTCAAAAGTGCGTCGCGGCTTGGAAAGGCGCCCGAGAGCAATTACAAGCACCCCCGCAAGAGTTGAATGACACCGCAGGCAGGCAGGCAGCACAATGCGAGCAAGAGACATTTTTGCGGCGGCCAAATTTGATGTCTCAGACCTTAGCCACTGGGTGTACTCGTATGTCAGCCACTTCCCACGCACCATCAGCCCTAGTGTAGCTGGGAGACACCAGGCACTTTACACAGAAGCTAAGCCTGTCACGAAAGGTTTTCTGTCTCTGTAAAGTCCTTGGTACAATCGCTGCTTATGTGAGTAGGTAGCTATGCGATTTGGGCCGTAGATGCGCGTCCCAACCAACAGTTTCAAATAGGACAGGCATTTCCAACCAACCGCTGCGGGCAAAGATCCTTCGTTTCGTGCCGCTATCCGTACCAACTAATGTACTTGAAAACCGGGGGGAGACACACCAAGTAGCGTCGATAAGTGGCCAAACATTGAGGGGCTCCAAGTACGAATACCTTAGTTGGACTCGTCCTAAAGGTTACGAGCACCTCGCGCATCTCTATCCAATACCCCTGGCGCTGTATCCGGACCAACGTACATGTCGACCCGCCCAACCCCATACCATCGTAATCATCCTCTTAAAAGCCAGCTTTTGATCATCTTTTCGTCCACATCTCTCACAATTCCCTGCTCACTCCTGTTGCTAGCGTTTCCACATGCCCAGCGTTCTGGGTTGACAAGAAGCCGCCACGATACTACTAGAAACCGAAAGGCCGTCGGCCATTAGCCATTAAGATCATCGCTAGGGATCATTAGAGACGGTGGGAATTCGCCGAGTTGTTCCACAGCTCCACACGCATCTCCCTTCTCTACCTCTCCACCCTGCAACAACTCCGGAATATTACTCTACCCTTGACACGGGCTCGAACTAGACTCGACTTGAGTCTTGGACGTCTTCTCGAAGTACAAATTGGACGTTGTCCCCTCGTTCTCGTCCCACCTACCCAGAGTCACCCCCCGTATCCCAAATCATACGACGTCAACCACTGTCAACATGGCGACCAAAGAGGAGGTGCCTATCCCCGAACCAAGAGGTCTCCCCTTCTTAGGACACATTGCCGAGTTCAATCCTGAGAATCCATTGAACGACCTACATCGTTTGGCTGATACATATGGTAAGCCCATTCACTTTCTTTCAAGGCGTGTCTCCATCACTCCAACTCAAGTTTGCTGAAACCATACTTCCAGGCGAGGTTTACCGGCTACGCATGCCAGGAATGACTGTAGTCTTCGTATCTACAAACGCCCTTGTCAACGAAGTGTGCGATGAGACTCGCTTCCAAAAGTCCTTGAACAATGTCCTTCGCGTAAGAAAGACCCAGAGTCCCCGGACAGCAAGCAAGGCTAATGGTCCTCACAGGAAGTCAGACACATCGCCAACGATGGTCTCTTCACCGTAAGAATCCCCTCTATACCCACAGCAACATTCTTGCTAACGAACTTCCAGGCCAAACCAGAGGAACCCAACTGGGGCATCGCGCACAGAATCCTTATCCCAGCTTTCGGTCCCGTCACCATCCGCGGCATGTTTGACGAGATGGCCGACGTTGCCTCCCAAATGGCCATGAAATGGGCCCGCCACGGAAGCCAGACCCCGATTCGGGTCACTGACGACTTCACTCGGCTGACCCTCGACACAATTGCGCTCTGCTCAATGGACTTCCGCTTCAACTCGTACTACCGCGAGGAACTCCACCCCTTCATCAACGCCATGGGCGACGCTCTCACAGAATGCGGCAACAGGGACAAGAGACCAGCCTTTGCCAACTACTTCTTCCGGAGCACGGAGCAAAAGTTCTTTGCCGACATTGAGCTGTTACGTAAAACGGCCAGAGAAGTTCTTGAATCACGCAAGGCAAACCCATCGGATAGAAAGGACCTGTTGTCTGCGATGCTGAACGGCGTGGACCCTAAGACGGGCCAGAAGATGACCGATGCTAGCATCATTGATAACCTGATTACGTTTCTTATTGCTGGCCATGAGACAACCTCCGGCATGCTGTCTTTTGCATTCTTCGAGCTTCTGCGCCAACCAGCGGCATACCGAAAAGCCCAGCAGGAAGTTGACGATGTCATTGGGCAAGCCCCTATCACGATAGACCACCTTTCAAAGCTGCCTTATTTAAATGCCGTAAGTCTCGACGGCTCTATACACGATCCTTTAAGACAATCACACTGACATTCCGACCTGCTAGGTTCTCCGCGAGACTCTCCGTCTTTGCGCCACGATCCCGGCTTTTGCCGTTGAAGCTAAGGAAGACACCCTCATCGGCGGCAAATACCCAGTCAAGAAGGGCGAATCCATTGCCTGCCTGCTCGGCAAATCCCAACTTGACCCAATCGTCTACGGCGACGATGCCGGCGAGTTCAAGCCCGAGAGAATGCTGGACGAAAACTTTGAGCGAACCCAGAAGGAATTCCCAAACTCGTGGAAACCCTTTGGCAACGGTATGCGCGCTTGTATCGGCCGACCATTCGCCTGGCAAGAGGCTCTGCTCGCCACAGCCATGCTGCTGCAAAACTTCAATTTTACCATGGATGACCCGAATTACCAGCTCAAGATCTCCGAGTCCCTAACAATCAAGCCAAAAGATTTCTATATGCGCGCGACTCTGCGGCACGGCATGAGTCCTACAGAGCTAGAGCACAAACTCGCGGGTAGGGGACCGATTAAGACCAAGCTGGCTCATCGGCCCTCGCCATCAGCTCGGGCGAACGGTGAACAGACCAACGGAAACAAGGCCTCCGAACGAAGCGGGAGACCCATTAGCATCTACTATGGCTCCAACAGTGGCACCTGTGAGGCCCTTGCCCAGCGCCTTGCGACCGACGCGAGTTCCCACGGATTCGATGCCACGGTCGTCGAGCCTCTTGATACCGCCCGCGAAAATCTCGTCAAAAATCAGCCCGTGGTCATCATCACTGCTTCATACGAAGGCCAGCCACCAGATAACGCAGCCCATTTCGTCGCCTGGCTCGAGAGCCTGAAGGACCAGGAGCTGCAGGATGTCCCCTATGCCGTCTTTGGCTGTGGTCACCATGACTGGGTGCAAACCTTCCACCGCATCCCACATCTGGTTGATACCACCATGGAGGAGCATGGAGGCAGCAGGCTCGTTCCCATGGGTCTTACCGACGCAGCCGAGCGAGACATGTTTTCCGACTTTGAAGTCTGGGAAGACGAAATCCTGTGGCCGGCTCTTGCTGAAAAGTACGAAGTGAACGAGGCACAGGACGGCAGTGGCTTGCAATCCGGCCTCGCCGTGCAGATCTCCAACCCGCGCACATCTACGCTGCGGTCCGATGTCCAGGAGGCTGTCGTTATGGAGGAGAAGATGCTGACTTCGCCTGGTGAACCCGAGAAGAGACACATGGATATCCAGCTCCCGTCAAATATGACGTACAGGTCGGGAGACTATCTCGCGGTGTTGCCCTTGAACCCACGCAGCAATGTCGAGAGAGTATTTAGGAGGTTCCAGCTAGCGTGGGATGCGTGCCTCACCATCTCTGGCGATAAGAGGACTGCCTTGCCAGTCAACCAGACGATTTCTGCCTTGAATATTCTCAGCGCGTATGTAGAGCTCGCGCAGCCAGCGACGAAGCGGAATATTCTGTCTCTGATGGAAGCGACCCAAGATGATGACACCATCAAGAAGCTGGAGCAGCTCGCCGGCGATGAGTATCAAGAGGAAATCACCCAAAAGCGGGTTACCGTCCTAGATCTCCTGGAGAGATTCCCGTCCATCGCGCTGCCTATCGGCGCGTTTCTCGCCATGCTCCCTCCCATGCGTGTTCGCCAATAGTATGTTCTCTCTGCTTCTCTCTTCCGAAACACATATCAGCTAACTTCTTGATCCCTTCAGCTCAATTTCTTCCTCTCCACTCCGCAACCCCTCTCAAGCAACTTTAACCTACTCCGTCCTCGACTCGCCATCCTTATCGGGCCAAGGCCGCCACGTCGGCGTAGCAACAAGCTACCTCGCCGCTCTCAAGAAGGGCGACAAGCTGCATGTCGCCGTCCGGCCCTCACATGCCGCATTCCACCTGCCTCGCGACCCGGAAAACACCCCGCTGATTCTCGTCGCCGCTGGGTCCGGCATCGCACCCTTCCGCGGTTTCGTACAAGAGCGCGCGGCGATGCTGGCTGCGGGACGGACGCTTGCGCCTGCTTTGCTGTTCTACGGATGCCGAAGACCGGGCGCAGATGATTTGTACCGCGAGGAGTTCGATGCCTGGGAGAAGATGGGTGCTGTTTCTGTTCGGAGGGCGTATTCTCGCGCTACTTCGCAAGGGGAAGGGGAAGGACAGGGTGGAGGTTGTCGGTATGTGCAGGACAGAATGTACCGCGACAAGAAGGATGTATCGGAGCTGTGGGCTCGCGGGGCCAAGCTGTTTGTGTGCGGGACGAGGAGTGTGGGGAAGGCGGTTGAGGAGGCTTGCGTGAGGGTCATTCTGGAGTCTGCGAAGGAGGGCAAGGGTGAGGGACTTGCTGAGTTGAGGGATTTGGATTATGAAGGGGCGAAGAAGTGGTTTGAGGGGATTCGGAATGAGAGGTATGCTACGGATGTATTTGACTAAAGGGGTTCCTTGATGGGTAGGGACTTGATTTGATGGGCTGGAAGGGGTTTGTGTTGAGTTTAGGATACCACTCCCCTCTGAGTGTTTGAAATCACATTTACGTTTAAACGTTAGAACAAGCAGGCATGTCTCATTACTGCACGGGCCAATAATTGGGGGTTTTATCATTGCCCGTTATCTCGTGATGGTTCCTTGTGAGGATACAAGTCTTTGGGTACATACTCATTACTGGTAGTTATCAGGCATGAACGGATCCAATCTAGCCTGAGTATTTACATGACAATGGCCACCCAAGATTCAGCAATCTGAAGACATGTCTGTCTAACAAATCTTTCCAATGCCAGTCTGAAGTTCAGAAACTAACCTTCCAACAGGTCAAGGCTCAGACGAAGAGTCAACCAACATGTCCACCTTCTCCATCATCCATACAGCAAGAAGGGGTACGAGACCAGCCTCTTCCCCCCTTTTAAAGAAACAATCTTTCTTCAATCAAACAGAAATCTCCTCACGTTATCCTCCCCCAGATCCCACGTCCCCGTCAAAGGGTTCTTATCCATCGCCTTGGCAATCAACGCCCCCTGCTCGTCAACACACGCAGACCGATGCTGCAGCCGCCACCACTGCTCCTCGGGCGTGCCCTCCCTCGAGTTCGAAATCTCCAACATCTTGTTCCTCATCATCAGCGCGTAGAAAAACCGGCTGTCCCACAGCCCGTCGCGCCGCGGGTTCTCCCGCAGCAGCCGGATCGCCTCGTTGCGCAGCTCCGGCACCCGGCACCGCGTCCCCGCGAGGAACAGAGGCCAGGTGGGACCCATGTCCATGGTGAAGATCTCGCCGGGTAGGGAGGAGCGCTTTTGGTAGTCGAGCAGGCCGGCGGAGAGCTGGATGACTTCGCGGAAGCGCGGGGTGAGGCGGGCCACGCGCTCGTAGCTGCAGCCGAGGGGGGACTCGAGGCAGTTGGAGAGGGTGAGGTACTGGGCGCGGAGGTGCGCTGCTTGGCTGTAGGATCTCTCGTCCGAGGTCTTGGTCCTGCGGGCGGCGGTCCAGAGGGGTGCGAAGCCGGTTGCCCATCGTGCTAGGGCGTCTCTGAAGTCTTGCCAGCGCGAGGCGGTGTCCTCGGCTCCCGTAGCCGCGGATGAGGATGAGTATGAGGATGATTTGCTGACAGCCCCGGTTTTTAAGCGCTCGCTCTCTTCTAGTTGTCTCCGGATGCGCTCGTTGCACTCGGAGAGGAAGTCTTCGCTTAACCCTAGCTGGGTCACGCGGCAGACGATGTCTGAGGAGTGCGTCACGTAGTGCTGCGTCACATCCCACCATCGACGAGCTTCCTGGAGGCTACTAAAGATGGCGGGCATCTTGTGAATCGCGCTCTTCCTCCCCGGTCCTCCTTGGCAGCACCACGACTCAGACGAGTACGAGTCCTTCTTCTCTTCCGCGACGAGATCGCCCTCTACCTTCACGGGGCGCCTCTCCCGCCTTCGAAGCACACCGCAAGACCAAGACTGCTGGATAAGCCGCTGAAACACATGCAGCGCCTCCGTCTCGACGGCCTCGGCGCCAATAATGCTCTTATCCCGGCTCTTATCCTCCTCGCACCGGCGCAGCAGCTCATCCATCATCGTCTGCCCGCTATTGATGAGCGCAAACGCCGCCTTACGATCGCCGTGGAGCACCTCGAAGCAGACAAAGAGCAGGCAGCAGACGATGGCGGCCCGGAGGCTGCTGCTGCTGTTGGTCTCGTCGCGGGGCGCGGCGACGGCCTTGTGGACCTCGCGGATGGCGCGGCCGTAGTACGAGAGGGCGAGGCCGTAGTGGGGCCCGTTTGCGCCGAGCTGGGCGGGCGTGGTCGGCTTCAGGCTGTGGTGGAGGGCTTTGCCGATGCCGCCGACGGCCATGGCGGCGTACCGGACCGAGGCGTGCTGGTGGCTCATCTGCGGGATGGTCTCGGCCCATAGCTGCTCGTCGAAGAAGCCGCCGCCGAGGCGGTAGCGGCGGGAGAGCCAGTAGTCAAAGTATTGGCATTCAAAGACGTTGACGAAGAGGTTCTCTGTGGGTTCGAGTGGGAGGCTGATGTCGATTAGTTGAGATTGCGATCTGGGGCGGGCGTTTGCGACGAGCGGCTTCTTCTTGGAGACGCGAGCGACGGACGACGACGACGACGACGACGATGATGATGATGATGATGATGCTGCCTTGTTGGTGTTGTCTACGTCGTCTGAGCTAGGGGGTGAGGCCGAAGAGCTATTGGGAGAGTCGTATCCTTCACAGAACCCTTGCCATTTCACGCATCGCTTGCATGAGGGCTTCACTTCATCGCACTTTACGTGTCGGCGCCTGGGACCACAAAGCGTGAGAAGCTATTCCTGCTCTTTTTTTTCTCACTCTCACTCCGAGGAGGAATACTCACTTGCCTGTGAAGTTATTCTGATTAGCTACTATTTAAACATAGAAGAGAACTCTCAAAATATGGACCATGGTGACACCGGCTTACAAGTAATGCATCCCGTCCGGACCTTGTTGGCACTCGCCCGAGTCGCCCGTGGCCTTTTCTGTAAAGCAAACGTGAGAATCTGCGGCCTGTCATTGTTGCCTCCATTCCTGCTACAAATCAGAAAATCAAAAAATGTCAGCGCCCGAGGTCCTGTCCTCTCTCGTTTGCCACCAACCAGATCTGTGTGTTCGCCGCCCTGCATGTCGGGATGGGGGTGGGATCATACTTGGGGGCCGTTGGGTGGCCCGCTGGTTCGGTCCATGCCACACCAGGTGTCCGGGGCATCAGGAAGTTGATTTGGGTTCCGCCGTAGGTGCACGCAGACGAAGTCATTGTGGTTCGTTTTGTTCCTACTTTTCGAGAATAGAGAAGAAGAGATTTGCGAATCTTGGAAATTTGATTTTGGTAGGGCGAAACTCCCGTCTTTAAGAGTGAATTCCATACTATTAACAACAATTTTCCAAGGGAAAAGAAGAAGTTTGGGGGCCGGAAATGGCCCCCAACACATATTACAACAAGGTTGAATATTGTCCCTCTTCCATGTACCACAAGGACTTGCCCACCACCACCAAACCCATTCCTTCGCGTCTTTCGATTTGATCAGCCTTCTCGGAGTCAGATTCCCAAACAAGAGAAGCGCCCGTTAAGGCGGCACGATCAGAGACATTGGATTGGGTGCAGCCGGCGCTACTTCTGACGCCAGGGGATAGCAAAGGGACCACCAAGGGTGGGAAAGGGGGGTCACCACAGCCGAGTTACTGGCACACGGGACACACCCGGGATCCCGTCCAGAAGCCAACTGCCAGCCTTACCCGCCCTGCCTAATTCAAACATACCCACTTAGTCCGAGGTCCTACTGACGTGCCTGTCCAACGTCGTCCGAGAAGTGCGAGGACTGGACCGGGGGGGAAGAGACATCGTATGCAACCTGCATATCAAGCGTGTGTCTGCCTAGGGGACGTGTGTCTCTGAGGATCAGTCGTGGACTCTCTCACTGGTCCGCCTGTCAGCATAGAGGTGTGGTCTGTACGCCAGACCCTCCCTGCGTTGGAGCCAAAGATTTGATGGCGAGTCTACCGCGATCTTGGGTGGTCGATGACGACGGTGAGGCCTCTGGAGAAGTCTATGTCGATGTGCCACGATGATTCACGCTCAGCCCTAAAGAGCGGACTCTATGATGTCCGCTGCAGGCGGTGCAGCGTCTCTAATGCAGGAGTCCAGGAGAAGATACCGTCGTTGCGAACCAATCTCGAGATCGCATCATAACTCTCATCATGTGAGGTGTCTGCTACGCCTTCATTATTCGTACCATGCTAGGCAGCGTTGTCATCGACATTACCAATAGACGTTTCAGAAAGACATAGATGAGTCGAGGTGACGGAGGCTCATGATACCCTTCTGCCTTGCTAGTCATGAGCATGTACTTTATGGCCGAAGAAGATTGGTTAGAAAGAGAGTCTCGTTATTGATTCCAAAGAAATAAGCCGATGTCAATACATACGTCTCAGCCACTCATAAGGTTCGCCAGCGGGACTTTCTCGCAAAAACAAGAGCGCTCTAGGGACCCTGCCTGGCCTGCCACGCATTCGCGATCTTGGCGACGCCGTTCGCAGAGTTCTTGTGCGACACCAGACCTACTGTACCCTGAGCATCCGGGACCTTGGCGACTGATCTACAGGCGACTATCGATTGAAGACGGATACCTATCTCAACGGCTGCCAGTCGCTCGATGAGGATAATCTTCCAACCTCGCCTGGCAGATCATACCCACCCAGCATCCCAATCAATAGCGATCCAAAGACGCCTGACAGGTAGACACACATATATGAATGCAGCCCAGGTAATAGGATCGGGTAACACATCCAACACTTCCAATGCAGAGCTTCCTTGGCCTTGATCACAAAGTTCCTTAGAATCTCAAGAATCAGGACCAACATGGCGAGCCAGGGTCTCTTCGAAACCGCGAAACCCCTTGCAATCCCACCATGCGTGGTAAGGCTAGTCAAAAAGCCACTCCCACCACAGCACAACCGGAACGATAATAAGCTCTAGCAGGGGAGAGGGGGGTTTAATGTACGGGCCAAAAAAGCAAATCAGCAACAGCGCAAAAGTGCGTTGTACCGGAACGGCCGAGACTCGTGCAGGAGGAGACCAAACCTCTTTGAGCCAGCCGATCTGCCGTCCTACGGGCCTGCTTACGCCAAGCCCTTCCGGCCCACGAGACTCTCGAAACTCAACCGAAGAGTCGACAAGACTTTTGCAGCTTTTGCAGCTTTCTCGTAGAATAGCCATAGAGCGAACTGATCCATTCATCTTGATAACATCATTTCCTGGCCTTGTTTTGGATTCTCGTGTGTACGATACAGTGGGTGAGCAAGTGTGTCGTGGCTCTCTTATGCATGCTTTTGGTGTCGGTCGCTCGAATGCGCTTATTGCTACAATCACACTAGCACGATATTGACGACGACTTTGAACTTCACGTGTATGTAAGCTTGGTCCGGAACAACGGGCACCGTTGCCGCCCCGTTTGGAAACCATGAGCCCCGAAGTCTTAGTCCATTGCCCTTTCAACCACTATCAAGCCAAACCCCTATGTAGCTGAAACCCCATGTCGTAAACACATCGTGGAATGCAGATGCATGGGCGGATTGCGGCGCAGTACAGCGGCGACTCCGTTATCGGTACGTGAACACGAAAAAACGCGGGGGATAAGGGCTGTGTGTGTACTACGAGGTCATTTATGTAGGCGTACGGGATATGCGTGTCCGTAAGGTGTGTGTGGATGTGCGGTGTATGGTGTGACGTCTGACTACACACTTTACCGACGTACGGCTGACAAGCCTCACTTCCCGGCTGACCAACATCGCGTATGGTGGATACACCTACGTGCAGGAGGGACCCGACGAGGGCCAACTACGCAAGTCGTTTGAGCGAGACTGCACTTAGTCAAGCAAAGTCAAAATTGGCAACGATCTTGGTCATGACCGCCGGAAACCTGGGGTTCGAAACCCGCCAGGGCAGCGATAACGGGGAGGAGGGTGGGATCGACTGCTCGAGACTACCTCATGTACTGTGTAGTCTGGTGGTCAGCTTATCGAAAATCTGGACATCTTTGCCTTGACGTCGGTCAAAGTTCAGGCTAGCTCATTTCAACGACTTGAGCTCTCCTCTCGCCCTTCTTGGATGGGCTGACAGGGGTTGGGCAACTTTGGAATGACGTTCTTGTACCGGGCCCGACCTTCCGAGATGGAAAACGATGTGGAATCACCCGATGGAGGGCGTTGGGTTCAGTCAGATAAACAACTGCCCTGCAGACACCAGCGTGCGACGGTCGTGGCTAGTGTTGATAGAGGAGGCCTCGTATGAGACGTAAGAAGAGCCCCTCCTTGTGATGCCTGACTGGAAGGTCTACAAGGAAACAGACGCATACTTACTTGCACACCCGCTGCGGACTGCTTGCTCCCCATAGCATCAAGAGAGATCTTCCATCATCATCTCCTAGCAGAAGATAGCTTAGGTCCGATGATAACCTCATTTCGTGGCAGGATAGCTAACTTGCCCACGGAGAAAAGCTCGTGGAAGACTTATCCCTTGTGATTTGGGTCACTGGGCCATAGGTAGCTTGATTGCGATTCAAACTGCTTCCTGCATGGCTTTGATGACAGAATGTCAGGTCTCCCCTGGCCAAAATGGTAACGTATCTACTAGCTTGTCTGGCTTGATCAATTTCACACACACGGGGAGATTGATGTTTTGAGTCTTCGGAAACGTTTCCGTGGTTCCATTTTTAAGACTAATGCTACACAACCTCCATCTTCAGGCGCGCGAATGGCGGCAACGTGGAGGTACACCCGACTCCAATGTCTGTGTCGATCATGAGAACCAATCCTTGACCTTCCCGCCAAATGTCGTCGGCTTGGCCTTCTCTGGGGCCCACTCTGACTCGTGAAGACGGCCAGACCAGAGATCGATCTCGTGAGCGCGGACGAACTAAGCATAGTCAGTGGACTGCGCTTCAACTTGTGTGAACGAAGAGGAAAACATACCTTGGTCTTATGAACAATCTTCCACACGATGATGGGCACGATGAAGATGGGGATGCCGATATACGATGAGATAAAGTCCGAGGTCGACCAGTTACCAGCAAGGAAAACGGAGAAGCCAGCTACGAAGACGATAATGGTCGATCCAATGAAGCCGAACCAGGCAGCGAACGGCTGGAAAGGTGCCTTCCAGGGCAAAGTATCACGGCTGACACCTTGCACCTTCATCGCCTTGTGGAAGCGGATGTAGCAGAAGCAAAGCGTGGCCCACGCGATCAACCCAGCAACGGTACTCAAACTCAGCAACCAGTTGAACGCATCAGCGGCACCGCCGGAGCCGAGACTGAGATACGCCAACGGGCCAAACAACCACGCGGTGATAACAGCAACGTACGGCACGCCGTGCTTGGTCGTGCGGCCGAAGAACTGCGGCAGCTGGCGGTCCGTCGTCATGGCGACGATCATGCGGGAGCCGACCCAGCAGTACGAGTTACCCGCGCTCCAGGCGCTGACGAGGATGCAGGCGTTGACGATGGAGGGGAGGATGTTGATGCCGGCCTGGCGGATGGCGATGACCCAGGGGGAGGAGTTTGCGTTGCCCGAGTCGGAGACGAGGCCTTCTTCGCGGGGGTCGACGATCAGGGAGATGAGAAGGGCGCCGAGGACGTAGAAGAAGCCGATGCGCCATGTTACGCGGCGGGCGGCGTTGGGGATGGCTTTGTGGGGGTTGATTGATTCTGCGGCGCTGATGACGACTGTCTCGACCTGTTTTTGGTGTCAGTTTTTGTTCGCGAATCTTCTAGCTTCTCTGACTCTCTTCTCTTGAGGGGGAAAAGAGAGAGACTGCGGCAGGGGATAACATACACCAATGAAGGAGAAGGACGCGTTCACAAAAGCAGCGAGGAAGCCCAGGAAGTGACCAGTCGAACCGGTGATGCCGTTGTAATCAACCCAGGCACCTGGGTTATTCCAGTACCGGAAGCCAATGGCCTCGTGGTTGGGACCTCCGCCGGCGGTAATGATGATGGAGGTGAAGACTAGGCCGATGAAGCAGAGGACCTTGATGGAGCCGCCCACGACCTCGGTCTCGCCGTACCAGCGCACGCTGAGCAGATTACAGAAGAGGATAAGGGCGAGGGATATCGTGATGACGACCGCGGGCGTTATGTCTGTCCAGTACGATACCAGAATCGCAGCCGCCGAGGCTTCTGCGCCGATGGAGATTGTGTAGCAGTAGCCGTAGGAGATTGCGAGGGAGAAGCCGACGGCCGGGTCGATGAAGCGGGTTGCCCAGTGAGGGAATGAACCGGCGGTGGGAATCTGTAATCAAGAGTCAATTCGCCGTTACGCGTCATGACTGTGAGAGAGCGTCTGCTTTTGTCACGTACCAGCGTCGCAAGTTCTCCAATACTCTGCATCACACACCACAAAACGGCACCGACGATGATGTAGGCGAGCAGAAGACCAGCCGGGCCGGCCTTGGCGTAGGCCGAGCCCGTTCCGATGAAGAGACCAGTTCCGATACCACTGCAGAAACCAATCATGGTGACCTGGTAGTCGCGAAGACGGCGCTGGGTGCGACCGTGGCCGCCGACGTTGAGCTGGGGCTCCAGGATGGCGGCCTTGTCGTCGTGGTGGTCGTGGTGGTCCTCGGCACCAGACTTCTCAATGTCGCGGACCACATCGTCGTCGGCGGCGGGCCCGATGGACCGGGGCCGGGAGGAATCGTACGCCGTCATGGCTGAATATCCTGTTTCTCAAGGACAGTGACTGAAGCCGGCGATTGTTCCGTTGGGGCTAAATGCCTATGTTTGTTCGAAACTTGAAGGAATGAACAGTCGAAAGGTTGTCCAGAGGGAACGGACTCGTAGACGTGGAGGGGCCCAGATCCAGATTATATGAAATACCTAGCGGGAGTCAATCCCATCTGCAAGATTTTTTTCGCATCCCTAGGGCGAGACCGGAGGACTGGGCACTAGACAATGGCATCATCGGGCTAGTTCGCGGGGCGTTCCTGGGTAGTGTGGGGGCATGAGGGGCGAAGATGAGAGCTTGCAGCAGATCGTGAAGCTGGGCGCTCTCACCGAGCTTGGCCGCGCTTCACCTCTTCACCTCGGTCTGCTTTCGGTCTGGATGTAGTCTTCTGCCACGTTGATACGATGACCACATGCTGTGAGGGTCTTGATGGCACTTCAAACGTGTCGCATTTGACACAACGCATCAACAAGCATAGACACGAAGCTTCAGAAGCTATCCCATCTCCGGTCTCGCAGAAAAGCTTTGAGAAATGGAGCGATGGCAATTCCAGGTACGTAAAAATTCTTCCCAAGTTGGCCGAGGCGGGCGGGTCCGGGGTCGCGGAGGACGGGGTGCTGTGGGCCCCATCCAATTTGCGCCGGCGGTACGGAGGTACAAAGCGCGGTAGCGCGGTATGTGGCGGGCCTGATTCCACTCATTTCAGCACCCATTAGACTTGTGAGTGGCTAGAAGCGCCGGTTGCAATCTGCGAACAGGGAGGCGAACGCATGAGTCGTTCATCTGAAAATCTTCTACAATTCTTCTGGAAGAGTAGCGAGAAAAAAACTTACGCCGAGCTAGTAATGCCCGTGACAAAGGGCACTTGCAAGAAAGGGTCCATCCCCACGTGCTGCCTCCCGACCTGGCCAAGACGGGATCTTACCTGCAAGACCGGGAGAGGGGCGAGGGGTTCTCGATAATGATGGGAACTGATAGCATAGTTGATAGGAAGCCCTGGCGTCCCTCTGCGTCACACAGATCGATGTAAGTGGAGGTCCAATTGATCAACATCTTCAAGATCTACCAAACGGTGGGAAACCTGCCAAACACCGCGTCGCGGCAACCGATCCGGGTATGGCATTCTAAAAACGCAACCGCCGTAAGTCAAATACTCCAAAATTCTGCCCACTTCTCAATGACCGCCTCGAATTGCGCGATCCGGAAACCCCGAACCAGACTACTGCGTACGCAACCACAAACCACACACTGATTCTTTCTTTCTAATCACCAGCGCATCAGATCAGGGCAGAGTTACCTCGCACTTGTGCCCGGCAGGGCTGATCATGAAGAAATTCTCCATCTCCATCATCTCATCCGTCATCCCGCGCGCCATCTTCAGACCCCTGCACTCCCGAAAGAGCACGGCCACACCTAGTCTAAGTTCCATTCTCGCGAGCTCTACGCCCAGGCAGATCCGCGAGCCCGCGCCCCATGGCGAGAAGAGAAGTTTCTGGTTCGGCGTGAGTTTGGTTTGGTCCATGAATCGTGTCTCGTCGAAGCTTCTGTCACGTCAGCTGGTTGCTTCTTTTCGACGCCATTCCGTCGCAACACCATATTCGTAAAGTAATCAGTGAGAGCCTTACCGTAGGGGATCCGGCCACACCTCCGGACCCCGGTGAAGCGTGTACGCCTGCGTCTCCACCGTCACGCCGCCGGGGACAAAGTAGCCCCCAAGCGTGGCGCCGCCCGCCGGCACCGACCTCGACAGTTGTCCCGGGACAGCGCCGTATAGCCTCAACGTCTCGTCAATCACGGCGTTGAGCAGCGGAAGCTTTTCAAGCCCATGATCGTCGAAATCGAGGGTCAACCCCGCGACCTCATCTTCCAATTTGACTTTCAACTCAGGCCGCTTTATGACCGCCCAAACTAGGTACGCCAGCGTGATGGAAGTTGTGTCCGAGCCGCCAATGATCATGCTCCGGCTTTCTCTCTGCACCACTTCTTCCGTTAACTTCGCATTGCCGCCCTTCTCTTTTTCTTCTTTGCTGCTGGTATCGTCTGCGTCGAGAGCATTCAGCAAGGTCGCGAACAGAGTCCTATTACGATCGCTGTTCTGGCGGAGGCTCTCAAGCGCGCGATTACCGTAGCTGTCAAGGACGGCTTGTGCGTCGACGAGATCTGTCGAGAATTTGAGGAGTGGCACGTGAGAGCGGATGAAGTGCAGCCAGGGCAGCTCATAACGCGTGATATTTTGGACCGATATAAGCTCCAGCATCTTCATGTAGTCGTTTTTCTTTTATCTTGTCGTTAGTGTACTGGCCAGCAAAACGTAGGAGGGAATTGAGTAACATCATACCTCGCCCAGTTCGAGCATATTGAAAGACTCCCCGAAGCACAAATGAGCCACGACATCAGTCGCCATCATGGTGAACCACTTCAAGACATCCGAGCACCCACCCCCCTCAGCCTCTGCACGTATCTTGCCTACCGCCGCATTCACCTTCTCTCTAACGACGCCCTCCCACTCTTTCCTGAGCGAAGCCTTCGTAAAGACCCTGCCGAGTAGTCTCCTGCGGATAGCATGTTTCCTCGGATCACGCATCGCAAAAATACTCGGCTCGCCCCCGTCAGGCGAGTTAGACTCCTCGTACCACGGCGCCTTGAGGAAGCCGCCCCCGATGCGGTGGATTGCGGAAAAGCCAGCTGGGTTTGCGACGGCTACTTCGTGGGGAGAGATGCGAACAATAGGGCCGTGGCTGGCGTGCAGCGCGTGGACATAGTACATCCGGCGGCCAGTGAGGACGTGGTATTTGAGAGGTAGGTGGGTGAGGAGAGTATGCCATGGGCCTGGGATGTGTCGGAGGGGATTGATGAAGGCTGTGTGGACTGTCTGGATGAATTAGTTGCTGGGCACCAAATGAAGATAGCACAGCATTTCTTGCAAGATCATCGTAGGATAGAGGCTCTACTGAATGGGTATGCACCTATCCGCTGTCTGTTATTTGAAGACAATGCTCACATAAGTAATAAGAATCAGGATTAAACCTATGGCAGCATAACCCATTCCAACATGGTTCGTGAGGTCTGTGGATAGCATCATTACAATGTGTGCAGAGCTCTTCATGCACGGAACTGACTGGAGGAGGCAAAGGGATTTTGGGTAGATGATAGAGATTGGGCTCACACAATCATGTTATCCTAGAACGTCGCGGAAGATGAGAATGCGAGTGGAGGATTAGAGTGCTTTTCAAGGCATCCCTTCTCAGCGTTTGACTTTTTTCGCTATCGTTCTCGCTCACTGTTCCGCCGAAACTTTGCCTAAAAAAGAGAGGAGGAACAAGACAACCTGTGATGAAGTAATCTTCCCCTCAGTGTCTGGTTTCGATGAAAGCATAAAGTGAGCACGTAAGAAAGCGGGATATCATTCAAAGTTTGAACCTTGCCATGATTGTCCAATCTGCTGTTAGGGGTCCAATATTTGAGTTGGAAGTACTACTCTGGAGTTTTGCATACTACGCCAATATCACTAATCAAGTCATCCCCGACTTGGATTTATCGAAATAAGATATCTAATCATATGCTCGATAAAAGCAATGGTCAGTTGACTTCTTGTTCATTACAACACAATTCTGGCTGCGGAGGCTTGAATTCTCTCTGGATTGACGGGCATCGGAAATACTTGGTAACCAGATAGTTTACGTCACCCGACTCAATTGGCACCGAAAATGAAGTGAAGTCCAACAAAGCTAATCAGAGCCCAGTGTTGCTGCCTATATATGCAGCCGACTATTTTGAGGAAAGGGAAAATTTTACACCGATCTCTACATCTATAGAGTGTGGGATGAGGTGTAAATCTAACACCCCGCCAGGCTGCCATACGTCTGCTCAGGTCTGCCATTGAAACTCGAGCTAAGGTTGCATCTCCCACGATGAGAGATACGCTCAAGGTATATCCTGTATCTTGTTTTGTGAACCCCTCAAAGGCGCCGAGACCCGCTACCCTCCTCGAGATCCCTAGCTTCCATTTCTGGCTCATCGCCATCGCTAAGTGGTGTATACTCGGAAACGGTAGACGAGAAGAAGCCCGTCTTGGAGACATTACGGCAGTGAGGACATTCGCAGCTGCGACTGACGAGAAAATGAAGAGCCTGTGGTAGGACAATGTACAAATGGACGCCCCTAAAGAAAATTGTCAGCCTTGAGAAGCTCGGTCAACTCCGAGACAAGAGGAATACTCACAAGTCAAACATCATGAATACCGTGCAATACGTTCCCAGCACAATGAGTGGCTCGTGCCACGGATCCGTCAGGAGAATCCAACTCGGGATCAGGAACGAGAGGTGGAAGACCGCGAGGAGGCAGTCGGCCCAGAAGATATTGGATTCGGAGAGGGCTTGGATCGGTGAGCCGAGAGCGGCGACGGCATCGCGGTTGAGGACAAAGAGGCCAAGGAGGGCCGAGGCGGCGAGTGGGAGGAGACCCAAGGCCGGGAAGGCTCGCTCGGATGCTATCCCGTGGGCGATGAGGAGGATCAAGGCTGGTGGGAAGGCAATTATCTCGAGACGCCGGAGGGTGACGATTCTGGCTGCTGAGGACATCTTGGCTTTGATGATGTATGTGTTTGGTTGTTGTTGGTTGCTTTGATCGTTTCACGGGATGAAGATAAAATTTGAGGATTGGATTCTTGGGTATACGAGTAGACTTATATTAAGATCAGATCCTTAAGGTGGTGCCTAAAACCTGTCCCATCTGGAGTGACAAGAGAGATGTTACATGCACGTATCAAGCCAAGTGCAAAGCCACACACAACCAACGGCCTGGAATAGGAATTCTGGGGTGGTACAAGAAGATCTCATAGGTCCAGCGTCCAAAAAAGCGTCAAGCCGCAGGGCTGAAAAACATCCCGGGATCCTAAATTGGGGAAGATGGGAGCCTGGACTGCCGATCTGCATGGGTCCAAATCCTTCATAGGCAAACTAACGTGCTTTAGTATGCCGTCCTGCCAAAACAGGCCAATTGGAGGAGAGGTCACTAGGAAGTAGTCGCGCTTTACCCATGACACAGATTGTGGCTGCGTCAAGAAGTCAGGCAGACTTGAGTGCTATGCCTGCTGGTTCGAAGGAAGTTTGGTGATGACTTCGACCTGCGCTAGTATGAGGTTTTTACTAGCCACGGGCGTATGTGTTCAGCGCTAGAGGTACCTTGTTATCGACAAATTGGATTCTTTGTGAGTTACAGGTTGGAGAATACAGTTTCAATACAATAGTGGACTCCGTCCACAGATAAGGAGAGGATCTATCAGCTTGGTTAGCTCGATTCGACGTGGCCTTTTGCAACGTGGACACCGTGGTGTTTCTGTCTTGCAGCTTGAAAAAAAGTACTTTCATCGTGTAATAACTCTAGTTCACGACACGTGTCAAGCAATGAAATCTAGTTTCAACGGAAGCAAATGAGCGCTAGATGCGTGAATTCGATTACTCAATTTGCATGGACGGTGTTGCTGCCTAGTCGGGTATTTGCGAAGCCTGGGTTCATTGTGTGTAAGTATCTTTGCGCTGCTAAACAGAGTGGATTACAAGAGGAATTACAGTACTGAACACGTCACTGAAGATCGGCATACTGGTAAATCAATGAAATCAACTTAATTCGATTGAATGATACATAGATGTTGCAACTGGGTATCCCAGAATGAAATCCAAACTCCCCTAACCTCACCTGACTTACTTACTTGAGCAGAGAACCCAACAATAGAAGAAGCAAGTTAACCAAAACGCCCCAAAAAATCAGTGAATATTCTTGCCCAGCGCGAAGACTCTAGCAGTTACCTTATGCAAAGGTAAAGTGCTTATCCAGTTCCTTTCTCAACTCCTTGGACTCCGCGTCGACAGCGTCCAAGTTCCTGCCCAGCCAGGCACAATCCCAGAACGTAAAGAGCGCCCAAACTTTGATTAGAGAGTGAGCGTAAGCAAAGAGAATCTGGCATGGTATCAAGGGGATATCGGAAGGGTGGCGAAGGATGTGTGGCCAGAGCTTGATAGTCTTGGTCCACAGGACCCAAAGCGCAAGCAGACCCATCTCGCTCGTGAAAACACCCCTGGTATGCCATGAAAGATACAGAGACACGAAGAGAGTTGCGTCCCAGAACAAAGCAAAGTTGAAGAGCGCCGCTGCGTATACCGCCACGTAGGTATATGGCATTCTCCAGGTGTAAACGTCGCTGACACGCCTCAACATGCAGGGGTTGCTTCGGAACGTCGTCCTAGCCCAGCGAATTAGCTGGCCCCGGAACTTGACGGCATTCTCGTCGCCCAGCGACGTCTCGACCACGCTATCTTCGGTCTGCTGAAACTTGACTTTCCAACCGTGTCGGTACGCTTCGCGGGTGAGAAAGTTATCGTCGTCAGGGCCGAGACCTTTACCGCCAAAAAGACCAAAGAAAAAACGCTCCCTGCAGAATCTGTCCATGAAACCCATTGACTTGAGGAGCTTGGTTCGGTAGGCGGCGGTGCGGCCAGAGACGACAAAGACGCCTCCGTCGATGGCATTGGAGGCGCGTAGCTCCCAGTTATGGCGAAGGAGGTAGAAACATCCGATGAGGTTGACAATAGAGATGACGGACCACTTACCAGGTGTCGTGCGAAGCACGCGCTTGTATGTCGCCACCACGCCCATGTTATTGTCCTCAAAGGGCGCAAGGACCGAGGGTATGAACTCAGTGCTGGGCCAGTAAACGTGGTCGTCGGCGAGGATCGTGAATTCGGTATCGACGTGCGGTACGGCGTGAGCCACCTGACGTCGCTTCGAGGGGTGGAGGATGGCACTCACACCGATTCTCGTGGAAGGGTATTGTTTCTTGTAGCGCCTGGCGACTTTCTCGCAGCGACGGCGCATCTTGGCGCCGACGGCGACGATGAGAATGGCTGCTGGTCTGTTCTCGAGTACGGAGATGATGCATTTTACAAACTTTACGTTACCTGGATCAATCGTGGGGAGAATCACTGTGACGTCTCTATTGGTCCATTTTGGCCAGGCCTGAACGGGGGATGGCTCGTATCGCCAGCTTCCCCAGATGTTGCAGAATAGGCGAGTGTAGCGAAGGACGAAGGTGTACTGGAAAATCGTGGCCCAGTCCCCTGCAGTGTAGTCATAAAACGGCGTTGCTAATTTGCTGTAAATCTCCAGCTTCCAAGATAGCAATATGGTAAGAATGAAGAAGATGAACTGTTTCGGATTACTTCGAGGGAATCCTAGTATCGTAGTCAGAAGTGAACTGGGGTTGTTTTGGGTTGCAGGACGGACTTGGGCGCCAGAAGCATGCTGTATCGAGTGAACTGATGATACGGAACCTTCTGTGTCAGAACTGTCCGTGTAGTCGTCAGTGTAAGACATTTTGAGTCGTACTATTGATATCGAACAAGTGAGATGAGGATGCTGGAGGATGTGTTGACAACTTACAACTCCGAATGTCTTAGATCAACGACGTTGAGCCTAGTTATATGTTACAAGTAGCACGATATGACAGAGACTGAACAAGTCTATTGCGTTGCTAGACATTGGAAACAATGACACACACCTTCGCATCCACTCTTTGTTGGCGACCGATAATCCTTCGTTCTCTACGAAAGAAACGCTAAGGCAATGCTTACATCGGATTCAATGGAAACAAAACAATGACCTTTGTCAAGGTGCAAATGAATTGGCAAAGAAAA
Source organism: Colletotrichum lupini (assembly GCF_023278565.1). Classification (NCBI taxonomy): domain Eukaryota; kingdom Fungi; phylum Ascomycota; class Sordariomycetes; order Glomerellales; family Glomerellaceae; genus Colletotrichum; species Colletotrichum lupini. The sequence goes on along the minus strand of NC_064673.1, from coordinate 2,818,842 downwards.
CAGGGCAGTAAACTCGAGGGCTGTTCACGGTTCTTAAAGACGATAGCCTTGTTGCGAGCTTTTTCAGAGACAAGGCTATTGTCTCGCCAAGGCTTCGAAGGCGTCGAAGTCTGGAATATCGAGACTATTATTAAACTACATTGATACTTAGGAATTGGCAAAAGAACAGCACCCCCATGCGCTCGCTTCATGGAAGCAAGGTTTTACCTAAGCTGCGGATCTCTCAAGGAAGACTAGAAGCTCAAGGCGAAGTCGTTTCATTTGTCATTGAGCATGTCAAATTCTTCCCTACGTCATATGGGAATGGTTCATTGAACATTATTAGCAAAGTCGGTATCTCAGGTGTGAATAATGGAAGTGAAACATAGTACTCTCAAGAGCCTATGTACAATGACTCTCGCTAATCTTAGTGCATCATAGGACGAGCATCCTCTACCATCTCACTTGAGCCAAAATACTTTTCCAGCTCGTTCTCAAGCTCTCTCCCCTCAACGTGACGCATCTCTCTGGCGCGTTTGACAGGGTTGACTTTGTCGGCGTGCGCGCTGGCGAAGATAACATCAAGCTCCTCCAAGCTTCGTCCCTTGGGTTCAGGGAAGAAGAAGTACACGCAGGGGACGATGGCGGCGTTGAAGACCGCAAACATCACATATGTCCGATAGCCCAAGTTTGCAAAAGCAGGGGGTGTGATCATGACAATCAGGAAATTGGAAAGCCAATTGGAGCAGGTGGAAAGGGCGTTGGCTTGGATGCGGATTCGGAGGTTGTTGATCTCGGCAGGATAGAGCCAAGTCATTCCAAGCCAGCCTGCTTGAACATTAGTGTGATATCATAGAAAGGTCTTGGTAGTGGCGAGAGGGGCTTACCGATAGCGAAGAATGAGTTGAAGACAAAGAGGAAGACTGTTGCGGTGACACCATAGCGAGTCTCAAGATTAGGGGCTCCGTTGTCTGCAACTGTTCCCGTTGAGACAGTGCCGGCCAGGATCGCCATTGATGCCATCATGCCGAATGCGCCGAAAAGCATCAGCTTGCGTCGACCAGTTCTCTCAATTAGTGGTAAAGCAACCAGTGAAGCTAGGAAATACTCGGTGCCATTGAGAGCGGCGAGAAGTCGAGAAAGTTCGGGACCGAAGCCAAGAGAATTCTCGAACAAAAAGCCAGCATAGTAAGTAATCAGATTGATACCTGTGGGAACGTATTAGATAAAAAGTCCAATAACGGGCAGTTGTCCCGACTGGACCTACCGCAGATCTGCTGGAAGAATTGTGCGGCAATGCCGAGCAGAGTCCTCCTCAAGTTTTGCGAAGGGCCGTTTGTTAGGAGCTCTTTGTACTTGAAACCCCCACCTTGACTCTGAACCTCGAGGGCGTCCTGAATGGCTTTGACTTCGAGGGTGACTTCCTCGTCATCAATAGGTTTACCAAGAAGGCGAGACGTCACTTCACGAGCTTCTTCCATACGGCCCTTCATGGCTAGCCACCGGGGCGAGTCTGGAAGGTAGAGGAGTCCAATCATGACGATGATCGTGAAGAATGACTGGAAAGCTACGGGGAACCGCCAGCGGACGGTGCCTTCGAGGAAGTAGAATCCGTAATCCTATTGCAACATTAGTCCGCGTAAATGAGACAGTTGTGGGGCAAAAGAACTTACCACCCAGTATGCAATCATGATACCACCAGAAATGAGAGCGCCAGAGAGCGTGATGAGGAATCCGCGCTGATGAGGTCGAGCGCATTCCGATTGCCACGTTGGGATAGCTGCACTTTGGTTAGGTCATGACCTTAGTAGACAAGAGAAAGGACTGCGAGTGGTCTTACTTGATGTGACCATTCCATTTCCAACCCCTCCGATGATTCTTCCAGCCGAAAACAGTCCGTATTCATGCGCTCCAGCCTGCAGAATTGTGCCAAAGATCATGATTGCGCTACCCCAAAACGTGGACGACTTGCGACCCCAGGTCTCTCCGTAGAAGAGGATCAGGAAAGCCCCCAGGAAGCAACCAATCTGATAGACGGCCACGGCTGCAGCTTGCGTGTTCGGGTCACCGGTGCACTGGCTGTAGTCTCGCTGGGTATTTTCGGGGTAGTCGAGCCAGCAAAGGGCGTTTGACTGGTCCAGGGGCGTCATCAAGGTAATGCTCCTCTGAAAGTCATCGAGAGTCAGAAGCGAGCTAAGGACACCTCTGGATACTAGTATTAGAACCTGGTTTCCTTAAGGTTGGAGCGAAAGACACGTACTGATCATAACCAAACATCAAGAAACCGCAAGACGCGATGAATCCAATACTCCAGTTGAGCAGCTTGCCCTCGAGACGTTTCCCGCGGAACCCCCACTCTGGCAGATCGCCCATCTTGGCGAAGAATCCCATCAAGCCTCCAGGCGACTTTGATTTCTGGTCGACGGCGCGGCTGCTGTCGACCGACGACGGCGTTCGGCTGCCGCTGTCGCTGGGTTGTTCGCGCTTTTCCTGTTTCTCGGTCATATTGGGCTCAACAGCCGTACTGTGCTCGGCCATGTTTATTCCGATACCGACCCAAGTCGACAAGTTGAAAATTGCATGTAGTGGTGGACGATCAATCGAAGCTGGAAGGTCTTGGGGAAAGCGTGGCTGCAGGATGTGCGTCCAGCTTTGTACTTACTCACTTCTGACTCACGGCTTAGCGTCTTGACCAACATCGTTGGCCACCGATGAGACGGTATTTGGTAAAGGGTGACTTGGCTGAGGTCATATTGAGAGTTGGGAAAGCTGACAGACGAACAAGAGACATCGATATGGAGACTTTGCGTCTTGGAACAGCGCTACCCACATCTTTCCCCGGGTGAATGTCTTGGGTGTTGGTGGTTAAGCGCCGTTGGTTGATTTCTCTAGCCAACTGCAGGAAACGGCCCGATGCCATGTCGTCGGTTGGCTGGCCAAATCTCTTTCACAATGCTACTTTCGTTTCAATGATTGCGAATTTTGACGTTTCCTTTTCTCCTTTTTCGCCATCCTTCGGAGAGGCAGATGCAGATCTAGACAGGCCTGTGAAGATAGTTAAGCTCTTCGACAACGACGAGCTCTGGTCAATCTCTGAAGTACAATAGGTGAAATGACTCGAATACTAGAGAACATGTCTTCATGATATCAGTCGATAGCCAGCTGACTTCCGGCAGTGGATCGCGAAAATCATCGCCGAGCCCGAAGAGCCAACATCCTCCCGCACGAGTTGCCCAATAGAGTAAGCCGAGGCTGGGCGGCCCAAAACTTTTCTTCCTTTGACCTGGACAAAAAATAATTGCAGCAAGCTGAAAGGTTACGGGAAGAGTAAGACCCTTTTTTAGTCTTGGTGTTGTCTTGGACGTCGCTTGGTGTTTCTCGGCGGGCAAGGGTTCGCTTGCGGAAATGACGTTGGCCAAGTTTTAAGCTTAAATCGCTAGTCGGTTGATGTTGGACTATTTGATACCCACGGGGTTCTTGAGTCTCTCCACTTCCATGTCAGCAGCTGCGGAACCTCGAATTTGGCGAGCCTTGAGCCAAAGTACTTGGGCGGTTTTGATTCCGAGGGTAAACATACACGGCGTGATCTGCGAGAAACGGAAAAACCTTGTTCAGGCGGCAATGAATGTCGTATCTGAACAACCCGGTCTTGGGGAGCCGAACTCATTTCGACTCTCCAGCAACTTCATGTCTCACGTCAAGCATGAGCCAAAAACAGTACTCAATCTCAGCTGTCGAAAACAGACTGATATCGAATCTCCGCTCGTGATGGACGAGACTTTCAATCCCGTAGTTTGCAGTGAGCCGGCCTAGACTTGCACTCGTGAAACAAAGAAGAGCGGGTGGAGTAAGAACTCCTTCTGCGACATAACCTGAGTTGCGTAGCCGCCATTATTTGAAACAACTCAGCTAGCAATGGAACTAAATTTTGCACGAGGGATATTATCAGTCATAACTTCTCATTTTCATTTAGACGTTACGACATGGTTCATTGAAGCTTGAGAATAGCCTTTCCGAAGTTCTTTCCGGTAAGCATGCCGATCAAACCATCAGCAGCGTTGTCGATGCCCTCAGTAACCGCCAGCTTGGACTTGACGCTTCCCTCAGACAGCCACTTCTGCAAGTTCTCCTGATGATCCTTGAAGTGGGCGGGGCCAAATTTGGGGTTACCCACGAGGAAACCTTGGAGAGTGATCTGCTTGGTAACGAGCTGCATCAAGCCGTTGATGCCCTTTTGTTGATCGGCAGGGGTGTTGTAGTTTGAGATCTGTCCACGCATTAGCGTCCTATTCAAGTCCATGTAGGTATCAAAGTCTCAATTCCACCACTTACCATGCCACAGACAGCGATGCGGCCCTCGGTGTTCATGCTGGTGAGGGCAGCCTCGAGGTGATCTCCACCGACGTTCTCAAAGTAAATGTCTATTCCGTTGGGGGCCAACTTGGGAAGAGCCTCGGCGGGCTTCTCCTTCTTGTAGTTGAATCCGGCATCGAAGCCAAGCTCCTTGGTGATGAAGTCAAGCTTCTCATCTGAACCGACGGAACCGATCACGGTAAGTCCCTCCCGCTTGGCAATCTGACCGACGAGCTGGCCGACAGCACCCGCAGCCGAGCTGACAAAGATAGTCTCGCCCTTCTTCGGCTGTCCAATCTTGTGCAGACCGGACCAGGCGGTCAAACCCGGCATTCCGAGAGGTCCAAGGAAGAGCCCGAGGTCCAGGTTGTGGGGGTTCTGCACCTTGCGGCCTTGCTGCAGGATCTGAGGTGTGACGCGGGCGTACTGAGCGATGGGAGTGTGGGAGTAGACGAGGTCGCCCTCCGCAAAGTCGGAGCTGTTGCTCTTGAGAACCTTGCCGATTGTGCTGTTGGTGACGGGCCCGTCGAGCTCGAAGGCGGGGGAGTATGATTTTTTGCCGGCGTCGCGCATGCGGCCACGCTGGTAGGGGTCGAAAGAGGCATAGAGGACCTCGATGACCAGGCCGCCCTCGGGAGCATCGTTGAGGTCAATGGGGCGGTCCTCGATGGTGAGGTGTTCCCCCGCTACCGGAAGACCGGTAGGGATCTTCTTGAAAATGAGGGTCTTGTTTTGGGTCATGATGAATGTTGTGGTTTGGGTGAGCTTCTTAGATGAAGTGAGAGGTTTTGGGTTGTGAGCTTGAGGATGGTCCGAAAGCCAGTAATTGGTGTCTGATAACTAGAAGACCGGACGTCAAGAAATAGTCTTTCAATTAAAGCTGCATTGACGTAGTTGTGGGCAGAAAGTTGTGCCGAGGTATGTTAGCCATGATTTGTAAGGATATTAACGCCGATAAAGAGAACCAACCCCGCGCGTTCCACGCCTCACCCCGCCTTTTCTCGACTACGATGCTTTGGACAGTGACACGCGAGTAAGGTGCACTAAATATGACGTGCTGTTGCTTAATCATCACGAAAACTATTGTGCGACAACGGCCACAACGATAGTCCATGGCAAATCGCCACAGAGTGTCTTCGAGATGATTGAGGCTATTCACAAACCAGCTGACTGATGATGAGGTCTGCGAATTTGAGCCAACTGTGATTCGCCTAGTTACTTGGCTAGCTGACATGGCATGTAAGCACTCTAAGATCATACCCTGTCCTCTTAGATCGCATCTCTGCCGAGTTCTGACAGCTCGTTAGCGCATTTGTATTCTAGGTTAAAGTGCTAAGAGGTTTTTTGTATTGCGAATTTGTTAAGTAAAGATAAGAATTCAAATTGAGGCTGCTGTAATTGGGTTCCTGCAATGTGGAGGTTGATGTGGACTTAGAATAAACTTAGTCATATCCAGCTCCGTAAAACAGTTCACTTGCATGCACTCTTCGGTTTCCTGTCTATCTAGTTCGATTCATTATCTCGATCATATTGTGGGTGTTATGATATCTCTCCGGGACCTCTTGTTCTACCAACAATCCGCTTTTGAGCAAACCCCATCCAAGTCTGCGTGCCTGATCAAGTGGAAGACCGCCAGATACGCCGCCAACTCCACATGCACTAGTCCCACGGAAGACCATCTCGTCACAATCAACTCCTCAGCGTTGCCAAGAAACCACGAAACTAAAGAGACCGACACTATCGAAAACCAGAATCGCCAAGCCAGAAGATAGTATCGACATGGGCCGAAGTAAATCTCAACCGTCGTCCATGTGGCGACCCCTAACAACCACACGAAAGCTCTCCCGAAAGTCCATTTCCACTTGGACATCCGCGTCATGCTACCGCCCGTTTTCAAGTGAAGACCTGCGAGGCCGCTCCATCCGTTCAATATTGCCCTGATATCATCTCGTGTTCGAGGCGGCCAGAAGCGGAGAACGTTGGCCTTTGGATTGCAGAAGCCGTTTGGGACAACCAAGGAGATCGTAGCCGACGTTGCGGTGGGGAGGATGAAATAGCTCATAAGCGTAAGGGTCTGTCTCAGAGTGCCGTTTTCCAATAGAAGGCGAGGAGCAGATTCTATCGGGAGAAAGTTGACGAGACATTGAGATCCGTTAATGATTATGTACTTGCCACCGAGAATTGCCATGATAGTTTTGATGATGATGGCGGCTGTTTCGGTGGCTCCTTTGAACCATGGCTCTGAAGATGGCGATGACTGGGTTACAGAAGACTTGGAACCCCTACCGCCCAAGACAGACCACAGAGATGGTAATGGGATCCACCAGTTGATTGGGGGAAGAAAAGCATCCAAGGTGACCTTTCTCATGACGAGGCAAATTACTGCCAGTGAGAAAAGCACCAAGTATACGGGAGTGCTCATCCTGCCCGGCTGCAGATGCTCTACTGGTGCCATCGGAATATGGTCATGGTCTCGACGGTTCAAATTTGCTCGCGCCGCCAGGCCATCGTGCTCCCCGTCTCGTTCCGGTCGGTCGTTCTGGGTATCTCGGATTTCCAGGTTCATATCATTGACGAGTGGCTCCATGAACCCTGCTATAGCTTTGTCACGGGCGATTTGACTTTGGCGAGGTTTAAGGTCCGCTTCCGTCCGCCACGTGAGAGATCCGCGCTCTGAAAGTGATGATATCGATATGGTTGGATACAGTATGGGTGAACAGAATAAGGAAGCCTGACATGGTAAGATTACGAGATGCAGGTGAGATGCAGCTTATCTAAAGTACTTTACTTAGTAAGTAGTTGCTGTGCCTCTCACTGGACAGAAAGCCTTAGGCCAGGGAATGGCCAACCTGTGTAAGTAGCTCAATGAACGGTGGGCTGAAAGGATAAGGTTGTACAAGGTCAGTCACGTCCATTGCGGTCGGCAGCAATCAGTTTTGATTCTTGCTTTGTGAGAATAATCTTCCTATTTTATGTCCTTGTTTCTGTTTTCCTATTAAATCCCTTACTGACTTCTTGCGGATTCGAGAACCCCCTTAGTCGCTCAACAACGAAAATAGCTTCTCTCAAATCACAATAGATACACAACCATCAACTCGGGGCCTAGACTTGTCAGACCATGCTCTGTTGCTTGACATACTGGTACCATAGTGACCAGTAACCAAAAAACAGCATGGTGTGGGATCCGTCAGCGCGCAATGTAACTAACGTACCCCATCCACTAAGCGACGGCCCGTTTTCCCCTTCAATCCCTCCAGTATTCATCCCCCAATCTGTCACCATGCCCGAGAGGAAATCCTACGCCATGCTGACGTCTTGCTGGGGGACCAGAGACTATCGAATCTGACAGCTGGCTAAATGCAACAGCAGAATCCGAGCCGGCCTTACAGCACTTCTGAACCAACCCTACGACGCCCGTGTAGCACATCTTCAGGGGTATTTAAGCATGCTAGCCTAATTCCACAGTAATGGCGCATACGACCCGCGTTCCGGCGACTCAATCCATGATGGATCCCACGTACGATGATGCAACTCAGAGGGTATACATAAGTATAGACTCAAGTCATTGACCTTCATCATGAACTTCCCCGGAGAGTTTAGCTCGGCTCACTTGTTCAAGATTCATTTAGCAAAACGCGCTCGTCGATTGAAGTTTCAAGCGACAACCCCCCCCTCCACAACATAATGCTGCGGGCTTTCATCTTGTCGCTCGTGAGCCTCGTGGCGGCGCAAGACCGCCTCTTTTCCTCGGCCTTCGGGTACCCCGGCCGCAATGCAAGCTACGATTACATCGTCATCGGCGGCGGCACCGCCGGCCTAACTATCGCGTCGCGCCTCGCCGCAACCTCGGCCTCCGTTGCTGTAGTCGAGGCTGGCGGCTTCTACGAGGTCGAAAATGGCAACAACAGCGTCGTGCCCCTCCTCTCGCTGACCGGCATCGCCTTCATCGATCCATCGCCAGAGTTCACACCGCAGCCCCTGATGGACTGGTCCCTGGTCTCGGAACCGATCGCAGGCGCCGGAGGCCGACGGGTGCACTATGCGCAGGGAAAAACGCTTGGAGGGTCTTCGGCGATCAACACCATGTCGTATATCCGCGGGACAAAAGGATCCTATGACCTCTGGGCCGAGACAGTTGGCGATGAGATGTTTCGTTGGAAGAATATGCTCAGGTTTTTCAAGCGCTCTATCGACCTCACGCCGCCAAACGAGGAGAAGAGGCAGAACACGAATGCGACTGTGCGGTTCGATCCTAGTGACTACGACGAGCAGGGAAGCCCGTTGCAGGTTTCTTGGAACAACTGGGTCGACCCGACGCTGACGTGGCTTGCTCAAGTGGTACTGAGCCTCGGGCTGAGTATCAGCCCCAAGGGATTCAGCAGTGGCAAGCTGGCGGGATACGGCGCGTGGGTGCCTTCGACGATCGAGCCGGAAAAGGCGCAGCGATCTACGAGCGAGAGCAGCTTCCTACGACAGGCTATCAAGGACACTGAAATCATTGTGTACACTCACACTCTGGCAACTAAGATCCTGTTCGATGGTACCAAGGCTGTGGGTGTAAGCGTCAACTCCCAAGGGGTCGAGTACACCCTGTCTGCTAATAAAGAAGTCATCCTCACCGCTGGCACCTTTCACTCTCCGCAACTTCTCCAGGTCTCTGGAATTGGTCCTCGCGAAAGACTAGAGGCCCTCTCGATCCCGGTCATCGCCGACGTCCCCGGCGTGGGACAGAACTTGCAAGATCCAATCCAGATTTTCGTCGCGTACCCCGTCAGCACGCCTTCTGCACAATCTCTCACCAATGATCCAGCCCTCAACCCAGGCTTCGTCAAAGAGTATCTCAAATCTGGCACCGGTCCCTACAGTTCCGCTGCAGGCTTTTTGGCGCACGAGCGGCTTCCCAACTCTACTCTCGCCAATCTCACGCAAACAACTCGTGACAAGCTTGCTTCGGTTCCTTCTCACTGGCCTCAGCTTTCCTTTATCGTGGGGTCCTTCTCAACTGGGCCAGGACAGACTAGCGGGACTCTTGCTGCCTACCTCCCTCTCGTCTTCTCACGCGGCAACGTCATTATATCGTCAGCTTCTATTGACGCGAAGCCGGTCATCAACTTGAATTGGTTATCTGACTCCGCCGATATAGAACTGGCTGTCACGGCCGTCAAGCGGCTACGTACGGCTTGGGCCTCACCATTCGCCAATACTCCCGGATTCAAGACTGGCCCTGAGCTGCTCCCAGGAGATTCAGTGCAGACCGACGAACAGATACTGGAGTATGTGAGGGCTAACGTGGGGCAAGTGTGGCATCCTGTGTCCACTGTTGCCATGGGGAAAGAGGAAGATGTCACATCGGGCAAGGCGGTGGTAGACAGCCGCGGGCGTGTGTTTGGTGTCCAGGGGCTGAGAGTCGCTGATGCGAGCGCTTTTCCATTTGCTCTGCCGGGACACCCTCAGTCTGCTGTGTATGCTTTGGCAGAGAAGATTGCGGAGGACATAATTATTGGTCGTTGAACAAATCACATTCATTGGTAATGTGTCAAATTGGCTATGGTTACTAGGTAACTAGGCTCCTGTGGTATCCTCTGGTGGCCCTAATTGCGTAATGCAGCATACCGCTTCTCCTTATTTCCAAGCCAGATTACTGGCCATTCATAACCACCAATTCCGAGTCATTCCTTCTATCCATCTGTAAGGTACCCAATGTTGAATAGCACGGTCACGCTGCTCATGCAAGGTTGCCTAGTCGGTAGCCAGGTAAGAGCTCGGTGACATGCCTCAGTGATTTTCCATGTGTTCGATGAACTCTTGAATAGCCCTGCAGTCGGACTCTCTGCACTCGATTTCCGATTGGTTTCTCTTGAGGTATTCCATCTCGTACTTGAGAAAATGCACACGACTCTGGTTCTCTGCAATAGCTTCCTTGACCATTTGCAACTTTTCACGACGACCAATGTTTTCAATGTTGGTTGACGGAATGCAAAGTCATATAGAGATCAGAGTCGATCGTAGTGACAGTTTCGTCAGCCAGCTCGCAAAATTCGCAGTCGCCTTGGGTGCAAGAGTCATCTGAAAGCTGACTGTCGCCGAGAGCTTTGGCGCTCTCTTCGTTCTATTCATCTATTGTTAGCTTCGGATGTTTGTATGGTGGTGTGGCCTATTTCCCCGAGCTGATGTGATGAGACGTGAGGGGAATGGAGCTGCTGATAAAAAGGAACTCAAAGGAAGAAAGGAAATGGAGGCTCGTCTTACGGCACCGGCTCTGGCGTCGGCGTTGAAAAGCCTATGGCCCATCTTGTCTCAGTACATCGTTTTCGCTGGTGTTGGCGGCAGAGAATTTCTGGTGATGGTAGGGTCCTGGTAAGAGGTCAGATAGAAATTCGTCAAGGAAATTTACATTATCTCACCGACTAGATGTAGTGATGCGAGCATCGATTGCAGCCTCCGCCTCGACGGTGCTCACGTACGCCCTCATGTTCTTGGTCTTAAGCCAGGGGTCAAAAGTAGACTGGGTTTGGAGGATTTTCCAGGACACCTCCCCCTTCTGGCCCAAACGCCAGAGACGTCCAATGACTTGGCACTGCAAGCCAAAGTTGGAACAATTCTCCTGATAAGAGGTCAGATGGAAGTTTGTTAAGGAAATTCACATTATCTCACCGACTCGATGTCAGGGGGACTATCAGCTCCAATAATTCCTAGCTGGGCCCGGGAGGTGTATTCGAGATGGTCTCAGCGAGAACGTCCATTCTTGGTTCTCAATACCACCCGTACTTACGAAGTTCCAGGGAAGTGGCTTCCATACAAGTCGTCTCCAGACGAGCTTCATTGAGAGCGTCTACGACCTTGAGAATGCAAGTGGAGTCACCTTGCCGAGTGAATAGATTAGGTAGGTGAAAGTCTAGGTAAAACATCCAGGCGAGTCGTGAGAGAACCTGTCTGCTGGAGTAAAGAAGCTCTCCGGGCCTTCACTGAAGATGTAGTGATAATTCTGCTCTCCTCGATGTTGTTATACTCGAGAATCCAAGGGACCCAAAGCAGGGTGGGATTGATCTCATTGTGGTCGGTGGTACATTTTGGAACCCTTGACGGTTCGATGCACCAAAACCTCGCCCGGCGTCTAAGCTTGTGACCTTACTTACTAAGGTATGATCACGGTTCTATGCAATGTGACTGAGTGCATAAGAAAGGCAGCGCATGATTCAGGACATGATCAGAAGCTAGAAAGATTAAATCGGAATATCATGTACTGGTAATTGACTGTATTGTACGTTGAGTCGGCGATTGTTCGTGGTGTTAGACATGAGTATAATGTTCCACGCGGTCTCGGGCTTGTGGCGCTCAGCCTTGAAGCGGTCGAAGAGCTTGACAAGGTCCTTAGTCTTTTCCAAGGTTTCTTTCACCCTGTGCTTGGGCGCGGTCTTGGGCGTCTGGTAGAACACATGCACCTTGAAGAGGTGATAGAAGTTCTCCTTGACGACCTTGAACGTCTGGTCGAGGACGGACGCCGGCATCACAATGGCCGAGGGATAGTACTTCCACTCGGGGTCGCCCTCGATATATATATATTTATATGCATAGATGTGCGCAAGTGATAAAATAGTTCGGATCATGGACCCATATATAGCTAAAGTACAAAGGAGTATCATGTCGAAAGTGCCTGGCCTTGTTGGACCCAGGTCTCGTGGGATCTTTACATTATGATGAAATTTGATGGGATCCTATAAGCTAATTATCTCCACGACTGTAGATGCTCTGATAAGTACACGACAGCTGGGTGTTTGTGCCGTTGTGCTCTTTCAGTATGACCGTCACTGTCATCCTGTCTTCTTCTGGCGCTGTTTGCCCATCGAAAGGTGGTTTCCTATCAACCCCGCACTTTCAATTGCGCATGTGCCGCTTGTGCAGGATCAGAATGCAGAGATCTGCAAGCCAAACGCGTGATCCATAGAGGTAGGAGAGAGACGATTGGGGAAACGGGGTAAGCGATAAACGGAAATCGTGTTACGCTTGTTGCTACTACTTAAAATTGTTCCTTACTGTTTAATGCACCCGCTTGAGTGTACCCTGTTTGTCTTCGAGAGAAACAGATCTTATGTTGTCGGATGGCGCCTCAAGTTGAGAATCACAATCATTTACACCTCTACAAGCTTTAGAATTGATTCCCCATTGCCAGAGACGCACGGAACCGATGGAGACTACCAGAGAGAAGCTAGAAGGGAGGCCAGAGAGAACAGGACACCCCGCACACATCGATATCCAGCCAGCGACGACAAGGAGAAGCGGCACAGTAGCGGACATCAAGCAAGAACAAGAGCTTCAGCACATCGGAACACTTGAACGAAAACTGAAGTCGCGGCATGTTCAGTTTCTGGCTCTATCGGGAGCCATCGGCACTGGGCTTTTCGTCGGCAGCGGCCAAGTTCTGTCGCTGGCCGGGCCGTTGTCCGCCTTCATCTGCTATGCGGTAACCGGGCTCAACCTCTACTGCGTGATCAACTGCCTCGGTGAGATGGCTGCATGGCTTCCGATTCCGGGAGCTGTGCCAATCTTTGCTGCGCGGTTCGTTGATCCCGCGTTGGGGTTCACTTTGGGGTGGAATTATTGGTAAGGCAGCTCTCATCCTCCATGTCCCTTGGTATGAGCCATGGCGTGGGTATTGCGATGTTAAACTTAAGACAGGTATCAATTCGCCATCGGTGTCCCGATCGAAGTCACCGTCTCGGTGGTCATCCTCGACTATTGGGACCACGCCATCCCACAAGCCGCTCTCATCACCATCTTCTTTGCAGCGATGGTCCTCGTAAATTGTCTTCCGGTCCGCATTTATGGCGAAGCAGAGTTCTTCTTCGGCGCCATCAAACTCACCACAATCATCGGCCTCATCATCCTAATGTTCATCATCACCGTGGGTGGCGGGCCAAGTGGAGACGCCATCGGCTTCCGCTACTGGCACGACCCCGGCCCTATGAATGAGTACCTCCGGCCCGGCGCCCTCGGTCGTTTCCTTGCCTTCTGGAAAGTCTTCATCCAAGCTACTTTCTCTTACGGCGGCAGCGAAATGGTCGTCGTCGCGTCTGGTGAGACTGAGAACCCACGCCGCAATATTCCAAAGGCAATTCGCCGCGTCTTTTGGCGCATCGCGATATTCTATGTCTTCGCCATCTTCCTCGTCGGGCTGTGCGTCTCTTCAGGGGACCCTAACCTGCTCAACGCAATCAGCAGCAGCAGTCCCGGCGCCGCGCAGAGCCCCTTTGTCATCGCTATCAGCAACGCCGGCATCGGAACGCTGCCCTCCATCATCAACGGCGCGATCCTCAGCAGTGCCTGGAGCGCCGGCAACAGCTTCTTCTACGCCTCCACGCGGGTCCTCTACGCTGCTGCACTCGATGGCAAGGCGCCTGCGATCCTTAAGTGGGAGCGCTTCGGCGTACCGTACGCCTGCGTCGCTGCTACATCGGCGCTGGGGTGCTTGGTCTACCTCAACGTGAACAATCGCGCCGCCGAGGTGTTTTTCTGGATCAGCAACCTCAGCGCCGTGAGCACGCTGATTGTGTGGGCTAGCGTGTGCTATACCTACATACGGTTCTACCAGTGCCTGCGACATAATGGTATCGATCGCGATACGTTGCCGTACAAGGCCCCGATGCAGCCGTTTCTTGCGTACTTTGCTATTGTTTTCTGTCTCGTCGTTGCGTTCTTCAACGGGTTTGATGCGTTTTTCCCAGGGCGGTTCAGTGCCAAGACGTTTTTGCCGCCGTACATCGACATTCCAATCTTCCTGTCACTTTTTCTAGGCTACAAGTTTGTCAAGAAGACCAAGTTCGTAAAAATTTCCGAGATGGATATCTGGTCGGGCAAGGCGGAGATTGATCGGCTTGAGCCGACGTGGCCGGTGGTGAAGCCTCGCAACTGGTTGGAACGGATTTGGTTTTGGATCGCGTGAAGCGCGGCACACAATTTTCGGCGATGTGGCAGGGCGTTCGACTGTACACACAGTACACGTAGTAAGCATGGATCACTTGATCTTCTTCGTCGCTGCTAGCACTTCCTTCGGCGACAAATTCTCGTGAGAGTTGGGCTGAAAGGAGGTGACTGAGGTGGGAGTTGGATCTAGACCAGAAACTTGCCGCGGTAAACGACTACTTCCTAAAGCCCCGATCTTTGGAGAACTCCCTCTTAGGTTCCAGACCGGTGGAAACATGAAGTCCCGTGTCCCCAGACCCAGCGGTGAGCAACTAGTTTTTCACGAGTGAAAATCTTTGATCAATAGCCAGATTCCTGGCGCACCCGACGGTCTGGTCAATACCCACAGATCGGTGGCCGGGGAGCTCGGGCGCCGCCTGGAACCCCAGCTCCGATGCTACTGCAAAATCCCGCCGACCCTCTTGTTTTGCATAGTCTTTTCCATGTGTCTCTTGACCCTCCTGCCTTGAGAAGAGATTAGATCCTTAGTTAGTGCCGTAGGTAGAATTTCAGGAAAAAGCCTAAAAGGTACTTGACAACGAGGTATTTTGCAGAGACCATGATGCACTGATGCAGACGGCACTTCTGTTAGTGCCGCTGACTAGTACCGGTAGCCTAGTGGAAAGACGGCAGTCAGACGCATCATTTGTGGCGTTTTTGTAGTGTTGGTGGCATGCGGGATCATATCTCAGCTCTGCCCACCGGCCGACATGTTCGCAGCCGTCTTGTGGGGGAAGCTTGGAGTAGGTATCCTGAGTCCTGGCCCCCTAGCCTGGTTGCAACGAAGTTCCGGACTAACAGGATTATCAATGGTTTGTGGACAGCGTTCCGCAACAGAAAATCAAGTGAAGCGATGACAGAGGGTCGTACGACGGGTGTATTTTCTGAAGAGCTCAAGAGACCTAGACTCTGAACGTGAGCATGAGCCGATTTTGCCCACATGGAGGATCCAACCACCTCTAGTCGCCGAGGTCGCTGCCGTCCTTTCTTTGGCGGGAAGCCTTTTTCGGTGGTGCTGACAGGCGCAAAGGCGGCCTCGTGGCTCGCGCGGGTGCAAAGCAATCCATTTGTCAAAAGCGACCGGGTCGACCGATGTTCTGATCACTTGGCCACCCCGTTCCTGAGCCAGCCGGGAGCATGCGGAGATTGGTCACAGAGTGGGGGCCGGAATTAGAGACACAGGGTCGTGGATTCGTGGGTTGTCTTTGTGGGCGACTTTTGAGGTGAACTGGGTTGAATTTGTGGTCCTTTACAAGGTAGGAGACTGGGAATAGGATCCTAACGCTTGTTGCAATAATTGCTCGTCAAAATAGTGCGCACAACGAGGTAGCAACGCTGTAGCCGTCAGATGGGCTGGGAGACTGTGGTTAGAAGATTTCTTGCAACAGAAGTGCGCCGAGGTCGTTGGTGGTGGCTGCGGGTAGCCTGATCGAGTCAAGCAGATGTTCTGCTGACGTCCTCTCTCTGGCGGCGGTACTTTTTCACAAGTGAAGAAGAGATGATGAGTGAGAATGAGACAAAAGAGAAAGACCAACTCAAACTCTCTGTCTTGGCAACTTTCGTGCCGAGGAATGGGTGGGCGGATCATGGGTTGCGCCACGACGGCTTGGAGGACGTTACCGTTTGCGGTATCGATCGCAGCGGTTTGTGGTGCGAAAGGCGCACGCTAAATCAGATAAGATGGATCTGATAAAAAATTCTCTGATGGCTTGAGTCCTTGATCCCGACACCACCAAGTTTCACGCCACCAACCTGGAGTGCTGGACACATTCAAGGACTTCAACTCCGAGGCTTGAAGACCCGGGGCCAGGGATCGAAGCGGCGCTAGTCCAATAACCAACAAGATGCGAAAAAATCATCACGGCTAGCGCAAGCTGCGTCAGGCTGGATCGACTGGCTCAGTGGTTCGCCCCCTCCCCGTAGGTTCCCAGTCGTGCCAGTCTCTGGCTGCCCACCGAAATGGCTCCGATGGGCAAAGATGGATGGAGCGGCCTTGATTGGGCAGCGTGCAGGCTGTCTGCGAGCCTGAGAGACACTGATAAAGCTCTCTTCGCCATGTCTGGAAAGTTAAAAAGGGCCCTGGATGTAACCTCACCACCTCGTCTTCCCTGTCGTCCCTGCAGGCGGATCCTCTCTCTCTGAATTTTCTCCCTCTTTAATCCATTACATCCCCGGTCAGGTCATCAGTTCGACCTTGTCTCGTTGCTCTTCTTGCTTGTAAACAAATAGTTGCGCAGTGCGCTCTGTGCAATTGAGCAGACTCGAAAATCAGAGACGCGACCTTCACCTAGGCCCCGAATCTCTCACCTTCTCGGTCAACGCTCACTTCGGCGCATTGACCTTCGGTGTGTCGCAGCTCCTGCCACAGACCGCAAGACGTCACCGGAGCCCCGACTCCTTCCCGAGTAAGTGCCGCCGTCCTTTAACGTCACCTTCCGTCAGGTCCCTCAAGGTTGCCGGCGCGGAAGTGGAGTTTCGCCGACCTCATCCGGGGATCTTGCGAAGTTCAACTTCATCTCAACTACAACTCTTTCGCGAAAACTCTCTGTTCTCGTACTAACTTTCATCCCAGGCCCTTTCATCATCCATCTCATCTGGGTATCGGAGTCACTCAAGATGGGTCTCTTTGGTCGTAAGAAGGAGACTGAGTCTCCTTCGGATATCGTCTCGCCCACAGCCGATCTCACCTCCGCAGAGAAGAATGCTCCTCTATCCCAAAACAGCCCTCCTCCTCCCACGTATGAGTCCAACAACATCTACGGCGAGAAGTCGCCTGGTGTTGCGAGAATCGAGGCCCTCTCTGCCGCCATCACCACCACCGACCGCTACTTCATCTTCTTCGGCGTCTTTTTGGTCGCCTATGCCTATGGTCTCGATGGAACCCTTCGCTACGCCTACCAACCCACCGCCACGAGCAGCTACGCTACGCACTCCCTTCTGGCTACGGTTAACGTCCTGCGCTCCGTCATCGCCGCTGCTGCCCAGCCCACATCCGCCAAGATTGCCGATGTCTTTGGTCGTGTCGAGCTCATCTGCGTCTCTGTTATCTTCTACGTCGTTGGCACCATCGTCGAGGCATGCGCCACCGAGGTTAAGGCATTCGCCGCCGGCGCCGTTATCTACCAGGTTGGCTACACCATGATCATGCTGCTTGTCGAGGTCATTATCGCCGATATTACCTCCACCCGCGCCCGTCTGCTGTTCAGTTACATTCCTGCGCTTCCTTTCATCATCAACACCTGGGTCAGCGGTAACATCTCCGCCAAGGTTCTCGGCGAAAGCACCTGGCAGTGGGGTATCGGCATGTGGTGTATCATCTACCCTGTCTGTGCCCTTCCCCTCATCATCAGCCTGTCCATTGTCGGCCGCCGCGCTAGGAAGCAGGGACTGCTCGACTCTTACTCATCTCCTTTCCGCATGCTCGGCCCCAAGAAGTTCCTCATTGAGCTATTCTGGCAGCTCGATGTCATTGGTATCATCCTGGTTATTGCCATCTTCGCCCTGATTTTGGTTCCTCTCACCATTGCCGGTGGCTTCTCGACAACATGGCGCGAGGCTCACGTCATTGCCCCCCTCGTCATTGGTATCCTTTGCATCCCGGTCTTCGCTGTGTGGGAGATGAAGGCCAAGCACCCTCTCGTTCCCTTCAAGTTGATGCGCGACCGTGGTATCCTGGCCCCTCTCGGTATTGCACTGGGTCTCAACTGGGCTTGGTACATGCAGGGAGACTACCTGTACACTGTCTGTATTGTTGCTTTCGACTTCAGCATTGCGTCCGCTACCCGGATCACGTCGCTGTACTCCTTCTGCAGTGTCATTACCGGCTTTATCCTGGGCTTCATCGTCTTCAAGGTCCGCCGCCTCAAATACTTTATCATCGCTGGTACCATGCTCTTCATGGTCGCTTTCGGTCTGTTGATCCACTACCGTGGTTCTCCTACCTCCGCCGGACAAAGCGGTGTCATCGGTGCCCAGGTCCTTCTCGGTATCGCAGGTGGCATGTTCCCCTATCCTGCGCAAGCCTCGCTCCAGACCACTCTGAAGCACGAGCACCTTGCAATCATGACCGGTCTTTACCTTTCCACTTATAACATTGGGTCTGCCTTCGGTAACACAGTATCTGGCGCTATTTGGACTCAGGTTTTGCCCTCCGTCCTTCAAGAGAATCTTGCACCCTTTGGCAATGACTCTCTGGCTACCGTAACCTACGCCCAGCCTTTCGTTGCCATCGCCGAGTACCCCGTTGGAACCCCCGAGCGTGCAGCCATCATCGACTCGTACCAGCACGTCCAGCGTCTGCTTACCATTACTGGTATCTGCTTGACGGTTCCTCTTATCGCATTCGCCTTCCTCCTGAGGAACCCCAAGTTGAACGACCAGCAAACTCTTGCGGTTGACGACGTCCAGATCCGCCCTGCGGAGAACAATGACAGCCTGCCTAGCAAGATCTAAGCATCGAATTTGGATGTACCAAGACTGTTGATGTAGTGAGTTCACGTAATTGATTTATGGATATCCGAAACCCTGTACGAGGCACGATGAGTCGAGTCTTCATTTAGAGATCGTGGTTAGAGATACCATTCACAGAAAAATATAGTCGTAATTTAATATTCTTCCCAAGTCACGATAAACCCTCACACTGTCTGCTTACATCTGCAATTAACCACAACCGCCACTTATTTATCACGCAGACTATGCCAAGGCTGACTTGACGTAGCAACTGCTTACTTGCGTCTGTGCCAGCCTCCATTGATACCGCACTTTGAGACCTTCCCCGCACGAAACAACCCGACTTGTATACAGTCATTCCCTTCATATTCATTTGAGGATCGACTTCAATTCGTTACCTATACAGAATAAAGCAAACACGCGCTTTTCTAGGCTTAAGCATCCCCATCGTTCTTAGAAACTAGCTCATGCAGCACATTCCGATTGGCGTTCCTGCGACTTTTCCTGGCTTGAGTTACTCCAATGCAACATCGTTTAGACTTCAGCTTACTGGCATATGCACGTACAGGGCTTCTGCATCGCGACAATGGCGAGATCGTTGCCATTCTCGTTGACGAGAAGCTCGTCTTTAAAGAGAGTCTTTGGCGCGTTCCTTCTTTATCGGCTCCTCTCTGCTGTTGTCCCCTCAACTCCTCAAGAAACCCGTTCAACCTCGTCTGAGTCTGGTAGTCCAGATGCCTAGTGTTCTCACAACACCCATTGTCGGATTGGAAGTCCAATTCGACCGCGGCATACAGCCGACTGCGCAGGGGCCAATTAGGGGCCCTATTTACGATTATCATAGCCAGCCTAACCTACGGTTAGAACCTCCTTTTTATACCTACGCAGATATTCAAATAGTTTAATTAATCTCTTTATTAACTACGGTTCGAACTAACTACCCTATAATAAGGATATTAATACTAATTAGTAATTAAATTCTATTATTATAAATTAGTAAAGTATTTTACTACGTAGAAGAGACGACCTCTTAATACCGCACGGGATAAGAGATTCGTACTAATTAACCTTATAGAAGTAAATAAAAAAAGAGGTAATTCTTAAATACTACATAGAATTGAGTAATTATAGCCCTTTACTACTTATAAGAGGTCGACGTTTATTACGTTAAACTACGCTAATTAATAAAACTGCTTAGGTAATTAATATTTTACCGTCGCTTTAAGTAGCCTTTTTTATTAAATAACTTCCCTACGGCCGGCTTATAATTAAAAATTAACTAGCTAAATTAATAAAAAGAATTCCCTATATAATAACTACCTACCTAATTAACTAGCGTAACGAACGGGCTTAATAATATAATATAAAAAAGCACTACGCGATCTAAAAAAAAGATCCTTAAGTATAATAGTCTTTTTAATAAGTATAATAGCTATTAGTATAAGAGTTATAAAGCTAAGAAATTTACGGTATATAAAAGGGTTTATTATTATAAGGATCTTACGGATCTAACCTCGAGGCCCGCAATTTAAATAGCCTCTTCGTAACCCCCTTAGCTACCCCCCGGGTATTTTATAAGAATATAGTTAAGGGGATAGTCTGATAAGGGAGGAGGGGATTTAAAAATTATAATAGCCTCGAGCTATAAGTATTACGAGTATTAGAGGTTAGCCTAAGGAAAAAGACGGCTAGCTTAAAGAAAAAAAGAAAGTTATTAATTTAAAAGAGAGTAAGCGACCTCTTACTAAAGTCTAAAAAGAAAGAAAAGAATTTTTTAGAGGGCCGTCGAGAGACCCCTTTTTATATTACTAACTCCTAGCGTAAGATTACTAATTTTAAGAAATTAACTAAATAATAAAAAAAATTACTAATAAATAATAATTACTAAATTAGCGTAATTAGCCTATAAAAAATACTACCTAAAAAACTATAAAATAGAGTACTAAAAAGCCGTAAAAAAAAAATCTCTAAAATATCTAACCCTAGCTAATACGAGCGCAAATCGTAATAAGTATTTTTAATAACTGCGCGACCTTATAAGAAAGAGGACTTAACTTTACTAACCGTACCTAACTACCCATACGGCTCCTTTACGAGCCGCCCGGTATTTACTTTTAACTATTACTATAAAATACCGCCCTAAAAAAAGTAAATTAAAAAAAGAAATAATTTAAAAATCATAAAGAGCACGAGGCTTACGAGGCTAAAAGTATCCGAAAATAGTAAAAATCGGCAACTAATAAAGATCCCGAGACTAATTACTTCGTCTTCTTATAGTAATATAAACGTCTACCGCTACTAATAAAAAAGGGACTACTAAAACCTACTTTTTTATATTAAATAAAAAGGGGGATCTTAGTAAGAACGATAGCTAGCGATCTAGAGGGCTAATAGTAATTACTAAAAATAATAAAAACGAGAGTAATAGCGAGATAGCGAGAGAAAGTAGGAATCGCCCAGACCCTAACGAATTCGTTAAGTAGCAAAAGCACGGGTTTACTATAGCTAACGTATAAATTAAATATATCCCTATTAAAATTAAACACGCTAGCGATTATTAATACGGGCATAAGCTAGAGCACGACCCCTAGCGAGTTAAGATAAAAAAAAAGAGAAAAAAACCCGATCCTAAATAAAATCCTAATCCCTTATAAATAAGTAAATATTAACCCGGACTATTAGGAAACGTAGATATATAAAATTGCGGATTAGCTTAATAATAAGTAAATTAACGTAGTATTAATCTATTTAACTAAGGTCTATAAGAAAAAGGGGCTATAGGGGTAACCTCTATTTTACGAAATTATAAACGACCTTAGCTATTAGCTAAATAAATAGTTCGCAAGCGTAAACTTAAGAATTGTAAAAGCGGTTAATAAATTTTTTTATAAGCGAGGGGTATTACTAGCGTAATTATAATCGTAAGAACCTTACGAAATCCTAATAGTAACGATTATAAAAAAGGAATCCGTAATATAAACCTAGGTATAAGTTAATAGGGCGTATAATCGCTTTAACGAATTTAAAAAAAGGGTAAACGACCTAAATTTCCTTCTTATAATTACTAACAGTAATCTATCGTTATAAAAGGATATATAGAAATAAAATATAGTACTAAAAGTACGATAATTAATAATTCTACCTATTTCGATCTATAGCTCGTCGCTGTTATTAATACGAAATTCGGTACTAATCGGCTAGTAAAAAAGGAAGTAAACTACTCGAAGTTATTAATAATACGTAGCGACGCAAGGATCGCATATAAATACCGAAAATATAATAATAAATACGAGGTAATTTATAAATCTTAAAAAGATCTTCTTAAAAAAGAAATTATACTCTAGAGGGAAGTACGAGGTCTTATAAAAGACCCTAATAATATTCTATAACTATTACGAAAAAATCGGGATTAGAGAATACTAGTACTATTCGGTAATTAATATCGTACTCGTAAGTAAGGCCTCTAATTATTACTACGAAGCGGTATATAATCTCGATCGGAATAACTTTTTTAGTATTATTAACGTAATCTAAAGCCGCTTCGAGACCTATAATAAAAATCTAAAGCTCTTATCTAAGCTATGAGCAATTTCTTTTGTATTTATAGTTAGGATAATAAAAGGTAAATCGCGAATAAAAATCCTTAAAGAGCTTATTAATTAAATTAATAAGCTAGCGAAAACCTAGTTAAATAAGGGGACTAACGAGTAGAAAGTTAAATATCTTTATACCGTAGTTTAGCGCGTTCTAAAAGCAAAAATAACTCTATACTAAGTACCCGAAAATTACAAAACGCTCTATTTAAGGATAAGATCTAGCTTTAATATTAAAATAAGAATACCGCGCTAAACCTACTTTTAAATATACGACGGCCCTTATTAATAGTATTAAGTCGACCGAACGTATAATAAGAAAAAAAAGGAAGCTAGGTACGATAATCGCTAATAAGAAATCCTAGATTTATTAAATAAGTAGAGATTTAACTTACGAGTAGGGTAATAAAAGAAGTAGTGTTTTATTTATAAAAAGGATAGATATTAGTTAAGCAACTACTCCGAAAAAGAGCGTACTAAATCGTACGAATAATATAAAAAATCGAGGGTAGTAAATAGTAAAACTAGCCCTTATCGATTTAACTAATTCCTCGTTATATATAAGGGTAGATCCGGGGGCACGGAACCTAGTAAAAGTAGCTAATTTAGCGGCCTAAAGCACCCGCACTCTATAAGAGATTTAAAAAATAAGGAAGATCTTACCCCCTATACTAACGAATTAGATTATAACGAAGTCGACGATATTAACTACTCTTTTTTTACCCCGTTAGCCTCGGGAGGATATACGAGGCTAAATAAATAAAAAGTAATAAAAGCCCTTAATAAGTAGGCTTTTATTTACGGATAGTAAGGGAAGGTCCCTTAGATAACGGATATAGAAGTAAGTAAAAGGACGAATCTAATAGCGCAGAATTCTACTCTCTTAATATTTAAAAAAAAAAGATATAGTACTAAGTAATTCTAGGGGTAGCTAGAGGGGCCCTTTTTATATTACCTAGATTATTTAAATACTAAGCTTATATAAGTATTTTACGCGAGCGAAAGGTATAGCCTAGATAATTTCTATAAAATTATCCTAAATACTAGGGTATCGTAATAGTTAATAAGAGGAAAAGGGCAATTCTAAATACTATAGAAAATCGCACTAATAACGCTTAATATATTAATAGCGGGTATTATAAGGATTAGCTTCGGCCTAAATAAAAAAATCGTCGCCTTAGGTATAATAGAAATAGAGACGCACTTTAAAATAATAACTTTCTATATCCTACTTATTAATACCCTATTTCTCTTATATTTAAAAAATATAAATCGACTAAGTATTATATTCGATAATATAAAGAATAGAATCTCTAGCTACAAATACTTCGAAATAGTTAAACGACGATAGGGGCACGCGTTTATAAAGCTTATTAATAATACGAAGTCGATTAATTACTTAACAAAAAGTGAGCTTAGACGATTATATTAAAAATTTAGCTACCCGTCGGTCGCGAGGCTATATAACCTCTTAAAGTATTTAAGTAATAATAATATTAAAATAGGGGCGCTAGAGTAGTTAATAAAAGTATATTACTAATACTAAATAAATGCGTAGAGCCTACGCAAATTTAAATTTAAATTGCGTAATAAGCTTAACTTTAATTAGGAGATCGTTATTAATATCTTCTATTTAAATAGTCGACCGGTCCTATATATAATTAACGAGGCTATATTATTTTAAATAGGGCAATTCCTACGGGATCTATAAGTAAAAATAGTATAGGTAGCTTTATAAAAAAGCTAGATCGATATATACTAAAGACCGCTAAATAGTATTAAAACCGACGCTAGTACTAGTTTTAAGTTAGTAAAATTTAAAGAAAATACGACGGCCTACGGTATATAATTAAGAGTCGTACTTATTAAAGCGCACTATAATATTAAAAAGGTAAAAAGGGCGTACTAGTAATTAAAAAAAGCGTTTAAAATTATTAAAAAGGAAAATTTTAATTTTAATAACGACGAATACCTCTAAACAGTACTTAAATACTATAATAATACTATAGGGCCTAACGGGCTTATACCGACGCTTTTAATATTTAAAGTATATTTAAAAACGACCTTAGCCTCGCTACTATCGCTAAACGTAAGCTAGCGAGCTTAAGTAATTAAAAAAGTAATATAGGCATTGCGCAAAATAAGTATAAGAAAGTAAGTTAATAAGGTAATTACTACGCACAATAGGCCCGATATAAGGGTTAATTTAAATATACTCTTAAATTCGGATATACGAGTATAGTGCGAAATTATTTAATAATAGGTTAGGCTATATAAATTAATTTCTGTTAACGAGCGTTCTTACGTAATTATAAGAAATTATAACTAGCTACTCGAGGTATTAATTACGGTAGTTAAACTATATTATATAGATCCTATCGAGGTGATTTTTAGCTTATAAAAAGAAGAAGAGCTAGGAGAAGTTATATAACCCGTAGTAGAGGCATAGGAAATTATCCTCGACGAAATCGTCGTAATAATACTAATAGATAATAAGGAAGAGGAAATTGCTAAAAAGGTACTAATCTTATTAGTAAGACGTCGCGGGAGACTATAACGGTAAGTACTAATACGGTAATTTATTATTAATAACGAGGTAATTAATACCTTTTATATAGTAAAAGAGAAAGCCGATTTTGAGCTATGTAATGGATTCGGGATACGGCCGGCGATAGGACGCCGATAACTTAGCGACCGGTATACGGATCTTATTACAAAAGAACTTTTTAAGAAGCAGAGCCCTTACGAAGGACTTTGTAAGCTTTAGTCTTATAATATACCTATACTTATATTATGGCCTCGCTAGTTAAGTGCTTATAGCCTAATTTTTTATAAGCTAGTAGTTAAACTACGTAAGGAAGGCGTAATTATAATTATTAAAAAGCTATATAAGGGATTAGATCTTATTAAAGTAGATACTCTGCGCGATCGAGGGGTTTATTAATTTATTTTTTACGATTTAAAAAAGTATATAAACTTTTATATATTTAAATTGCGAATAGTTTGTAAATATAATAGATTTGGGATACGGCCGGCGATAGGATGCCGATAACTTAGCGACCAGTATACGGATCTTATTATAAAAGAACTTTTTAAGAAGTAGAGCCCTTATAAAGGACTCTATAAGCTTTAGTTTTATAATATACTTATATTTATATTATAACCTTGCTAGTTAAGTACTTATAGCCTAATTTTTTATAATTTTAAAGCTTTTATTTTTATAAAGTAATTAATATAGGTAATAATAAATTATAGAAACGAACGGAACGTTAATAAAACGACGCTTAGCCGTTAATAAAGATCCGTTAGTATTAATAAGCTATAGCTATCCGGAGTTAACTACTCGACCCTATTTTATCTAAGAGAACGAGCTTATTATAGGGCGAGTTTTACCTGAATATTAGCGTTTATAAAAGAGCTAAATAAAGAAGATAATCGGAGTAGATTACCCTTATGGGCTAGTTACCTTATTAATACCCTAAAGACCTTATTCGTTATAAACGGGGCGTTTATTAATAACTAATTACTAAACGTACGAAGTTAAGGTACGTATAAAGGCGCGGGTAGTATTAAAATAACTAGTTTAATAAACCTTATAGGCCTAATAATAACCTATTTTTATAAAACGATAGAAATAATAATTAAAGATCGAAACTAAGAACGGCGTCGATATAAAGAGCTTATTTAATAGCTTACTAAGCGGCTAGCGACGTATCTAGGTTAATAAGAATATAAAAAGCCTCCTTTTTATAACTACAAACCAATTAAAAAAGAGTTTATAAGTACCTAGGTAATAAATTAAATTATTATTATAAAAGTAAGTAATAAGCTTCGCATAAAAAGTACTATAGAATAGTATATTAAATAGGCCCTGTTTAAAATATCCCTATTATTATAAACGCAATAGTATAATTACGAGAAGAGCCTCTAGGATCCCCTCTCTTAGGGTAACTTCTTAACGTTTATTTACTAATAATACGTAAACCCCGAGACTTAGGAACGGGAATACTATAAAGAGCTAAGGACAAAGAGGCTAAAAAAGGGCTAGACCCCTACTTAGTTTTTTACTAAGTAGTTAGCGATCTATTATAACTTAGGTATAGAAAATATAGAGAATTTAAAAGTAGAGGTATATTAGTTCTTTTTTAGACTACTATTTTAGCTATAGGACGATCTAATTCGTTATAGGGTTTTAATTAAGAAAGTATGCGATATAGCTTACGAGGCTAATAAACTATAGTTATTAAATTAGTAAAAGGGCGGCGACTAGTTATAAAAAGACGGTAAGAAAAGGCTATATCCGTTATTAAAATAACCGCGTTAAATATCCCCCTTTTATAAAAAAAAGAGTAGGGAGAGCTCTAAGGGGCTAGGCTCTAAGGACTTACTAAGAGTAATATTATAAAAACCGTATAATAAGAGTACTCGTGCCGAGCTATTATAAAAGCGTCGTAATAGTAATATTAAGTACTTTACGTATAATAAAATAGGCTATATATTTAATAAGTACTAGAAAAATAAGTTAAGAAGTAGGGGTAATAATAAGCCGATATACCCCCGATCGAAACTAACGTTAGTAACTATTTAACGGGTTACTACCGAGCTAAGAGTTATAGAGGTCGACTTATTAAAAAACGAGTAAGTATAAGTAATATACTTAATACGCTTATGCTAAGTATTAAGAAGGTACCGATAAGAATAATTACGAAGGGTAGGGTAATAGTTCTATAAAGTATTACCAAAAGGCTAGTAGAAGTTAATATGGATATATACTCCGAGATAAATATTATTAATACTAGGCTCGTAACCTACTTAGGGTTAACCCCGGCTATTACTATAGCTCCCTCGTTAAGGGACTTTTAAAATAAAGCCGTAAGCTAGGGGAAAGCCTACTAATTAACGCTCTTCCTTATCAACTACTATAAGTAGCTAAGGAAAATTTAGTAACTATTCGCTATAGTCAATAGGGATAAAAAAATAATAAACCTCTTATTATCGCGATTATTAATAAGCTAGGAGGGCATTCGTATTAATATAATAACGAATATATAGTCGTACGAGCCTATCTTAGTTACTAAACTAGAGGTAATAGCTTGCGATATTATTAAAAATCGCGAGAGGGCGTATATATTATATATTATTACTATAAAAAGTATCGTAAGGGTAACGGAGACTAAACTACGAGGGGGTCTACTACTAAAACTTTAATTAGAAATAAAGACGTTCGATAAGTAATCGGCAAAGGGACCGTAGTTATATAGCGGGGTAAAATACTCTATTAACTTAGTTCTAAGTACTAAACTACTATATAGTCCTATTTATTTATTAAGTAAGAAATAACTTAATAAGCTTTGCGCGTATATTATTAAGAACTTAGCGAACGGTTATATTATACTTTTAATTAATAAGGCTAAGGTACCGATCCTTTTCGTATTAAAAAAGGATAGTATATTACGTTTTTACGTAAACTATTACGGGCTAAATAAGGTAACTATAAAGAATCGATATTTATTACCGCTTATTAGCGAGCTCCTAAATAAGCTTTATAGAGTAAAATAGATTTTAAAGATAGATATTAGGGATACTTATTACCGTATCTAAATTAAAAAGGAAGACTAATAGAAAATAGCGTTCCGGAGCTAATACGGTTATTTTAAATATACTATTATACCTTTTAGGCTAATAAACGTACCCGCGACGTTCTAAGTATATATTTACCGAGCGCTCGCTAACTTACTAAATACTTATTATATAATATATATAGACGATTTAATAATCTACTTAATAATAAAAGAGTAGTATACGGAGGATATTAAGAAGGTCCTCTAACGTCTATATTTATACAGGCTTTTTACTAAACTATTAAAGTGCTCGTTTTATTAAAAGAGGGTCGAGTTCTTAGGTTATGTTATTATATTAAAAAAAATCGAGATTAACTCGTTACGAGTGCGAACGATTGCTAATTAAAAAGTACTAGAGTTTATTAGGGATATCTAAGTATTCCTAGGGTTCTATAACTTCTATCGGAAGTTTATTATTAAATACTTAGGTATTGTTATATTAATAATAGTATTACTAAAAATAGAAAAGGGGTAAATAAGGGACTTCTAATAAACTAAAGAAGTAAACGAGGCGTTTAATTAGCTAAAAGTTGCTTTTATTTTAGTAACTATACTTACGCACTAAAACTTATAACGTATTATATAAATAGAAACCGACGCTTTAGTTAAAGCTATTACAGTAATTTTATTATAATAGGTTAATAAAGAATAGCGACCCGTTGTTTATTAGTTATAAAAGCTTATAGATACGGAGTAGTAATAGGCTACGGGCTAATAAAAACTACTTATTATAATAAAAGGGTTAGAGTATTAAGCTTATTACCTCTAGGGCCTTTTATAAAAGTTTATAGTCTTAACGAATTACTAAGTACTTAAGGGAGTAATCGGCGCACTGGCGCGGGACCTTTAGAGAAGGCTCGCGAGGTAAGTATATAAATTATTAATATTTAATTTTAACTTAGAATACTAGCTAAGGAAAACGAACTTAGCGGACGGTCTATTTAAAAAGCTAGACTATATAGAGGGGGAAGTGCCTTATAAAGACGTCCTCCCTATATTAGCTTAGAAGCTACGTTTTATTAGCGAACTACCGCCCGATATTTAGTAAAGGATAATTAGCTTAAAAGGATAAAATAATATTACTAAGGTATACGTTTAAGTAGTTAAGGCCTCCCTTCGTAATCCTAGCTAGATATTAGTTAGCTCTAAGGATAGAGAATCCTCTCCCTAATATTAATAGCGTATTATAGGGCGTATTAATAAAATAATAATAGTTACTACCATAACGACTCGAGGTAAGAAAATAAAAGAGTTATTAATAAACGCTTATTAACGGTTTAGTAAGGATAAAGAGGAGTTAAATAGAGCTGGGGTTATTATATTAAAATAGTATATCCTATGCCCCGTTATAAAAGAGCTTATAAGGGGTAAAACGGCATTCGCTTTTTATTTCTTATTAAAAACTAAGGAGCTCGTTAGAGGACTATAAGCTAAAAACGAGTTTTATATATTATAATTAGTAAGAGTTCGCGCTATAGCTAGCGAGTTAAGAGTATATTTACTTAACGAATAGGGTATACTATTTTTTAAAAAAAGACTTATTATTCTTTAAGTAGAGTCTCTTCGGATAGAGATTTTTTATTAATACTACGACGATTATAGGGTAAGTTATATAGGAGTTATAAAAACTCTCGAGCTAATTTAGAGGAAGTTTTATTAAAAAGATATTTAATAAAATATTTAGAAATACGTTAAGAACTATAAATATTATTTAGGAGTTATAACCTTAAAATATAAGCCGTATGGGTAATTATAGTTATTATTACTACCCTTATACCTATTTTAAGAAATATTTATAAACTTTATTACGGGGCTATTACTAAGCGCTCGTAGTAATAGTATAGAGTACGATAGTATTATAGTTATTATTTATTATATAATAAAGTTCGCAAAGTTCCTATTTATTATTAAAATACTTAACGTAGTATAAATAATAAGTATTTTATACTAGGAGGTCGAATATAAGTTCGGTATGCCTAAAGGTATTATTACGGATAAAGATAAGCTTTTTATAAGCGTATTTTAAGAAGAGTTTGCTAAAGAACGGGCGATACGTCGCTAACTATTTATTATATATTACTTATAAATAAACGGCTAAATAGAGTAAACTTATTAAATATTAAAAAAGTATTTAAGGATTTATGCTAAGGGCTCGCTAAATAAGTAAGTAGTATAGCTAGAAGAGGCCGAGTTTATATATAATAATAGTTAATACTCTATTATAAAAGTATCCCCGTATATAGTATTATACGGTTACTACCCTAAGTACGTTAAATATATACCTAATTATAAAGCTATAATCTAGGGGGTTTAGGAAAGGGTTTAGAAAATTAAAAAGATTAGGGTCTAAGCTACGTAAGCGTAAGTATAAGCTTTTAAGAGCTAAGTAGCTTATTATAATAAAAAATATACCCTAAAGGAGTTTAATTATAGAGAGGTCGTCGGCCTATTAATAAAGAATATACGATTTAAAAATAATAAACTAGTACCGAAATATATTAAAATAGTAATAGCTAAAAGGGTAAAGAAATAGGCTTACTAAGTGCATTTATTAGAATAGTATCGGAGAATATATAATATTTTCCTAGTTTCTTAGTTTAAGTTATAAGGAAATTACTAAATGGTCAGTAACTAAATAGTAAATCTCTTAGAGTTAAAGGACGAGTAAGACGTTTAGGAAGTTAAAAAAATCGTTATAATATAAAGCGAGGGAGGAAACTTATGATATCTCGTTAAATAGGCTAGGTAGCTTACTAAGTATAATACGTAGGAGCTTATTAAGTATTTTAAAAGAGTAGCGGAAATAGTTAATAAATTCGAACGCTATAAAAAAAGGGTATATATAAAATAAGATAATAAACGTTAAGTTCGTAGCGAAAGGTTGCCGAAAATAAGTTAGTTAATAATATACTATAGAACCCTTTTTATCTAGCTTAGCGTAATCCTTAAAAAAAAGATATAGTATTATAGCCCTTAGTAATACGTTACTAAGAGATTATTAAGATCTAGCTACGTAGGGGGAGTAACTTACGTAATACTAGCGGTAGTAGTAATAGCTCTAGTATATACTTTTAAAGCTTAATAATTAGTAATAGTAGTTTATTTAGTAAGTAAGAAGCGGGGAGGCTTTGTGCGCGTACTTAGCTAACTACTTAGAATAAGGCTATTAATTTTATTAATATTATAATAAATAAGAAAGAGGTAGTTAAAGTCGCGCAGAGTATTATATATATTAATAATAGCGGTTCGTAAAGCGTTCGTTACCTAGTTATTATTAAAGGCTATAATAAGAAGTATAACGGGAGCTATAATAAGAGGCATAACGGGAGTTATAATAAGAAGTATAATAGGAGCTATAATAAGAGGTATAACGGGAGTTATAATAAGAAGCGGAGTAAGAAGTAAAATAGGGGCCGTAATACTATTATTATTAATAACGGGTCGGGGATAGGGGACGTTATCCGAGGTAACGCTCTCGTAGTCCTAGTTAAGCTAAGGGACCTTAATAATATTAATATTCGTAAGGAACTTAGTAATGTCGAACTACTTATTATAACCTATAGCTTTAACCTTAATATAAATAATAGCCTCGTCGAGCCGTTATAGAGCTTTTATTTAGAGCGAGAAGAGCGTAATATTAGCCTTATTAAGATTTAGAATAATATAACTAAGGGCTAGGGCACCCTCGTCTATACTAAAGAGAGTGTTACGGGTAGGGGTCGGTAAGTTATTAATATTAAAATAGCGGCGCTTATTATAATATTAAAAAAAAGAATTCTTTAAGTCGCTACTAAGCTCTTTAAATTTAGTATCCTCGCGCTAGGACTTATTAAACTTAAACTTAAAGTTATCCCGCTCGTTATTATTATTAAGAATATAATTAATAATAAGAGTACGCTTTTTAATAAGAATCCGAGTCTCGGGATTATAAGAAATAGGGGTAGCGCTATATATAATAATAATATAAGTAAGTACCTTATTTACTAAGAACTTAGTAACGCGTTTATAAAAAGTAAAAAAAATAAAAAACTCCTAAATATGTATAATAGTAACGCCCTTAGGAGTCTCTTTATAATACTAAGCTAGAGCGTCGAGGTTATTTTGTAAAGTAGTTATATAGCTATTATTATAAAAGTAAGCTAGCTAGAGGTAACTAAGGTAGGAGACAATCTTAGTCTTATTATTAATATTAAAGATACTAGCTTAAGAAAAAAAATCTAAGTTAGTAAAAAGAAAATTCGCTAAACGATTACTAATAACTTACCGTAATTGAAATTAATAAGTTTAAATACTCGTAGTTAGTAGCGAGCTCTTAAAGAGTAGCCTATTTAAAATAGACCTTTTTCGCCTTATTACTCGCTAACGGGTTAGTAATATAAATAGCTACCTTTTCTTATACGCTAATAATATAGCTAAAAATATAAAGAACGCGGCCGCGTTTATAGGAGTTAAGGCTACCCTACTCTTTAGTATTATAAAACTTTATAAGGGTATTCTAAATAAACTAAGCGGCGCTATATAGCTCCTCGGGAACTTAAAAAACATCGTTAGCTAATATTTTAATAACGGATTAGCAAGGACTTAACGACTTATAGTAAAACACTTCTTCTTATTAATTTAATAAATAATATACTTAGTAACGTAAGCGCTAGTAATATAAATAAGCTCGTTAATATTATAATATAAACTAGCTAAGTAGCGTATATAAAGAGTACCGCTACGGAGACCGCAGAAGCCCTTTTTAAAATTATACTCTATATTAAGTATATCCTAAATGCGCGAAATAGTAAATATTTCGGTAGATACTTAATAATAATATAGTAAGAGAGTCGTAATTAAAAAACGATACGGAATTAGAATATCGTAAGAAGAAAAGTATAGTTATATAAGAAAGAATTCGTAAAACGGTCGCCGAATAAAAAAAAGAAAAAGAAAAAGTAAACACGCAACTAGTAACGAATAAAAAATCTTTTACCACAATCGATAGCCTAGTAATAACAATAATTACGAGGTTAGGCGGGCTCTTATATATTACGATAGTTAGAATACTTTATTATAAATATATATTACTAACTTAGTAACTAGTCGGCGCGCTATTACCGAATAATAATAATAAGGTATTCGTTAGATAAGGAGATAGGAGTAATGCCTTATTCCTAAGTAAAAAAGGATATTATTAACGCCTTACGGAATTTATTATAAATAACGACGTTAATAGCTTTATTATTAGTATTAAAGGAAGATATTACGTAATAACTTTAAGGACTAAAGTTACGTAAGGGGGGAGTAATTATAATAGATTTGGGATATAGCTAGCGATAGGATGCTAATAACTTAGTAACTAGTATACGGATCTTATTATAAAAGAACTTTTTAAGAAGTAGAGCCCTTACGAAGGACTTTATAAGCTTTAGTCTTATAATATACCTATACTTATATTATAGCCTCGCTAGTTAAGTACTTATAGCCTAATCTCTTATAATAAAATTAAAAGAAAAGGAATACCCTAACCGTACGAGAAGTCTAGATACGTAATTTAGGGGTACGGTAATATCGAAAAAGCGACGCTACTTATATAATCGCTTACTATATAGTGCTATAGCTAACGATTAATAATAGTACTAATAATATTACTATAGAAGAAGGGATACGAGATTTAGAGCTATAATATTACCTAGGCATATACCTAATCGGCCACAGGGCTTATAAAGAAAATCCTAGCCTATTTACCGAAGGAAATAGCTAGTAAGTATTTAGAAAGTACGATTATTAAAGTGCTTAAGCTACTATATAGGCTTATAAAATCGGGCACTTATTAATAAGCCACTTACTACGATTTTTATATTAATTAATTATTAATAGTTACCTTTACGTACGACCCGTACTTACTAGTCGTAGAGTACGAAGGTAACTAATTTAGGATCGTCGGAATATAAACTAATAATATATTAGGCCTATTTAATATTAACTTTATAAAAAAAGAGGATAAGGAGCTTTAAAAAGCGGGCTTTATAATAAAGCTAAAAGAGGTCCTTATAATAAATACCTCTTTAGTATTTAACGGCGGGATTCTTATAATTAAAAAAGAAACCGTCGTTTTTTAGTAAAAAGGGTAGGGCGAGAAAATTAACTTTATTAACCCGAACGTAACTAATATTAAAAAGTAGTATAAGGCTAAGCTTGCGCGAGGGGTATATATTACGAGTATTTATTAACTTAAAGTAATTTTTAACTATATTAGGGTAGCGTAAGCTATAAATTTAACTAAATAAGACGTTGAAATACTTAATAAGCGGCTTAAGTAGTAATAAATAAATCTCGATCGAGGTCTCGTTTATTACCCAATCGACCTTATAACTAATAAGCTCTACGTCTTTATTAATAGGTTATTTATAAATAATAATAACCTTACTTCGTAATTAGGGTATATTATTATTTTAGTTAACGAGAGTATAGGTAAGAGCGAATTTATTATATACGGTAATATAATCTACTACTTATTAATTAAAAATAAGTAGGTAATAAAAAGTATACTAGCGTTGGAGGTTTATAATATAGTTAATAGTATTAACCTCTCTTACGCAATTTTAATAATACTAAAAAAAATTACCGATCGAATTAGCCTTTTACTTATTCTAACGGTTATTTATACCGATTCTTATTTACTATACGAATACCTTATTAAATTAAGAACGACGAAGGAAAAGAGGCTTATAATCGATATTATAGCCCTTAAGTAATTATACGAAAGGCGCGAGATACTTAAGATCCGTTAGATTAATAATAAAGATAACTTCGTAAACGCTTTTACGAAAGTAGTATTAAATAAGGGATTAGAGTAATTCGTAAGTAGCGGAAAAGTCACTATATAAATAGAGGGATAAGTTATATAAAAAGAATAGAGAAAAGGGGGAAAAGGAGACGACTTAGTAGACGGGCCCGAGGTCGAATTATATTTCTAACCGTAGTAGTTAAATTAATAAAAGAAAGAGAAAGTTAGTATTAGATTAGAAGTCTAATTTAACCGCGGTATATAGCTGACTACGCAGGGGCTAATTAGGGGCCTTATTTATAATTATCGTAGCTAGCCTAACTTATAGTTAGAACCTCCTTTTTATACCTACGCAAATATTTAGATAGTTTAATTAATCTTTTTGTTAACTACGGTTCGAACTAACTACCCTATAATAGGGATACTAATACTTATAAAGGCTATTTTGGCACTGCTAGCGTTTAGCTTATTTTTATTAGTACTATAGGTCCCTCGCTATGCTATAATTACCTCGCGAGATGCAGTTACCGCGTGTTAGTATCCCTATTATAGGGTAGTTAGTTCGAACCGTAGTTAATAAAGAGATTAATTAAACTATATAAATATTTGCGTAGTAAGTATAAAAAAGAGGTTCTAATTATAGGTTAAGCTAGCTATAATAATTATAAATAAGGCCCCTAATTAGCCCCTGCGTAGTTAGCTATATACCGTAGTTAAATTAAACTTCTAATTTAATACTAACTTTCTCTTTCTTTTATTAATTTAACTACTATAATTAAAAATATAATTCGACCTCGGGCCCGTTTACTAAGTCGTCTCTTTTTCCCCCTTTTTTTTACTCTTTTTATATAACTTATTCCTCTATTTGTATAGTAACTTTTCCGCTACTTACGAATTACTCTAATCCCTTATTTAGTACTGCTTTTATAAAAGCGTTTACGAGGTTATTTTTATTATTAATCTAACGGATTTTAAGTATTTTGCGCTTTTTATACGATTACCTAAGGGCTATAATATTAATTATAAGCCTCTTTTCCTTCGTCGTTCTTAATTTAACGAGGTATTTATATAATAAGTAAGAATTAATATAAATAACTATTAAAATAAATAAAAAGCTAATTTAATTAGTAATCTTTTTTAGCGTTATTAAAATTATATAAAAGAGGTTAACGCCGTTAACTATACTATAAACCTCTAATATTAGTATACTTCTTATTACTTATTTATTTTTAGTTAATAAGTAATAAATTATATTACCGTATATAATAAATTCGCTCTCGCTTATACTCTCGTTAACTAGGATAATAATATACCCTAATTACGAAGTAAGGTCGTTATTATTTATAAATAACTTATTAATAAAGACGTAGAGCTTATTAGTTATAAAGTTAATTAGGTAATAAACGAGACCTTAATTAAGATTCGTTTATTACTACTTAAGCCGCTTATTAAGTATTTTAATATCTTATTTAGTTAAATTTATAGCTTACGCTACCCTAGCGTAGTTAAAAGTTATTTTAAGCTAATAAATATTTATAATATATACCCCTTACGCAAGCTTAGTTTTATATTACTTTTTAACGTTAGTTACGTTTAAATTAACGAGGTTAATTTTTTTACCCTACCCCTTTTATTAAAAAATAATAGTTTCTTTTTTAATTATAAGAATCCCGCTATTAAATACTAGGGGGGTATTTATTATAAGGACCTCTTTTAGCTTTATTATAAAGCCCGCTTTTCAAAGCTCCTTATCCTCCTTTTTTATAAAATTAATATTAAATAGGCCTAATATATCGTCGGTTTATATTCTAACGATCCTAAATTAGTCGCCTTTATATTTTATAACTAATAAGTACGGGTTATATATAGAGGTAACTATTAATAATTAATTAATATAAAAATCGTAATAAGTAGCTTATTAATAAGTGCCCGATTTTGCGAGCCTATATAGTAGCTTAAGTACTTTAATAATCGTGCTTTCTAAGTACTTACTAGCTATTTCTTTCGGTAAATAGGCTAGGATTTTCCTTATAAGCCCTATAGCTAATTAAGTATATACTTAGGTAATATTATAGCTCTAAATCTCGTATCCCTTCTTCTGTAATAATACTATTAGTATTATTATTAATCGTTAATTATAGCGTTATATAATAAGCGATTATATAAGTAGCGTTGCCTTTTTAATATTACTATACCCCTAAATTACGTATTTAGATTTCTTATATAGCTAGGGTATTTTTTTCTTTTTAATCTTACGAACTATTCGTAATTTAAATATGCGGAGGTTTATATATTTTTTTAAGTCGTATAGGATAAATTAATAGACCCCTCGATTACGAAAAGTATTTGTTTTAATAAGATCTAATCCCTTATATAGCTTTTTAGTAGTTATAATTACGCCTTTTTTACGTAGTTTAACCGCTAGCTTAAAATTAGCTTTCTCTTTTACTATATAAAAGGTATTAATTACCTTGTTATTAGTAATAAATTGCTACGTTAGGGCTTACCGTCGTAGTCTTTTACGACGTCTTATTAGTAGTATTAATACCCTTTTAGTAATTTCCTTTTCCTCGTCGTTTATTAGTATTACTACGACGATTTTATTAAGGATAATTTCCTATGCCTCTACTGCGGGTTATATAGTTTCCCCTAGCTCTTCTTTTTCTTATAAGTTAGAAATTACTTCGTTAGGATTTATATAATACGGTCTAACTACTATAATTAATACTTCGAGAGGCTAGTTACGATTTCTTATAACTATATAAGAGCGCTTATTAACGGAAATTAACTTATATAGCCTAGCCTATTATTAAGTAATTTCGCGCTATACTTATATATCCGAATTTAGTAATATATTTAGATTATCCCCTATGTTAGGCCTATTACGTATAGTAATTACCTTATTAACTTACCTTCTTACGCTTACTTCGTATAATACCCGTATTACTTTTTTAATTACTTAAGCTCGTTAGCTTATACTTAGTAACGGTAACAAAGCTAAGGTCGTTCTTAAATATGCTCTAAATATTAATAGCGTTAATATAAGTTCGTTAGGCCCTATAGTATCGTTATAATATTTAAGTACTATTTAGAGGTATTTATTATTAATAAAATCCGGATTTTCCTTTTTAATAATTCTAAACGCCCTTTTTAACTACTAATATACCCTTTTTACCTTTTTAATACTATAGTACGCTTTAACGGGTACGACTTTTAGCTATATACCGTAGGCCGTCGTATTATCCCTAAATTTTATTAACTTAAAGCTAGTACTAGCGTTAGTTTTAATACCGTTTAGCGGTCCTTAGTATATATCGATCTAGCTTTTTTATAGGGCTACTTATACTATTTTTACTTATAAATCCTAGAGGAATTACCCTATTTAAAAAGATATAACTACGTTAATTATATATAGTACTAATTAACTATTTAAGTAAAAGATATTAACAACGATTTCCTAGTTAAAGTTAAGCTTATTACGTAATTTAAACTTAAATTTACGTAGGCTCTGCGTATTTATTTAATATTAATAATATACTTTTATTAACTACTCTAGCGCCCCTATTTCGATATTATTATTACTTAATTACTTTAGGAGGTTATATAGCCTCGTAACTAACGAGTACCTAAATCTTTAGTATAGTTTTTTAAGCTTACTTTCCGTTAGGTAATTAATTAACTTCGTATTATTAATAAGCTTTATAAACGTATACCCCTATCGTCGTTTAACTATCTCGAAGTACTTACTACTAGAGATTCTATTCCTCGTATTATTAAATATAATGCCTAGTTAATTTATATTTTTTAGATATAGGAGAAATAGGGTATTAATAAGTAAAATATAAAAAGTTATTATTCCGAAGTATATCTCTACTTTTATTATACTTAGGGCGACGATTTCTTTACTTAGGCTAAAACTAATCTTTATAATACCCGCTATTAATATATTAAGCGTTATTAGTACGATCTTTTATAGCGCCTAAAATTACCCTTTTCCTTTAGTTAATTATTATAATACCCTAATATCTAAAATAATCTTATAAAAATCGTCTAGGCCGTACTTTTTATTTATATAAAATACTTATACGAGCTTAGTATTTAAGG
This sequence comes from Colletotrichum lupini, assembly GCF_023278565.1. NCBI lineage: Eukaryota > Fungi > Ascomycota > Sordariomycetes > Glomerellales > Glomerellaceae > Colletotrichum > Colletotrichum lupini. The sequence continues at coordinate 2,780,011 of NC_064673.1, read as the reverse complement.
GATCTAAGTAGTATAAAAAGGACCCCTCTAGCTATCCCTAAATTTACTTAGTATTATATTCTTTTTTTTTAAATATTAAAAAAAATAGCATCTTCTCCTTAATTATTAAGAAAATAGGCTTTAGCCCTATTAAATTCGCCCTTTTAGCCGCCTCCGTATCCGTTATCTAAGGGACCTTTTCTTATTATCTATAAATAAAAGCCTACTTATTAAGAGCTTTTACTACTCTCTATTCGTTTAGCCTCGTATATCCTCTAGAGGCTAACGGGGTAAAAAAAGAGTAGTTAATATCGTTAATTTCGTTATAATCTAATTTATTAATATAGGGGGTAAGATCTTCCTTATTTTCTAAATCTTTTATAGGGGGTATATACTTTAGGCTACTATTTTAATTACTATTACTAATTTCTATACCCCTAGATCTGCCCTTATATATAATAAGGAATTAGTTAAACTAACGAGGGCTAGTTTTACTATTTACTACCCTCGACTTTTTATATTATTTATATAATTTAGTACGCTCCTCCTTAGAGTAATTACTTAACTAATATCTATCTTTTTTATAAATATAGTATTACTTTTTCTATTACCTTACTTATAAATTAAATCTCTACTTATTTAATAAATCTAAGCCTCCTTATTAATAATTACTATATCTAGCCTCTTTTTTTTTTTTTTTTTATATTTAATCGACTTAATATTACTAATAAGGGCCGTCGTACGCTTAGAAATAGGTTTAGTATAGTATTCTTATTTTAATATTAAAACTAAATCTTAGCCTTAAGTAGAGCGTCTCGTAGTCTTTAAATACTTAGTAAAGTATTATTTTTACCTCTAATATACGCTAGATTATAATATAAAAATATCTAATTTTCCGCTCGTTTATCCCCTTATTTAGCTAGGTTTTTACTAGCTTATTGATTCGATTAATAAGCTCTTTAAGGATCTTTATTCACAATTTACCCTCTATTATCTTAGTTATAAATATAAAAGAAATCGCTCATAGCTTAAATAGGAGCTCTAGGTTCCTATCGTAAGTCTCGAAGCGGCTTCGGATTACGTTAATTATATTAAAAAAGTCGTTTTGATCGAGATTACGTACTACTTTATAATAATAATTAGAGGCTTTATTTATAAGTACGATATTAATTACTAAATAGTATTAGTATTCCCTAATTCCGACTTTTTTATAGTAATTATAAAATATTGTTAGGGTTTTTTATAAGACCTTATACTTCCCCCTAGAGTATAATTTCTCTTTTAAAAAGATCTTTTTAAAGTTTATAAATTACCTCGTATTTATTATTAAATTTTCGTTATTTATATATAATCCCTACGTTACTACGTATTATTAGTAACTTCGGGTCGTTTACCTCCTTTTTTATTAGCTAATCGGTACCGAATTTCGTATTAGTAATAGTAACGAGTTATGAATTAAAATAAGTAGAATTATTAATTATCGTACTTCTAGTACTATATTTTGCCCCGGTATATCCTTTTATAATAATAGATTTCTATTAGTAATTATAAGGAGGAAATCTAGGTCGTTTACCCTTTTTTTAAATTCGTTAAAGTGATTATATACTCTATTAACTTATATTTAGTTTTATAATACGAATTCCTCCTCTATAATTATTATTATTAGTATTTTATATAGCTCTTATAATTATAATTACGCTAATAATACCCCTTGCTTATAAAGGAATTTATTAACTACTTTTATAATTCCTAAGCTTACGCTCGCGAACTATTCGTTTAACTAATAGCTAAAGTCGTTTATAATCTCATAAAATAGGGGTTACCCTTATAGCCCCTTTTTCTTATAGACCTTAGTTAAATAGATTAATACCGCATTAATTTACTTATTATTAAGATAATCCGTAATTCTATATATTTACGTCCCCTAATAGTTTAGGTTAATATTTACTTATTTATAAGGGATTAGGATTCTATTTAGGATCGGGTTTCGTCCTCTTTTTTTTTACTTTAACTCGCTAAGGGTCGTGCTCTAGCTTATACTTATATTAGTAATTATTAACGTATTTAATTTTAATAAGGATATATTTAATCCGTGCGCTAGTTATAATAAATCCGTACTTTTACTATTTAATAAATTTATTAAGGTCTAGGAGATTCCCGCTTCCTCTTGCCGTCTTATTACTACTCTCGTTTTTATTATTTTTAATAATTACTACTACCTTTCTAAATCGCTAGCTATCGTACCTACTAAGATCTTCCTTTTTATTTAATATAAAAGGGTAGGTTTTAGTAGTTCTTTTTAATAATAGTAGCGGTAGACGTTTATATTACTATAAGAAAATATAGTAATTATCCCGGGATTTTTATTAATTATTACTATCCCGTATACTTCTAGCCTCTTAAGCCTCGTGCTCTTTATAATCTCTAAATAGCTTTTTTAATTAATTTCTTAAAATTAGTAATCTCGCGCCGGGAGCTAATATAAAAAAGAAGCCCTTTAGTAGCTTTTTAAAAGATTTTTTTCTTTTCCCCTCAGATCCTTATCTTTTTAGCCTTTTTTTAAGTTAATAATAACTCTAGCGGGAGGTCGTAGGACTACTTTAGGGTAGCTACCTTCTTCTTAAGTTAATATTTAAAATCTATAATATTCTTAACTTAATACTATTAAGACCTCTAAATCCCTTCCTCCCTTATTAAACCGTCCCTTATACTATATTCTTAAGTAATACTTAGAGAGTAATTAAAAGAGCTATGAGGAGGTTATTTAGATTGCGGGCTTAAGGTCGTACTTATAAAATCCTTATAATAATAGACTTTTTTATATATTATAAATCTCTTAGCTTAATAACTCCTATAAGGTTACTTTTATTACTAAATAAAAATATTTATATTTAGAGATCCCTTTTTTTAATTACGTAGTACTTTTTTATATTATATTATTAAGCTCGTTCGTTACGCTAATTAATTAGGTAAGTAGTCGTTACGTAAGTATTTTTTTTTATTAATTTAACTAATTAATTTCTAATTGCGGGCCGGCTATAGAAAAGTTATTTAATAAAAAAGCTACTTAGGGCGACGATAAAAGGCTAGTTACTTAAGTAGTTTTATTAATTAACGTAGTTTAATATAATAAACATCGACCTCTCGTAGGTAGTAAAGGGCTATAATTACTTAATTCCGTGTAGTATTTAAGAATCGCCTCCTTTTTCGTCTATTTTTATAAAGTTAATTAATACGAATTTCTTATCCTATATAATATTAAAAAGTCGTCTTTTTTATATAACGAGATACTTTACCGATCTATAATAATAAAATTTAATTACTAATTAGTATTAATATCCCTATTATAAAGTAGTTAGTTCGAACTATAGTTAACGAAGAGATTAATTAAACTATATAAATATCTACGTAGTAAGTATAAAAAGGAGGTTCTAACCGTAGGTTAGGCTGGCTACGATAATCGTAAATAGGGCCCCTAATTGGCCCCTGCGCAGTCGGCTGTATGCCGCGGTCGAATTAGACTTCTAATCCGACACCGCGACTGATTATGACTTCGTCATTGCCGGCGGAGGCGTCTCGGGCCTTACCGTTGCCGATCGGCTGACCGGAGACCCAAGCAGTAAGTAGAGACCGTGCCATAGTTCATCTACCTCAGACGTAAATTCTCCACCTAATGCATGTGAAATAGTCAAAGTCCTAGTCATTGAGACCGGGCCTTTCGACAAGGATGAAGACAGCGTCCTCGTCCCAGGTGCCTTCTTCCCTGTGCCATACCTTTGGCCCAACTTGAACAGCGCACCACAGCCTGCGTTGAACAACCGCGTTTTTTCAGTGCCTGCCGGTCGAGTAGTCGGTGGCGGTTCTGTAGTCAACGGCATGGTCTTTGTGCGCGGTGGGAAGTCAGAGTATGCGGCTTGGGAGCAGCTGGGTGCCAAAGGCTGGGGATGGGATGACCTGTTGCCGTACTTTCGGAAAGTGAGTTCTATCTGGATGTACATTCAGCATGGAACTGGGAATGCTAATCACACCTTTGCTAGAGCGAGAATTTCACGACCCCGCCTCAAGACTTTGCTGACGCTGCCAACATCTCGTGGGTAGAGTCGGCTCACGGCCACACCGGACCTGTCCGTGCCTCGTATCCCAATTATTATTTCCCCGGTGCTGGTATGTATCTCAATACAGAAAGGAGTAGGGTTCCGACATGTAATTTCCACTAAAATCACGTAGAAAACTTCTGGCAAGCTGCTCTACAAAGCGGCCTCACCCCTTCCCCGGACCCCAATGGCGGCGACCGGGCGGTCGGTCTCTTCAACTTCCCCACCCTCGCCGACGCAACAACCCGGACCCGGAGCCACGCGCGGATCAATCATTACCAACGCGTCAAAGACTCTCGTCCCAACTACCACATTCTGGCTGAACACACTGTATCCAAAATCCTTTTCAAGGGAAAGCGGGCCGTTGGTCTCGAGTATCTACCTTCAACTGGAGGTGAGCGTCTCGACGTCTACGCGAAGAAGGAGGTCCTCCTGGCTGCTGGGGCGCTTCATACCCCACAGATTCTACAGCTTTCTGGCATCGGGTCAAAACAGTTCCTGAAGACCTTTGGAATCGATTCCGTTGCTGATCTGCCTGGGGTTGGCGAGAACTTTATGGATCAGGGTGAACTAAAGGTTCCCTTCACATGTTGGTACCATCTCAATTCGAGAGCAGAAGTACAGTGACTGAAGAGAACCACGCAGTTGAGAACAACATTTTCCCCAACTCTGGAGCTCTAGACACCAACAAAACATACGATGCCGAACAACGCGCCCTTTACGATGCCCAAAAGCAAGGAGCGTACACCATCGTCAGAACCCTGAGCACAAACCTAGCCGTACCGCCGCTAGCCAACACAACCTCCTCCTGGCGCGACATCCTCGCCACTGCAAAGTCCCACGACCCCACCGAGTATCTTGCTCCAGGTACCCCTGCATCCGTTCAAGAAGGCTACAAGAAGCAGCGGGAAATCGTTCTCGACCAGCTCGCAGGACAAGACGTGCCCCTCGGCATGGTCCACTGGGGCACCGGCAATAGTATCACGCTCTACTTCCTCCGGGCGCTGAGCCGGGGGTCGGTGAAGATTAACTCCACGGACCCGCTGCAGCAACCCGTCATTGACTTTCGCACTGCTTCTGATCCCACTGACTTCGACCTCGCTGTGGCGCTATTTGAGAAGGGGAAGGAGATCATGTCTGCGCCGGCGATGAAGATTCTTGGGCCCAAGATGGCGGCACCGTATGATACCGCTTCCAAAGAAGAGATGAAGACGTTGCTGGCTGCGAACATGTCACCTTCGAACGCCCATTCGTGTTGTACTGCGGCTATGGTACCCAAGGAAGAAGGAGGTGTGGTGGATACGGAGATGCAGGTTTATGGGGTTAAGGGGTTGAGGGTTATTGATGTTAGTTATTGGCCCATGGTGTTGACTGCAGCGCCGACGGCAACGACTTATGCCTCTGGAGAAAAGGTAAGAAGGGCATCTGAAGCGCTTAAGTACGCGATTACTAACTTCAGTGCAGATTGCGGATATCATCAAGAAAAAGTATGGTATCGCCTCACTCTGAACAATAATGAGGGAGCTTTAATTGCAGTCTCTTTTTCAGATAATAATCCAGGTCATTGGATTGATTAGGTAAATATTTTGAAGACTTGCTGGGTTCAAGCACAGAATACCATGCCTGCGTGCCGGCGCGGGTTAACTATATTCGTCGTGCGTGTGTACTGTCGTTCCATTCGATGCGTTCTCAACTCGGTTGCTTTTGACTTCATTCCGGCTTTTGTGCGTAAACCACATATCTGAGATACTGTCAGCTGGACTTCGATCTCGTAACAAGGGAAAAGGTAGTTGCTCACACTGGCCACCATCCATGTATAGACCTGTCTCTCATGTCTTTCCTAGCATCCACCAGGAACACCTCAAGCTGCTCCGCCGACCAACCCAGCGCCCTAGTAAAAAGCGCCAAGCTAAGCCCCGACAAGCCATTTCCTAGGTTTTCGTACGTCCACACGCCTTCGGAAAGCGATTCAGTCAGCGTTTTGGTCCTATGTCACGGGTGAGAGCTGAACAGGAAGCCGCTTTACCTAGCTCTTTATATTTTGGATCCTTTGGCCAGGGGTTCGACGGCCACTTGTAAATCTTTTCCTCAATATTGGTGAACCCCGCTTCGGCGAGCTGCTCCTTGTAGAATTTGCAGCTGTCGAGTGGTCGTTTCCATATCGCTGCCGCTTCAAGCATGTGCCCTGCCCACTTTTGGGTTGCGCATTCGGGGCCAACTGTTCCGTCGTCGCTTTGAAGATCCAAGAGGATGTCGGACAACTCTATCCAGCCTCCGGGTTCGAGGTATCTATGATATACCGTCAGACAAGAAGGCGGAGCCGCGGAGGCGTATATATTCAGTGTTAAAGCCCGGGTGCAGCGAGTAAGAACTTACTCATAGCTTTGGCGGATAAACCTTGGCCAGTCTGCTATGGAACCTGTGAGCATTCGGCCAAAGACGAAGTCGAACTTGTAGGAGTATGTCCAGTCATCTTCTAGGTCGTCGATGTAGAATGTCACGTTGGGAGGTACACTGAACATTGATTAGTAAATCAACGCATCGAAAATCCTTGATTTGCAGGATCGTTATCCTGATGGTACTTACAATGGCGGTTGTATTGGGCTGAGATCGACACCGGTTATCTGCCAGTCTTTAGATATTGCCTGACAAGGAATTATTGGGCTCTGGGCGAGCTTACTAGTGTCTCTTGATGATCATCGGCTGCCAGGAATAGGGCATTAGCTATCTTGAGTTATTAACTTCGCGGATACAGCTATCTTACCAAAGTCCATTGCCCAAATTCCGGTTCCGGTTCCAGCATCTAGTACTCTTTTTAAAGGCTTGTCTCGGCCAGCCGGCGATACAAACAGCTTTCCATCAAAGGTAAGTGTGTATAAATGATGTTGAAGATCTATTACGCAGGTATGAGCATCTCTTTGATGAGAGAACAAATACTATGTCACTTACCAAGCCTGTCGTTTTCGACCTGCGATTCCAGATAGGCGACGCGTTAGTTCCAAGTTGAGGTTGGAGAAGGGCGGTTAAGCTGCTAAAGACCACCTACCGCGTCATTCGGCAAAACATATCCTAAGCAAAAGCTATGGTCAGTACAATAGCACATGTGAGATGCTATCAAGCTGAAGAGCTTTGAATCACTTACTGCCCTCTCGATATGCGTGGTATGTTCTTCCATTTTCTTCGCGGTAACGCATGATACTACTTGTCATGGATGCAGATGACCCGAGCACAGACTGCAACACGGATTAGCTTTACGCGTAACATTGCACCGCTAGACCGAGGTACCACTACTCACCACTCCCATGGCTGAGTCGCTGTCATCATTGGTATTGTCGTTCTCCTCTCCATTCTATCGAAAAGAATCAGCATCAAGGTCTGTCGAGTGCAAGCAGATATGTTGAAAGGTCGTCGAACTGACGTCTGCTTCGAGCGGGCCGGCTTCCGCCGGTGCTGGATCCGCCATGATTAAATCTGTCGGAGCCTCGGAGGGTCGAGGCTCAAGAAGGAACCGAACGATGAGACCCTTTTAATGGGGCGTCAATTCAAAATTCAACGGCGACCAAGCCAACATGTGCAATTGAAGAAAAGTTGTGAAACGCGAAAAAAATGTGAAGGGCAGGAGAATCTCCAGAAAAACAAAAGCCACAAGCTTCCTTAACCGCCAGATCGAAGATTAGGCAGAGTCTAATTGGACGGTTGGGCTGTGCCTCTCGTAATGAACCAGCGGATGGCATCTAACGGTGCAGATCAGGAGATGCGACCTCACCGCTTGCCCCCTCTCTGCATTCTTTCTCCTCCTTCTGGCAATGCCCCCCGGGCAAAGCCGTGCCCGTTAAACGTTGCATCATACCCCCGCTAGACGCATTCGTTGGCATTGGTCATTGCCGATGCGATTGAGGAGGAGGAGAGGAATAGCAGGGCATTGCAAAACACGGCAACAATCTCATTGGATCGAAACCCCGTCACGCCGGCCCCTGCTCCGTGCGGGAAGGTTGCATTCCCGAGTCTGCCGTGTCAATCATCTAAGCCGCCTAAAGACTAGGGGGTCCAGACCCGTCGCAAGTGTAGACGCTATTGGGCAGAGACCCCGAACCGACAATGATATCGCCATGGGTCGTCAACTCGTCAGAAACTTTGGTAACATTTCGGCGTCATGTTCGCTGCTATTGCAGAGTTATTGAAGGATTTGACCGTCGTATCGGTGCAGTCTCTCGGTCAAAATATTCCCCAGCTCCTCCCAGGCTCCCCGTGCCCTCCACCGTGCCGCGGCATCCTTGACCGAGAAAGCAGTTCGTCTCAGGATCTCTCAGACTTTCTTTTTCCCCCTTCTCATGTGTGGCCCGAGACACTGTTTCCTCCTCTTATCCACACTCACAATCCCATGATCCAACCTTTTCATACACGAATCGGTTCCTCGTGGGCTCGAGTGCGACCATGAGTCGGGAATACCTCGCATACGCCAGCATCGCAGTCTCGGCCTTCATCGCGTACAGCGTCGTATCCATCGCTCGCCAATACTTACGGCTCCGGCACATCAAGGGGCCACCGAGCGCCGGATTTTCGAAATGGTGGCTCGTTCGCGCCGTCGGCGGCGGTAGGACACACCTCGACTTTTATGAGGCGTGCGAGAAATATGGTGTGTTTTATACTTCAACCCCTTAGCCTGCGCTAAAGCGCCTGTGAAAAATAACCGTTTTCCATCTTTGCCAAATAGGGTCAATAGTTCGTGTCGGGCCGAATGATCTCATCACCAGCGATCCGGATCTCATGAAGCGTATGCTTAATGTGCGGACGACTTACAAGCGATCTAATTGGTATGATGGAATGCGACTCAAGCCTGGCCAAGACAATGTCTTATCCACCCGAGATGATGAGCTGCATAACAAACTCCGGTCAAAAATGGCCGCAGGTGTAAGCAGTTGCATAAATCCTTGGTGTATAAGAGAAAGGTACAGTGAACTAAGATGATAGATAGTACTCTGGTAAGGAAGTCGAAGATCTCGAAGCCAAAATTGATCAAAACGTCCTCCGACTCATCGGTTTGATTGAGAAGTATGCTTCTCGCGACGAAGCTTTTGACTTTGGAGCCAAGGCGCAATACTTCACCCTCGATGTCATTTCTGACCTGGCTTTCGGTGAGCCGTTTGGAGACTTGGCAACTGATTCGGATGTCCATGAGTACATCAAGACTATGGAGCAAAACATGCCAACAATTCTCGTGACGAGTGTTCTGCCATGGCTTCTTGCACTCCTCTCTTCGCCTATTTTCAGGAGCATGATGCCTTCCGAAAAAGATGCAATCGGCGTGGGAAAGACGATGGGGTAAGTTCAAGTTACATGCTCTTCCGCAAAACTTGCTGCCCATGCAGCCACCTTTACGCGTCGCCTCTGCTCACATTTGGAATTCTTCGCCGGGTCTAGCATTGCCAAGAAAGTTGCATCAGAGCGTTTCGGTCCAAACAAGAAGGTCCACAAAGATATGCTTGGATCGTTCGTCGCGCGAGGGCTTACACAAGCTGAGGCCGAGTCGGAGATTCTTATGCAGTTGTAAGAGCCAACACTCACACAGCGATCGTGGCAACACTCTCTGACATTGAATAGACTAGCTGGTTCTGATACTACCGCGACCGCTATTCGGGCCACTATCCTTCACATAATCACAAATCCTCAGGTAACCTCTACACTCCGAGCCGAAATCGACGCTGCCGAGCTGTCATGGCCCATCATCTCCGATGCAGAGGCTCGCGAGATGCCATACTTGCAAGCCGTCATCAAGGAGGGTCTTCGTATATTTCCACCAGTAGTCGGCCAAATGTCAAAAGAAGTCTCGAATGGAGGAGCTGGCGATGACTTCAAGGGTATTCATCTTCCAGAAGGCACCCGTATCGGATATTGTGCATGGGGGATCTTTCGCAGACAGGATATCTGGGGTCAAGACTCCCACGTTTTTCGGCCAGAACGATGGCTAGAATCCGACGTTGAAAGGCTTCGCTTGATGGAGGGTACTCTAGAGCTTGTCTTTGGGTACGGTCGCTGGCAGTGCTTGGGGCGAAACGTGGCTTTAATGGAGCTGAACAAGGTCTTCGTGGAGGTGAGTCATTCAAACCTGCATCTTTCGTACTAGACACTTTGCGACGCCGCATGCTGATGAAACGCATCTTCAATAGCTCTTAAGAAGGTTTGATCTTGTTCTCGTCGAACCGACAAACCCGTGGCACTCAGTGTGCAGCGGGGTCTTCTTGCAATCCCAATATTGGATACGAGGATACTTAAGGCAAACATCAAATCAGGACAAAGCATTCTGATTCTCAACTTGATGATTGCTACGAATCAGTCGCACGACAAGTATAAGTTAGTCTAGAAACCCGGCTCGCAGCTTCAAATTTGTTATTCGATGCGACATCACACCTAATTCACGTAATGGCCTTCGCACCTGCGCTCGAATTTATTTGGATCTTCTAGTGATACTCATCGTAGAATATGAAATGCACACTCGTTACAAAGTGAATCATTTCCCTATGATTCGGTTTCCCACATCAGGAATCTCTGCTCTATGACGCTTCTGTACGATGACTCTGTGCTATCAAATCGTACATCCTATCGATGGCTGTAGTCTTATCATTGGGATCTCACCATTTTTCTTGAGTAGTATTCATGGGGGCAAAGCAGTGCTGAACCAGTCTGAGTAGGGGTCGAAACAGATATTTCGCATATCGGCCTATATCTCCGTCTCTTCAGCCACCACATCGCAGTTGGGACACGACCTTCTGATGACGACGACAACTACGGAGAGTACGATAAATCCTTCCATGACACTGAGATTTGGAAGCAGTAAACCATGTTATGATGCTTTTGAAAACCATCCCCTTCTTTCCACTTTGAGGCAGGTATCTCGGGATTGCACGGCTCTGCAGGTTTTTCCGTCTCTTACCAAATGATGTTAGTAAAAGATAGGGAAGGATGGCACATTAAAGATACAAACACAAGAGAATAAGGTGTTATAGGATAATGAGAGAGCGCCGTAACATAATGTATTAGGGAGTCCGTCAATACATAATGACTGCTTCCAATAACCGGCGAATTCACGTCCTACTTCGTCAAATACACAACCTTGATGGGCCATAGGAGCCTCCTGGTGCCCATAATTCCCTTTCAGTTCTCGCGTACAAGCCGATGTCAGCGGGGCTTTGCCCATCTACGTTCTGGGCATTAATGTTTGACCCTTTGTCGATGAGGAGGTTTACGATTTCCTGTGTGCGTTGCAGGAGATCGTGGCGATGGGAGGCCGCGTCAATGATGAAGGCGTAGCTCTGGTTAGCAGCCACGTAGTGGAGAGCGGTGTCACCTTTGGAGTCTCGAGTGTTTGGATCGACTCCTACTTCTTCTAGGAGAAAGCGAACCACGTCGACGTCTCGATAGGCACAGGCTTGGTGTAGAGCATGGACTTTGTCTTTCTCGCGAGTGACCAGGGATGATCCGGCTTTGATCAAAGCCTTGACAATGTCGAGACGTGAGCCACTTATGTCATCGGCCACAAAAGGCTCGGTACCGAATCTGTAGTATTCTGTGGAAGTTGCCTCCCACAACGCGCGGTTTTCGCTGTCAAAACTGCCTCTCAAGGCGAAGAACAGCGGATTGGCGCCCATTGGCGAAGGTAATGTTTCCCTTTGGCTTTGAGCGGAGCTCCGATCTATCGACTTCTTGTATTCTGCCTTCGTCGCGCAGAATAAAGCTCGATGAGGGTCATCCATGTCGGTTTCATACTCCTTCCAGCAGTTTTCGTACGGGTCGCAGCTGAAGTAGTGATAAAAGCCCAGGTCGGCCCTGTGTTGGACATCGGCGCCAAATTTGAGGAGGTGATGTACCAGCTCTTTGTATCCGTACAATGAAGCCCAATGCAGTGCGGTCAAGGATGTTTTGACCGGAAATAACAAGCATTCAAATCGATGTTCCTCCATGATTTCGGTTTCTTCGACATGCATCAATGATTGATCAGTCTGATTGATGTTGGCGCCGTGCCGAAGTGAGGCTAAAACACCGTCGAGGTTGTTTCTTTTGGCCGATAGTAGCAAGGAGGATGCGCAACGATGCTGAATGTCGTGTCTGAAGACTGCTGGACTGACGATGTTGTAGAACCGCATGCAAACTTTTGCCAAGTTGGTGGCGTTCTGCACTCCCCAGCTGCGCATACCCTCCGGGTTGGCGGCGGTACAGACATCATACCGTTCTTCATCGCTCTCGAGATACCCAGGTATGTCGCCATCGTTGAGCAGCATGTCAACGATGTTAAGGACCACTACATCGGGCATGTACGCAAGTTGCGTGACTTCGGACACGGGTGAAGGCTGATTTGTGGCGTCTTTCGAAGCATCGTCCATCATTTGAGACTAGCCAGTTGGTACGATAAGGCTGTTCCGAGTGAAGTGTGCTGAGTGTTCTGTTTCAGGTGGGTTGTTCTGAAGGTAAGGCAAGTAGGTTGTCTAAGAAATTGATGTTGCCAAGCGCACATGGCTGGAGAAGTACAGGAGCAATGATTGTGAAAGGAAAGAAATTTAAGCGGTGAGGGTGAGTGCCTTTTATACCTAGTGAACAAGCCTCGATCAGTGATTTCAGCGGTACCTGGGTGGCTGGTGACTGTACTTTGAACTTTCTGGGGTCGACAAAGTTGGGAATATCCGTGGTCTGGGGTCAAACTCCCGTCTTCGATCCATAATGGTATTGTCACACACCCCTTGAAGATTTCTTTCTTCCATTGCATGAAATGCGAAGATCTACAGGTGAGGTGAGCTTCAAGCACCCATGGTCACTTTGCATCATGAATACCCTTGCCTCATAAACGCAAGAACCTTTCTCATTCCAATTTCAGAGTCATACGGAAATAAAGCCACCGGTCTCATACCTACGAATGCCATTGTGCGGTTGAGCAAGAGTGCTGTTGTGTACTTTATTACTGTATTTGTATAGCTATCGACATTGGAATAGTTCCCTGAGCTCCATTGACGTTCATGCGCATCATCACGAGGAAATGCATGATGGGTTTAAGAGGACCTATTCCGAGCAATTAACTTTGGATAGAAATCTTCCCAACCGACAACTCCAAGCATCTTATTCATAAGGCTTCTGAGCCACTACACTATGGCTATGCACCCAATCAGTTGCGGGGTCCATTAAATAAAAGTTGTGACCAGACTTACATGTCAAACTGAGCATGGAACATATGAACCGCCTTCAACTCATTTCGCACCTGCGCAAGCATAACCTCCGCCTGGACTTTAGACCAACCCAGGACACCGCAAAAAGTCCTCATCGAGAAGCCCTCGAGCCCTTCCAAGATTTGGATCAAGTTGATCAGTCCCAATTCTCGATAGTGCGGATCCTTTGGCCAAGGTCCTATGGGGAGGATATACTTTCTGTGAACCACGTTCCGAAAATCTGCCGCCCCACGAACCCATCCCTCGAGCTGGGGACCCGGTCGGCTCTCGCCGCCCATGGACGCGATGGTGTCCATGAGCATGTTGTTCCATTTGTGCGTGGCGTGCTCTTCACTCAGGGTGCCGTCGGCGGAGTAATACTTGCCGCTCATGTCTGTGAACTCGGCCCAGCCGCCTGGGTTGAGGTTATCATAGATATTCCTGATCAGTCTTGGGTAGTCGGCTATTGAACCGATCATGTAGCGGCAAAAGATGAAGTCATACTTCCGATCGCCTATCCACGGGCTTTCGACGTCGTCTATTTCGAACTTGACGTTTGGGGGGACCCTGTGTACGTGCAAGGTGTTCAGCTCCTGGCCTGTAAACTTGCATCGGCGTTGCAGGACTCACAAGTCCGGCTGTATAGCACTTAAATCATTCCCGTACACCTAATATGCCCAAACTGCGTTAGTTCGGACTTGGTAATGGTTACCTTCGCGTGGGCTCATTCCATCCTCACGGGGGTTGCGCACCTCTGCATTGGGAAAGAGATCGCCCATCTCCATGGCCCCTGGGTAAGTTATTAGCTCAAGGTTCCGTTCAAATCTTTCCAAGTCAAGCCCGGGCTATCAATATGGCAACTTACAGATCCCCGTTCCAGTCCCAATATCCAAAATTTTACGAACGTTTTGCTTCACAAGCGGCGCCAAATAGAGTTGGTCATCAAGCATTTTGAGCGTAAGGTTGTGTGTCATATCGAGGCGATCCATCTCGTCCTACAAACATCAGATCCCAGTCTGGCTGCAAAGTACAGCAAACAAGAGAATCACTAACGTCGTCGTTTGGCAAATAGTACGCTAGAGAATGGCCATAATCACATTAGCTACCGGCCCAGCCGTGCCAGACGAATGCGTTGCTTGACGGACTATTCCGTACCTCCATGGCGATAAGCATGGTAACGCCGACCAAATTCGACGGGATAAGTGACGGCACTCAACGACGCTGTGTATGTGGAACTACCCAAAGTCAGCCACTGCCTCAAGCTCAAGCGAACAGAGACGCAAGAATAGTACATTTGGTCATCAATCGAAGCGCTGTCATCCGAGATCTACAACACCCAATTAGTAGAAGTTTCAGAGAACACACTAGTTACGAACCATCGATGCGTCTTCTGCCTCCAAATTGTCCGTCATTTCTTCAATTGGGGCCATCACAGGCATACCCGGGGGTAAACTTGGGTTAAAGTAGATGCCCTGCTGGGCGTGCGGCGCATCGTCCATGCTTCTAAAGCAGTTCACGGAAGGCGGCAGGAGCAAGAGAGAAAAGGAAAACAATCCTTGCGTCCAACAGAGGGGTGCGAGATTACATGTACTGAAGGGAGAACCGCCCGTTGGATCCAGCCCGGTCTGTTGGAACAGGCTCAGCCAAACTTGACCCAATCAGGAGCACGCGGATTGACGAGGGTGGGTGCGATGTTGGTTGCATGTAGCAAACAAGAACAGTGCCAAGTGCCAGGGAATAGCACGATGGGTTTTTGTCCTCATTAGGCACCTCGCAATTCGAAGGGAGAAAGCGCATCGGATTCGGATGCATGAATGTCGTCGCGGATTCTTACGATAGGTGTTGTGGCTAATGCTCACTCAGTTGCTTTCCCGGGAGGCACCTAGATTCCCTGGATGCGGGCTTCGCTTCCTTCAGGGCCGCAGCAGCGTTGAAACATAAACTCATGAGGGAACGGATCTTCGAACGATCTCGCATCGTTGGAATATCACGTGAAGAAAACAAGCGTCTGTTTTACAAATCTTTATTTGTTTGGTGGGAGATACGCCTGGCATCAACAACTGAAGCCAAGAGCTCTGTCATCCCATCCACCATATTTATACAGTTGTCTAGTTATCAAACATCGTACACATGCCCAAAACCACCTTCTTGGGAGTTATCTTGCTTCTTTGTGTTTTAAACGCCGTCCCTGGGACCATCAAAAAAAACGCCCCCTTTTTATACAATCATCAACGCCATCGCGGATGCAATCAATCAGAATATGCAATCAACACCTCCCCAACATATTGTCCTTTTCATGCATGAAAAGCATGCCTCGCTTCCGCTCTGCTGCACAGACAAGAGACGCAATCATGAGAAGAAGTATTCACTCTCCTTGAGTCTCTGAACGTCGAAGTCGCCCTTCTCGGGAATCGGGGGGAAGGTCAAAGGAAGCCAGACCTGAATCGTCTTAGGACGTGAGGTCGACTTCCCGGGCTTAGCGAGCAGATGTTGCTTGAAGTGCGATTCTTCCATGTTCTTCAGCATTTTCGTGGCGAATCGGGAGCTGGCTCCGCTGAGGAGCTCTTCATTGACGGCATGAGATGTCTCAGCATCGTTGGCTTCATCGCCAGCACCTGAATCCATCTTGACGTCGGTCTCGTCCGCATCCTCCGAAATCTCACCGAGGCCGATGGCCTTCAGGTCCTCGCCCTTCACAAGGGCTTCGGTAGCCGCCATCTCTTCAAAAATGCTAGCGGGTGTGACCATCTCCTTGGCCTCCGCAATCAGCTCGGGGTCCCCGGAGCGCAGGAGCGTCTGTCTTTTGTGCTCAGCCAGAAGCTCATCCTTGAATGACACCTTCTTCTTCTTTCTCAGGGCTGCAATCTTCTTCTCGACGTCGGTTCCGACATTGATCTTTGCCATGTAGATGGAGCCGCGGTAACGAGCCTCAAACTCGGCAGCGAGACGGCCAACAACATCCTCCTCGTGGATTCTGACGAAGGCGTCACGAAGAACACGGTTCATCGTGTTGACGTCAGCGGCGTGGGTCCAGAAGGAGTCGTGAACAGCAGCAAAGTCCAGTCCAAGCTCAGAGCACTCCAGCGCGGACAGCAGCATGTGCGTTGCATCGAGGGAGTGGATAAAGTTGGGAGGGAATGCTTGCAGCTGCTTCTTGCGGTGTACGGGATCGGAGCGCTCAGGAATTGTGAGGGAGAGATCCTGGAGGGACGTCTTGATGATTCGGGTTCCGCTCTTGCGGTACGGTTGGGCGATGGGCATGCGTAGCGGTGTGGTCCAGACAATAGTGGCGCGGAATTGTGCCAGGAGTTCGTCAGTTGAGGTTCTATTCTCGACGGCCTTGGTCTTTGACAGCACGGGTACGATTCCATCATTCGCGATCCGCTCCAATTGCTCAGCGGACAAAGCCCTGCAAACCCGGCCGCCAATCTCACCGAGCCAGTACTGAATATCGTGAGCACCGCGGAACATGGACGACAGAGCCTTGAAGACGAGAGTAGCCACATAAGATGCAGTAACGATATTTTCGAAGCCGCACTCCTTCGGCAAGTTGGGGTACAGCGAATCAAGCTGCTTGCAGACCTGTTTCTTGGCACCGGCGAATGTGACACCGTAAACGTTGGTCATGACGGTCTGCTTGACCACCTTTCTCGTGATCTTTCCGTCCATAGCCTTCGCGAAAGGATTGCCTCCCTCCGCGTCCTTGGCAATGTGGTCTTTGACAATATTGGCAACGGCAGAGTAGACGTCAGCAGGCTTATCGCCGGGAACGAGGTTGACTTGGCGAGCACCCCAAATGTCACCACCGAGGGCGGCATAGTGCTGAAGACCGTTGCAAGTGCCGTCTTGGTGCACTGGAAGGCTAGAGACGTATTTCTCTGGTTCCGGAGATTCAAGGGCTGCCTTGAGCTCGAAACAAGCTGCAAGACATTGCCAAGGGTCCTCGGCCTTGAGCCACCAGCGGTTGCCATTAAGCGGATTGGTGGCTGAGTCTATGACATTGGCCAAGTTGTCCATAGTGAACGCCGCTCTGTCGTTGAGGCTGGCCTTATCGAAACCGAACACGTTGGATAAGTGAACCTTGAGCCACTTTAGACCTTGCTCGCCGAGCTCTTTGCCCTTAGCAAAGCGAAGAATGCCACGGACATGGTCGGCACCCATATGGTTGAGGTATGTCGGTAGTGGGTAGGCACGACCCCGGAAGTCAATGTTGTGAGGGAAGTAGAAAGTTTGGTTCCTGAAAGCACGGGCGATTTCCAGCTGGAAGTTCATGAAGCAGCGAACGGAATGCAAGCCACCCCTCTCGTTTTCGGCGGCCTTGACAGCTCTGATCCAGAGGATGCGTTCAGAGGGGTCCTCAGAGGGCGCGGGCTCGGGCGGCGTCGGGATATCGGGGTTCAATGCCGGGATGTTTGCTAACTCCTCGCCACTGTTCCAAACATCAAGCATAACGCTGAGAACTGAGTTGTTAATCCGCCAAGGGGTTCTGCCCAGGACATCCAATCCCTTGAACACTTGGTCCATGTCTCCGCGGGCGATCGCTGCTTCGCTGTACAGCCTCTGGTCCTTGTCGCCCTGCTTGATACGAACAAGACTCGCTTTGCTTTCCAAAAAGCCACCCTTGTCGAAGGCCTGCCACGGCTCCGGCTCCACGACCATAGGTAGATGTTTAGCCAGGAAGTCTCCCTGAGGTTCTCGCTTCATGATGTTGACGAGCTCCTTGTTGAGCAAGATCATGCCGATCTTCTTGCCCCTCCTGAGCTGAGTAGCGTGAGAGAACGCTGGCTGGAACTGGCTGACGAGGGTTTTCGTTTCGGGATGCTCCCTCACAACTTTGATCTTGGCAGTCTCGATGAGAGCAGACATTAAGGCCGCGCCGACCTTAGCCTTCACCGCAGGGGGCCAGGCCGCATCGGCTAGCACAGCTTCTCTGGCTTGTTCATCGCTAAACAATTCATTGCTGGCCACCTCTTTTGATGATTTGTCGTCTGCAACCTCCGCAGGTTTAGCCATGACGACCTTTCTGCTCTTATCAGCCTTCTTCACCCTCTGGCTCGCGAGTTGACTTCGAATATCCTCTTCGGTGAGTTTTGCGAGGCCGCTAATGGCGGTAGCAAGACCCATGCCACGGTCGACACCAGTGATGGCAGTGGAACTCAAGGTGCTGAGAATGGTGACAGCGGCCAAACGACTAGGCGTAGAAAGTCTGAAGAAGGGTCCGTACACGCATCGGTCGTAGTCTTCAGGCGTCTTCTTCGCGACGGCCTCGGACTTCTCGATTTTGACCATTTCCTCCTTCAGTCGCGCCTCCAGTGCAAGTTGCCAGTCGTACAAGCGAGAGTTGAGTGATGCATGGGCTACCGAAGTATTGAGGCCCATCTTCTGTAGAGATTCGTTCTCCTCGCGCCATCGCTCTACAGCTGCGTCAACACAGTCGCGCTCGAGGCGGGCTTGGATCTCCCTTCGTTCGCGAAGGGGAAGTGTGGAGATGTCGCATTCTTGAGGGATTTCGTCGAAAAGGCTCAGAGTCTGCTTTAAACTCTTCAGTCCGAAGCCTTTCTGAGGTGTGGCCATGACTTGCGGCATAGGCTTCGCGGAAGCGGAACTCAAAGCTTCACTTTCTTCAACGGCAACATGCTCATCATTGACTTCAGCGGCTGAAGTATCCTCTTCAGGCGCGAGGTTGTATATGGGGCAGATTTCCGTAATGACTGCGAGGTCTTGGTCGCTCAGGATCTCGGCCATCGATAAGACTTGCAAGCCCGCCTCGCCGGGTGCCAGTCTCATGTAGCGAGTGACCAGCCGGTGACGCCTGCTGGCGTCGCGTTCGGAGATAAGAGAGGCCTTGAGCATGCAAGCGATAGTCTCGGCAGTTTGAGGGAGGCCCCTGGTGTTGATGTGCAATTCGTACCATTTGTGAAGGCTCTCGGCTTGTTTCCGGTCGGGATGGAGGCGCAACTGCTCGAGGGAGGCTCGGATGAATCGGTTGTGGAGGAAAATCAAGTCTTCGCCAGGGAAGCTTGGGACAGCAGCCAAGCGCTTGAGAACCATTTGTGCACGATCGACTTTGCCGACACGGATGCAGGCATCGAATATCGGCAACAGTTCGTCCACATCGCCAGGAACGCCAAAGTTGTTTATTTTCCCCCGAGGTTGTTGCGGTGCGTTGCTCTCTTGGAGTACCAGTGGCGAGGCGGGGTCGAAGGCGCGCAGCTCGTGGTATCTCGGGCGAGCCGAGACGTTCTGGTATGCTGACAGGACAGAACTGTCCAGTCTGTCGTAGTTGGAGCTCGCGATGGATTGATGGTCATCTACGGCGGTGGCAAGATTCCGTCCGCCGCTGAGGCTACCTCTTCTGGCCGTGGGCCGTCCATCGTTCTGTGTGCCAAAAAGACGGTTGCTTCTGTCGCTCGCGTTTATTGTCGTCAATGGGTATCTTGGTGTCGGTCGAGAGGATCGGAAGATGGTTGCGTGGTGAAGGGAAAGACTTCTCCGGCTGTTCCTGAGGAGCATCTTGAAAGCTCACGCGACGAAAGGACAGACCGGGGTAAGTGACGTCGTTTCAACAACAGGAAATCTGTTGAAGATCTAGGAGAGGTATCGGTGCATTAAGTATAAGGAGTATGAAAAGAACGTGGCTATATTACAAAGTACAGAGAATGAACCTGATGCGTTGCGATGCTGGGGCGCATACACAGTAAGGCGGATGCAACAGATTTTGGGTGGAGGGAGAAGTTTTGGGGGGGAGGCGGACGGGAGCTTGTCGATAGGAGGCGCGAGCTATCAAAATTTTGCCGTTCTTTTTTTCCTGTCCTTTGACTCGGGCAATCGGGGTCGTCCCACTCCACCCGCCGGGGTGGAATGGACAACGTCGTTGGAATGGAATTTTCTGTCCACTCAAAAAGGGGACGGTGGGGCAGAAAGCCAATCAAACTGTCCATGGATTCTTGAGCTTTGATTCGTCAGTATGACCGTCCAAGCACGTGCACGCATCACCACGCCTGTTAGGTAAGCATGTCTTCAGGTACGCAGACACGGCAGGCGCGCGTCTTATACCTCAAAAGATGGGAGGCAAGAACCACTGCACCGGCCCATACCCAAAGCGCAAATATTCGAGTTACTTGCAATATGCTCTAATGAGGCAACTCGAAATTAAGTGACGTCAGTCATGAATCAACGGCCATTTTGATCGGGAACTGGTACCTTCGAACACGGCCATTGCAGTGCAATTTCATGCCGTTGAGAGTACCTTCCCGTCAGTCAAAGTTCGCGGCTCATGGAGCGACGAGCCGGAAATATGGGGCACTTTACCGGGTGATTAGGTAATACGCCAAAATCTACTTTCGCGCTCCCAAGCCACGGTCCAAGCTCTGGAAGGACGAGAATTTTGGCCGACAACAATTCTTGTCGACAGGAAGCTCCCAGGTTCAACCACAGTCTCCAAGGAGTGCAGGGAGCTAACGCGAAGATGGCCTCCCGACCTGCGTTTACAGCTTTGGGCTGTCTCCAGTGTCGCAACACTGTGTTACGAGCCGTCACTTCCAACTCAGCTACCTTTCTTCGAGCTCCCGCCATTACAACTACCGCAAGCCTGCGACCTCGGAACCTGCAAAGAGCTTTCTCGAGCCTGCCCGAGGCACCCAAGACATCAGGCGAAGTTCCTGCCCATGCAACCGAAGCTGAAGCAAAGATTGGGGAGAACGTCGGGGACCAGGTTGTCAGCGAAAAAGAAGAAACGCCATGGTTCCTCGAGGTCGAGGCGCCTATACATCCACCGAAAGAAGATGTGTCACCGTTACCCGAACTGCCGAGCAACCCACCTCCTATCCTCGAGCCTC
Organism: Colletotrichum lupini; assembly: GCF_023278565.1. Taxonomy (NCBI): domain Eukaryota; kingdom Fungi; phylum Ascomycota; class Sordariomycetes; order Glomerellales; family Glomerellaceae; genus Colletotrichum; species Colletotrichum lupini. Next base: position 2,758,909 of record NC_064673.1, on the reverse strand, counting down.
TATTGAAGTATGTCTACGAAGAAATGGGACTGGATGACCTTTCTCTCCTCGACCTGCGCGCTCTCGACCCGCCACCTGCTTTGGGACCCAACCTTCTCATGCTCTTTGCAACGTCGCGAAGCGAGCGGCACTTGCACGTCTCGGCTTCCCGGCTAGTGAAGTGGCTCCGTTTTCACCACAAGATCGAGGCAAACGCGGATGGGCTTATTGGTCCGGGCGAGCTGAAGACAAAGCTACGAAGAATGAGGAGGAAGGCGAAGCTACTCGGCTCGAGTGCCATGGTTGCAAAGGGCGGCGACGATGGAATCTCGACTGGATGGATCTGCGTCAACCTCGGTACCAGTGGATCCACATACAGCGAAAGCGAACGTTTCGATTCTCATGGCAAGATGTCTGGCTTCGGTGGACCAGCCACTGGATCTACCATCATTGTCCAGGTCATGACCGAGTCTCGGCGTAACGAACTAGACCTCGAACGACTATGGAGCCAACAGCTCGTACGAAGCGAGGCTCAAGAACGTAAACTGGCCGACGAAGACTCTTCCTATCACAACCGATACGGTGATTTGCCGACGACCACGATCCGAGCGCGGAAACCCAACTACGCAAACACGTCGCAGAGGAGAAACTTCTCCACAAGTCTCTCTCGGCCTTCGACCGACACCGAGCAGGCGGCTGTGGGCGCAAAAGACGCAGGTATTACTCCTTCAGCAAGTTCGAGCCCTGTCACAGACCCGCTGAATAAACATCGCCAGCGAATTGAGAAAATCCGGTCGGAGGGGGAGCAGGTCAAGGTCGAGGACTGCTTGGGGCTCTTGAGAGGCATCTTCCAGGCGCCCACAGCGGAGGGGGATCAGGGCCAGGATCAGGCGGACCTCGCCACCAAGGTTATTGAGACGATGCACCAACGGCAAATGCCAGTCATGGACCACGAAATGCTCACGACAATTATCGAGGCGATTGCAACATCACCTGCGCGAGGCGGACCTGAGCAAGGAAAATTGCGGGGCATTCAAAGTAACTTGGAGTTTGTGATGCTCAAGGGCATGCAATCTTGTCCCTCGGAAGCGCAACTCGTACGTCTTCTCCGAGCGTATGCCATTCAGCGGAACATGGATGAATTTTGGGAGGTTTGGAGTCTTCCCCCACGATACAGCGAACGCAGAGGGTCAGCATTATACCGGGAAGTGTTTCACATCTTTGCACGCATCAACAGGAGGTCTCTGAGCATCGACGCCCTCCGGAGATGTGTACCCGAGATGATTCTTGAGCAGCCCCCAGTGCTGCCAGACGAGACGATCTGGCCCGACATCAAGGCTTGCATCCGTGTCGCCGACCCTAATGCGGAACACATCAGCGCTCACATGGTATCCGGCAGTAAAGTAGCCAACGACGGCAAGAAGACTGTCGAGTTGGAGTTTGTCAAGATGTTCAAGGAGCTCGAGGCGTTGCGAAGGAACGCTTGAGACCTTTCACGTGGAAGCTGGAATCGATTTCCAAGCTAAGATTCAAGGTCCGAAGTGGAATACGTCGACGGGACGGGTGACGGCAGGAGAAATGTTCTTGGCGAGATAGCGCGCCTGCAAACAAGGGCGTCTCTGGTCCGATGGCGGAACTCGGCGCTCACCGATGTTGACCGATTGTGATATCGACTCAGCAATGACGCTGCGGAAGACGCGGCAGAGATGGAGGCTTCACCTCTACATGTACAACACTCAACACAAAAGCAAACTTCAAATGTACCTTACTGTAATAACAACAACGCCAACTACGGATAGACGGCCATGTTACAAAATATCGCACTGGTCTAAAGACCTGCACGAATGGGTAATGCGACTCTGCAACTCGCCTCCTCCGGCGTTGGTGACGATGAAATTCTTTTCAGCCCGCCCGAGCTCTAATCCCAGACCTTCCTATTCGGGAAGTGCTCCGTCTTATCTCTGGGTGAGCCCGGCAGGATTGCGGGGGAGGATCGGAGTCTACCTTATTATCATTTGACATTGACACAATTTTTTTTGGATTTCCCACTTCACCTCGGCACTAATGCAGGTGTAATCCAACTTCAATGCGCCAGCGTTTCCGCCTCAACTTGCTGGAGAGAAGCATCTGAACAATCAGCCGAGCCGTGGTGACACGGGAGAGTAATGAGGAGATGGCATTCGTCAGTCAATCTGCGTCGTCTGAACATGCAGGTTGTATCCCGGCCCCTGGTCCATCACACGCAGACATTTTCCACTCTGACTCTCCGCTCTCTCTCTCTCTCTTTCGCGCCCGGATATCGGCATAGCATGGCAATGTCTGATTGCAAAGCTGTGCAACTCGGATCTTGTCGACCAATGAGCGTCTAGGAAACGCCCTCCGCAGTCTGGATCGACGCTCCAGGTTAACCTTAGCCCGGTACTTATGTGAAGCTCGCGATGCCCGAACAAGCAGGAGGGCCAACACGATGGGGGTCCTGGTCTGCGAAATGCTGCATCACCAACCCAGCCTCCAAGGCCTGCTTCCCGCACCTCGCCTGTCTTGCCGTGCCAACACAGCCTATCTTACTCCCTTTACCGCCTCCATGGAACATACATCGATCATGGAAGTGGACTAATGCGCGCCGGTCTTGGCCACACGTGGGCCGGAAGGGACCTCGAGTCTCCAGAATGCTACATATAACCCGCATCGCTCCCTCACCGTGACATTCTCCTCCTCTCTTCCCGCTCGCCAAGGACACATCTCCCGCCCTTCATATCCATCTTCCTTGCCCTCCTCTTCCTTCTCCCCTCGTCCCTCATTCTTCCCACACGGTAGCAATCCCACGGCACAAAAAGCCATGGCTCGCCTCACCCCCCTCACCCTCCTGGCAGCCGCCGCCCTCCCCAAGGCCGCCCTCGCCTGGGGCTCCATGGGCCACGCGACAATCGCCTACATCGCCACCAACTTCGTCGCCCCCGAGACCAAAACCTACTTCCAGCAGCTCCTGGCCGACACCACGGACGACTACCTCGCCAACGTCGCCAGCTGGGCCGACTCGTACCGCTACACCACCGAGGGCGCCTTCACCTCCACCTTCCACTACATCGACGCCCTCGACGACCCCCCGCACTCGTGCGGCATCGACCTCGACCGCGACTGCGGCCCCACGGGCTGCATCGTCTCCGCCCACGCAAACTACACCAACCGCCTGCTCCAGCAGCCCGCGCTCTGCCTCGAGCAGCGCCAGATCGCCGCCAAGATGGTCATCCACTTCACCGGCGACATCGGCCAGCCCCTGCACTGCGATAACCTCGAGCTCGGCGGCAACGGCATCGCCGTCGAGTTCAACGGGTCCAGCACGAACCTGCACGCCGCGTGGGACACCAACATCCCGCAGTCCATCACGGGCACGGGAAGCAGCGTGCTCGCCGTCGCGAAGTCGTGGGCCTCGAAGCTCAGCACCGAGATCAGCTCTGGCGACTTCAAGACGGCGTCAAAGTGCTGGATTGGCGGGCTGAGCCTCGAGGACCCCGAGTCGCAGGCGCTCGCGTGGGCGACGGAGAGTAACAAGTTTGTGTGCTCTGTCGTTCTGCCGGATGGTCGTGAGGCTGTGGAGGGCAAGGATATCAGTGGCGCGTATACGACGAATGCGCAGCCTACTGTTAGCATGCAGGTCGCCAAGCAGGGTTACAGGTAAGCTCCGTCCCTTGGTCTTTTGCTTGTTGGATGGAGTTGGGATACTAACGTTGTATAGACTTGCCAAGTGGCTGGATGCCATTGTTGCCCAGCTGGCTTGAAGCAGCACGACCGGGATAAGATGAGGTACTTTTGGGTATTATCAAGGATGTGACAAAAGCCAATGAAATTTGAGATGATGAATGATGATGTAGCGGTGCCAGACCAAACAAGATAATCCATAATGAGATGATGGTCACTGGTCTGTTTTGAGACCATATGATGGGCTTGGTGTTTTGGGAAAGGCAGTGATTGTGGTTTATACCAGCCTTTGTGATTGGGCATTGAGCTATGAAGCAGCGACTGGGAGCTTCACTGCTGCTCGACTCTACGACTTGCTCTCTCAAAACCCAGCGCGCTTCTTCGCTTTGTTTTCGATATGAGGAACAGTCCGATGAATTTTGAAATGGATAGTGCCATTATTTACAGATACTTAGCTGCTAGCCATCCATCACCACTCTATTTCGCCTTTCGGGGTGAATGGGGATTGCCTGTGTACATCCCAGCGTGACCTGTCCCAAGCTGATGTAGTCCGCCGAATAATAACTCCATGCTTCATGTTCAAGTGCCGCACTATTAACACATCGTCTTTGTCTCAAAGCTTGGTGCCGCCCTTGATTGTCTGCCGTAGCATGGGCGCAACCTGCTTGCGAGAGCTGGACAGACTCTTCTGGTGCCAGGCCATCCTCCACTCCCCTTCACCAACCTCGTCGAGTCTGCCCTCGCCCCAGCTCTCCAAGCCCAAATCATCCTTGTATGCTTGGTAGAACTTCTTGCAGTATTCGATAGCGTCCTCGTTGAAGGCCCACAAGAGAAGCTCTCTCTGGAACTTGCCACCAGGATGCGACGTCGTCATGATGACCCCGACATCCATCTTCTTCTCCTTGGCCCACTCCTTGAACTCGCCCAGCAGGACATTATCATCGCCGCCAGCCTTGTCGAGTAGGTAATCCAAATTCTGGACAATAGCCGACACGCCCATGACCTTGTGGCGGCTGCTCGCCTCAAACCCCTCGCCGAGATCCTCCCACTGCTTGTAATCCTTTCGGAATACGTCGCGGAATCCCAGCGAGGATATGTCTTCCTTAACGGCGGATATCTCGTCAAAGAACGCGTCGCGTCCGCTCGTAAACTTTTCCAGAAAGGAGACTGCGCTGGTGTCCTTTTCCGTCGTCTTATCCTTGGACTTGAGGTTCGTGGTATCAATCAGGATTGCTGCCAGCGACAGCCTGGCGAGGTGCTCGTCCACGTCGCTGGCGCCGGTCTCCGACTTTGCGAGGTCCTCCCACGCTGAGCGGCAGTACTCCACCACCAAGCTCGCACAGCTTCCGCACTTCTCGACGACGCGGGGCTCGTCGCCCGTGTCTTGGGGGACTTTGTGGTCATCGGCGTGGTGGTCTACGCAGCCGACGACACTGCTGCTGTACTTCTTGGCGAGGTCTCCCGTCAGGGCATTGTGATCGACGAGAACCCATCTGGAGTCCTTCGCGGCGAGGTCTTGAGGTATCTCGTCGAGGGTGAGTAGGTCGCTCGGTTTAAGCTTGGCGTGCGCAAGAGCAGCCGTCATCTCGGGACGGAGCTTGAGGTCATCGCGGGATAGATTCGAGATGGGGATGTGGAGGGTGTGAGGCGCAGCGTGGCTGCGAAGGTAGGCGTAAACGACGGCGGAGCAGAGAGAGTCGAGGTCTGGTTATTGGGTGCGAATAATAAAATCATCAGCTTATTTACACATGAATAGAGGAATGCCAAGCCTCGGGTGTCTCTCGTACCTGCAGATTCGTTGCCGACGACCAACGTCAAGGGACTGGCCCGTTGCGGAGCCGTCAAGGCTGATCTCGCGCTGGCGAGGAAAGCGCCGAGGGAGACCCTTGGAGGCATTGAAACAGAAGAACTATAACGGGTAGGTGTATTGGAACAAGGCTTCGAGCGTCGGTGGTATTAACGCATGGGAAACTGCATATGCAGGTTGCCGCGGGAGTATCAAGAGGCGCGGTCCTAGCAACTTGGAGCTGTTGGTGGTGGTGGTGGTGGGGATGACGTCGGAACGTTGCACAGCGTTAGGTCCCTTCAGCTAAGGTACGCAGTAAGTCTGGGGGACTGGCGGTCCAATTGACTTTTGTGGATTTCAACGGTGAGATGTCTTATCGCTATCTTATCCATAGCGCGGTCCCTTATCGCTGTAAGTTCCCCCCGCTATCGGATCGCGGGGCACTCAGGTACCTTGGGGTGGACGCCTTTCACTTGACTCAACCGCGACCCGCGTGAACCCCACCATCGCCGCGGGACCGCGGTCGGGGCGCCGGCATCTGGACAGCCATTACCTGTCACTTGCTTCCGTGCTTTGTTCTCACGATTCCTTCATCATCTGCTTTGTCCCCCGGCTTGATTGTCCTTCGTCGTAAATAACAACCCAGTCTCATCTTGCAGCAATACTTTGAATCTCATTCACACAACATCTTCATCCCTATCTTGTATATATACATTACTCTAGTCGAAATCAATCAACATGGGCTCTCAACCACCCCGCATCCGCCTGGCCATCCTCGAGGCCGATACACCGCAGCCGCAGACTAACGCCGAGTACGGCGGATATGGCGGTGTCTTCACCGCACTTCTGCGCACCGCCGCCTTGGCCAGCGATCCGCCTGCGCCGCTCGACAGCATCGTCGACCTTTCAGTATACCACGCCGTCGGCGATGATGCCGTCTATCCAGACCTAGACTCCATCGATGCCATCCTCATTTCTGGAAGCAAGCACAACTCATTCGATAACGACCCGTGGATCTTGAAGTTGGTCGAGTTCACCAAGAAGTGCATCGACAGCGGGCGCGTGAGAGTCATTGGAGTATGCTTCGGCCACCAGATCGTCGGGCGGTCACTAGGTGTCGAGGTAAAGAGGAGCGACCTCGGCTGGGAGGTTGCTGTTGTGGATGTCAACCTCACGCCCAAGGGCAAGGAGATTTTCCAGCTGGAGAAGATGGTAAGCTTTCAACCCAGACCTTCCGCACCTCCTATTCGGCGCGAGTGAGAGCGGTCTTTCTTTGGACAAATTATTCACATGTCACAGCGCATCCACCAAATGCATCGCGATGTCGTGACAGAGAACCCAGCGGGCGCCGAGTCTTTGGCATACACGGAGTTGTGCCCTGTCCAGGGATTCTACTCACCAAAGAAGTTCATCACAGTCCAGGGCCACCCCGAGTTCACCGGCCCCATCGTCAGTGAGATCCTCAACGTTCGCCACAAGGCTGGCATTTTTGACGAGGCGATGTTTACTGATGCCATCAATCGCGCAAATATTGAGCATGACGGTGTCAATATCGCTCGTGGTTTCCTTCGCTTCCTTAGAGAATGATGCATCTTCGTTCATAGTTCTTTACCTCAATAGACCAGCGATTGTTTTGGATACCAATCTCACTCCCCCAACCTGCTATGTCTTTTACCTGAACTGTGCAGCAATCCTTCTTGAGCGTGCTTAGGGCTCCTACCGCTTGGAGTCCCTCGGCGCAAGAGTAAGCCAACATTGCAACTACCTCCGTCTGAGAAGGACGGCTGGTATTTCATAGGCAGTTACGGACTACGCGCTCTTCCTTCCCTCCTCTCTTACCTCCTTCCTCAAATACTAGCTACACATACCTACCTTATTTACTCTCTCCATCGTAGACTTCTTCCTTCTCTTTTACAACCTCACCCTTCTCGACTCTTATCTTCTTCAACTTCTCCATATCACTGCCAACCTCGAAACCCGATCCTTCTTCCTCCAACATCTTGAGCTTCTTATTTTCATCTTGCAGTACCTGACACAATTTCTTCAACTCATTACACTCTTCTCAGCACGTCCTCGTCAAAAATATCCAAACTTCAAGAAACCATTGAGCAGGTTCGTACCAATTGCCCTCTCGTGCGCGCTTTCCTTAGCCGAAAGACTCTTACAGCACCTTCTTACTCCTTCGCTTTACCCTTTTTCTCGCATACATCTTCACTTCATATACCCCTCCTCTCATATATCCCCTCCCTCACACAGCTTTTCCCTCACTTATCTTTTCCCTCATACATCTTTTCTCTATCTCTCTCACACACACGTACTATCTTCCTCTACCCTACCTGACTGATCTTGAAGGCTTGGGTAGTTACTGCCTTTCTAGTCAGACCCTGCGAGAGTTTCAAATTCTCACCGCTCCGCAGCTTTACTTCATCGTTCATCGGCTACTTTTCTCTGCCGTCATTTGGTCACTATTCTAAGCCTCAAACCTCCAAATTTCGCCTATATCTTGCACTTGCGGTACTCCGAAGCTCTCCATCATGAGCTGCTTCAAATCTGGAAATGCAGTGGCAAAGGGCGCCAAGCGTCAGAAACAGCCTCTCTGTTTCGACGACGACGACGACGACGACGACGGTCCGGTGGAAGGCGGAGTTCGCCCAGCAATTGCCACACAAGCAGAGCCCGACATTTTCGATGAGTCTATAGAAGACATGATCGAGGAAAGTCGTCGCGACATTCATGGCAGTGGAAAGGCTGCAACTTCGTCATACCATGGCAACAGCGAGATGGACGATCTTTTTGTTTTCAATGATGAGCGAGTTCAGAACGCTGAGATCTCTCATGAAGCCGCTGTACCCATCAAGTCTGAGGAGTCTGACGATGACTTTGATCTGATGATCATCGACCAGGATGAAGCATCATCAAAAGCGCGAGAGCAATGGTCCAAGCCACGAGGCCCATGGACAATTGATCTTACTCCATCGTCAATGGTCAAGATAGAGCCGGTCGAGCACACTCATCACAGTTCCATAAACAAGGATATCAAGCAAGAGCCCGGCGCAGAAGCTTCCGCCGATGGAAGCACCTCTTTTCACACCAGCAAGTCTTTCGTCAAGGAACTAGAGGAGAGGAAAGAAGAATTGCAATCGAAAGCACTCAAAGGTGCTCTGAGCACGGAAGAATTATCGGAAATGTGCCAGATCATCACTCAGCTCAGCCGGGCTCAAGAAGAAGTCAAAATCAGCAACAACGCGCCAACGGCGGTACCCTTCCCTGCAGCCAATATGGATCAAGCATTAGTTGAAGGCAATGAGAAGAAAGCGAAGAAGAAATCGAACCCTCGCATCAAAAGTGCGGCAGAGTACTGGGCTCGACAGGAAGAGAAGGACCGCAACCGCGATGCGAGAGGACAGAAGAGATCCGGGGCATCTCAGCGCAGTTCACACGCTACCAAAAGCGCGAGAACTCTGAAAAATGCAAATACTGCTGGAGATGAGAGAGAGAACAAAAGAATTGAGCGCCAGATCGAAGCGCTGCTTCGTCCAATAGATGCGATCCAGGAACGAGCGCAAGCCGGTGACTTGACAGCTGCGCCAGTCATCATCGCGACCACGAGAGCAGACCAACTGAAGAAAATGAGAGAATCTGCACCTGAGTACTTTGAGCCCAAGTTTTTGGATCGTCAGAAAGGAGAACTTCTGGAAGCAACCAAAGCGTGGGGACCGCGCGCTGTTCGCGCCAAGGACGGCTTCTGGGAGGTCAGAGGCCTGCAGTCTCTGATGCACCACCATCAACTCATTGTTGGCGCTTGGATGATGGGTCGTGAGCTCAAGGGAACGCCCAAACTTCCCAGAGGAGGCATTCTTGCTGACGCCATGGGCTTAGGAAAGACTATCGAGACCCTTTCCTGCATTGTGGGCAACCAGGCGTCGGAGATGCTCCAAGAAGACGGGAAGGGAGCAACATTGGTGGTTGTTCCTTCAGGACAGATGATCAGTCAATGGATGTCCGAAGTCAAGAAGCACTGCGACAAAAAGTTCTCCAAGAACATCATCCATTTCAAAATCGGTAACAAGATGGATATTGAGCAGTTATCTTCCTTCAACATGGTGTGAGTACGGTACTGCAACGTGCGTGCTCCTTGTTGACTGATGATTGTTCACAGGTTCGCTAGCTACCACCAAATCCGGGACAGCATCCCTAATGCCAAGGAGAAGCTTGAAATGCTGAAGAAGATTGTCGACCCAAAAAAATATCAGGAGTGGCTGCAAGAGTCCACCGGCGTCTTGCACCAAATTGAATGGCACCGCGTGGTGCTTGATGAAGCTCATGCAATCAAAAATCACCTCACTCACTGTAAGGAGCTGTCGACTGGTTGTCCAAGTTCACTTGCTAACTTCTGAAATTTGCAGCTGCATTCTCGTGCTTCGAACTCAAAGCCAAGCACCGCTGGGCAGTTAGCGGAACACCGCTCATCAATGCAGCTACTGGTGAGTCTAGAACATCGTCGTTAGATGACAGGAGAGACTTCTCACACCTCACAGAGTTCTTCTCCTACCTGAAATTCATTCGATGCGACGGAATTGAGGAGTTCAGCGACTACGAGAGCGAGTATCGCCCAGGGGTAGGCATTTTTCCTGGAGCAGTAGAAGTAGGTGGAAATACTGACTTCTATCAGACTCAAAGCCGAGTGAAGCATAACAAACTCATTCATGAGGTTATGTACAGAAGGTAACATCACTACCCTGAAACTCCAAAAACTGCAGGCTTATCCATTCCACCAGAACTCAAGGCGATTACTTCATGGGTCAACCAATCCTAAACCTGCCTACTACCAATCCCACTCATCAGTACCTTAGCCTCTCGATGGAAGAAATGGTCATATTCAGGTGAGTGAAAAAAACGCTCCTCAGACACGATGCAGTTGTTGATAGTGGCCAGGATGATGGAGGCCTGCTTCCGTCGGAAAATTAATCACGACATCGAGACCGGGGAGGCTTCGAAACAATTGAGGTGCTATCTCGTCATGCTACTTCGATTACGCCAGGCTTCTACCCACCCCTTCTTGCTCGAAGGAATGATGGCAGAGTATTTCACTCAGCGTGACTTGGAAGCAACTCGGAAACAACTGAAGGAGCTCAAAGGCGGTAGCACTGTCTACGACCAGATCGGCTCTTGGACTCAGAGGCACCATATTGCCAGCGAGCGCATCAGAGAGGTCATTGAGGAAACATACCGGCGCAGCCAGCAACAGATTCTAGATGACAGCAAAGAGCTACTCGACGCTCACGAGAGCCAGACTATAGAGCCAGATCACCGCAATGTCGCTGGCAGAAGTCATCCCCAGTCCAAGGCCGGCGAGAGTACTATCATGATAGCCGATGACAGCGACGAAGTCGACAGCCAAGACGAGGCAGAAGAGGATGAGGATGGCCTGGTACCGGAGAGTTTTCTTCTTCCCAGAGAACAGTCGGAGAATTCAGCGTCCTCGGACGTCGAGGCGGAGGAAGACCGACTCCAGCCTTTCGGTCATAGTGATTTCGGTCTGGCATTTGATATGTCTAAGCAACTCGAGTACCTGGAAAAGGTTATGGAGATGAAGAGGGCTCAGTGCGTAGTTTGTCGCAAAAAGCCCCCGGCGAATCCTGTCAAGGGCAAAGTGAGTAGTCGAACGCGCCGACATAATCTTCTACAGAGTCTACATAGCTAACATGAATCAAAGTGCGGTTGCGTCTTCTGCTGTAGTTGCGTTGTGTCCCACTTCGCACTGAAGGTATGAATTTTCTGCACCCCTAGGATCTTTTCTATTGCTGACTTAGGTCGGTAAAAGAGCAGGAACTGTCCAAAGTGTCGCAGGATCATAGGCCTTCCGAAGCCACTCACGCCATTCGGCGACAACCACGATGGAGATGCAGAGTCTGCCACGAAGGCCCCTAATGATAAGGAGTACGCCAAAGGGTTCGACTGCACCGGATTTCAGCATATCGAGGATGACAAGGACGATAAGCATGCAGTCAGATTCCTGCAAGTGGCAGATAGAAATCCTCATCTGCCTCTTACCTCCAGTGCCAAGTTGACGGCATTGAAGGAGACAGTTTTGAGATGGCAGGCCGAAGCCTCAGACGACAAGATTATTAGTATGTACCCCCTCGCATCTCAATTTCTTATGCTTCCTAGATGTCTGACTAAATTCCTTCTAGTCTTCAGTCAATTCAACGTCGTCATGAAGATCGTCGGCCGCATGCTCGAAGCGGAAGGAATCGACTTTGCCTACCTTAGCGGGAGTCAGACCACCGAGCAGCGCAACAGGGTCGTCGATGAGTTCCAGAATGGCCACAAAATCAAGGTCCTCATTGTGTCGCTTCGCGCAGGCGGCCAGTGTCTGAACCTGACCCGGGCAAACCGCGTCATCCTCATTGAGCTCTGGTGGAACCACGCCGTGGAGCAGCAGGCTTTCGCTCGCGTTTTTCGCATTGGTCAGATCAAGGAAACCCACTTCGTGCGCTTCATCGTCGATACGCCGATTGAGCAGCGCATGCTGCAGTTGCAGGCTAACAAGATCCTCTCTATTGACGCTGCGCTTCAAGATGACACGACCAGGGCGCCCAAGATTAGCCTCCAGGATATAGCTAGCCTTCTCGGCAGAGTCACGATGAGAAACGGAGTCATCGATCACGTCTCGGCTGACTACGATGAGGATGACAGCGACAGAGAATATGATGACGAAAACGGATCTGATAAGGAAGAAGAGGAAGACCTTGAAGGTTTTGTTGTCCCCGACGACGAAGACGAGGAGTTGGGGGGTCGCAGGTTGGCGATTCGGGAGCAGATGGGCTCCCTTTCTGACGAGTCGGAAGAGGAGTGAAGCTCCACGACCGAGAATTACCTCGCACTTGGACCAAGATCAGAGCTTTGAGTTGCGCCCATATGATACGGCGCGACATGATGCAAGCAGCATCTCATTATCTTTTCATTTTCGCGACACGTTTCTGATTTCTACAACATGCATCTTTGAACGCACCACAAGAAGGAGCTACATGTCCGAGGAACATATCCAGCCCAACTTGGACATCCTGGGACACGCCGAGACTTTACGAAATAAGAAGATTGGTCTATTCTGGCAAGGCGATGGAATTTTACGCACCCTGGATGAGGGAGGAGTGCGTGTGGAAACGACAGCTTGATGCCAATGATAGAGGCGCGGAGAGCTTTTTCGTGAGGAAACGAAGAAGCTACAAGGGAGGTCAGAGAGACATTCTTCTAAAACGATGAGCTCAGGAGACATGGAGAACAGCTTCAGCCATCGTCTCTCACATAACACATAGACTGCTTTTCAAAATAGACTTCTCGTATTCAATCCTATTCAATCCTTCGCCGATTCCCCGCGTCGGACACCTTTATATGCAAACTTGGCGTTTTCTTGTGCCGGCATATGCAGTCTTGGTGGACGTCTCACCACTGTCCCAAATATGTCGGCATCATTGCATACTTCGGTCCTTAGCTCCTACGGCGCTAGTGGGGCCGAAGGACCGAACTCGCCGCGCGTGCAGCCCTCCTGCGCCGGAGTTTGTGAGTCCGCATCTCCGGTGCTGCCGATAAATGAACCCCCCACCGCCGAGCACAGCATAGCGACCAGAGTATGTTCGGGGCATTAATCAAAAATTGGTTTAGTGTGATAATGATATCTGTTCATTCAGTTCATGTGGTATCAAGGCGAAAAATGACTACGCTAACGATGTTCTCCTTCCTGCCCGTTGCCGGGCTTCGTCTTTATCCCGCCGTAATTTAGACGGCGTCCTCCGATGTCTGGCCTGCGTGTCTATCCACGGCTTTTCTACGGCACAAAATAGACATGCGTTAACAAGACCCTGTATTGACAGGCTCACAAGTGATAAAAGCACAACCACGAAGGGGCCAGCTTGCTCTGGGTTGTCCCAGCGCATGACGTGGGCGACAAAAGGAACCGCCCAAATGAGTATGTATACAAGTGGGTAAACAAAAAGTAGTCGCAGTTGGCGACGAATCTTGTCGCGAGTCTTTGCCATTCCTGTGCCGTCAATAGTAGGATGGTAAAGAAAGGGAGTATTGTTGTGGTCTATGTCAGAGTCGAGAGAGGTGCCTCGACGGAGGATTGACCAGATGTTGGCGAGCGACTTGGCCCGGGCGCTTGTTGGGCTGCTGGGTGGTTGCCACTGAGTGCTGAAGCTTCCGTGATCATAACGTGTCTGGGCCGGATTCAAGTCGACCGTATCCCGGCGTATGTAGCTTTGCGGAGGAGGCGAAATAGGTTCAAAGTTGGTGGAAAGTGGACTTGTGCTGGCCTCGAATACACGGGGGGAGACATTATCATTGGATTCCGGGATGCGGCCATCGTCCTCGTTTCCATAGCTCGGCCAGTTCCATTGAATCTTCTGCCGGCTGTGGAGAAGCTCAATTTCGGTGGTCATAGTAGTGTTTGTGGAAGAGGTACGTTGCTGATCCGAGTCTTCCACCGAGGTTTCCGACCCGCGGCGTGATGTTGTTTTGGCTGGCACCGATGGAATATGGGCCCACTGCCCATCGTCTAACATATGTGTTGCACTCGCACGTCGCATGGCACTGAGTCGACCGAAACGCCGCATGCGAAGAGTGACATAGATATAGATGTAGGCGTAAAGCGCAACAATGGTGAGCAAGATCATGTAGCGGGGAACCCAGCTCAGGGCGAGTCTTGCCCATTCGGGGCGGGCGGGCAGGTAACAGTACTCCCCGTTGTTGACGTAGCCGGGCCAGTTGATAAACGCCAATGAAGCCATCAAAAGTGGGAAGAATGCAAAAGCGCTGAAGGCAAGACGACGGTGGGGGTACAATCCACTCTGTCGCCCGGAATGCCGCGGTCGGAAGATGTAAATGGCTGTGTGCAAAGCGATAAGCACAACAGCAATGTCCGATGCCTCTATGCCGACTGCGAGGAAGAAGCCGCTGGCTTGGCAGAATGATGACCTCGAGGCAACTGGACCACTCTTGAAGTCGACGATCGGGAATATGATGAACCACAGCGATTTCAGCATGTCACTCGACATGAGCAGCATAATGAGACTGTCAAGTTGTCAGTACAATGCCCGTTTTCCGTCTTGGTGCGAATAGCTTTGTCCAGCGAAGGCAATGCACCCCCGATTGAACGTTACTCACTCATGTCTGAAGCTACGCCTCCTCCTAGAAAACCAGTAAAAGGCGAAGGTTACAGACGCAAAACTCAATGCAGCGGCAGCAAGTGACGTGGATTGAATAATCGTCCACTGGTGATCGGTCAGCCCATCGGGAATGCGGGTATAAGCCGTATCTATACGGCTGCTGATAACTTCGGGCGGCGACGCAGCTGGTGATTGTGATGCACCAATGTTGTCCAGTGCGCGGGGCCACGGTGCCATGACGGCTGTGGTTTCCTGGACACCGGACGTAACCTTGGAGTCGGCGGGATGATTCGTTTTACGTGGGAGGCTTCGGATTCCTCATGATGATATGATCGTGACCACTTAGACGACCCTCGTGCTTGGTGTTGGCGTTTGTAAAGTCGGCGATGAAGCTGCGAATCTGCTTGTATGCCCCTCGATTTTTGTCCTTGTCCAACTGCGGGTATCTGCGATGTGCTCGTTTTTTGACCCGTCATTCAGCTTCCCTGCAATGTGTAACGCTCCCTTCGATGTCCGTAGATCCCCCTCTCGTGATCGGCCGGCCCTTTTCAAGATATTCGTAGATCAGTGGGCGAAACTTTGTTTCCGTGGTGCTTTGTTTGCCTCGATGACCGAAAACAGTTACAACTTTGGGTACAGCGATTACCCGAGCCACGGTCTTGCGGGGGAAATTTCCGGTCGTGTACGGACCAGGATGGAAGTTGAATATTGGATTGGCTGGGAGATACAAATTTCCTTCTTCTCGTCAGATGGCCAGAGGTTGTGGGAGAGGATAGGTTGGTGGTTATAGGGAAAAGGTGATGGTACGTAAGTCCTATTTTGGTAAGCCTTCAGCCTTCAATGAGCAGGGTCTGTGGAATATGAGGTCCGTCCTCCGCCTGGTATCGGATTGTCGCTCAGGAAAGGGCGACAGAAGCTTAAAAAGGGACGGACGCAGGCGAGACATTTGACCGCGAATAGGGGAGACGGGGGTCGGAGGCGCTCAAAAAAGCAAGACAGGCTATTAGCGTCGTGATTTGAGGCTTTTGGGCGGATGTCAGCTTGGCTAATAAACGGGCGGCCAAGGGAATAGGCATCCGGTGCGGTGTGGTGGTGTCTGTGTGTTTGTGCGTCGATCGTGTAATTGGGGGCGTGGAGAGCGGTGAGGGCGTCTGTCGAGCGAGCCAGCATGCTTCGAGCTTTGGCGTCGGTGTGTGGCAGAGTGTAAGAGTTTGGTGGTTGATAGGTACTGCTGAGCCGAGGGGGGTAGACAATAGGAGGGCGTTTGCTACCTATAATCCTCGCTGGTTTGGGGGTCGGCGACCTCAGCAAAACGAGAGACATGAAAGAGACAAGTCACTTGCTGGTACTCCGTATAGTCGGCGGCACAGGGGTAAGGAGCACTGCAAAGCGGCTGGGTTGGGTCGGATGGCGGGCTAGCAGTCTGGGTCTGCTGGACTCGTTTTCTCGTCTGGTTCGCCAGGCGCTTGTTGGACAAAAAGCAAGAAAGCGTGTTTATTTCCCAAACAGGGCGGTTATGCATCTGAGGTGATGGTACCAAACTGAGGTAAGCAGCGATGTGGGCGGATGGGGGAACAACGAGGCGACGATCAGTGATGACGATGTGCATTCGTCCAATCCGTGTGATCCCCAGGACAGCCGTGACTTTCTCACGATGCGATGCGTATGGTCAGAAAGAAGCCGACAACCTCGACCTATGCAGCAGACAGCCGAACAGTATGCAAGTGCTCTGCTCTGCCTTGTTGGTGGTATTGGTCGAGTTTGCTCATCAGCAGAGCTCTAAGCAGGCCCATGACTAGCTTCAGCGAACCGAGACAAGTGACGAATGGCGGAAACCTCAAGCGCCAGCTAGCGAGTAGTTTTTGGTTTAACGAGAGTTTCGTTTGCGAAATCGGGCCTGGATGCGGTGAGGCAAGAGGGACAAGAAACCCGGCCAACCAATGCCGTTGTAGCTTGTAGGTATTTTGGCGGAAATCTCGCCCGTCAGCCGCCGTCGGCTAAAGTCACGTCGAGTTGGAAACATTCCAAAACATGAATGTCACTGAGTGGTTGATGGGACAGTGACGCGATGGCCATAACCAGATCTAAGTTAATCCACGGATGCGGAATGGCCGTCGCTGAGCGACTTTGACCTTCGCTGCCCTGTGCCTGGGAACGGCACTGAACGCCTGGTAATCCGTGGGTAGAGGTAGAAGTGCCGGCATGATGGTGGGGGATGGGGACCGTCCACTCCTTGGCTTCGCTATGAAGGGAACAGCTCAGCTGGTGGTCGAGGCAATATTGCTGTGTATGTGGTGGTCCGCAAAGACAGAGTCTGTACGCGCGTTGCATAATAAAGCAACTTGTGCAGAACCAAGCCCGTTCGAACGTAGTGATGATCGAGCTCAGTAGAGATGTAGATGTAGAGGAACGCAGGAATGGTCAAGACAGGAGGTGTGGCTTTGACGGGTGCGCAGGGACTCTCTAGCGGTGCGTTTCCCGAACTTGCGGTTTGCCAGGTGACGTGGACGGGACGTTGTATTTTCGACCATCCCTTCAGGTTGAAGCCGAAAACGGGCAACGGATGCGCCGATTCGCGTTGTATGGAGGGAATTGTATAGAGGAGCTTCAGGTTGAGACGGAGGAGCCATGATCGCTTGGCTCGGTAAAGGCCCGGCATTGGTGCTGACGTGTGCAAAGCATGTATCGAAAAGCCCCGAGGGCCGCGGCAACATTACGGCAACAAATGAGTGCTCATGACGGATCGTGAAGATGCGCAGTTGCATTGTAATGGGAAAATAAGATCCCGTCTCGACGCAACGTGAGTTGGTGAGATGGATTGGAGGGTGCGATGCGGTGTCACAGATGAAGAGAATGCGCAAGTGGCACGGGATAATAAAGTGGGATAATTGGAAGGCACGACGGGCACATGGCCGAGGCAAGGAGCACGGTCGGGAACAGCTCATGATCGGCAAGAACCAAGCAACCCCAGAAATGAGGCAGGAGCTGGCGCAGCCAATGTACCTTTTTGTACGGATAGAGCTGAGCTGACTACCTACCTAGGTAGGGACGACGGGCAGGAGCTGAGGTTGGAGCAACGTGAGCAGGAAGGAGAGACATGAGGTAAGGTAGCCTAAGGTAGGTTCTTGCCTTCCATGGTGGTTGTTCGTAGAGCTGCAGGTGCAGGTCACGGTGCACAGGGCACGAGATGCGCTTCCCTTTCCTTTTTCCATCTGTCCAAGAGGCACCACTAAACAACCAGTACGTACTTCGTACAGCGCACCTATACCTTACAGAAGGAACGAATAGATATGAGGCAGGTACGAATGGGCACAATTAGGTTAGAAGAGAATGGGCAATATCTCTTGAGGTAAGGTACCTAACTTCAGGTACACCAGAGCCGGCCCTCAACGCTTTGAACACCAACCAGACTTCCTCATACACCTGGTAGGCTGGTTCGCATAGCGCTCAGTCTTCCGCCCATCAGTAGCATCTCGGGATCGTATTGATGATCGGCTTGTCAGACTTCCATCCTGGGCGCTGAAGTGCTTCACCTGAAGATGATGAAGAAAGACCCAGCTCCGAGGAGACGAGATGTGCCTGCAGTTGCTCCTTGCTTGTTGCACGGGGCAGCCGCTTGCATTGGACGCACTTGCCTACCGTTCTTGGGGTTCTCATGCCCTCCTTCCCTGCCATGATCTGCCGCCATCACCCGGCATTTTAAACTTGAGCGAGCGTCTTAACCACCATTACTACCGCTATTACTGCTCTCTTCGCTGCATTCATTGTTACATCATATCATGTACTGAGCGTACCTTTCAAGGCCCAGGGACACAGTAATATGGTGAACAAGAATAAGAAGCAGAGCCTTATTTCATCTTCCTGTCCGGCTCATGCTCTTGCCCTGTCCTTGTCATGTTAGGTACTTGCCTTGCAGTGGCTGGCCCGAGCGTCGCATCCGATGCCCCATGTGGAGCACGAGCCACGGGAAGAGATCGACCCCCTGTCTGGTCTGTCCAACGAGGTGAGGAACAATGACGGATGCTGTTCGCTTGCTGGAATGACGGGGGTACCTTGGCTACGTACCTCGAGACACCCCATGAGTAAGCCAAGGTACTTCGTACGCTCCTCAGCTCCTACTCACCGACTCCGAACTTCATCCAAGGGACTGTTGTCTCCCTCTTCCTTACCACCTTGCAGACAACTAATCGGCCCCGATTTTTTTGGACTATCGGCGGCCTATCCATGATTCCTTCGAGGCATCTGATCTCGCTGACCCGAGTCATCTTGAAGCACTTCACGATCTCCAAGAGCGGTGAAACACCGCCGTTTCCGCGCCTCGCTGGCAGCAGCAACAACTGACCAAGGACGGCGCCGACGGCCATCTTCATCTCTGACGGCAACTTGGCCGGCGTACCTAGCTCAAGCGAAACGTATCTACTGTACGTTATCCGAAGCGTCAATCCAAAGTGCACATATCCATACATGACATCCTGGCAAGCTGGGTAGGGTATCAACTACCCGTCCACCCCATCCTCGTCGTTGGTATGGCTACCGATCCGAGACGCTAGGCACCATGCCCTGTGTTCCCCCTTCTGGGTTCTTGTGTTTTGGGAACAGGTCTACGTCCGTATTTTTCTTTTTCGATGGGACAACCTGCACCACATTCCTCCCTCTCCAAACTTTGTAGCCGACAGCGACAGAGACATGGCCCCCATTTCCGTCGCCCATTGGATCAAATGTGGGCTGGTTAGTCCTTCCAGCCCAGTTCGCAATCTCTTGTGAGTTGCAGATGCAGACAGTCTGTTGAGCCGAGAACACAAGCGCGAGACAGGTCTCGGCGCCCTTGGGGTTATCTTGGTTCTCTTCACGCCGACACAATCTCCCTACCTCGCTAGGTACCTACTTTCTCGCATTTTGCAGTGTGCGTCCTGACACAATAGGAACAGGCTCTACAGTCCCATGATGGCTTGCTGCTATCGAGATTGAATCTACGGAAACCGCACCATGAGACGGGTATGTTCAGCGCCATTTGGATATCGTGCCTCAGTAGGGTCATTACATGCAACGCTACTCAGTATGCTTTCGTCACCCGCACACCATCACCGAAGAAATGCAGACCACTCTCGCTCGCGTCGGTCATCCTGTGGACCAACAATCCAAAAAAGCTCTGACCCCGTCTGTTAGCCTTTGCCCTTTCAAACCGCCTGCGGTCGCCTGCGGTAGCCTGCAGTATGTGCCTGGAATACGAAGACAAATTTACCCTCTTTTGGCTCCAGGTCCGACTTTTGAAATCCTTTGGACGAAAAGCAAAGCCTTTGATGTCTGTCCTTCAGGTGTCAATTGTCAATTGCGCAATACGTGTCGGAAAAGGAACAGACACCTCTTATGTGCCGCTCTCCGCCTCCACGCAGCGTCGTGGCAGACCGTCGCCCTGACCCTGAGCCTAGGTATTCCCAATCCCGATTCAGCTGGTGCCACATTCAGGCGTTTACCACCACGCAAGCACCTGAACCGGGCTCATTCTTCCCGCAGTCCTTGCTCAAACGGGGTAATTTGGTTGCCCGCCGACCCTTGTCTAACGCTGAAATCGCCATCTGCCGAGCATCGTCCAGATCTTGCTTGCGCAACATTCCCATGATTGGCTGATTGCATCGATTATTCCCACTCGAGCCGTGCCATCCTGGTCGGCGATGGAAAGCTTAACCTTCATTCCGGGACTTGGACCATTGTTGTCGGTGAGCCAGGTTGGGCTGTCCCTGCCAGTCAACCAACACACAACCCGCTCCAAGCAGTCAGGCGCACATATTTGGGCTCTCCTCAACCAACTTACTACCCAGCAGGACACTATTCGTCATTCATGCGCTTCCTAAGTATCCATCTCGGCTACCTTTCGACCCCGAGGTCTTGTAATCCTGCGGAGGTTGGGGAAACTGTAAATATCCTACAACTATCCCAGTCCTGACCCAGAGCATCTTAGTTGACGTGGCGCCTGACTACTTTGTCCTGGCGCTCCTATCGGTTCTGTGGGGGACCATTCGTCCGAATTCAATGTTGTCATCACGTCCTTCACATACGCGGATAATTACTCTTCCTCTATTTCCGTCTTCCTTGGCTGTGCTCGACGCCCCTCCAAGGCTAGCGTTACGAAAGACCGAAACCGATATTCTGCACGGCGAATACGTTTGCGAACGGACATTATGGGCAGCTCCATTTCGGGGTAGCTTGGAAGGTCTAGTCCGCGTTCGCCGTTCAGCCACTTAGAGGGCAAAGCCGGTAAGCATGTCGGGTCTTTGACCTGTTGCAACCTGCAAGCCCTCTGAGTTCGTTTGAGAAAACCGTTACCCTCTCGCAACCATCTAAACTTTCAGATGACGGCCCTATTCATACCTCGGAGGGTTCTGGCAGGACCTCCTACAACACCTGAGCACACTTGAGTTGAGCAACCTAGGTTATCCCGTAGTCCCGAGGCGATTCAACTTTCCGAGTTCAAAATCGAGGCTCGGATACGTGCGACCAAACTTGAAGATCAATGAATACAGTCTGGCTAATGCCCAAGATCATGCGCCACCTCTGCTCAAACAGCACGCATCCTGGTCTTGGCATTTTAATGCTTTACTTGCCAACCTCACCAAATACCTTCCACGCAGCCTATAGAAGCTATGTAGGCAGACTCAACTAGCACAAACTCTTGCCAGCAAGAAACATCTTCACACGGGTGTTTCAATCAACCTCTACGGTCTTGCAGACTCGGGTATTGCTTACTTCGTATGTAGGCGATCGCCGATGCTCTCCTTGCCGCAACTTGACCTCGTACCGTGCCGTCATCTACGAGCAGAAAGAAGTTTTGCGTTCTCGCTGCTTTGAAGGAGGCAGAAATCTGATCTTGGAAGCTTCGTTAGACATTCCTCAAAGGGCAATGTTGATACAACACTCGTAGGACGAGATGTCTCTCTGCCGTCAAAGAGTATTTGGCGCGAACGTTGTTTGTTCTTGGCATGGGTCCAGTTACGTACAATGACCAGTCGCGCGCCTATCGTTACCCGCGTTTTTTCAGACGAACTTCAACTCGCCGCCCCGATTTGCCGAGTCGAAACTATGCATCCAATACTACCCGGGACATCTACCGTTTCACAAAGAACCCAGCACTCAAATCATCTTATAACTGGGCTCATTGTGGGGGAGCTATGGCAACGCCATGGCCACACTCATGACCATGGAGATCATCAGATGACCGGTCACTGCCTCGTTTACCTTTTTTTTTTTTGTCGTTTTTAATGCCCCCCACGGAGAAATCTAATGAGTTCAGGATGGTCCTCTGAGGACAACGCCTTTTGCGAACGGCTTCCGTAGACCGGGCTTGGGCCAACCCAGCCCTATGAATGGAGACATCGACAGAACAGGGAAACCCCTGTGTCCAAGACTACCTTCGAGGACGGAATGAGTCACAGACCTGTCGTTCGTGATGTCACCCCTTTTCACAGCTTCTTCCGTTACCCGAATTAACCGAGGCCGGAGGGCACGTCCGACTGAGTCGAGTCCGAACAGGGAAACTATCTTTGTAAGTGTTGCACGATAGCTACCAAGATGCCGAGCCTTGATTTTCTTTTTCCCGCGGAACAGATTGGGCCCGGCATAGTTGTGTAAGTAATCAGCCTTATTTGCGAACTTGGATCTCAATATTCACATGACTCTCTCCAAGTATGAAGAGGTTTTTTGTACAAAGAGACCAATGTATGTGATGCTGTGTCTATGGGAATGGCTCCGTGAAGTGTGTAAAGATATTGGGAATTAGTGTCATGAAAGGCAGAAAGTCAAACCGCAGAATGCAAATGAAATATGAGCTCACCTGCTCATAGCGAAGCATGAAAGCACCAGCTGCCTTCAGCCGCACATGCCGGCCAACCAAAAATGTAACCTGCCCTTGTAGTGACCCCCTTCATTGCGAGTGTCCGAGACGCAATCTCGGATCAGAGCATCTCTGCTTCGTTATCTTCCCGCCTGATGTCCGCAAGCACCATCTGGACGAGTTCTTTGTATCTCACCGGTGCCGTCGACTTCATCAGCTCCCAATCGCTACAGAGTTCGGTGGTGTGGGCGTCATCCTGAAGGATGCGAGCGATTTCCTCCGACTTCTCTTCCTGCATATCAACAATGCGGTTATCAATGGTGTTCTCGGCTTTGATGACGATCGACGAGGCGACTTGCGTTTGGCCGATGCGGTGGACCCGGCCGTCGGCTTGCTGTTCGACTGACGCATTCCACCAGGCGTCTACGCGGATGATTTTGCTCGCACAAGTAAGGTTGAGTCCTTGACCGCCGGTCTTGACGGATGAAATCTGAAAACAGTAATCATGTTAGTATCACTTTTGATTTTGAGAGCTCTAGATGCCTTACCAAGACTTTGATGTCTTTGTTGTCACGAAAGGTATCAATGGCTTTGTTCTTCTGCGTCGGAGTCACCTTTCCGTTGAGATATAGGAACGGGATACCGAGAGCGTTCAGTGTAATACCCAAAATCACGGCCGTCTTGGTAAACTCGTGGAAGACTGCCAATATGTTAGCTTGCAGAAACTTGTAATTGGAGAGGGTTTACTTGGGGGTAGCTTACCTATAGTCTTTGGGCTTCGACTATCGTATCTCTTCCGCGTCTTGTCAGTCTCATCCCAGACCCGGATTCGCTCGTCCTGGTACTGCATGATCAGCTCCTTGGCCGCCTCGAGCTTCGCGCCCAGGGGCACAATGCCGCCGTTCTCTCGCATGCCTTGTTTGATGAAGGCATAGTCGTCAACATCAAGTGCCGGGAGCACGCCGTGGTAATCAGCCCCGTACTTCTTGTTGCTGAATGCCTTTGCTTGCTTGTCCTTCGAGGCCCGTGAAGACTTGGCTCCCCTCTTCTTCTTCGATCCTCTTCCAGAACACGGAGTCTGACTTGGCACTGAAGCATGAGTCGCGGCCTCGGTCTCGTCCCGTCTGTCACATTCTGCTTCCATGCTCTTGAGCGTCAAGAATCTCGTGACATCGGTCTCCTTCTCGTATGCGACTTGGCAATCCTTCTCTTGACAAGTGCCCTCTTGCGATTTGAATTGCCAAGTGCTCAGAAGGCAATTACGGCAGAATACGTGACTGCACTGGAAAGAAAATTTGTCAGTGAATCCGATTTGGCATGTCGGGAGCCAACAGTAATGCTAGCACTCACTGTGTTGATGATTTGTGGCTCTTCAATGCTGTCTGTCCCACAGATGCCGCATTTCCAGGAGCTCATTGAGGCCTCATTGTGTGCATAGCGCAGAAGCTTTGGCAAGGAGAGATGTTCTCCAGTTGTAAAGCCACCTTTTGTCGGGCCGTCATTGATGGGTTGTGCACTGAAACCATCAAAGATGGATTTCAATAGGTCAGGCTCTAGGTCATTTCTGAAGGCCTTTTCGATGCCATAGGGGTGGGAAATAATCTGCATCTGACGAGTGTTCAGTGCGTTGATGGTCTCGGTCTCGGCCTCAGCCTTGGCCTTGTCGTACGCCTGCGTCATAAGGCTGCTTAATGTATTAGATGTGATAAACTGAGACTTATGATCACAACTCACTCGTAGGCCAGCCTCTCTTGATCAGACAACTTTACCCATCTAACTTCAGATGTGAAGGGCATCAAGTTCTTGAGAATCTTTTCGCCAAGAAATTCGTCTTGTTTGGTACTATAAATATGTCAACCTGGCATTCATGTCGCATGAGATGTATCGCATTACTCACCGTCTGTACGTGCAAATATTGATCAGGGCGTCAAGTGCAGTCGAGTTATCCTATGAGATAGCACCAAGCATTAGTAGTTGAGGATTGCGCGATTGGTCATTACAGACGTTGCGATTACTCACCTCTCCCAGATATTTCTCTCGAAAATCTTCACGTGTGTCCATACCCTCAACTCGGAGTGTCTTGACATAGGCAAACATCTCTGCACCAATTGTCAGCCGGATCATCTATGGCTATTTCAGAGCATGTCTGGAACTGCTATGAAGTCATACCGTCTCCTCCTTTGTTGATCAAAGGCGTAGCGCTGAGAAGCCATATGTACTTCCTCGTTAGATGGTTGCAAGCTTGAAAGGCTATGTGTTACATCATAAATATGAATATCGGATATCTGTAATTCGTAGGAGGTGAGACTTACTTTTCGTGTCTATGTTTTTGATTTGATGGGCTTCGTCAAGCACGACTCTGTACCACATTACTGAGAAAATTTCGCCAGCTACAGCTCTGAAAGCCGTGTCATAATCGAAATCTTCACCAGCTCCGCGGTCTTCCTCAAGCTTTGTCATGGTCGCAGCAGCAGGAAGGCTTTGCAACACCTCCATGTAAGTTGTGAAACTAGTAGTGAAGAAGCTTTAGCAGGACGTTAATAGCGTAGGGAAATAGCGACTTACACGATCTTGTAACGCGAAATATCGCCACCAGAGGTTGCGTGATTGCGACGTTTGTAATAGTAAGCCTCTTTGGGACTAATGCATTCCACATGTTTGGATAGTTCTTGCTGCCATTGTCTGACAGTGGTTTCTCCAGGCAGAATGACTAGCGTCGCTCCAGAGAAGCCGTCCGAGGGGATTTCAGGGGGAGGATTTCCCACGATTCCGGCCAGGCACACCACGGTCTTCCCCATTCCCATGTCGTCGGCCAGGACACCGCCATAAGGTGGCGCGAGACCGTTTTCGCGTTTGACCATCCACGCGATAGGGCCGATTTGGGGCTCAAGAAGCTTTGTGGTCTCCGCCATGCCTTTAAGGCCATATTTCCTTTCTTCGCCAACTAGGAGGCTCTCGACCTTGCCATGTCCGAATATCTTGATGCCCTCATAGAGGTCTGACGCCTGAGTCCCGCTTCGTCTATTGTTGCTGCCGGTAGACTTCTTCTGGATGATCTCCTTCTGTCTCTGTGCGTTTGTGACTTTCTTCATTTCACTGAGAGGGATCTGAATGAAAGCGCCCTCGGCATTATCTGGCGATGCTTGAGGGGCGGATTTGTTGTCAGTTGACTGATCTGTGTTTGCGCTGATCTTTCGTGTCCGTCTTTGCCTCTTGGCCTTGGGAGGCACGATGTCTAAAGCTTCATGACTGATCGGCCTCTTCTTGGCGAGTTCCTTTCGTATCTCTTTTTTCAGGCTTCTCAGCATATTCTCGTTCATCACCCCATTGACGTAATCCCTGGCATTCTTTCGTCTTGGGGCCCTCTTCCTCGGCTGGGATTTGGAGTTCGCAGTCGGCTCCAGCGTGACCTGATGATCCGGTTCTCTTATCTCCGACTCAGAGCCATCATCGGAGTACTCGCCATAACTAAGCGACTGACAGTCTGATTCGCTATCTGAATCTGGTGCATCGAGGACGAATCTGTCCGCATATCCCTCTTGTTTCACGAATAGATCCCCGTTGTGCTGACCAGAGGCTGTGAAATCGACATCACGGCCCAGTGTAGTGTGCGATGACTGCGATGCTTCTCTGTCTGATTCTGCAATGTCCCAGTAATTCTCTTCCGAAGGATCCATGATGGCTTATGCAGTATGTTATGAGACCCCCGAATGAAGAGTCTCGTTCAACCGTGTGGCCAGACTAGGTCATTGACCAATGAATGCGAGAGTGTCGCTGAAGTGAAAAAGAAGAAAAGACCAAGTAATCAAATTTCTTTCGTTGAGCTCAAGGAAAGAGAGATTGGATATGAAGCTTCGTGACGCGTGGTTGCAGTTGGGTCGAGTAAGAGTTGTTCGAACTCAAAAACTTGGAAGCCTCAAGCAAAGTGAGTGTAGTTAGAATTATAGATGAGGGCAAGTAAGGCAAGCCATGAAATAATTTTATTGACCTCTGAATCGCGCGGGATGTGAGACCGGTGAGCTGGTGTGAAGCAGGGAAGTGAGAGGCAAAGTTGGGTGGGTGAAGAGGAGTAATTACATTATATAGACTTGGGAGGATTGGGAGGGCGGCAACAGATCAGCCTGGCATTAGGAAAGAGCTCAGAACTGATTGATGGAAGGAGGTCGCTCATTTGAAGTGATTCTCTTTCCTGGGGAAAGAACCAATACCATGGAAAGCCAAACCCCACTATTTCCAAATTTGGGAATAACCTCAAGATGGTGAGCGGCTTACCTCGGTGTCCCGGTGAGAAAGAACGGCTGGGTGAGTCTCACCGAGGGAGTCTCACCGCCCTAGTGGCAGAATATAAGCCCCACTAAATTTTCATCGACCCCACGCCCGGATGGCATTTCTCCAAGCACTTGCGACAGCAAATTTAGGCCTTTTTCACCACTGCCAATTCAACACCGCCGCCATGTCTTCAAAATCTGGCAAAAATGGCAAGGTTGCCGACTCTCGTTTCTCAAATTTCGAGACCGATCCTCGGTTCCGAATGCCCTCGAAGAAGCACACCAAGACCAAGATCGACAAGCGTTTCGCGCATGCACTAAAGGACGAATCCTTCACATCCGGCCCAAAAGTTGACCGATACGGCCGCAAAGTCAAGTCCGACAACAAGAAGAAGGCGCTGAAGAACCTATACGAGGCAGAGGACGACGAAGAAGACTCAGACGAGGCCGAGGACATCGAGGTCGAAGCCGACGATGTTGTCCAGCGCGAGCTGGCAAAGGCGGATGCCAAGTACGACCCTGCTCGCGGTGGCGGCTTCTCCGAGTCCGAGTCAGAGTCGGAATCTGAAGATGACGAGTCTGACGAGGAAGAAACGGCTGTCGCTGACCCCAAGGCTTCCGTGTCGCGCCTGCGCGACGAAGAGGCTCAGGTCGAGGAGGGCGAAGTCACGAACCGGATAGCGATCGTCAACCTGGACTGGGACAACATCAAGTCGGCCGATCTGTTTGCTCTTTTCCACAGCTTCCTACCTTCAACTGGCGGGCGCATTGAAAAGGTTGCGGTCTATCCTAGCGAATTCGGCAAGGAGCGCATGCAGCGCGAGGAGCTGGAAGGACCCCCTAAGGACATTTTCAAGAAGGATGACTCTGAAGAGGAGAGCGAGGACAGCGAGGAAGAAGACGAGGCAATCAAGAAGGAGCTGTTGGAGGAGGGTGACGCCGACGATTTCGACCACGACGCGCTGCGCAAGTACCAGCTGGATCGGCTGCGGTACTTCTACGCTGTCATGACCGTCTCTGACAAGGCGACAGCGCAGAAGCTCTACGAGGCGACCGACGGCACAGAATACGCGTCTTCATCAAACTTCCTCGACCTGCGATTCGTACCGGACGATACTACATTCGACGACGAGCCTAGAGACGAGTGCGACAAGTTGCCGGAAGGATACAAGCCTGTCGAATTCACTACGGACGCTTTGCAGCACTCCAAGGTCAAGCTCACCTGGGACGTCAACCCCGACGACGCCGCCCGCAAGGCTTCCATCAACCGCGCCTTCACCGGAAGTCGTTCGCAGATTGAGGAGAACGACCTGAAGGCCTACCTGGCCAGCGACAGCGAAGACTCCGGCGAGGAGTTTGCGGGATTCGACGATGAGGAAGAGGCCGAGGATGAGGAGGAAGCGGCCGAGAAGCCCAAGCTTTCCAAGAAGGAGCTCGCCCGTCAGAAGATGCGAGAGGCTCTTGGCCTCGGCGCCGAGGAGGAGAAGAAGTCATCCAAGAACGCCCCCGTCGGTGAGATGGAGATTACATTCACGCCCGCTCTGACGGAGAGCAAGAAGAACAAGAAGCCCGAGGAGGAGGAGACGACGATCGAGAAGTACCAGCGTAAGGAACGCGAGCGCAAGGAGGCCAAGCGTATTGCCGCCCGCGCCAGACGCGAGGGCAAGACCGGCGCCCCCGTCGCCGAGGAGGCCGAGGAGGTCGAGGTCGCGGACGACAGCGCGGAGGACCTCGGCTTCGACGACCCCTTCTTCACGACCGACGAGCCGGTCAAGACCAAGACTTCCGTCCGCAAGGAGGAGCGTCTCGCGAAGCGCGCGGCGCGCGAGGCCGAGGAGAAGGAGAAGGCGGAGCACAAGAAGCAGCTGGAGCTCCTGATGGCGGACGACAACGTGGATGGGGCGGAGCACCTGGATCACTTTGACATGAATGAGATTATGAAGGCGGAGAAGGCCAAGAAGAAGAAGGGCAAGGCCGCGAAGCGGTTGGCCAAGAAGGCGGCTGCCGACGGCGAGAAGCTCGGTCTGCAGGAGGACTTCAAGATGGATGTCGGCGACGATCGTTTCAAGGCCGTCTTTGATAGCCACGAGTTCGCTATTGATCCCAGCAACCCCAAGTTCAAGGGCACGGAGGCGATGCAGAAGTTGTTGGAGGAGGGTCGCAAGAAGAGAAAGGCTGGCGGGGACGTGGAGGATGTGCCTGTGGAGAGGGAGGGCAAGAAGGCGAAGAAGGCCAAGAAGGTTGGCGGCGGTGACGATGAGGAGGAGTTGAGCCGGCTTGTTGCGTCGGTGAAGAAGAAGGCGGCGAGCAAGGCTGGCAAGAGATGATTGCGGGTCATTTCTTTGTTCTCGCGCATTGGTGTTTGATTCCAGGCGTGTTTGTGGTCATACCCTAAAATAGAGGTCATACAAAAGTTATTGCAATGTACAAAGCACATGTTCATGATAATGGGTATTAAGGATTATGCGACAAGGCAGTTGAGTTCTTGATTTTGTGACGCTGATTTATGAGTTGCTTCCTTGGGTATCTCATGCTCGTGGAAAGAACCACCCAATGCCCCCTGGAGCCGCACTTTCCATTCTTCGAAAATGTTCGGCCTGGGATTGTCTCGCTGATGACTCTGCCCTTATCCTCGTTGGGCACCATGCTTCTGAGTTCGCTGTCCCATTCCGCCGGTCTCTTAATGATATCCCCGTACACTCGTAGCTCAAGAGCCAAAGAAGGCGCGGACGGCAAATTTGATAAGGCGAGGCGTGCCGATCCTTGCAGAGACGAGGAAATTATCAAGTGTAGGTTTCGGGCGAGCTCGTGTGGCAACAGATGTCCCCGTCCGACCTTGGGCATCGCCGTTGTCGTTGGACATGGGAAGGCCGGTGTAGGGATCCCACTCCATGTCTTCCTCGTAGATGGAGCCGAGCATGCTTGCGATCCAGACGAGGTTGGCGAGTATGAGGGTGAGGAGGACGCCTCTCAGGGTAGCTTCATTGTGTGAATAAGTGGGAGGCATAGTCTATTCTGGGTGTGGTTATGGAGGCTGAATTATATCCCGGTGAAAGTCGAATGTTGAGTGCGAAGAGGGGAAGAGTTGAGATGCGACCAAGAACGTCAAGGCAGGAGCGGGAAGGAGCCAGAAAAAAGAGAGGTCTCATGATGTAGCCTGTGACGAACACCTCAGTTCTTTATGTAGTCAGCCGGCACATTCTACTGGAAGGGAAGGGCCGGGATCATAGTATTTAGGCAGCGTCACATGGCAAAAGGCGTGGGCAGGCAGGCTGCATAGATGCTGGGAGAACAACATAGGTGCATCATGGAATCTTGTTCTATTTTAGATGATTCAGCAGAACATGGCTGCGAAGACTTTTGTTTATCATGACTTGAACAACAATGAAAGAATTTTTACCGCACAACGGCATCCTTCAAGCTGGGAACAGTGCAAAGACCGCCAGACTTGGTCTTGAGCTTGCCAAGACCCTGCTTTCCAAGCGCTTCAACAACACCAGCATCAAAGGCAACGGCCAAGTCGTCGGTGGTGGTGAAGCCGGGCTGGAAGGTCTCCCAGATCTTCTTCTTGGGGTTCAGGACACCCTCGGGTTCACCTTCCCAGCCCTCAAAGTTGATACGCTCACCTGCCTTGGCATCAGCGGGGGGAGTGACGAGCTCGACAGGTCCCTTGTGATCGTCGACCTCGCCTTCCTTAAGCTTGGGAGAAGCGGCCAGAACCATAGCGCACGACTTGATGCCGCGCATCTTGACGGGCTTCAGGTTGCAGACGACGACGACCTTGCGGCCTTGCATAGACTCGAGGGGCACGAGGCCGTTGAGGCCAGAGCAGACGGTGCGGCAAACCTGGCCCTCGTACTCGGTGGTGTCATCGTTGGGCTCGTCGCCGACGGCAATGGTGGAGACGTAGAGGGAGTCGGCCTCGGGGTGCTTGATGGCCTTGAGGATGTGGCCGACACGGAGGTCGATGAGGGCAGGGGAGAGAGGGGCGGCAGCAGGAGCAGCCTTCTGGGGCTTGGGAGCCTTGGCCTTCTTCTCCTTCTTGGGCTGGCCCTCACCGGCACCGACAGCGGCCTTGACCTTGTCCTTGGCCTCGGCGACAACCTCCTTGACCTTCTCGCCAGCGCTCTTATCCTTCTTGGGCTCCTTGGTGCGGTCGGGCAGGGCCTTGTCACCAGCAGCAGCACCACCGGCGGCGGCGGCAGCGGCCTTCTCCTTCTTGAGACGCTCCTTCTCGGCCTTGGCGTCGACGGGGGGCTTCACATAAAGGACCTCGTCGAGGTCAACCTTGACCTTGTCGTCGGCCTTGACATCGGCGGCGAAGGCGGGAAAGTTCTGGACGAAGTCAAGGTGGCGGACGATATTGGGGTAGCCCTTCTCGCCGGTGCGCTGCTCGGGAGACCAGGAGGCGACGAGGGGACGGACGGCGGAGTAGAGAGCGGTGTCGGCCTTGCTGGGCTTGGTGCCGAGAAGGGTGGTGCGAGTGCTCAGGTGGGAGTTGAGGGTATCGAGGATAGGGGAGGCCTCGTCGGGCTTAGATTGTTGGAGACGAGTGGCAGTGGTGAGCCATTGCTGGATCTCGGTCTCCTCGTTAGGAGTATAGGTGGTGTTGGAGGCCATTCTTGCGAATCGGAACGGGGAGATGCTGCGTGAGCTGGGTCGGATAGCGCGTAGTGAAGAAAGCATCAGGTGTGAGTCTGAGGTGGAATTTTTACCTGTGTGGCTCTGCGGGGTAGGTGGCAGCAACGGTGTGGTGGGAGGATTGCCCCTCCACGCCGTTCACCTCGATTGAATGCCTCAGGCTGAAGCTCTCGGTGGCCGGTGAGAGCTGACCGAGACGATTGTTCGGTGTGCGAAGGTGAGCGTTCGCTGGAGACTGTTTGATCACCTGCATACAAGGTATTTCAAATGATGCAGATAACTGCCCGTCAAGAGATTACTGCTCATCTCATTCCGTCATTACACTCTTGGCCTTGGCCTGTTTCTATTTCACTCCCCTGGCTGCAATATATAATTGTTCGTTGAGATCTGGGCCTAGTCGAACTCACCGCAACTCATCACACAGCCTTCATTTCCTTCGAGTGGCATTATTTTATGCAAAAAGAGAAATATGCAAGACAAGGGTCTAAATTGCATCGCTGGGACCCCGATCTCCTTCCGATCCCCGACTGATTTCATGACGACGGCTGCCTGAAAGAAAAAGAGAGAAAAAGGAAAGAAGAACCGGGGCTTTAATTGAAAGCGACACGACATCACGTGCTAGCGCCTTCTCTTCGCGTCGCGCCCCTGCCATTTCCCCTGTCGCCCCGCGATCGCGCGCCCTTTGGCAGCTGAAGCCCGCTCGTTCCTGCTTCCTATTTTCCCCTTGCCACCACACCCTCACGCAATTATCTCAGGAACCTTACTATTTTTACACTGGAAGGAAACCTCACCTCAACTTACATAGCATTACATCGCCACCTTCCTTTTCTAGCATCTTTTTCTGCCTCAATCTCAATATTTCAATATTTTTGAGCCTTGGAGGCACAGACCTTCACTGCCAAATTTAGCGTCTCCCCTTGCATCATCGATTTGGATCGCTTTTTTCTCTCCCGAATTCCATCACCACTGACGGAGTATTCCCACTCACTCACAAAGTCGAGGACGAAATTGAGGCCCCTGAGGAGTTATCAACTTCTAGAAAAATCACGACCTCATAATTTTGCTACTATTTCCCGGATCTGGTCTGAGCTGCGATCGATATGAGCTCATCAACGTCGGACGTGGAGTCCGTCATGTCCGCTAACCAGCGGTTTGACACCAGTGCACCTTCCTCACCACCTCGGGATGAGAGTGTTGAGCCCATGGATTCTGAGTTCGCTCTAATCATGAAGGAAGAGGCAAGGGCCAAAGCAGACAACAACAAGAAAGACAAAGCAGCACAAAAGTCCCAGAATCTCAAGAACCGCAGGAAGCGCAAGAATGAGCTCTCTAAAGAGGAGAAGCTCAAGTTGGCCAAGGAGCTGGATGAGCTTCTCAAGAAGTCTCAGGCGTTCAGCAAGATGCTCATGGAAAAGACTCAAGCAATGGGTCGGGTTGGCACAAGCTTGGAGGGCGAAGCCTTGGGTGACCACAGCCTGTCCCTCACTGCTCAACCCAAAATCATGAAGGGTGGCACCATGAGAGATTACCAGTTGGAAGGACTTACTTGGATGCGGGAAGTGTGCCTTCAGGGCTTATCTGGTATTCTCGCTGATGAGATGGGTCTTGGTAAGTCTTTCTGCCTCATCATTTGCACAACTTACACTCTTCTTCCTTTCATGTACGAGAATACTTCAGAGAGTCGAATACTAACCATGTTCAGGCAAGACGGTTCAGACCATCTCGTTGATTGCCAATTTGAGAGAGGAAAACTACCTTGGCCCTCATCTCATCGTTGCACCTTTGAGTACCCTTTCGAACTGGATGGACGAGTTTGAGAAGTGGTGTCCTTCCCTTCCTGTCGTTCTCTTTCATGGAGACGCTCAGAAGCGCGCGGAAATCAAGAGGAAACACTTGACGCCAAATATGAAGAACGGCAACCCCACCAAGAAGTTCCCTGTGGTGTGCACATCTTACGAGATGGTCCTAAGAGAAAGGGCTACTTTGAGCAAGTTCAATTGGGCTTTCATCATCATTGTAAGTATTATTGCCTGACACCCTGGTCATCAAACCCGCTTTCTCACATTCCTTAGGACGAAGGCCACCGCATGAAGAATTTCGAGTCCAAGCTGTTCCAAGAGCTGGAGACTTTTGCATCAGCTACTCGTATGCTCATCACAGGAACACCCCTGCAGAATAACCTGAAAGAGCTTTGGGCTCTTCTTCATTTCCTACTGCCTATGATCTTCAAGAGTTACGAGGCTTTTGAGGCATGGTTTGACTTTGACGACCTCCAGGACGAAGAGGGCGCGCAGGAGTTCATTGCCGATCGCGAGAACCAGGAGCTCATCAAGAAGATTCACGTCATCCTCCAGCCGCTCCTTCTTCGTCGCGTCAAGGCCGACGTCGCCGCGCATCTTCCCAAGAAGCGAGAATACGTCCTCTTTGCGCCAATGACAAAAGAGCAAACCGATATGTACAATGCCATCAACGACAAGGATGTCGATACTCGCGCCTTCTTGGAGAAGATGGTCATCGACCGTCTCAGTGCCATCGCTCCTCCTGTCAAGAAGGAGAAAATCTCTGCCAAGAAGCTCGAGATTCCGATCCGAAGCAGTCCTCGAAAGACTAAGGGTGAGGCAGCTCCGGAGACTAAGAAACCCAATGCGTTCTCGGCAATGATGAACCGGGCTAGAAGCTCATCTTCCAAGCCCCAAGAAGCCACCAAAGCAACATCAAAAGCCTCATCGAAGGCATCCTCCCGGGCTGGCACTAAGCGCAAGGAAGCACCCACTCTCGAAACACCACAGTCCAAGAGTGCCAAGTCATCGAGACAGTCGACACCTTCGACCACTACACGAGGCCGGGTTACCCGTGGCCGTCGACGCTATGTTGATTCCGATCCTGACGACGAGGATAAGCTCTCCGATGATGAGTTCGAGGCCAAGCTTGCTCGAGAGGCAGAGGAGGCCGACCAGAATGACGATGATTCTGCCCCCGCTCTTTCCCCTGAGGAACAACACCAGGTCAACATTCTCGAGCAGGCGAAGAAGGAGATGTCAACCAAGAAGCTTGGAAACCCCATCATGCAGCTTCGCCTTGTGTGCAACTCTCCGCACAACTTCTTCGATCCTTGGGGATACGAGGGTAGTCCTCCCGTTGGCGAGAGCATTGTCACATCATCCGGCAAGATGTTGATGCTTGATCGTCTGCTTCCTGCCTTGTTCAGCAAGGGTCACAAGGTCTTGATCTTCTCCCAGTTCAAGACTCAACTTGATATCCTTCAAGACTACTGCGAGCTTCGGAAGTGGAAGGCCTGCCGATTGGACGGATCTGTCTCTCAGGAAAGTCGCCGCGACCAGATCAAGGAGTTCAACGAGAACCCCGAGTTCAAGATCTTCCTGCTCTCCACGCGCGCCGGTGGCCAGGGCATCAACCTAGCGAGTGCCGATACTGTGATTCTCTTCGATAGTGACTGGAACCCGCAGCAGGATCTCCAGGCGCAGGACCGCTGCCACCGAATCGGCCAGACTCGCCCCGTCATTGTCTACCGTCTCGCCACCAAGGGCACCGTTGAGGAGGAGCTTCTTATGAGCGCTGACGCTAAGCGTCGTCTCGAGAAGTTGATCATCAAGAAGGGATCCTTCAAGACGATGGGCCAGAAGATTGACCTGAAGGAAGACCTTGACGGCGAGACGCTCAAGTCTCTGCTGCTGAAGGATGGTCAGATTTTCAAGTACTCCGGTGACCACGAGGTCCTCAGTGACAAGGACCTTGATGTTCTATGCAACAGGTAAGTTTATCAGCGGCCTTTATCGAGATTCGAATATTCCTAACATGTTCTGTAGAAGCGACGAGGCGTACTCCAAGGCGGCCGAGGGCACCGCGAACGCTGACGGCTACAAGGTCATCGAGACTAGCTCCGACGGCATCACCATTGCCGGACAGTCGGCCGCTTAATGTTGTGCAGGCTACCATATCCCCTCTTTCGAACTTATACCGGCAAGATGGAGAGTCAAGACGGAGACTCACCTGGCATGGCGTGTCCATTGCTGCCATACGCTTATGTCGATTGAACCCAACGCCGCGGAATAGCATGATCCTGTGAAGGATTATTCAAAGAAGCTTCAGCAGATGATGCTGGATGATGACAGCGAGAGGCGAGGATGTTATTTACCAAGGCCAAAAGTAGGCCGCGGATCAATTACTTTGCTAGAATAGACGGCCATCCTTACATATCATGTATTCTGGACCGGATTTGCCTATTCTCTTGGTGGCCACCGGTTCCCCCATTCTTGTCCTTTTAGCGTTTGATACCCCAGGATAGGTCAGACGATTTGCTTAAGATAGCTTGAAATAACACTAGTATTTTGTTCATTCTTCTGGGATCTCTGGCCTCGCGAAATGTGTGCACACCAGAAGCTACGAATGAAACGAGAAGCGCGAAAGAAGACAACGTTGCATGGTGTGAACAACGCTGCGGGCATACTCAGACTCTCACAAGTTCATATCCTCCCAAATAGTATGCCTCACCACGAGGCCCTCAATCCAACGACCCACTTCGAAAATGAAGTCTCCGATATGCAACAGCACCTCCGCAGTGATATGGACGACAAGGCGCTGCAAGCACGAACGGAACGTGTCAACGATCATGGTGTAGAGCATACAGACCAAACTAGTACAAGCGAAGCCGGCGACCAGCTGAAGGAAGAACCACTCAGTGCGGAACAATTTGCGGTCGATCGCAGCCGCAGTCTCATCGGGGAGCTCTTCGAGCCAAACGTGTAGAGCAAGGAGGAATTTCTGGGTTGATTCACAGGGGTGTTGGGGCATGTAATCCGAGACCGTCCATACGAGCCACGACGTCTTTGCGACAACCCACCGAAGGATGAGGAAGACAAAGTGGACGACGAGATGAACAGCCAGGCTCAGCAGCAGCGGCGCATGCAGCATGCCCACCACGAAGCCGTAGAGATGGGCGAGGTTGTCAAGGTATCTATTGTCAGCGAAAAGTACCCAGCATACGATGATAGGGCCGAAGAGATTGGGGAGGAAGAAGAGGCTGTGGAGGTAGCCCTCGACGAGCCAGCGGTTAAAGATACCTATCTGCGAGAAGACCTGTTCGTTCTTCTTGATGTTTTAGAAATTGGTCTTGAGGGGCGTCATTACGATGACGGCGTTGAGAATGAGGGTGAGGTAGATTGAGGCTGCGGCGAAGATGTGGTATGCGATGGAGAGGTCTGCACGGTAGAAGACCTTTTCGAGGGGGGTGATGAAGAGGGTGAAGATTGCGGCGAGGAGGGTCGGGGGCCACATTGTGCGGATGGCTAGATAGAAGGGGCTTGTTGAGGCTGTCATGGTTATCTTACCTGACGTCTCGCTGAGAGATTATGGGTTGCTTGGATGTGCCAGATGGTTTTGGATCTGGTACAGAGCCTGGTATTTGCGTACAGATGTGACGAGGTCGTTGGAGAGAGCAAGCTGCAGGGATGTGTGCCGTTCGAATTGCAGATCGACCCGTGTTTATGAAGCGTCACTCGACAAAGCATCTAGCTAATAGAGTTATTCTTGAATCTCTTTGGTGTTCGACCATGGTGTCAGCGCCAGCTGAACAAAGCATCACGATCCAGGTTTTCTGGGGTGGCCGCTTTTCTGCCCTCCATCAAAGGATGATTGTGTGCCTTACAATAGTCTGAAGGGCAACCCAGACTTCGGCAGCGCGTGAACAACGCCTCATTCGGAGAATCTCTGTCGGAAGATACCCACCAACGGCAACCTACAGAACCAATTGACGAGAAAGTTGGTCGAGGGAGATGTCACCGGAGTTATGAGAACGGAGCGGCCGAAGCGGCCGCATCACCAAACTTGCTACTTCAAGGTCTACTTGAGCCGCTGATTCGTTGACTAGTCTCAGTACGTTCAAATCTAATTTGATGCCGAGGCAGTTGAAGGTTGCGCTTGACTAAGGACGAGTCGCCGCCTTTGACGCGGAGTCCTGGACGGAGTCCTTGTACATGCGGTTGTGCGATCGAGTTCTGTGCATGATGCCAGCAACCAGATCATGTCTACGGAATTTAGCTCACGATC
Source organism: Colletotrichum lupini (assembly GCF_023278565.1). Lineage (NCBI taxonomy): Eukaryota > Fungi > Ascomycota > Sordariomycetes > Glomerellales > Glomerellaceae > Colletotrichum > Colletotrichum lupini. The sequence continues at coordinate 2,721,475 of NC_064673.1, read as the reverse complement.
TCAGGGATCGTGCAGCTACGGATCTGGGGGTTATTCCCTCGACGCCAAGGACGAGTACTCAAGCGAGCAATTTGTCGCGAGAGAGCCATGGACTATATAGACGACCTTCACTCTCGACGGTGAAGAGGTCTTGTTCTGAAGTAATCTCAACCCTCTCGTCAGATCAAGTACTATGCAAACTCGACAATCCTACCATCAAAATAGCTTCGCCGAGGATCTCAAAATGGCACCTCCAGCAATCCTCTCCACTCGCCGCCTTGGCAAGACCGGCCCTGAGATCACCGCCCTCGGCGTAGGACTAATGGGCCTCAGCGTGGCCTACGGCAAGCCTGGGTTCGTGACCTTTGATCAGCCAGCTGTTAAAGAGAGGCATCTCGGACTAACTCCAATACTTCCACAGATCCGACGAAGAGCGTCTCGCATTCCTCGATCGCGTCTGGGAGCTCGGCGCCACGAACTGGGACACGGCCGACGCCCACGGCGACAACGAGGACCTCATTGGCAAGTGGTTCGCGCTGCACGCCGAGCGCCGCGCCTACATCTCCTGGCGACCAAATTTGGCTTGCGCGGGGAGATCAGGAACGACGGGACCTTTAGCATCAGGATTGATAGCTCGCCTGAGTACTGCCGCGAGGCGTGCGTGCGCAGCTTGAAGAGATTAGGCATCGAGAGGATTGATTTGTATTACATCCACCGCCTGGATGGGGCCACGCCCATCGAGAAGACGATTGAGGAGATGGTTGAGCTGAAGAAGTGAGTGTGAGATTGGACAGTAACTAAACGTCATGTCCCAGCAGCTCCAGATTGCTGACAACTTACGCGAAGCGAGGGCAAGGTGAAGGCCTTTGGCATCTCTGAGTGCTCTTCAACCACCCTCCGCCGCGCCTACGCCATCCACCCCATCTCAGCCGTGCAGGTAGAATACAACCCCTGGTCCCTCGAGATCGAAGGTCCCGCCGGCACAGACCTGCTCAAGACATGCCGCGAACTCGGCGTCACGACCTTTGCCTACTCGCCGCTCGGCCGTGGCATCATGACAGGCCGCTACAAGTCGGTGGACGACTTTGAGGAGGGCGACTTCCGCTGCCAGCTGCCGCGGTACACGGGCGACAATTTCAAAAAGAACACGCAGCTCGTGGAGGAGTTTGCCGCCGTCGGGCGCGAGAAGCACGGCTGCTCTGCAGGGCAGCTTACGCTTGCTTGGCTGCTTGCGCAGGGCGAGGATGTGGTGCCGATCCCGGGGACGAAGAAGATTCAGTACTTGGAGGAGAATATGGAGGCTTTGAAGGTTGTGTTGGGCAAGGAGGAGGAGAGGGAGCTGAGGGCTTTGGTTGATGCTAAGGATGTGCAGGGTGATCGAGGTGCGGCGTTTGGCAACTATTCTGATTCGCCTGCTCTCTGAGGAATGAGGATGCCCCGGTGCCTTCGATGGAGGTGATGACGGAAGCGAAAGGTGATGATGGGGGCGGGGATGTCTCGGGAGTCGGCGTGGGTCCCCGGCCCCAGCGTCCGAGGCCCCGAAATCTGGGGAAGAGGGTTAAGGTCAGTGATCAAAAGTGAGATAAAGCAACCTTTCTCGCAGCCTCGTATATCTAGATTGTAACATATAGCATATGACCGAATGGTTATGTTGAAACTCTCTCATATCATGAATGCTGCTAATATGCGAATGCAGATTCTGTGAGTTCCCTTCGGAGAAGAAGGCCGATGCCGGCTTGCGTTCGGAGATCGGAGTGGGTCACCGACACGCCGGTTGATAAGTAAAATGGTCGGCGTATGCGCGCTTGGGCCCGTCAATCAGTTGGTGTAGATGTTCGTCTTATCAGTTTGGTGATACAACTTAAGCCGATTGTTGCTCCATGAGATTGCTACTAAACCTCACCATAGGTCCTCTTGATATCGCACTTGAAGGAAGATCCAACTCTTCCGCAATCCCCTCATAACATCAGCCATGGCTACTATCTACAAGACGGGCGAGGATGCTCGACTAGCGTGCCGCTCCGGTACCTTCACCTCAACCACAGCCGGTCAAGCCCCGACGTATCTCCAAGCGAACCTCATCGTTCTTCCACGACGCTACGCCGATGACTTCCGTCTTCTCTGCCACCGCAACCCAGTACCTTGCCCCCTCTTAGCAGAGTCATCAAGTCCAGGAGACTTCGATAAGCTCAAGTCCTATGTCAGATCACCAGACGGCGAGAAGATCCTACCCGTGGCCACAAACATTGACCTACGCCACGACTCGCCACGATACCGTGTCTATGTGGATAGCAAGCACGTCCCAGTCAACGGCGTTTGGGAACCAGTAAACGTGGAAGACAAGTGGCTTGATGGTGACCACGTAGGCTTCTTGATCGGATGCTCTTTCAGCTTCGAGAGGGCTCTCAACGAGTCTGGACTCACGCCGCGACACATGACGCATGACCGCAACGTGCCCATGTATCGCACCAACATCCCACTCTGCGCAGCCGGTGTCTTCAAGGGGGCAACATATGTAGTTTCCATGAGGCCGTACAAGGTGTCGGAGATTGAGAAAGTGAGAGATATCACCAGGCCTTTTGTGGCGACACATGGGGAGCCGATCGCGTGGGGATGGGATGGGGCGGAGAGGATCGGGGTAACGGATATCACGAAGCCTCACTGGGGCGATCCAGCGCTGCAGATGGACGGAAAAACTGTGTTCGGGCATGACGATGAGGAGTATGTGCCCGTCTTCTGGGGGTGCGGGGTCACGCCACAAGAGGCTGTGATGAGAGCCGATATCAAGGGTACGGTAATGGGGCATGCGCCTGGGCATATGGTCATCATGGATGTAAGAGAAGATGAAATCTTTCCCGTCTCATAGGTATGAGGTTGTATTAGCATAGGATCATGAGCCTTCTAGAAAACCCTTCATATTGATTCTCAAATGACATTTTTACCTGAATGGATTGGTGTCGAAGACCTGCTCGAAGACCTACAACATCTATTCTAAGTCGTGAGGCCGGGCTGTGTTGTCAACTTGGACGAATTGACTCAGCCGAGAACCGTCAATCACATCTCATGACGCGCCAGGGAATCATAAGCAATCAAGTCAATTGAAGTAGACTTACTGAAGGCACCCAGACAGCCACTACGTCTGAGCGAACATCTGTTGTTTTCATTGTCATATGATGAAAGACCATTGATCTCGCCTGACTTTTGCTTAGCAACAATGCTGCCCAAGTCCAGACAAACGCATGAAAGACACAAGACTCAAAGAACCTTGTGAGCAAGACAAGACAGGTCACCTGTCAAAGACTCAGAAAACATGAAAGCCGAAAGAATTGAAGTAATAGCACAATGGCCGACAAGACTGACCGAGAGCCTTGACTTTGGTATATGTATGACTTCGGTATTCTGGAGAAGATGCCGTATATTCGACTCACAAGAACCCATCACCAGCACATTCCATCCACCTAAATCAAACAACTCACCCAGGCCTCGTTGCATCTTCAACCAAGTTTCCAATCAAATTTCCAACACCAGTTTCAACCTCCAATTGAATTCAATAGAATCTTCCTCCCCTTTCGCGTACAATCTCCATCCATTACTTACGCTTCGGCGCTGACGTACATTAGCACCCAACAAGATGCCCCCCAGGAAAGGCAAAGGCACCGCCCCTCCGAAGTCCTGGGTTCCCCCTGCAGGATATACTCCTCGACAGACTCGTGGACAGACTCGGAATCAACAACAGCAGCCCAACCTCTGGCAAGGACTCACCAATAGAGGAGAGGCGTACGATGCTCAAGGCAACCATGTTTTAGTGCGCCCGGTGCGCCAGCGTCGAGGGGGACAGCAGACGGCGGCGCCTCCTGCTGCACCAACTGGTCCGCCGCCTCCCCCGCCGCCTCCTGGACCACCTGCTCCGCCGCCGCCGCCGCCGCCGCCGCCGCCCACTGCTCCTGTCCTGCCACCAATGCCTTCTCCCCATGATGCTGACTCTGGAGATGAATCTGATGACGGGGCCGGTGGTGAGCCTGGGACCAAACCTGATGATGGATCTGGCGGTGAATCTGGCGATGAACCTAACAACGAATCTGGTGAAGAACCTGAGGTTGAGTCAGGTGATGAATCTGAAGAAGAATCTCAGGCTGGGTCAGGCGATGAATCTGGCGATGAACCTGAGGCTGGGTCAGGCGACGAATCTGTCGAGGAACCTGAGACGGAATCAGATAATGAATCTGGTGATGATACTGCAGGTCCGTCATCGGATCCCACGCCGCCAAAACGTCCTACGAGAACGCCCCTTCCGAATGGAAGACCAACAAAAATCAAGATCAATATAAAAGCAACAAAACCACAAACGTCACCAGTTGCAGAGAGCCAAGACAGCAATGGTTCGGACTCTCCCGTTGGTCCATCTGCAGACGAATCCGACAGCGATCCCGAAGCGCCTGAAGAGAGCTCCGAGCCCGAAGAGCCCGAAGATGACGCCAGCCGTGACGACAATGACGAGCAGACCGACAACTCTCAAAGAAGTGAAGGCAGTGACCCAGAGGATCCACAGGATAGCGACCAAGGCACACCAGACGAAGCCACGCCGTCGAGAAGATCAACTCCCGGGTCGGTCGGAGGAGACTCTGAGCAAATGTCCACCCCCTCAAAGACACCTCAAGAGAGAAAGGGGTCGAAGAACGAGGACCCGATTCAAGTAGGCAGCGAAGAATCGGAGAGTAGCGAGGTTCCCCGTGAGCCACGGAGCGAAGACTCTCAACAAGACGATGAACCGCATCAACCCACTATCGTCCACTATGGCAGCGATGATGAAACAGAAATGTTAGTTGATGAGAGGCCTGACCCAGACCAGACCTTCAACAATGGAGATGATACTCTCAACTTGGAGGACTATCCAAGCTCGGTTGGCGGAGATCCCGACTGGAGGGGAGAGTATGATGGAAGCGAGGATGACGGCGACGACCGTTATGATACCCAAAGTGGCAGCGTCGGAGGTGACTATGAGAACAATGAGGATGACGACGATGATTCTGAGGACCACCTCCCCGACTACACGATGTTCGACCCCGACGAAACCGAGGGTCAGCCTGAAATGGGCCGCGGACAAGGCAGCGAGTCAGATCTTTCGAGGCAGTCCTCGCCGGGCGGTGTCTCACCGGTCTTCCCTCTGAACGATCGTTCGCCCAGTCACTCTCCGGGCCCATCTGCCGGGGGGCAGCAGCAGCCATCAGGCTCCAGTGGCGGGCAAGGCTCTACAGCTCAGGGAAGAAAGAACGGACAGTCCAGTGGCAACAACAAGGGCTCAGCAACGGGAGGCGGACATGGCTCTGCGGCAACGAAGACGAAGAATGCCACTGGGAAGAGAGGAAGACCTGAAGATCACACCGCAGACGATGAAGCCAGGCCAAAGAAGCGACAAAGGGAGGACATGGGCAAGGCTGCGGTGCCGACAGTGAGAAAAAAGTTCCCTCGGGCCCAATATCGCCAGATATGCCCTTACCCAAGCCCCCGGGGGTCACAACCTAAGACTTCAGATAAGCGGGCAACAGCCAAGAGGCCAAGCAGCTTGCTTGACAACATAGTAGAGAAGCCTGCGAAGAAGACGAGACTGTTATAAGGGGAACGTGAAGGAGATTTAGACATGCAATAAGATGTTTGATTGGTATGATCTTTAGAGCCGTAGATTTTGTTCGAATTGACATTGCCCTACTGAAGCATTACTGAGCTAGCAAGAATTTGGATCATGCACGCGTACCTTACCACCTGGTGATTCCTCCTCTATCAAGAGTGCTTGCCGGGCTCGTGGACGGGTGTCCTTTGAGGGGCTGATGACAGGATCAGGAGCGGATTTCTTGAGGCAATAGGGTAATCAGCATAGCTTGGACCAAAATGATTTCTCCCCATGTCCAGTTCGTATGATGGACGTGGTAGAAGCAATCCGCGTACGCGCGCAACTTTTCTTTGTTGTATTGGCGTTGGAAACGCTGGGTATCATAGCATATCTTCGTCTTCGTCATAATCGCCGTCCCCACTGCCTCGTTCCTCCTCTTCCTCACGCCTACTGGCTTCCGCGCTAGCGCCAATCTTCCGCACGCCCTCTATGACGCCCAGGAAGAAGCCGCGGCTCTCAGCCAGCTCCATCGCTCCAACTCCCCGTAAACTCATGACGCCGCCTACACCGTCGGACAGGTCCTGTGTACTCTTGCGCATCTTGGCAGATCGCACCTCCTGAAGGTCCTTGAGGAGAGACCTTACCTCGGAAGTTGATGGTATATCGTCGGATGCGTGTGCCAGCAGGACCTCGGCGAGCTCGAACCAGTGGTAGGGGAGCGCATTCGGGGGCGCGTCGGCTGTACATGAGGGCAGGAACGGTGGTGACAGGGTTTCGTCGAGGGTCGCGCCTAGTCGACGGGCATTGCCTCTTGCATCGCCGCGCGCAGGGGGTGGCGGGGGAGCAGAGAAGGCATCGGGGTTGAGTGTCGTTTCTTGATGTACGATCTTGGCGAGGGAGGTTGGATGGAGCCACTGAGGTGGAACGATGTTTGCTCGTCGTTGCTTCTTGAGGAGGAGTGCCAGCCAAAGAGGCAAGTCGACACGTGCCGGGGGTCGCAAGGCTGGAGTTGCACCCTGGGAAAAGCATCGAGAGTTAGCAGAAGGATCTACCCGCGACGCGTCGCGGGGTAAAGTAGAAGGGGCTGCTCCGTTCTTACGCTGAGAAGATCGATGCTTTCTAGCCGCTGACGTGGGACGATTGTGACGAGCTCCATCTCGCACAGAAAAGCCACTTCGGTGGGTACGAGACCCGAGGGGAGAGGCAAAGCCATCGTTGGTTTTCGCAAACAACACCTGTCGCTGCAGCAAGCCCCCGTCGAGGTTTGAAGCTGCAAATCGCCCTACTCGAAAGACGCGTCCAGTTTGGTGGTGCGACGGCGCCGCGGGGTTGCGCACGGAAGCAGCCGGCCCGCTTCGGTGAGATTGTACCTGAAGCTCGGGCTTTTTTGACGACAGGGGCCAGTACTGATAGCAAAGGAGTACGTACCGCTTGGATCGGGGAACCGGGCAGAGCTCCACCCTGCGCTAGGCCCTGGACCCCACTTATCCCCGGAGGAAGACCCACTTTCAACCCGGGTCCTCCGAGCCGTCTACCAGGGTCATGGAGGAGCCCAGCTGTCCAGGCCCCCAGAGCGCGATGGGATTAAGATAAGGTAATGCGCCCTACGTAAGGCTGGGCGATAAGTGAAAAGGCCTGGATGCATAAGAGCTGAGGTTGTTCCTTGCCTTGACCAGCTGAACCCTCCGGGCTGGCCAATTCCAGGCGGGTCCGGACCGCAGTGGTCTAATATGTGAAGAGGTGGCACTGCAATGTTGGATGAATCTGGACTCTCCACATATGCTCGTTATTTTTACTTTTTGTGCTACCAAACATCCATGACCGCGCCAAGCTAGAAATGGGCGGATACATTATGAGTACAAGGGAAGCAACAAAATTCTCGTTCTCGCCAATCGGCGCTCAGTCCGCTCTGTCACGCCAATAGCGCGTCAATGAGATGGCTATTCGAACAAGTGCGACAGGTCACAAGTATTGACGTCCCTCGGCCTCGTTCTCACCTGAGACATCACCTTAGCTAATCGGCCCTGAGAGATCTGTGTCACCTCATCTACTAGGGAAAGGGGACTTCTGCTCCTCAACGGCTGCAACCCTACAGCTGCAGATCTCTCCTCACTCTTCTTTTCCTTCTCCGCGTCGCCTAACCCAACCACTCGAGCCAAAGGTCCCTGGACTTTGAACTTCTGAACTGCTGTCTCGAGCGGGTTGGGCCGGCCCTGTCGTCCCATCTAGAGTTCATTATTGCATTGCCGTTCCGTCACCTGGAAGCTCCACCGACCATCCGGAGGATTATGTCAGTAGACTGTCTAATCGTTCAAAGCAACGATCTAGATTCCTGTTCCGTGGCGGCCGCCGCATGGCCGCAGTCGCTCACGCTCTGATCTTCTTCCTCCGTAATACTCGGGACCGGGCCCAGAGAGCAACAGATAGGCCCAATTCGGAACCTCACGATCAAACTGATTTAGGGCGAGGATATTCTACCAGCAGCTCCCGCTATTCTACTACTAAGTATAGCTACGGCCGCTACACGACTGCCGGTCTCGGGCATATATATAAGCTAGGCTCTACGTAGTTAATATTTAAATAAATTAGACTAATTAGAGGCCGTTAATTAACTTATAGTTAATTAAATTATTTTAGTAAAAAGTACGGTAATCGACGAATTAGCCTAATTTGACATAATTAACGAAGTAGCCTAATTAACTACTTAATTAACTACTTAATTAACTATTTAATTAATTATTAATTACTCTATATAGCCTATGTGGTGGTTTTTTTCCGGCTTTATAGGTATAAAAGATCGACCTTAACGGGATTACGTTTTTAAGGGAAATTATACGATATAGTATATTTTTTAACTATATAATACGCGTAATATATTTTAAGTACGTATTTAACGTAATATAGTAATTTTAATATAAAAACCGCTATTTAATTTAGGATAGGTAAGCTACTACGGCGGCGCCGGCTAGAAAGGTTAATAATAAAAGTTAGCTATAATAGTTAGCTATAATAGTTAGCTATAATAGTCGGCTATAATAGTTAAAAGCGGCCTTCTTTAACTACAGAGGTTCTGAACTTTAATAGCGACGTAGAGGTTTTTAAAAAAAAGGGCTAAATAAGCTAATATTTATTATTCTTTAGAGCTCGTAAAGATTCTTTTTATCCTTATCGTTTCTAATATTACCTAAAGCTACTCTCTATTTAAATTAAATAAATTTACTAAATAAATTTACTAAGTAAATTTACTAAATAAACTTATTAATATATAAACTATTACTTAGATAGTTTACTTTTAGTATATAGTTAGTAATTAGTAAGTTAAAGATGCTCGTTAATAAGTTTACCCCTCTCGGGCTGGGCGCCCTCTTTAGCTAGCTCGACGCTATAGCTATTATAACTAATATAAGTATACCTAAGGATTAGTAAAGTACTTTTTAATAGTACGGAATTCGGCTAGGTAATAATACGAACGCCGTAAATAGCCGGGCTAGTACGGATATTAAAATCTAATATATTAATACTAACTTAGTTATAATAGTTATAATAAACGGGTTAGAAATATATAGGGTTAGGGTAATAAACCGGCGCCTTAAATAGCTCTTATAGGACCCCCCGGGTAATAATAATACTTATATAAAAGAATAGATTATATTAAACCTAGCTACTTACGTAAGTTAGTATTAGGAGGTCCTATGTATATTAAAGTAAGTAAAGCTCGCTTTATAAGCGGCTAGAACTTAGGAGGACTATAGTAAAAAGTTAAGAGCTATTAATAAAAGGGAGATAATAGTCGAGTTAGTTAACTATTTTAGTTAGTAATTAGGTATAGAGCGCATTATACCTAGGTTTCCTTAATACGTAATATACGGTACGGCCCCGGCGGATTGCTCTGTTAGGGGGCTATATAGCCTATAGCCCGTAATTTAGTAACTTCTTTTACTTTAGTCTTATACTTTACTTTAGCCTCGTACTTATTAATAAGTTTATTTATTTCGCTTTTTATTATAGGATTAATATTATAAGCATAATCCTCGTTAGTTAGATCTTATAATATATCTAATTACGTAAAATTACTAGTTAATTAGGATTATAACTTTATAAGCGTTAGTAGCTAAGGAGCCCCTATAAAATTAATCGTATTACCGTTAATTATATTAATTACCTCGTTAGTAATAACTTATTAGTACCTCTACTATATCTCTATATTAAGCTCGTATATATTAAAATTATATATAATCTCGAGGCCTCGTTAAGTAAAAGTAGTCCTACTTAGTACTAGAGGTATTATTAATAATAGCGGTATTAGTACGGGTACTATTTCTATACGTTTAGTAACTTCTTTATACTTAAATATAAAGGGCTCTTATTTAAAAAAGGTACTTTAATTAACGGCTAGCTTTTTTAATTTACTTATTATAACTATTATAATACCTATTATAAAGCCCTATAAGCGACCCTTACTTCGGACTTATAGGGGATTAAATAAGGGGATAGAAGTATTATTATTAGTAATAAGCTCTAAGCGTTACTAAAACTAGTAAAAATAGATCTTTTTTAATAATATTAAAGTACCGTCCTTAATATATTACTAAAGGATATAGTAATAAAATAGCCTATAAGTAGTTCGAATTAAGTAATATACGTACTCTTTTAATAGCTTTTTTAATAAACCTAAATTTAGTTATTTACTTAGCGTACTAAGTTTTTATAAGAGTTATTTAAGGGTATCGTAGTATATATACGGACGTACTCTTTTTTAAAATAATCCTATAGTAATACTTAATACCTTAACTTAGCGACGGGTTTAATAAGCGCTAATTATAGCTACTTAACCTATTTAGAAAATAACTAATTTATTAAATACGGCTTTAAAGTTACTTATATAATAATAGACTCGTACTTTAATACTTATATATAAGGTATTATAACTAGCTAGTCGTAGTAAGTATATTAATAAAAGTTAAGGCTACGAGTACTAAGTAAATAGTATTATAGTTATAAATAGCTTCCCTAAAGCTATGTTTATAAGTCGTAAAATAAATAAGGCTTTAATAATTAATTATAGTTTTATTAAAAAGGGTTTTTAATAAAAATAACTAAAAGCGATTATAAAATCTAATACTAAGTTAATTATTAAAAAAGCTATAAAAAGTCTATCCTTAAGCCTAGCTTAAGTTTATATTATATATAAGTCTCGTTCCTAAATATATTTTTTATTTTTTAAGTCGTCCCTAATTATTTTAATTTAAAATAATTATTTAGCCCCTAAGTTATATTAAATTATTCTAATTTAAAATAATCCTTATTTTATTAATATATAACTTATTTATAGTTTTTTTATTTTACGGGGAGTAGCTGTATTTTTATTTTATTTATATATATAGTATACTTAGCTACTATAACTAGTAGGCTAGCCTCTAAGTTAGTTATATATATTAAGTTATAATATTAGCTTCTCTTTTTAAAGGTCTAGTCCCGTAGACTTATAAATAAATAGTTATAGCCTAAGTTAGGGTCCGTTAAGTTTGTTTTTATAATATTTTAATATTATATTAGGTCGTATTTAAAAATCCGATCCTCGTAAAAGTCGTAATAATAAGATTAAGTATAATTATAAGGCCCTTAGTATTTTTATTAAATATAGGGGTTATGATGCGATACTATATTCTCTTTATTTTTAGTATAACTAGGTATATAAAATAGACTTAACGAATTCTAAATATTATAATAAGTACGTTACTCGGGGTTTATTAAGTTATAATAATAATAATATAACGAACGCTTATAAGTTTTTCTTTTTTTTACCTTTTTTATAAAATACTAATTTATTATAATAAATTATTATTTTAGAGAGTAAAAAAAGATAGAGGTTAAGGAATAGGAGGTTAAAGAGGCTCTAGAGGTCCTATAAACTTAGCTTATAACTACTTTTAATCGTTTATCTTATTTAAAAAAATAGAAGCGATTTTTTAAAGAGCGTAGTTTAGATCTTATTTATTATAAAATATAGTTAGTTAAAGAGTAAAAGGCTAAGGAGAAATTTTTAAAAGTATAAGAGACGCGTATTATAGAGGACTTAGCTACTTAAGGTATTATAAACGAGACTAATTAGTCTTTTTTTAGTACTAGATTTATAAATTTAGGGCTTTTAATTACGAACGAGCCTTCCGGGGCTTAGCTATTTTTTTATAATTATTAAAAAACTATTAAGCGTTTTAGAAGTTATTATATAGTTCTTATATATTCTCCTTATATCCGTAGTTTTTTTATTTAATTAGGAATTCTCGCGTCTTATTCTTAACCCTATAGTTAATAATTCGCTCGATTTTATATTCTAATTAGTTTAGTTTAATAATAATATAATCTTTTATATATAAACCTCTTAGTATAGGCTTAAGTAATAAAATATAAAAAATAGGATAATATTATATCGTATTTAATAATCTTAATTCGTAATTAACTAATAAGATTTTTTTAATAATTTCGAAAGGTTTAAGTTTTTTATAGTTTAATTTATTATTTAATCGTTTTATTTTAATATTATAATAAAGGAAATAAGCGCTATCCTCTTTTTTTAAAAATAGTCCTTTAATTTTTAATCTATTCGCGTTTTTTTATATATATTATTATACGAACTCGAAGTTTAATAAGGCTTATTTATAGATCTTTTTAAGTTTACTTATATTTATTATAGCTTTTACGGCTTATAATCCTTATTATACTTCTTTATATACTATTAATTAAAATCTATAATTAAAGTAAAACGGGGATTCTCTTATACTTTTATTAACTACGCTATTATATACGAACTAAGTTATTAATAAAAATACTACCTAATTATCTTAGTTATAATTTATATAATAACAAAAGTATATTTCGAGGATCTAGTTAATTCTTTTTATCTATTTATTAGTTTATAAATAAAATAATATTAATAGTTTATAATCTATACTAAGTTACGAAATTAGGGATTTTTAAAACTTTAAAATAAATAGCTTATTTCTATTAAAGATAATTTCTTTTAGTAAACTATAGTTCGAAAGTATAACTTTAATAAATATATATACTAGGTCTTTTATAATACTTAATTCTTTATAAAAAATAAAATAACGTATATAATAAGCGAGCTACTTAAATAAGCGAGCTACTTACCCGACCGCGACTATTTTATTTTTTATTTTTTACCTCACGCGACGCTATAATATAATTATAATATTATAAACTAAAAAAACTTAGTTAAACTTAGTAATCTAAGCTATTAAAAAAACCCTAAAACTAAGTATTTAAGTAGTAGCTAAGATCTACTTAGTCCCTCTTAGGACCTTAAGTACTTATTTAAAAAGCATACTTATATAATAAAATATTATACTAAACTCGCAGAAATTAATTATATTTAAAAAAGAGAAGCTAGTTAAGTATATTCTCAACCTAGATTCTTAATCGTTTTCTCTTTATATTAGTAATATAAAAAATATAGTTAATCGACTACTCGCTAACTATAACGCGCCCCTTATTAAAAAGCGCTAGGTTTTTAACTTTATTAAGCGCTAACTATAGCTCCGGACGCGATTTCTTTATAAATATAACTATAAGAGGGCCTAATATAAAAACTTAGATATAATAAACGTATAGTTTCGCCTCGTAATAAATATAATTACGAAATACGGTATCGTAAAGTCTAATATTTATAACTTTAATAAGACTAGCTTTATAATAAGCTAGATTATATCTAGAATAGTTATTATAAGTATAAAAAGGCGTTTAAATACGAAAATAATATAGCTTAGTAATTATAAATAAGTTATAATTATTTAAGTTATTAGCTCGTTAGGCTATAGCGTCCCGCTATATATTATTATTATAAATAAATATTACCTTTCTATTTAGTATATAGAATCCGGTTTATTACGCGATTAAGTTATTATAATATCTAAAAACGGCTAAATAATAAATAAAAGAGGCTTAGATTAGGTAAAATATTTTAAAAAGTATATAAAACTACGTATAAAAGGTTAATATTACCTCCTTATTATTAACGGATACGAAAGTTATTATTCTACGGATTTTAAATTATATTATAAAGAGAATAATATCGTTACTTTTTATATACTAGCTTATTTATTTTATTTATTATAGCCCTTGAATATTAAATATTTTAAGCCTTTAAAAACGGTATATAGCTAAGAAATTAAAAAAAGATATAATAAGGTAATATTTATATTATAAAAGAGGACTTCTTTTTTACGTTTTATAAGGTATTTACGTAAGTAATTACGAAAAAAAAATATTTAAAGAGGATTTAGAGGAGCTAGGCTTATACTTTTAAGTATAGAGAGTATATTATTTAAGCTTAATATAAAGTTATATACTCTAACGCCTCTAGGATCCCTCTTAATAATACTACTAACTTAGACTTTTTGAATACTAAATAATTTAATAAAAGTATTATTATAGTTATAACTTATTAAAACTCGAATTACCTATTATTAAAATAGCTCCCTAATTTTAATTATCGAAGTTATTAAGTATTTATTAAAGGGGGCGCGAGGATTTATATACTAAATTACTTTATTAAAATCGGAGTATTAGATCCTTCGAGAGGAGAATAACCTACTTAGCTAACGCAAGAGGGCTAAGAAAACACGTTTTAAATAAAGAGGAAGTTTTATAATAGCTAACGGAGAAGACTTTTAATTATAAAAAAAAGTAATAACTTAGATCGAAAAAGAAACGTATTAAAATAATAGTCGTTAGCTAAGGACTAAGATAGGTTAATAACGATATAGCGTCTATAAGAATACTAATTATAATACGCGAATATATTAAATTACTAAAGAAATGTTTAAAAAAGAGGATACTAAATAGTTTTAATTAAATCACTTTTCTAAGTGCTATTTTTTAGTTACGAATATAATATAGTTGCGATTAGGTGGGCAGCTCGCTTGTCTAGGTAGCTCGCTTATTATATACGTTATACAAACTTAATAAGTTAATTAACTATAATTAAGATATTATTATATTATATTTTAGTAAATAGTTCTTTAGACTTTAGTAGTTTAATAATAAAGTCCTATATAATTAATTACTATACTTCTATTAGTAATTATAATAGTTATAGCTCGCTATAAGGTTTATATAGGCTATTTTTACTTTTTTTATAAGTTACGTAGTCCTTAATTACTTCCGTAATTTTAATACGTATAGCGGATTTATCGTAGTACTAGCGAATCCGTTTTTACGTTTTAATTACTCCTTAATAACCGTATACTAATATATTATAAATTTTTATAATAAGCTTAGGGGTTATCTTTTTAATGAGGTTAATATTAATCTTTTTAGTTATTATAAAAAGCTTCGTAGTTAGTATAAGGCTACCGTCCTTCTCCTACTTAAAAATAACTTAAGTTTCTTTAAGAACCGTAATTTCGTAATCGGGTCTTTTATTAAAAGCGTCCGCTTTATTATTTTTTAAACCTTTTTAATAAATAATTTGGAAATTATATTTAAATAGGAATTCGCTCTATTTAACTTATTATTTATTTAGATTCTTATTTATTATAAAATTTATAAAGTTTTTATAGTTTATATAAACTATAACTTTATATTTAGTTCTAAATAACTATAGTCTCTATTCTTAAAATACCTTAATAATTACTATTAGTTTTTTATTATAGATTTATTAATTTAACTCTACTCCGTAAAATGCTTTAAAATAAAAATAATATAAATAAAGCTTTTTTTACTTATCTCGTTATCTTAGAACTACTTTTATAACGAAGTTTAAAATATTAGTCTTAATTTTAAAAGGTTTTTAAGGGTTTAGGATTATAATAACTAATTTAGAAACGACTATATTCTTAACCTTAATAAATACTTCCTTATACTTAAGATCCTAAATAAATAGGTTATTTTTTTATATTAAGTTATTAAAAAGTCTAACTATATTAATATAGTTTTTAAAAAATCGTTAATAAAAATTAACGAATCCTAAGAATCCTTATATATCCTTAACGTTTTATAATATAAACTAGTCCCTAACTACTTCTATTTTTAATACTTATATATAGATTTATTTTAATATAATAATATATTTAAAAAAGTTTACTTTTTATATATAGAACTCGTACTTAAAGAGTTTAGTATATAGCTTAGCGTTTTAGAGCTTTTAAAATACTATATAAATATATTTTTTATATATTTTAAAATTAAAAAAAAATAAGAATATTATTAATATAGATAATAATAAAAATATTAACGTACTCTTAGAGTACGTAGTTAATTATTATTTAAAAGGTTATGAAAGTATTAATAAGTCCGAAGGGTATAACGAGGTATTTAAAAAGTCCTTTATAAGTTCGGAATACTATCTTTTATTTATTTCTTTTTTTAATTTAAATTTAGTTAAATACTTCTTTAAAGTCTATAATAATAAACTAGTTAGCTCCGTAAAATAAATCTCTAAGCTTAGTAACAAGTAATAAGGAATAGTAATTCTTTTTTATAATTTTATTAAGTCTTTTATAATTAATAATAAGTCTTAATTTTCCTCCCTTTTTTAGTATAAAAAATAAAGGGAATCCTATAAGAGAATTCGACGGTTAAATATATCCTTTCTCGAGTTTTTTATTAATATATTTATTAAAGTACTCTTATTCTTTTTAATTTATTAAGTATATTAAATAGAACCTAGGTTATATTCTTTTTTTAAATTCGATTTTTATATTCTAATTACTATATTTTAATAACCCTATTTCTTTAGGTTTTATAAATAGTTTTATATATATTTAGTACTTTTTAAATATAGTTTAGAGTTATTATAATCCCCGATCGTTAATATTAGTTATAAACTTCTTATAGTTTTTTATTATTTTAATAAAAGCTATATATTGTATTTATTCTCGTTCTTTAAGAATTCTTAAAAATCCGTTTAAACCCTTTTTCTTTTTAAGTCGTTTAGTAATTAGACTTTTTTAAAGGACCTAGCTAGTAATCTAATTTATTTATAAGTTATATTTTCGTAATTACGAGAGTCCTAGGATAATATCGATATCTCTAATTTTTATAATATTATATTATAATTATTTTTATTAATTATTAATATATATCGAGAGGTATACGGTCTCTTAATTAATATATTTATAATTATAATTAACTCGTTCTCTTTTTACTATTTATAATTAGTATAATTTATTTTTATATACTTATAATAAGTTAAGTTTATTTACTATTTTTAATAAAATATAAGTTTTTTATATACCGCTATTAATAATAGCGTTTAATCTTCGTCTATAAATATTAAAATTAATTTATAAATATGCGTCGTTACGTTATATAATTATATATAAGAACTTTTTTTTTATTTTTACCTCTCGTCGTTTTTTTATAATTAGCTTTTTTAATTTTTTATTATTTATTTCTTTAGACGGGTTTTTTATTCGTATTTTTTTTAATATTCTCTCTAGGCCTTAGTTTTCTTAATATAATAAATCTAGTATTAGTCGTATTTATAGTCTTCCTATTTTATATATTTATTATTAAAATACTTTATAAAAAAGTTAAGGTCTAGTCTAAATATAGCTCTATTATTATCATTAAAGCTTAGTAATATCTAACTAAGTAATTAATCTTTTATATAAATATCTTTAATAGTTTTATTATCGTATTTTCGTAAATAAAAACGATTATTTTATTTAAATATAAAATACTAAAAGTATTTATTATCTAAGTATTCTATCTAAAATAATTCTTTATAAAAGGGGTCTTTAGGGTTAAGTAAAGAGTAATTTTTATTTATATAGGGGGTTATTATAACCTCTTTATATTCTTTAGTTTTATAAAACTAAATAACTTAGTTATTTTTAAATAAATAAATATATTTATATTATAATTTATCGTCGTCCTTTTTAAAACTAATATTATTAATACGAAATAGTACTTTATAATCGATTTTTATTTAAGTATATTATTAAATAACGTCGCGAGGTTTGTCTAAATTATAAAATAATTTTATTTTATTAAAATAAAATAAACTAGTTCCTATTTCGATATCTTCTTTTTTAATCTTAAAATTGATTTTTTTTATTAGTAATTTTAAAGTTAAAAATTGGGTTTTTAAGTACTTTAATTTTATCTTTATATACGAGGTCCTTAAGCTATTTTTTAACCTTATAGATAAATCTTTTTTTAATATTTACTCGTTATATTATATAAATAAACTTAGTTAGTATTTCGTTTGAATTAAGTTTTTTTTAGAACTTAATAAGTTAGTTTTAGTTTATATTATCTCGTTATATTATATATACGAGATTATTTATAATCTTTTTTATATTTAGTCCTTTTTTTTTAAACTTAAGGAGCTACTTTTTTATATTAGCTAGGAGTCTTTACTTAATTCGTCCTTTAAAAAGGTTAAGCGTATTTTTCGTAATAAGGTCCGTTTTATCCTTCTTTTTTATATTTTTATAAATCTAAGAGAGTATAATAATATAATTAATATTATTCTTTTTAAAAATATAGGGTTAATAAGTAAATATCTCCTTTTTTCTTATTACTATTACTAGAGTTTTAATAAATAATAAAGTAGATCGTTTATTACTCTTAGGTTATTTAAGGTATTATTCTATTTATTTTTTATTATTTTAGTAAGTAAGGTAGCTATTATTATAATAAGCTATTTATAAAAATTATTTATAAGGAACTTTTTTATTTATAATATTAGCTCGCTTTTTTAAAATAGGTTAGTATTAAATATACTTAGGTTATTAATAATCTTTAGCTATATATCCTAGCTTATTATAGTTATAATATTTAAAGTCCTTTTTTTATTAAAGTTATTCTTTTTTAGTAATACTAAGGTTTATTAATCTGCTATAGTACCCGGTCGTAGTAGTTATTAGTCTATACTTACGTTTATTATTAGGCTTAGATCGGTTATTCTAAGTATTTTATTTTTTATGTTCGAGGCGTTATTCGTAAAGTTAATTATTAATCTTAACTATTATATTAATATAATTATAAAGTTTATTAAGTTAGTTTTAATAAAAAAGGTTATTTTTAACTTCTTTTTTTAAACTATAATAAAAAGCTATTATAAGTACTTCGTTACCCTAATCGAGCTTAGAAATAATTTATCTAAATTTAAATATATACTTACTAACTAACTTTTTTTATATAAGGGTTATAAGTCTTTATTTAGTAATTCGTTCTTTATTAAGGTTACTAAAGGTTTTTTTAAGTCTTTTTTTAAACTTATTATAGTTATTAAAGATCTTTTTAATATTTTTATTTTAAATATTATATTCGTTTTTAAAATAGTTTTTTATAAAGGGTTCGAACTAAGTAAGAGTATCCTTTTTAAAAAATAAAGCTACGTAATAAACCTTATTTACTTTAATAATAAAAAAGGTTTTATAATAATATAAATAGGCCTTAGTTTAAGTAAGGAATCCTTAAAGAGTATCCGGGGACTCATTATAAAGTTTTAGTTTAGGGTACTTAGTTCTAAGTATTAAAAGTAATTAGGGCGCTATAAACTAAATATAAAGTTACTTATTCTTATTTTTAAATTTAAATATTATATTATATAATTATTAAATAGTAAGTATAACTACCCTAGTAAGCTATGCTATACTATTATTATTAACGGTTAATATATTCGTACTATTTAGTTAGTTTTTTAAAAAATAAACTTATTAAATAGGAGTAATTAAAGTATTATAGCTAACTAGTTATAATAAGTATATTAATAAAAGTTAAAGCTATGAGTATTAAGTAAATAGTATTATAGTTATAAATAGCTTCTTTAAAGCTATATTTATAAGTTATAAAATAAATAAGGTTTTAATAATTAATTATAATTTTATTAAAAAGGGTTCTTAATAAAAATAATTAAAAACGATTATAAAATTTAATATTAAGTTAATTATTAAAAAAGTTATAAAAAGTCTATTTTTAAGTCCGGCTTAAGTTTATATTATATATAAGTCTCGTTCCTAAATATATTTTTTATTTTTTAAGTTGTCCCCGATTATTTTAATTTAAAATAATCGTTCGGCCCCTAAGTTATATTAAATTATTTTAATTTAGAATAATCCTTATTTTATTAGTACGTAACTTATTTATAGTTCTTTTGTTTTGTGGGGAGTAGCTATATCCTTATTTTATTTATATATATAGTATACTTAGCCGCTGTAGCCGGTAGGCTGGCCTCTGGGTTAGTTATATATATTAGGTCGTAATATAAGGATTCGATAATTAATATAGTTAAGTAACCGAAGTACCTAATTCGGTTAACTTAAGTAAGTACGAGTTTCTTATATTACGGCTTAAGCTAGGTATTAATAACGTAATTAACTATTACTATAAGGTACTTAGCAGTTTAAAATTTAAATAATTAGTCGTAGTATATAGCTATTAATTAATTACGGAAGAGATTACTCTAATCCGTAAGGAATTACTAAAAGTAAGGGTTATATATAATTATACTAGTCTCGTCCTTTATAGCCGGGCCGAAGTAACGCCGGGTCTAAGTTAATACGTTAAAATTAACGTATTAATAATAAAGTACGTATAGTACTATTTTAAATTAAGTATTATTATTAAGGGTATTAAGTAAAGTAATCTTGCGATCTATATACGTAACTTATAAAAAGGGAATTTCGTAAGCCTAGAGTAATACTAATAGCTAATTAATAGCCTAACTATAATTAGCTTCTTTTTTATTAAATAAAAAATAGCTCGTAACTTAGAAAGTATAACTATCGTTAGTTACTTTATAAATATTAAATAACGGTATATTAAATCGGTTAGTTTTATATATAGGATTTATTAATAGAATATCCGGATATTATTAAAGTAAGGAAATTATAGTAGTAAGTACGATAAATAAGCTCGTAATATAGCCCGCGTCGTTACGTTAGAAGCGGTACTAGTACTTTATTAAATTACGTAATTAGTTAAATAACTACTTAATAAGGGTCCTACTACTTAATTTATTATAGTAGTAAGTAGCTAATATATTAAGTATATTACGGGCGATAATACTACTATAATCGCTACTTTCTAACCGTAGGCTTAAAAGGATTTAAATAGGTTAAATACCCTTATTTTATTAATTAACGATTTAGTCCTTTTTATTATGTAGTAGCGCGTAATAGTAATACGTAAAAGCGTTAGTATTATTAAATAAGTAATTATAATAATTATAAAAATTACTAACGACGGGATAAAAGAGCTAATTACTACTCAAAAGGCTAATAACGATTTATTAATAATAGTTTATAAACGAGGTTAAGGATTTATAATACTTATTTAAGTAGGTTAATTTTATAAAGCGTTACTATTTTTAATTATAATATAAGCTACGAGTATAATAATAAGTAATAGTAATTAGCGCCCTAGTAGAGGGCTTATATTAAATAATTTAAACTATAAAGCTAGCTTTATAAATAGCCTCGTTAAGTACTACTTTAGCCTTAAGTAAGCTAAAAAAGCGCTAGCTATAAAATAAGTAATTATACTCTACGTAACCGTAATTATCGTAATTAATAATATATTAATAAACGAAGAGATTATTAACTTTATAATTATTCTCTTTTTATAGTATATTAATATTAAAAATAGTTTTAATTAACGGTGGTAGTAACGGTAAGGTTAACGAAGTAGTGGTTATAGGTAGGTAGGTAGGTAGGTAAGTAGGTAAGTAGGTAGGTAAGTGGGTAGGTAAGTGGGTAGGTATGGGCAGCTAGGCTCCGTAGTCGGAGGTAGGGCCTGCCGCAGCCACACTTAGTGGCAGAATAGCGGGAGCTGCTGGCAGAATATCCTCGCCCCTGATTTATCTTCGTGTCATGATGACGAATCACTGCATATTCTCCAACTCGCTGCTCAAAGGCCGCTAATGAAGCACGTTGATTTATACAACAAGAGTCAACAGCGCAATACGAAGGAACAGAAAGAAGGAAGAGAGACACACAAGCCCAAAATTGCAAGGGTACTGCAGTGAGCATCCGCCGCGGCGCCGCCCAACCGCTCTAGCCCTTCCTGCAAGTACAGACCTACGGGAGTACCCCACTGCTATCCTCGACCCTCGTTCAGATCCCAAAACCCCTCGTAGCGGGATTGGGCCGCCCAGATCCGCCTGTTCGGCCGCAGTCGCCTTCTTTGGAACTTCAGCTGCAGCAGTAAAGGCAGTGGCCCTGACGTGGTCTTCTCCTCTTGGATCTTCCATCTTCTCCCACACTGAAGTGGAGCTTTTTGGTTCTATCCTCACCATCGCCAGAGGTTTAACACCGATCATCACATGTGGCAACCGACCCTCGCCTTGATCAGCGTTCGGAGCCGGGACAGTAACACGGACGAATCCATCGCCACTCTTCCCGCTTGGAAGGGCCCTGCCCGTTCTTGTTCTCGAGTCCGGCCCACGCTCGGATATGTTGGCAATTTTGAAGCAATTATCAAGCACTCTTGTTGGTGCCTTGGAACCCCTGACTGCTTTATCGTTCAGCTGAGGCCTACCGTCGCTCGGGAAATCCGGACCGGCGCCAGACGAGCCTTCTAGGGCTTCGGCGCCGCATCCCTTCCCGAAAGAGACTGCTTGTCCGCCCAATTTTCCCCACCGACGCCCGAGAGAGCCTCATCGTCAAACTTTTGTCAGCACGCTGGTAGTTTACCCGAGCAGATAGTCTGCCTGTTCAAGTTTTAGGGATTTTTTCAACTACAACCATGTCGTCCAATTTGTTGAACTTCAACAAACCATGCAACGGATGTCGACGTCGAAAGGTCCGCTGCGATAAGGCCAAGCCATGCCTCAACTGTGTTCGTCATGGCATTTCCTGTGTCTACGACCCCCAGAGGGAGCCCGGCATCCCCAGCCCCGAAAGCCAACAGCAGTTGCAGGAGAGG
This sequence comes from Colletotrichum lupini, assembly GCF_023278565.1. Lineage (NCBI taxonomy): Eukaryota > Fungi > Ascomycota > Sordariomycetes > Glomerellales > Glomerellaceae > Colletotrichum > Colletotrichum lupini. The sequence goes on along the minus strand of NC_064673.1, from coordinate 2,698,989 downwards.
GTCGACCGACTGGAAAAGGTGATCGAGGAGATGAAGGGCATGTCTGTTCGAGGAGAATCACTCAAGGCGACTAGCAGCTCGTTTCCATCTGCGAGTCCAGCAACAAGTCACTTTGGCGAGTTTTACAACGAACGAGATGAGTCCCTGGCTGGAGATCCTGGGATGCAGGTTTACGACGAGAACGTCTCCTACTATCTTGGTCCCGACTACTGGCTCAACCTCCAAGACGTTGTCTACGAACCAAGATGCCTATTCCGTATCGACTCGGACAAGACGGGCAAAAACCCCGCGAGTCCGTCTTCCTGGCCTATTGGTCGAACACCCGTTCTGGCCGATCTTTCTCATTTACACCTTGAACCCGAAAAGGAAGATATCCTGACCGACCTTTTCCTTGCGCATGTTGAGCCCTACGTTCGGATAGTCCACGAGTCCTACTGGCGGCAGCAAATCACAGATTTCCGAGTGGGCGTCCACAAAATCCCGATAGACGTGGAGGCAGGCATGTTTGCAACCCAAGCCATGACCGTTGCGGCATTGCCGGCAAACCTTATCCAAGAGAGGTTAGGCAAACCAAAGAAGGATCTCCTTCGACACCTGCAGGAAGCTACCCAACTAGCCCTTGAGAGAGCAGATATTTTGCGGAGTAGGAAGCTTTTGGCTTTCTTTGCTCTGCTCTATCATATTGTTCGTTCGGCCACTTTCTCTTACCATCCACTCACAACTCTGAAGATAGTCTTTACTAATTTTCCTAGCAAGCAAAATTCATCACGGGTGATGGAGAGGTTGCAGTTTCTCTCCTCGGATTGGCTGGTCGATTCGGAACAAGACTCGGACTGCACCGAGATCCGAGTCACTATAGCTATTCGCCATGGATAGCAAATATGAGACGCCGAGTCTGGACTCACTTCGAAATCATGGACAACCCGGTGTACAATTTGGAGGGTGCAGACTCTGGCCTGCCATTAATATCCGACGTCCAACCCGCAAAGAATGCAAACGACAGCCAGTGGATGCCGAATCGATTTGCAAAACCAGGCTCTACCCCTCCAGATCAGGATGGAATCACAGACATGTCTTTTGTCTTGATACGACAGCATCTCTTCAGGACGATGCAATCAATAACGCGAAGGAGGAACGACACGAGCCCGGAAGAGCTGAACAGGATAATTGACCAGACTGAGAGCTTTATCAAGGCCAAGTTTATATCCCACGTTGACGGTAGCTCTGCAAGTCATGCAATAATTGTCTCATACTTCAGAACAAGTATGAGAAGCATGCGACTTCTAGTTGAGACCGTTGTGGCTCGACATACGGGTGCTGGTCAAGATGCTGAATTCCGATCGGGGTAAGTTGGAACGTAATTAAAGCTAAGAGGCTTTGACACTTACTAACATTGACAATCTCTAGATTCTATCAAGAGTGTGTAGAAATTCTAGAGGAAGCAGAGCGTGGTGAAGCAGTGGCTCTCCAAAGCCATTGTGGCTGGATCTACAGATGGCCGACGACACCGTTTACGATTTCAAACATTCTCATCGGCCTCGCTCAACAACCAAAACACCCGGTTACGGACCGAGCATGGCGGCAAATGAACATCGTGTTCCGGAGACACAATAACGAGGACATTAGCATGCGCAAGTTTGCTGCTTGGAGGGTTATCGAGGCTCTATGCGACCAGGCTATGCTTTACCACAAGCAGAGATCACACGAAGGAGCGTGGTATGCCCAGAGGCTAGACCAAGTCCAGGCTTTGAATACCGCGCAGGGAAAGGCCTCCCTCTCACTGGAGAATGCGACAGTCGACGACATCCTAGGCGACGTGCAAATGTTTGGGCAAGATGCTTCAGTCTTGGGTGGTCACGGTTATTTTGCAGCTCAGCAGGCACTTGAGCCGTTGGGCTACCCTCCTTGGAATCAGCCACCAACGGGACAATCTCACGGCCAAAGTCAACCGCATCGGCACTCGCATCCTCATCCGCATCAACCACCGTCTGATGATGGCGAAGACATATGAATTCTGGGTGACGCAATCCGTGGGAACAATGAAACTTCTAGAACGGCGTAAAACAAGGATGGTACAAAATTCAATGATCATTGAATGATTCAACTCATGCGACTCTATAGAGGAAAAAGACTACTACCTAACACCTTGAAGCCGTACGATCCCATTCTAGAAGACCAAGACCGTTCGATCCTCGGAAACGGCACGGAAATGTGGATGAGGCCAAGCCGTAATTCCGTGAACACAGGTAAACTGACCTGTGGCCCCCCCGGTTACCTGACCTGACCAAGGAAAAGGGACGTGACCTGAGCGCTCTTCTGATTGGCCCGTGGAAAATAAGTGGGTCCAGCTGACCTAATTCTAAACTGATCTTAAAGTAATCTAGAATTAATTCAGAACTAATTTAGAATTAATTTAGAATTAATTCTATATTATAATTTAAAAATATCAAAATATACTTATTTTAATATAAAAAATATATTCTTTTAAATATATTATAATAATTCATATATGTAATAATTAATTTAGATATAAAAAGTAAGGTTTTGAATTTTGAAAATTTATTTTGAAATATATTTTAAAACTAATTTAGAATTAGTTTAGAATTAATTTAGAACAAATTTAGAACTAATTTCGAACTAATCCTTATTAAATTTTAAAACTTAGTAATAGTTTTATTTTTAAATATTAATTTTTATAATATTAATTCAATTAAGATATTATAAAAATATATATATAAATAGTTTAATTTAATAATAAAGTATTAATATTAAAAATAACTTATATATTATTAATTTTTATTTATTAATATTAGTTTAATTCAGAATTGATTCAGAATCGATTCTAAATTAATTTAAAGATAGTTTTTTAAAAATGCTAGCTTTAGTTATTTATAATATATAAAATACTTTTTAAAAATTATTATTATATATATATAATTATTTAATATTATAGTTAATATATATTCTTAATTAATTTAGAATCGATTCTGAACTATATCTAGATCACCTACGGAGTGGCACGGGCCACACTCACGTGAAGATGTGGGGCGGTCAGCTAACACCCCCCCCCCCCCCACAGGTCAGTTTACCTGTGTTCACGGTCCAAGAATTCAGAACTCAATGCTTGCTTGGTCTGTGGGTCCTTGTGCGTCCGAAAGGCCAACCGTCTGGGAACATGAGTTTAGCCAAAGTCTAATTTATGGAGAAGAAAACGCTCGTTGGGATTGGAGAAAATGGAGAGACTCTTCAACTCACATTGACTAGGAGCATGGACGTCAATGTCCAACTCGTCAGCCCAAGTCCATACCAGGTTAGGGTCTTTGAGGAACGCCCGGCCCACGAGGACGGCGTCTGCCTGGCCATCCGCCAAGACCTCCGTGGCGTCCTTCCCCGTCGCGATGCCGCCGACGGACCCTACCAGGGTACCGGTGCCCTCAACGGCTTTCCGGATAGCTTCCGCTATGTACGCCTGGTACTTGGGTCCGGGCACGACCTTCATCCTCGCATCTTGCCCGCCGGCGGAAACATCGAGAAAATCTGCCCCCTTGTCCGCGAGGATCTTAGCGAGCTTCTGGGCTTGAGGGATGTCCCACTGGGGAATCGACGGGTCAAATTCTAGATAGTCGGTGCCGGCGAGACGCACCAGAACCGGATAGTCGTCGGGCACGTTGGCGCGTGTCAGTTCCGTCAGCTCGACGAGCAGGCGGGAACGGTTCTCGAAGTTGCCGCCGTACTGGTCGGTCCTCGTGTTGGACGTAGGCGACAGAAAGTTGTTGATCAGGTACCCATGGGCGGCATGGATCTCGATGGTCTGTAGAATAATTCAACAGCTGGAAACAAAAAAGGGACAGTGATTAACTGGGGCCCCCGGCAGTGAAACTTACGTCGTATCCAACTTTGACAGCACGCTTAACGGCATCAACCCATTTCGCTTTCAGAGTCTCAATGTCTTTCAGGGTCATTTCTTTGGGAACGTAGGTGTCATCACTGTAGGCTACGGCAGAGGGTCCATAGACGTCCTTGGGCCATCCCCGACCCTGTAATGAATGTGTGTTAGCTGTGTGCTCGTCACTGTCACACGCGCAAGTGTGTTTGATGCGGGAGCCGAAGCTCTCCAAAGTACGGATACTGGGGTTCAGGATGCCAAGTAGATACCTTTTCGCCTGCCACCGCCTTACGGTCAATCCAAGGTGCAACGGTGCTCGCTTTCCGGCCGGCATGGCCAATCTGGGCACCAATGTGCCCTCCCTGGCTGTGGACAAAGTCAATAACCTCCTTAGCGGCGACTAGCTGCGAGTCATCCCAGATTCCCAGGTCCTCGGGCGAGATGCGGCCCTCGGGCACCACGGCCTGGACCTCCGTCAAAACCAGCCCAGCGCCGCGGACCGCATAGCTCTGGAGATGCGTCTTGTGCCAGGCCGTCATGTGCCCATTGTCGGCAGAGTACTGGCACATGGGCGACACGATGATGCGGTTGTGGAGCGTCATGCCGCGGATCTTGAGCGGCGAGAATAGGGTGCCGCCTGGCTGAGGGTCCCTAGCAGTCCCGGCGGCTGGGTCCTGGATGGGGGTGAAGTACGGAACCTTTCATCCGGGCTAATCAGTACGCGTACGGCACTTTGTGAGCTCGAGACAGTGATCTCGCGGAGGATTTCCCGCGGTGCAGTCACCGTCTCAGTGCTGGCAGCGAGGTATTCCACAGGATGAACGCCTCTCGCTGCGCTGGGGGTAGGGGTCTTACATTTTTGGCTCCCTCGTTGATCAAGCCGGGGTCTGAGACTTGCAATGCGCCGGGAACTGGTGCCTGGTCTGCGGCCAGCGGAGCTTCGACCTTGGTCATTTTGTTGAGTGGAGATGATGTTATATCTGGCTTTGCGATGGGAGTAGGGATTTACGAATATTGTTTTCTCTGTCCGTGTTTATTGTGAACGACAAACAAACCTTGACGGAGATCAAGAAACGTTGAACTTTATATGGAAAATGAAGACTCTATAATAGCTTTGTGACTTCACTGTCGTACATTTCAAAACATCAAGAACAACAAATGTCGGCGAGAGAGGATGAACTGTTGAGCCGCTCGGTGCTGAGGAATTACCGTCATATGCGCCAAAGACAGAAGTCGGTGGTTCGCTGAGAAACCGGCTTAATTCATTGCGTCTGGCGCTGCTTCCGACGCCGATGTGTACTCCGATTCTTGGCCAAGACCATACCGGTTTCGACCGGTGGCTTTGTACTATGCTGATGGCTGCATACGGCGCACGAATTGTGCAAGCAGTATTACAAAGGTAAGAGCGCACTTGTTAGTCAGGGTGCATTACTAACTTACTTACCAAACTTACCAAGTGGGAAAATTAACCTACCTCTGTGGGACAGAAAGACAGGATGACAAAATACAAATGATGACTCAATCCCCAAGCACCAAAGCCTGATACTCTCGCGCCTTCGCTACCTATTTCGCATCAGACGGCGAACTTGGTGCGGGTCGTCTGAGATAATTTTGCCGCTCTGGCACCAGCCGGTTACTGGAAATTTGTCTCAAAACTGTGAGATGCCGTAGTGCCCGTAACTGAGTGGCTGGTTCGTCAGGCCATCGCTGACCAAGGTCTGCATGCCAGAAGGATCCGAACCCCTGCCGACACGCGGTCCAATGTTGCTCACGGTGGTCTCGCCGACTCGCCGACACGGCGGATACCACCCTAGGACACGGCCACAAAGTCCCAAGCGACGTCAATTCAGTCGCCGATCGTGTGGTTAGCGGCTCAATGTCGGTTATTCCATGGTCAGTCCTCCATCGCCTTATTACCCTCCGGCGACAGGTCCGTTCACGTTGATAGGCACTTTATGCCCCTTTCTAGTTGTGGCTGCAGCTGAGCGTCAAGGTTCGGTTAGTTTGGGCTGTAATTTCGAGCGCCTTGCATGATTGCTGTCCAAGACATCCCTACTGTAATCACTCATACCAGATAGTCGGTATTTGTACGGAGTACTACAGTGTACGGATTGTAGAGCACTGACGCCACCAGAGTATTGTCTCTATCCCATCTCAAGTCAGCATCGAATGGAAGTCAGGGACCTCTCAACTCAGTGACAAACGTAGGAGACAAGCACGAATTTTGAGATGATTGTGCGCCGAGAGTAGTCCACAACATGTTTTGTAGATTTGCGGTCTCTCGGGAACATATTTTTCAATGACGAAGATTACCAACACATGTCGTAATGAGCGATGCTGCAATTGATTATTAAACTTACTCTGAGCTGTTTTGTGGATGTTGTGTTTCCCGTCAAGTCCCCAGTCAGAACAGCGATGCACAGGGCTATTGCGCGTTTACAAAGTGTGAATATTGAGCACCTGCAGGGAGATAACAGTGGAGGAACGGCAATATGTGTGACTTCCGTTCAACGTCATGCCTCTGAACAGCCCAACATCACTGTAGTAGGTACACTTTTAGACTGATTTCCGGTATTGAATCGTTCTTCATCTATACTCTACATCCCGGCCACACTCCGTGAGCTGTGTTAGTATTCGAATGCTATTGTAGTTACGAGAAGCAACATGCTCCGAAAGATACAAACTCAAAGTGCCAGCCTGCCTACAGCATAGCCGGGTCGAACCTTTCATACTTATTGACACTCGCACTCTAGACTGGAAAACACAAGCGCTCGTCCCATCTCCATGATCCATCTCAATGCGTCTAGACCAAACCAGATGTTATTGACTCATTCACAAATTCTAGACCTTCGTCTGCAGTTTCGAATCGAATCATTCTCAAGGTTTGCTGCCAGGAATCTCTTCCTTGAGGATATGTGCATTTTTCTAAGGATCCACGACGACAGTTGACTATTTGGAGGTGCAGCTGTAGACGTAGCACCCTCGCTCACCGATTGCAACATCCCCACATAGATGCTGCACCTCTTGTTATCCAAATTCCTCAAGAAACCAATCCGTATTTTCGTTAAAGGTCAACGTGGTGAGATTGTGGCGAAAACGCGGCACTTCGACAACCGTTCACCGCCTCGGACGCTTTGCGTAGACGCCAGAACCTTCAAATTGCATGATGCCTTTATCGGCGACTCTCTCGTGCAAGTGTCAGAAACTGGTTGTCGATAGTCAAACGATATCCTTGCCTCTCTATTGTGAGGGATATGCAAGCCCATCGGCGGCCGCTCGGACAATGTCCGCCCCAGAAGGGATTCAAAAAGACAACGGGCTAGGAGCCGATCAACTCTAATGTAACACTCTCCGAGTTCGACTTGGCAGCGGCGATTTGAGACGAATGTTATCTACACCGATACTGCCGGTGAAGCTGGACGTGCGTATCCGTACCCTACATGTTGGGATAAAATGCTTGGGCGTGAAGTGCCGACCTCGGCACCCGACTGGGGCGTCGGCAGGGGTGCCATCCTCGGTAGAGTGTCCAGCATCAGACAAGGTTGAAAAGGGGTTCAAGTCCGAGAGTTTGATTACTACGGTATGGAACTTTCGGACGCGAGTGCCAGAGCGACCTTCTTTTTGAGAGTGGTTAGTAGCATGTTGAGCATGTTAAAGGGTACGATACCCGTGGACAGATATGGTTAACACTAGGGGCAAGAGGTCTATACGGAAGAACGGATGTGAGAGTGCAAAGCGAATATCAAGGTGGACTCGCGGTGAGTGGGTATTAGAAAACATGTCGCTTTTGGAAACCTGGATCGGAGTCTTACCGGCCAATCCATGATCAAATCCCGACTTTCTTGTCAAGGTACAATTAGGCTACTACCTAAGATAGGCAATCAAGTGTCTCACAAGTGAAATTCAGAGACCCGGCGATTGCAATATTGATCGTCGTGACTTCCGCTTTCGTCAAATTGACTCTTCTCCATTAAGAATTCTACTTGATAATTTGGCCGAATCCGATGAATGCATTGTAGCGATTTGCGTCTGTGAGGTGCGGCCTTGTAAGAGTGTAATGGACCTCAAATGACAGATCGATGTTTGCGTCTCTTCTTGCTTGCTACTTAGCCGGGCTTAATTCGACAGCTAACCCTGCTAGAGTGACATTTCCACCGCCTCACTATCAGAAAAATGAGAAGTATGTAGGGAATTTGGGTATTTCTTGCTTCAAATTTACTTGATCGCTGGAGACTGAATTGCGGGCTGATTGTATGTATGTTACCAAATTAGATGGCGGAGGCAAGGGTCTCTATTCATTGCCCTTTTTGAGTTTGGTTGCCAATCATAGGATGGGACCAATGTCCGGAAAGAGACCAGACACCTGTTTGTGTGTGACATGACATGATAAGAGGATTGGCTATTCGAATATGGTGAGCATGCCAAGAAAACTTACTACATGGGTGATGAGTATGTAGGTATTGGAAGGAGAGACTACGGATCGGCTCCGTGATAAATTGGAGCGGAGTCTAAGGAAGCTTGAACCATTCGATTGATCCCAGTTCGGATAATCCACATTATCATTGCAGCCAGTGGTTGAACTTCGTATGCACCCGTTTCCGACAGTCTTTGGTTGCTTTCTCGGGGTTGAACGGATACGCAGTGTGGGTCTCGGTTCGGGAGAAACACGGCGGCGCGGTAAAAACGCCGGCGGAAATTCAGCGGGGGTTTAGCGGAGATTCCAATGCAGTTTGGTACTTCTTTGCGGTACTAGAACTGAGGTCAAAAAGAACATCTCAGGAACTGCAAACCCGTTCATACTAAATGTACAGCCGCATTGCCGGAGCAGGGTCCCGGGAAAGTCATTCTGTACATACACGAAGCGCGAAAGTTCACGCCAGAAAATGGCTTCAGTTTTCCACATACAAGAATGATAGTCGAGACAGAGACTTTAAAGCAACTTAAAGCCTTTCGAGTTTGCACGTCGTATCCACGGATATCATCGCTGTACTGCTTATGCTGCTCCCGAAGTTGGATGGCAGCGCAAAGCAGAGAGATGTCTGGAAAGGCAACAATTAGCGCCACTGTCATCGCCTGTCTCGTTAGATTGATCACACAGATGATAAGGAAAACTCAGAGCATTCTAATCAAGGGGCCGTGCATACCAGACTGTAAACCTAAGTATAGTTTGTAGTCCCAACGCCTAAGGGCTGATACTATCAAGGCATCTTCAGCTTCAAGTATCCCTCAGTGTCATGTTTCTCGCCGGGCTCCTGGCGCTCATCTCCTGCTTCCCCTACAAGCTCTTTCAAACCCCTCACTGCTCTTTCTCCGAGGGCTAATAAGCTGCCCATGCCGAGCATTTCCAAAACACTAACTTCAAATCCAAATACCCCTTTCCACCACCCGCGCATTTCTACCGCCACCAAGCTATCGAGTCCAGCATCTTGAAGCGACATGCTCACGTCAATCTCTTCTTCGTTATCAACCGGCTTCAAGAGTAAGTGGAACAACTGTACCGCAATCTGTCTTGCAATAAACTTCGAGGCTTCCGACGAAGCCAAGATGGATATGTCAGCAGTTGCGGATTTCAAGAATGCAGAGAGAGCACCTTGATCCGAAGAACTGCTGGCTGCAGCTTTCTGACTGTTTTCCAAGTTGAAGTAGTATCCCATTCGTCGATCTTCTCTCCATGGGACTCTGTTCGCCGGGTCACTCAAAGATGTGAGACTGCGATGGCCGATCACGACCTGAGCGTTGTTGACAAAGAAAGACGCTCTTGGGCAATGAGCACTGGGTTCGGGGACCCTGAGAATCAATGCCAGGGCGTCCAGCAGTTGAGGTATTTTGATGCCGTAAATACCTTGTCCCATCAGTCTCTCCATCAATATAGGGTTGTCAGCCAGATATCCCGAGTCCATCATAGCGCCAACGTCAACGACACCGGCCTTCAGGCCCAAACTCTGCCGGTACTGAACGAAAGCGTCAAGAAACGTGTTGGCTCCAGCATAGTTGGCCTGTCCTCTCTGCCCATAAGTACCGGAGATGGAGCTGAAGAGCAAAAAGAAATTCAATTCCAGGCCTGCGTTGATACAGGCGTGATGGAGGTTCCACGTCCCCTTGACCTTTGGGTCTGCTGCTGCTGTCCACTCGTCATGGCTCATATTGGCAAAGCTTTGGTCTCGCAGGACCATCGACATGTTGATCACGCCGCGGACTGGACGCGATGCCGCTTTGATGGCTTGTTCGACATCCGCTAGCGAGCTGATGTTTCCTCGAACGGTGATGGCTGAGCATCCCTGGGCTTCGAGCTCGGCGACAAACCTTTGGTCCTCTGCTGTCTCTCCGCCTTGTCGGGACAAAAACACCAGATGCCTTGCACCATGCTCGATCATCCAGTTAGAGACTGAACGCCCAAGACCGCCCAATCCGCCAACAAGGAGGTAGCTGGAGTCGCGATCAAATGAGGGCTGGCCGCTTGAAGCAGGCCCGACTGCTTGAGTATTCTTCATTGACTCCATCGTGACCACAATTTTGCCGATGTGCTGGCCCTTTTGCATGTACCTGAAGCACTCTTCCACCATGTCGGCGCCGAAAGCCTTTGTTGGCGTGATCGGGCCAATGTGCCCCTGCTCATAGTACTCGACGATTCGTCTCAATAATCTATGTAGTGATCTGTCAGTAAAGTCAATGCATCCCACGAACTACAGGCATTCATACCTGTTTCCTTCTTTGGGCTTGATTTCGATCAGATGTCCAAGATCAACCCCGTGATAACTCCGGTTAAGCTCGAAAACATTTAGTGCGAGCTTGCCATTCCCGATGAAGTCACGTTTCCCAATCTCGATCATCTTACCGAATTCCGCAACGCAGTTCCATGAGGCATGTAACAGCTCTCCGCTGAGAGAGTTGAGCACAATATCCACACCCCGACCGCCAGTCAAGTCCTTGATGCCCACAAGGAAAGAATCGTTCCGAGAATTGAGGATTCGGTCTCTGGGAATTCCATATGTCGACTCAAGGTATTGCACCTTTTCATCACTCCCGACGGTGCAGTAGATTTCTGCACCCACCATCTTGCAGATCTGGATTGCCGCAAGGCCGACACCTCCACAAGCAGAGTGAATCAAGATGGAATCTCCCTCAGTGAGACGACCAATGTCAAGTAGGCCGTGAATAACAGTCGAAAATACGCATGGCATGGTAGCAGCATCTTGGAATGCCAACGAGTCTGGAATCTTGACGCATAACTTCTCCGAGATTGTGATGCCAGTGGAGAAGCAGCCGCCGCCAAAGACACAGACTTTGTCGCCGGGGACAAGAGTCGTAACGTCGGGTCCAGTCTCGCGGACTATTCCAGCGGCTTCTAGACCGAGACTGCTCATGGTTGAGTCGACGATGCCCATGGCTATGAGAACGTCCTACAAACTGTCAGCAATCAATTCCATGTAGTATTACTTTGAAGCGTAAGAATATCATGCTTACCTTGAAGTTCATGCCGACGGCTTTGGCTTCAATAAGCACATGATCACCCCCCAATGGCTGTTTTGCCTTTGGTAACCAGTCAAGCGTGTTTAGACGACCATATCTACCGATGCGTAGATCATGAATCAAGTCGACAGGATCTGAAAGACACGCTTGCAATTCATCCTTGATATTGATGGGATATAATCTGGGAATGTGTACGGTCCCGTCCAATATGCTGTACTCGTACTCCGACGAGCTTCGTGTCCCATAGCGAGCTCTCTGGAACTTGTCTATAACCTGCGAGATAGCGCTGAGCGAAGACGGGTTGATCTTCTCGACCTCACAAGTTGCAAAGTCTAAGCTCAGTTCATTCCTAATAGATCGTGCAGCGCCGATAGTCTGCCCCCATCGTGGGTCGAAGCACTTGAGTTGAGAAGAGCCGGTAAGCCAAAGGATTCTAGCCTGTTGATTCGAAGCCTGTGTGACTAGTCCACGGAACTTATTGAATGCCTCCGGGCTGATACCATCGAAGAATGGCGTCTCAAGATCAAGCACCGAGATGAAGTCGTGTGGTTCAGATGGAAGACCCTCCGAGATGTCGTGTAGAGTCACACTCGGCGAGCCTTTTCCCGTCAGAACGTCTCGCAGGGTTTTTCCGAAGCCCAAAGAAGTTAAGTCATGCAATATCGTGACACCTCTGGGAGTAGTGGCGGCTGGCATAGGCCTGGCTATCATGAAAGCAAGCAAGTTGTTCGGACGGTCGGAGTCATAGGCAACGTCCTCGAGGCCATCGAACCCAGCATTCCTGAGTTCTACTTCCCAACGCTCCGGCGAAACATGTGGCTGGTCTGGTCTCTGGTCCTTAACTCCAAGCCACCAGCCTGGAAGAACACCCATGACGAAATTGAGCGGTAAGGCATCGTATGACAACTCCTCCATGTATAGCCTCCCTTGGGGCTGCAGAAGTTTGCGGACGTTGACTAGAGTCTCCCTCAGACTTGGAGTAGCATGAAGAACGTTGGCCGCAACCACCAAGTCATAAGTCCCAGGCTCAATACCTTGCTCGGTTGGGTCTTTGGATATGTCAAGCACCTTGAAAGACATGTTCGAAGAGGAACTAAATCTTTCTTTCGCAGCCGAGAAGAACCCGGCAGAAATGTCGGTATATGTGTATTCGGAATACAGCGGTGCGCCTGTCGGTCCTCTCAGCCAGTCAAGAACTTTGCTTGTAGTTCCACCCGTCCCAGCGCCAACTTCTAAGATTCTGAGATTTGGCTTTGAGTGGCCAAGTGCTCGGAAGAATGGTCCCCTGTTTGTGATGTTCAAGGAGTCGTAGACAGAGGTCAAGATATTGTTCGGCAACAAAACCTCGAGAGGCTCGGTTTCGCCTCTGAAAATCGGACCAATGTGTTCCAGAACGACACGCATCGCAACATCGAGAGGACCAAAAAGACCCAAATCAATGCCATTACTGTTTAGATCTCGAACATCTGGTAGTACTGGTTGCTGTTGCATCCAAGCGTGGAATCTTGATAGATGCGGCTGCACACTCACCACACCCTCTAATCGTCTCAAGGCCTCCTTGATATAAGACAGCGTGAGATCTCGGGTACGGCTGAAGGTTTTCTGTTGAGAATGAGGCTCAATCAGGTCCGAGATCTTGAGGAAATTGATATCCGCCTGCCAGAAAATCCTTGCTCCTGCATGAGGATCGATATCTTCTTCCGCTACGTCGTTTTCAAGCGGACTTAGTTTTACTCCCTTGAGTGAGAGGGCCATTCCTTCTTCAGAATCAAGGCCAAATCCCCTTCCAAAAAGCAATCCTCGTGGGGTCTGAGTTGCCTCGACCTCCATCCGTACCTCAGAATCACAATCGTAAAGATCAAGGGCTTCGATGAATGTCGGGACGTTCATGATGTTGAGTTTATGGCCAATGCCCTTCATTGCAGCAACGCTGAATAATTGGAGAAAGAAGTCTACTTTCGTTGGGTGAATTGCGTAGTGGGAGTCGTTTTGAATGGTATGTGTTGCTGTACCAGCAGACACATTCTCTGTCGGAGAGCAAGTGACGTCCGACAAGCCTTGAAAGCAAGGGCCGTAGTTGGCGCCGACATTGCGAAGAGCTTGGTACCATCTGCCAGAATTAACATCGCGCGAAAGGTCCCGAAGAGGTCTCTTCAAGGCTTGAGCCTTGTCTTCAAGAGCTTTGACTTGCCCGCTGCAATGCTTCATCCAAGTGGAGCCATTGAAGGAGGTAACTGTGAAATCCCACCAAGGACTATCGAGGCTGTCTGTAAGCTTCTCTTTCCGGAGGCTCGTAATGACTTCTGTTGCTTTGTTCGCACTCAAGACCATTGCCATGTCAATGACAATGTTGCGCATGGAGTAGCCGGCGAAGCTTTCCGTGCTGAGTTGCCTTGCAGCTTCCCCAGCCATACCAATGTAGCCTGCGCATGGAAAGATGACGTTGCCCTTGATGTTGTGGTCGGAAATCCATGGTACATGGTCCAAGGACAACATGTTGCGAAACACCGGCTCATTGAGACTGCTTTCCGGGACCCTTATGCCGAGAATCTCGTGTTTTGGAAACCTTCGGTACCGCCATTCATCGGAAATGCGACTTGAAAAGAGCAACGAGTGATCATGATGCCATGGATATGAGGGCATGTCTGCTACCACATTGGCAGTTTGTTCGGGATTGGTGAGAAGGTTGAAGTCAATTTCCATGCCGAGTTGCCAGAGTTGTCCAAGAGCTGCCAAGAAAGACTCTGTCGCGTTTTTTGCCCTCACGAGACAGGATGCGTAGGATAAGTTCATGGAGGATTGCGCAAGAATCTGCCGTAAAGGACCGGCCAAGGCGGAGTGTGGCCCAACTTCGAGAAACACTAGGTGATTGCTACTATGAGTCTTGTGAGCTTCAATCAACTCAGTTACAGCTGCGTTGAAAAGCACCGGAGATTCAAGGTTTGACCTCCAGTAGTGCGCATCAGCCACCCAACCCGTAAGCAGGAGACTGCCCGTCACTGAAGAGAACATTGCAGGAGAAGATGTGGCCGTAGACTTTGAGGCGTCAATATGAGGAGATGTCAAAGTGAGGTATCGATCTCCCACTTCCTGCATATGGTGAGAATGGTATGCGGTGTCGACCTTGAGTAGACGAGCGAGGGCCTCGGGCTTTGCCGCCCGAATCTGTGTGAGAACTGCCTCAACGAGATGACTATCGCCAGAAATTGTAACACTTGAAGGCGAGTTCTCGCAAGCGATCCCGACGCCTGGTCGCAGGAACGGAGTTACATCAATTCGACCCATGCCTACTGCAGCCATGGCACCCGACTTGGTGACTTCTGATGAGACGACTCCGCGGTAGTATGCCGCTGCAATCGCCTCGTTCGATGTCAGCTTCCCGCAAGCATAAGCAGCAGCCATCTCTCCAGAAGAGTGGCCGATGACAGCAAACGGTTTAATGCTCGCTGTGGCTCGGAGGGTATCTACTAGGGCAATCTGTACAGCAGTGCAAAGCGGCTGAGAGATACAGGCTTCGTGCAGACGACTCGACTCTTTTGGCTTGTGAAGCTCATCCATCAAAGTCCATGACGGCCCATCCGGAAGCAGACTCAAGACTTTGTCCATATGCCGAATCGATTGTGCGAATACTCGGTTGCTCAACATTAGCTCTAGCGCCATGCCTGGCCACTGAGCTCCTTGACCAGTGAATACAAGAGCGAGATCCGCAGGTGTGCTGGGTGACTTCGCAAATGTCGACGTACTGAGCTCGACCCCGTTTCCCATGATTGAAAATGCCCGGTACGGTAGGTGACTGCGGCGGGTGGCGAGGGTGTACGCTATATCGTTGAGAGAATCCGGATGTTCGGCGATATACTTTTGATTGTTGACAACTTGTCGTCTCAATGAATCGGCCGTGTTGGCAGAGTATGCCATGAACTGTGCCTGGTCCCAAATGCTTGACATTGAGTTTGGAACAGATGGGCGTCCAAAGCGACCAAGAAAGCTCGCCGCAGACTCGATCACGACGTGTGCATTGGCACCTCCGATTCCAAAAGAGTTGACAGATACTCGCTCAATTCTGTCTTCAGGCCAGGGTATTGGCTCAGTTGGAACTGTGAGATTCTTCTCCTCGAACGGAATCTTCGGATTAGGATGATCAAACTTGATATTAGGGGGAATAGTCCTGTGCTCTAAGGCCATGATGGACTTGATGAGCGATGTGATGCCGGAAGCGCCCTCTGAGTGACCAATGTTGGGCTTACAAGAACCGATGTGAACTCCAGAGTCACCAAACACCTTTGCAATGGCTCTCGTTTCGATGGGATCGCCCGCGGGAGTACCGGTGCCATGACACTCCACGAATCCTGTCAGGGCAATATCCGATGCACTAATCGCTGCCATGCTATAGGCACGACGGATCATCGCTTCGTGACTTTCGAAACTCGGGATTGTCAAGCTCGGTGTTTTGCCGTCTGCGTTGGATGATGTTCCCCGAATAACGGCACGAATCGGATTGGCGTCTCGAATGGCATCGCTCAGTCGTTTGACATAGACAACATTGACAGCTTCTCCTCGGGCATAGCCGTCGGCAGCTGCATCAAAAGTCCGGCATGAGCCGTTCGGCGAGAGAACTCCTTGCTCAGACATGCTAACGTATAGCCCAGGTGCCAAGATGAGATTGGATCCTGCAACGATTGCGGCATTGCACTGACCGTGCTGGATAGACATGCAGGCCTCGTGAAGCCCAATGAGGGCGGAGGAACAGCCGGTTCTGATGGTCATACTTGGTCCTTTGAGGTCGTACTCATAGGAAAGCCGATTAGACAGCATGAAGTCTCCGTAGCCGGTAATCTTGTACTGGCCAACAACTTCGCTATCCTTGGTCAAAGTCTCGAGCCAGTCTTCACCAAAGCACCCAACAAAAGTCCCAATCGTCTTGCCGCGATAATTAACTTCACCGGCACTTTCCAGGCACTCTCTAGTCAGCTCGAGGAGTAGCCTTTGCTGAGGATCAGCTCTCTCAACCTCGTTTTTGGGCATTCGGAAAAACGTAGTATCAAGCGCCCCAAGATCGACGGAGTCATCTAGGAAGTATCCATGCTGGGTCTTGATGTGACCAGGTTTTCCGGTATCAGAGTAGTAGCTGGATGCATTGAACCTGGATTTAGGAATCTGGCATCGGGCATCTTTCTTTTTCACTAGGAATTGCCAGAACTCTTCAGGAGTTGCGATGCCACCAGGTAGTCTCAACGCCATGCCGCAAATCGCAATGGGCTCCATAGCAGTTGGCCGAGCATCCGCTGACCCCAATTGCCCATTTGGCTGCAAGAAAATCGCGTATTAAAGTTGATGTTTCAGATTCATTAGGGGGAGAGACCTACAGGCGTTTCTGCAATTGATTCCATGAATGGCGCCATGGTATAATCATCAACGACTGCCCAGAGTTGTGGCTATGTCTTGTTTCGCAACCAAACGTGTAAATTGGGTAACGAAAGTTAGATCTGATGAGCCTATCTGATGAAGATGAGCACTTTAGGCGGGCAAGAACAAGCTTTAGTAACTTCTCATTCTGACTGTCATACCAGCAAAAGTAAGTAGTGACATACTTTTGCCATTATAGGCAATTGTGGGCTTGGCGTCAGCAACCTTGGTCAAAGGCGATCTTGGCAAGGTTGTTTGATTCCTAAACGTAGATGATACTGTCTGAAAGAGGTAAAAAACTGTGGATGAATACGCGTCTGGACTCAAGTCATTCTGGTGTGCAGTAGATCGTGGGTCGACTATCGAAAGCCGCATATCCGCCTCGGGTGAACTAATGGCGCTGATACGTCCAAAGTCCACAAACATCCGAATTCAGACTTTCGGAGGTAGGGCTGGGCCGTGAAATATTGGACGAAAGATCCAACGTCAGCAAAGGCTCCTCCCGACCAGCCTGCACCAAAGTTCCTATTTTCCGCCCCTTACTGGTACCAAGACTGTTTGCTTATCATGCCGAGCCGTCGTAGATGCAATCTGAGTAATGATAATGTCTTTCATTTCTGTGAAGTGGAGCGGCGGGGCAAGATTCAAGAGAATTAGGTTCTTAGGGCATCTCGTATCGCATTTTGATATCAGTGATGCCAAATCATTGGCATCTTTTACATCTCTGAAGTCGATATGGACTGTGTCGCGATAAACTCTGGAGAATTCAGTGACTAATCAGAGAGAGCCTGGGGTACATGCAAAGTAATGAATTCAATCTATCCGTAAGGGACTTTGGTCGATAAGAACATGCTGGTTATTGTTGAAGGATTCAGATGGCAAACTATCGACAAGCACCTGTTCAATCACAGCTAATGCCTCCGGACCCCGTGTTCCCTTTCCGGCAAACGTTAGTTCCGCACCGCCGCAGAACCCCGGCAGTGTCCGGCTTGAGAGTGCGACTTTTGTTACTTTTGTGGCGGTGCCAGTTCCAACATCTAAGCTGGCTGGATTCTGCGCCGGTAGCAATCTTCAGATCCTGAATGTGGGCGTTCTGGTCCGTTTTAGGCATGCCGCATACCTAAATACCGACTGGAGGGGTTAGGGGCATGGAAAGGAACATCTCGGCAAGAGAAACTCGGTCTTCGGACCTAGAACATATGAGGTACAAAGTCAGCTCGATGCTAGTACCTGAGCCTTAGATCAAATGGGGGCCATGCGCACCTGATCAGGAAGCATGTGGCATGATAAATATCCCTAGCTGGCATTCCCAACGGCTCGCCTGCAGCCAAAGCCCTCTAAACGAATGAAAATCGCCAAGTAATGACGTGGCTTGATTGCCTCGAATCAGTGCACCCGTATCCTTGATGATGATGTGTTGGCAGCCCCGATTTCCCAGAAACGTAAAGACCAGAGCGCTGAAGCACTCGTCAATATGGAAATGCATCCCCATCATGATGATTAGTCGAGTTTCAGGATTTAAAAGTATTCACCGAAACACTCCCGTCAAGAAGGAGGATACGTGCAATCAAACAGGTTTTTATAAGCCCGACTTTGCGTTCCGTTACTATCCCTCTCCAACCCAGTTACTATTAATAGGTATATAACACAGGGAAGAAGCTTACAGAGGCTAAGTATTATTAAGGTCTAAAAAATAAATTACTAAAATCTACCCTTCCCTCGAGGTATATTATTAGCGCTTTATATATACTTAAACTACTTTTTTATTACTTAGTCCCCCTTTTTATATTCCCTAAGCTATCCCTTAATTAATAAGGCTTAATTAATAAAGCTTAATAAGGTACTCCCTCCCTTAGGCTTCGTTTTAAAGCTTATTTACGGTTTATATATATTATATTAATCCCTTATTTAAGAACTTTTTAAATATATAATACGAGGGTAAGTATAAGTAGCGCCCGTTAGCCTAAATATAAACCCCTTATTTTAAATAATAACTTTATAATTCTATACTTAGGTTACTTTTATTTATAAGCCGTCCTTATAACTACTAGTATTTAGGTAATTATCGCCCTATTTTTATTTATTAATATTAACCCCTTTTTAAGCTATTATAATTCCGAAAAATTTTTTTTTTATAGTTATCTTTTTTATATATAGTTTTTTATTTTTATTAATATTTATACTACTCCCTCGTTATATAAATATTATAACTTACGAATATTTTTTAAATCCTTATTTTCGTATACTTCCCGTATTTAAGTAAGTCTTTTTTAGAATTATTTTATAATCGTTATTAACTCGTTTTAGTATAAATATAGTTCTTAATTATAATATTATTATTATTAATAGCGGAACGGTTATTAATATTATAAGTACGCTTAGTAATAATAATAATAGCGGTCTATTTAAGAAGTTTAATATCCCTTTTACTTACCCTAACTTTATATATATATTACTACTTATATACTACTTATACTAACTATTATAAACTCTTATTAAAAAAAAAAAAAAGTAAATATTAAAAAGATCGGGGTTAGCTAGGTACGCTTACTCCCCTACCCCGCTTACGTTATATATAAAGTACTTAATTTAAAAACCGAGTATTATAATTAGCTAAGTTAGTAATTTATAGTTCTTAGTTCGCTCTTTTATTTAATACTTTTTTAGGATTTAATATACGTTATATAAAGTATATTATATAGAACTATTTTTATAAAAATATAGTAAGCACTTAGTATTATTATTACTCTATTACTTTTTTTAAATATTATATTAATAGTATTTTAAGTCCCTAAGTCCGTAGAATCTATAGTACGAACTTTTTAAAGTATCGTACTTACTTCGAATAACGACGTTTATAATTTAGAAGTTTATTATTTTATTATCGCTTTATTATTATTATTATTCGGGTTATTAATATTATTTTATAGCTCTAATAGACTTACTAAATTATTATTAATAATATATAGAGGGCGCTTAAGCGCGCTAATAAAAAGGCCCGCTCAACCCCCGTTATTAATAATAATAATAATAAAGCGGCTATAAGCTCCTCTTATACTACGTTTTTATTTTATAATAATACTATAATTACGCTACTTCGTATTATTTATAATAAGGTGCGCTATTTAAATAATATTTTAATTAGTATATAGTTACCTTACTTATACTCTATATTTATAACTAATTATTTATAAATTTATTAATAGTAGGGAGATTATTTTTTTATAACGACCTTAAGGATAATAACTAAGGCGGCCTTTCTATATATAAGGGCAATCTTTCTATAAATAAGGGCGGTCCTCTCGCGTATTATAAAAATTAAAAAAACGGTTTATAGTTAATACGTTTATATTACTTAGTTATAATTATATAGCCCCTTTTTTATTATTATTAATAGCTAGTTCGCTATATTATTAAGCTTATTAAGAGCTAGGGCGCGCTATTCAATTAAAACTTATTTTTTATATATATTAATTAACGCTATGTTTTTAATATACTTAGCTAGTTTTTACGTATCTTTATTATTATTATATCCTTTTTACTAAATTAAGTATTATCGCTTTCTTTTTAGCCCTCTATATTATATAATATTTTCTATTTTATAAAATAGCTCCCCGTTTATATCCCTAATAAATAAGGGCTTTTAAGGGGCTTTTTTATAATATTAATATAGCTTAAGTAGGGATATATAGAATATATTATATATTTTATACTATATTAATATATTTAGTTAGTAAGCAACCCCCGCTATTTTAACTATTAATTTAATTTTAAATAAGCTTAAATACTTATTAACTAATTTCTAACTAGGACGCTACTTCTTAATATTCTTTTTTAATAATAGTACTTAGTTACTTATTTTATATAATATATTTATCCTAGCTTTATTAGCTTATTACTTATATATTTTACGTATTTTTTATATAAGGGGTTATAGAGCTTCTTAATTAGCTTATAATTAGGCTATATACTCTTTAACTAAGATATTTCATATAATATTTTAAGTCCTTATTAAAATTAATATAGGGTACGTAAATAAGAACCTAAATAGGGCCTTAATAAGCGCTTTATAAATTACTAAGTACTAAGTATTATTATATATAAACTTAGCTAAGTAAAGACGCTATACTTAATTTAATTAGTCCTAAGTATAAAAATAATAAAAGTACTACTCTAAGTATTAATTTTACTATTTTATTTACTTATCTATTTATAAGTAGAACGTAGTATTAAAATACTTTTTTATTATTAAGAAATAATAAAAATAAGTTTAAAACTTATTTATAAATAACGACCCCCTATTAGAGACGATCTTTTTAAGTATTCTAAACTTAATAAAGATTTTTATAAATAAGAGGTTTATAAATCCCTAAGCTATAAGGGTCGTTTTTATAATAATATAAATATTATATTTTATAAATCGGTTTATTATAATAAGTACTATATCGTAAGGGCGCTTCTTAATTAATATAATTAATATAAGTAAGCCTATAATAAAGTTTAATAATATTTCTTATTATAGCCTAACTAGGGTAAATAAGGGGTATAATAAGCTATATAGCTTATAATAATAAGGCTTTATTTATTAGTATATTATATAAGTATTAATATAACTTTTTATATCCTTACTTATTCTATTTTAATAATAGTAGCGTTTTAGTAGTACTATTATTCGCTTTATATTATAATATTTTATTATAAGTATATTATAATATATTTTAATAATTTCCCTCTTTAGTCCTTTATATAGTAATATATAAGCGCGGCTACCGTAATATAATAACCCTCTTAAATTATATACTTAGCTCTATTATTATCTCTTTTTAATTAAGTAAGGCTATCGGTTTTTTTTAGTTCATTACCTATTTTTTATAAAAGCGTCCTTTTATTAAGCAGCCCGTAGTTAATTTATTATTAATAACCCCTCTTTATTAAATATTATTTTAAATACTTTTATTATATTAGAGTTTTATAAAATAAGTAGCTTACGATTTATAGTTTTAATAATAAGCTTAAATAGCTTTTTAAGTACTATATTATAATTTTAATATTTTAAGTTTATAGCCCCGTTATACCTCTCGAAGTGCTCTTTAGAGTTCCCTCGAGCTAGAGTTCTTAACTTTTTTTACTTATTTCTCTATATTATTATTAGTTCTGTTTTTAAATACTTATTATCCTTTTTACTTAGGAGCTGCTCTTATAGCTCGTTCTCGTATATTTTATTATTACGATTCTAAGGGGCTTTTGTAAGTTTTTAGTATTATAAAAGTCTTTTCTTATTTTTAATAATAGCTCTTTTATTCTATTATTATTATTATTTTTATTATAATTAGGTCTTTATAATAGTTTATTTACTAGGTTTTTTATACTTAGCTTAAACTTAATTTTAATATTAAACACTATAAATTTATTTAGTTAATATAACTATTTTTTATTTAGCTTCTTTTTTATATTTAAGAACTATAAGTTAAAATAATTTATAAATACTACGACCTAATCTTAATTATAAGCGAGGTAGTATTATTAGTTCTTTAGTACGTTTATAATAATTAGTAGCTTTACGTTTTTTATATTATAATAGCTCTCCGTATCTATTAATTTCTTTAATTTATAAGTAATTAAGTACTAATTATTTTTAAATAATTATATAATTACTAAGCTAATAACTCGAGCCGAAGCGTTTATTTATAATTATATAAGTAGAGTAGGGTCGAAATATCGTAATATTAGCGCGTTAATAAATACTATTAATAGCTTTTTAAATAACTTTATAGTAGGTATTAATAGCTTTACTTATCTTAGTTTTACTTTTTTTAATAAGTTTATTAGAAGTACTGTTATTTTAGCGTAGTTACTAATAAATTTATAATAAAACCTTATAAATTTAAAGAACGTTTATATATTTTTAACGCTCTTTAAAAATAGCTAATTTGTTATAGCTTTAGTACGCGCGGGTTTATTTTTATATTTTTATTAAATACGATATATTTTAAAAATCCTATACGCAATATATAGAACTTATATTTATTACTATTTAAATATAGGTTTTATTACCGTAGTTTTTATAATACGCTCCGTACGTACTTTTTATATATTATATAGTTATTATTATATATTAAGATATTATTTAGGGGAATTAATAGGGACGCATAACGAATTAATACGGACGTATAGCTCTTAGGGACGTATAATATTCTCTATTTTTAATTAGTTTAAAAAAACAGTACCTCCCTATAAAGGTAATAAGGGTAACTATACTAATATAGCTATTCT
Source organism: Colletotrichum lupini (assembly GCF_023278565.1). Lineage (NCBI taxonomy): Eukaryota > Fungi > Ascomycota > Sordariomycetes > Glomerellales > Glomerellaceae > Colletotrichum > Colletotrichum lupini. The sequence goes on along the minus strand of NC_064673.1, from coordinate 2,675,957 downwards.
TACTATCCCCTTTAACCTAAGCTCTAATTTAAGATTTTTAAAAATAAAAATACTACTATAACCCCCGTACTCGTTTAGAACTACTATATTACTTATTTAAGATTTATAAATCTTAAATAAGTTAATAATCTAAGCTTTTATAAATTTTAAATAAGTAAGGCTTTTTCGTACTATATACTTAAGATATATAAAGAGTAAATTATAATAACGTCCGCCTAACTACCTTTTTTAACGTAGTTATAATAATTTATTATTATTATAAACTACTTCTTATTAGCTCCGTTTCTTTTAAATACTAAGCTATATCGGCCGTTTACTTATATAATTCCCCGTTATCCTCCCCTTACTAAGAATACTAAACTAGCTCCTTATTTATTACTAAGATAAGCTTAATATTTAGCTTTAATTTAATTAACTTATCTTTTTTATAAGCCTAGTTAGCGTCGACTTATCTTTATTCTTAAGTAAGCGGCCTTATTTCCTATTATTAACGCCTTAGTTATTATAAGTAGTACGGGCTTAACTAACTAATTAGCCTTTTTTAAATAAGGCTAGTTATAATAAAATAGGCTATACTATGTTTTTTAGCTTATTATAAAAGGATATAATAATCTTAAAGTTAAAGATCTAGCGGTATAAATCTAAAAAAGACGTTTTTTAAAAATATTACTAAGAGTATACTTCTTATTTACTAAAAGTAGCTAAATTTAATATTTTAAAATAGATCTTATAGTAGTATAGGATACTTAGCTTAATTAAAATAGTATAGTTTAAACTATAAAATCCGAGGGGGTCTAAGAATAGCCTCTTATTAAATAGTATTACTTTTTTTATAAGCCGGCTTTATGTCCTAATTAAAGTAAGATATTTTAAAAAAAGTATTATTTAAAGTTTGCTTAAGTATTTAAAGCGAGTACTTATATACTCCCGGCCTATAAGTACCTCGTCCTTTATATAAACTTAGTAAAAGCGTAACTCTTAATCGCTAATTATATCTTATATAACGTTAATAAGCCGATATAGGTAACTAAGACTATTTAAGAAATAACCCTTAATATTATTATTACTTAACTTAGTACTAAAGGTAACGCGAGTACTAAAGTTTTAGTATTTTTAAATAAAGTAACGGGCTTATTATACTCTTAAAAATAAGTATATTACGTAGAAATACTAGAAGATTAGGTATTAGTTATTAAACTCTTTATAAAGCTTAATCTAGGCTTTTTTAAAAGTATACTTAGTCTTAGTAAAAATAATAAGCTTTTATATTATAAAGACCCTATAATATATATAAGGGGGGGGCTTATTAATAAGTATATTAATATAGGCCTTATCCTTATTACTTAGTATAGCTATTACTTATATTAATAACTAATATCCCTTATTATTAGACCTATTATTATTATTATTATAACTACGGTCCTTAACCTATTTCTACTTAGCCCTAAGCATAACGTTAGAGTTAATATAATAAATATAGAGTTATTACTAAACGTCTAGGAACTACTCCTTTAGTATAGCCTTTATTTATTTATTGTAATTTATAATAATAATAATAGGGTAACGGACTAAGTATTAGTTTATAAATTAGCGGATACTTACTAAAAAAAACTAGAAACCCTCTAGTTTCTTATTATTAATAAGGCCGAACGCAGCGTTATAAATAGATCTAAAGTAAATTTACTTAGTAATTTAGAAAAGAGGGAGCTTAAAGCGATTAGTATTATAAGTATTATCGAAGCTAATTACCTTAGGGAATCGCTTTTATATTTAAAAATAATAAAAAAAGGTTTAAATAAGGCTAATAAAGTAGTTTAGCTCGTTATTTACCTATTTTACTATATATAAGATATCTCGCTCGTTAAATAGCTTAATTAATACTATAGTTAGTAAGTATTTAGCTAGTTTTTTTTAGTTTATATAAGCCCTAGCGTTATAAATATCTCGCTAAGTAAATAAGGACTTTAAGAACTACTCTTAGATAATAATACGTACGTTACGTACCCGAATCCTAACCCGTTAGCTTATAGTTTTAATAATATCCTTAACTAACTAAGTAAGCTTATAATAAGAAGGGTATATAAATATTTTAAAACTAGGCCTATAGTTATATTAGCTATATTAGGGATTTTTATATTATTATAATAATTACTATCCCTCGACCTTAGCTTTAATAATTAACTTCTATTTATAGCTATATTTTCGGGATCTTTATTATTTTAAACTTATATTACGGCTAGGCTTAGGATATTTATATCGGTCGTATTAGAATATATACTAAATATTCTTCTTATTTTACTTATACCCGTAATATTTTATAATATTAAAGCTATTAGCCTTAATAAAAGTATTAACTTAATCGAAGAGAGTATTTACTATTAGCTCTAGGCCGCTAAGAATTAGTAAGTTTAGGGTTTTATTTAAGGGAGGGAAAGAGGATTTATTATTTTAAATATAATAAGAAGCTATGGTTTAAAAAGATAATAAACTTAAAAAAGGGTTTTATTATAAAAATAAATAAAATACTAAGTTCGTTTAAGAACCCCACGTTTCTTACTATAAACGGCTTTATTTATATTATTAAATAAGGCTAGTTATTAACCTTTTATTAGTCTTAATAACTCGCATAATAAACTAAAGAATATTATTAAACTATTTTATAATAAGCTAAGTAGGTTATTAAGATTTATTAGAGGAAAAAAAGGGACTAGGCTTTAATAATATTTAGGGGAGGGTAGTATACTAAGTAATCTATATCCTCTTTAAAAAATAGTACGTAAAATAGAATATAAGCTATTTAAACTCTTTATTAAAAGGGGGAGGACTACGTATTAATAAGAATCGGGGAATAATAAAAAGCTAGAGAGTATTAATTTTATTAAGGAATTTTTAATTAAAATAAAAGGTTAGTTCTATTTTAATATATTAGTACGGATAGTAAAATAGTAGTTACGTTTTTTATAATAGCTTAGGTAAAATATCGTTTATTAAGTTATTATATATATAGGGATCGTTAACTTTATAAAACTAGCTAATACTAATATAGCTTCTATTTAAAATAAGAAACGATAGTATATTATTATTATTAGAGCGTTAGCGTTTTATAAAATAGTTTTAATTATTTAAGCTATTAAATTAAGCTTAGTAATATAGGCTCGGTATATAAGCTATTAAAAGAGCTATTTTATAATATATAAACTAGTATAGTTTTAAAAAAAAGAGGATATAAGACGCGTCGAGTCGATAATAGCTTCGTAATAAAGCTCCCTTAAGGTATAATTATATAAAAAAGATTATAAAAAGGGATAAGTACTTTAAGAAAAAGTAATAGAATCTAAGTATATTAATAATAAATTTTTAAACTAATTAGAGGTAGAGAATGTTATACGTCCCTAAGAGCTATACGTCCGTATTAATTCGTTATGCGTTCTTATTAATTCTCTTATTTAGGTATATAATATAAACGGTATTAACTAAGCTATTTAGAACGTTATTAATATACGCTTAGAAAGTCGTAAGTGCGTTAGTTAGCCCAAAAGGTATAATTAAGTACTCGAACTACCCATATTTAATATAAAAAGCCGTTTTTTATTTATTACCCTTAGTTATATATATACGGTAATACGTATTCTTAAGGTTTAGTTTAGTAAAAATAGAGGTATTAAATAGTCTATTTAGTATTTTTTTAATTAGTAGTAGCGGCGTTTTATTTTTTTATATAATTTTATTAATTACTCTATAGTTAATATAAAGTCGTAGCTCTCTTTTTTTTTTAAATATAAAACAAATAAGTACTCTAGCCGGGTTTATAGAGGGGTATATTTAGCCCCTAGCCTCTATTTTTATTAAATAATTACGTAAGATCTTAAGCTTATAATTTAATAATAAATAGATAGGTCCCTAGGGGATAGGCACCGCGTCGTTTAGTTTAATATAGTAGTTATATAGTACTTTATTTAGTAATAAAATAGCCTTTTTTTTCAAAAATAAGTTATTAAAGTCTTAGTAAGGTAGTTTTTAATTCTTAGCTATACTCGTTAGTATTATATTATTATTTATAACTAAGTTAATTATAATATGCGCGAGTATTACTAAAACTAAGTTATTTAGTAGCCCCTTTTTTAGGGTATCTAAGTAAATATATTATTTATAAATTAGATACTACTACTTTTTTTATTTTTAACTAATTAGCAAGTTAATATCCTCTAGCTAAGAAAAACTAAGGATAAGTATAAGTATTATAATATTAGCTATTATAAAGCGATATAGCTATATCTCCGTTACGTAGTTATTATTAATAATTTAAAGCCGTAAGTAATAGCTTCTTAGCGTCTCTATTTATTTACCCTTAACGTTTATTAATTATAATAATAAGTAAATTCGTAAATTAGTATTAAAATTATTAAATAACTTAATACTAACTACGTTCCCTTTTACTTTTAAATTAATAAGGGCGCTTAGCTTTTTTTATATATAGTTTAAGTATATATAGGTCGGGATATTTAAGTACTACCTTAATTAATTATTAATTACTCTTTTTATTAAAATAGTATTTAAGCTCGTTATTAGTTTACGCTACTTAGTTAGAGCGAGGTCTAATTAATAACTAGTAGCCTTATACCTTTTTTAATTATATTTGCGGTATATAATGCTTAGGTAACTATTAATAAAGTGCCTAGTTTTATTATAATTATAATATTACTAATACTACTCTCGTAATTATAAATAATCCTTTATAATATAACTAGTCTTTTTATAATTATAATACGTAGTATTTTTATTAAATAAGTTACGGCGTGTTCTTTACGTATTTAATTTATTAACGCCCCAGTATTTTCTTATTAGCTCGTTTAAGTTTAAATTAGAATATTACCTAGGGGACGTTTATAAGCTCCTTATTAATAGCGAGGATTATTTAATACGTTTTATTAATAATATTAACTATAAGCGAGTTTATAAAAGTTTTATTTATAATATTATTACGAGGCGTAGTTCGGGCTATAGTTTATTTATTAATATAGAGATCTTTTATTTTTTTATTAGGATATATTTTAGTTTTATTTCGAGCTTATTAATACGGCTAACGAACTTATTAAATTTTTTTTTTTAGTTTTACGAGGTACTATTTAGTTATATATTTATTATTATTCTTTAATTAGTAAGATTAGATAGGTTATTTTATAAAAAGGTTTTTAGTTCTTTTTATATAACTTAATTTATTATAAACCCGGGGGTCTTTTAGTAGTTGAAAATATAGTATATTTAAGAGGTTTTTATACTATTACTTAGGTAGCTAACTATATATATTACTTTATTACGGTTTATTTTTATTTATTAAGCTTATAAGTTAAAGTAATAGTAATAATTAAAGAGGAAGCTTTATAAATCCCGTACTAATTTATTAATATATAATAAGTTAAAGAGGAATAGTAGTTTAAATATAAATATTCTATTTATAGTACTTATTTAAATTAAGAAGGAGCTAATAAATAGGGGCTTAAATAGTACGAACTTATTATTTTATTATTATTTAAATAGCGTTTTAAATACGGCTTTACTTATCGAACTATCCTTAGTCCGGGGGTTTACGTTCTTATTTATATTAAAACTAATATCTAAGGCTATTATAACTAAAACCGTAGCCCTTAGTATAGAGGCCGGGCTATTTAAAGAGCTTTATAAGTATTTTAAATTTACTTATTTTTTATATAGGTACTCTTTATATATTATAATAAGGATTTTTTTTTTAATTATCGTTCCTATTCTTATAGTTTTATTAGCTTATTATTTATTATTTAGTTTAGGTATTAGTAAGTAAGGGTAAGAAGTTTATTATTTTATCTAAAATTCGTTAATATTCTTAGTAATGCGGTTTTTTTATATTATTATTATGTTATTCGTCTTTTTACGCTTCGTTCTTATATTATTTATTAAAAAGAAGGCGATTTTAAAGGGTTTAATAAAAAAGAGTTATCTTTTTATTATTATTATAATACTAATTATACTCTTTTATTATATCTCGTTTTTATTAATATTTTAAGCTTCTAGCCTAGTCCTTTTTATAAATAAAGATTTTAAATTATTAATAAGTATATAATATAAAAAAGAAGCTTATAGAGGCTAATTATTATTAAGGTTTAAAAAATAAATTATTAAAATTTACCCTTCCCTCGAGGTATATTACTAGCGCTTTATATATACTTAAGCTGCTCCTTTATTACTTAGTCCCCCTCTTTATACCCCCTAAGCTATCCCTTAACCGACGAGGCCTGACCGGCGAGGCCTGATAGTTGCCGTGCTAGCTGATGTCTTTTCCTTCGTTCTGCGACCCCCCAGTGCCTTGTTCACAAAGGCTTTTGTCCACTCCAGAAATGCATCATACCGTAAGCATGTACATTAGGGTCTCTCATGGCATTCCGACATTCGGCGAAGAGAACTTCCATCTCGATCTTACTCCATCCCAACATCTGAAAGTGGATTGCACCTACTACTGGGAAGAATTCTTCGCAGGCGGTGCGGTAATACATGCCAATTAGTCGCATAATTCTGAGAAAAGGAGATTGTTAGTGCGTCACGAATCATATGTTTGGACTTTCTGACGGCACCTACTTATCCCTGGGCCATGTGCCATACGGTAACTTCACTGTGTGATGTTGGATGTTGACGAATCCGGCCTGCTCCAAATACTGCCGTCCAAACACAGCGGCATGAGAATTTGTCCCAAACTTCGCGAATGCTTCTACGAGATGGTTCGTGAAGCGGACAAGGGGCCAGTCAGAAGGCATCGTGCCATCGTCACAGTGAACTTGGCCGTCAACATCCTGAAGTTCGACCCAGCCGCCGGGCTTCATGTGCCTACACGGTATAATTAATTCGAAGTACGGGAGAGGTGGAGATTTGAAGCCAAAGAACATACTCGAATGCATTCCGTAGCAGGCCAACGGGTGACTTGAGAACGGGCACCATATTTCGTAGGTGGACAAAGTCAAAATTTGTGCCGTTCAACCAAGTATCCTCAACATCATCTACTAAGAACTTGACATTCGGTGGTACCCAAACGGGCTGGATAGGGCTCAAGTCGAGGCCATGGATCTCCGCGCTTGGGAACAAATCGCCCACTATTTCCTCGGTTAGCTGTTCTAAATCCTTTCCGCGTATTCTTGTTTCTCGGAGAGAGATTCGGATAACTTTACTCACTCTCAATTGCCCAGATACCAGTTCCCGTGCCGAGATCGATAATTTTCTGTGGGTTATCCCCGATAGGCGCAAAGTAAAGCTTCCCATCCGTGGCTTCCAGCATCATCGCATGCAACATGTCCTCGCGGTTCTGCTCCGTCTCGTCGTTGGGGATCGGGTACCGTCCGTGCCGGAACTTATGGTAACGCCGGCCGTGCTGAAAGCTATGCTCATAGACACTAGAGTTCAGGGAGGTTGAGTCAGTCCTTTGACTCCTGTCGTCGGCTATTGACGATCCGTCAAAGACGCTGGGAGTAAATTCATCATCATCGTCGGTGCCGCCGGCCTCGAGGGGATGTTCGGCGGAGGGCCCGGCGAAGCTTTGTACAGGAGGGCCGGAAATGCTTGATTGGGCTGGAATTGGATCGGTTGATGTCGTCGTTGTATCGGAGACTGTCGTCGTCGTCGTCGTCTGCTCCGTGCTTGAACCGCCAGCCGTAGGTGCGGCAGATGCTGACGCTGCTGTCTCTTGTTACTACCATCCTTCTGATAAGACGCGATCCGACGCGACAATTGTGATATCATTTGTTGTTTCGAGGTTTTAACTTCTATAGGGCCATCCCCGAAATCGAAAAGTCAATTCAGCTCACCATCATCGTCGCGTCGCGAGCCCTCAGAAGGGCCCCTGCTAGGGCTTCCGGGATTGCTTGATGTGCCCATCGTAACAGCACGGCTAGGACCTTCTTGAGTGTATGCACTCAAGCTACCGCCGTACTCGGGCCTTTTGGGCTTAGTCCGCGTGAAACTCGAAGCCTCGCCAAGTTCTGTGAAAGTGTTTGGAATGAGGGTGAGTGAGAGAATGACAATGTTTTGGTTGAGACTTTGCGTCGTAATCTCTAGCGGCCCTGGCTCCGAAGTTCAAGCTACCCTAGCCTGGATGACCCATGAATCGGACCACCCGTCAGTCAACCTAGTGAACGGGAAGACTGTCCGAGTCAAGAGTGTGGAGGCGGGGTTGCTGAAAAAGTGCGTCCGGGTGCGCTCAGAGGTCTAGGCTTCTCATTCGTGCAGGGGATTAAGGTTTGGAGGATGGAATGTGTTTGTCTTACAGAGTACTCTTCCTCCTATCCTCTGTATGCTGGTTTCAAGGGACCCGACGAGATCGTGAGACACCTGGACTGGCGTAGATAACAGGAGAAGGCCGGCCAAGAAGCAGGCGCGGCAGGTTTAGATAGCTCGCGAGGAAAATTATCCGGAAGGGGTCCATGGCTTATGAGCGACTGTCACGAAGGCCCCAGAAATTTGTCGGCCTGAGACACAACGCATACCGAACGCTCAGAGCATCTCGAAGAAGCTTATGAACGCCAGCAAGGGCAAGTGATGTCTTCCCCGCTCCTGGCTTTCATTGACACCGATGAGGACATCGATCAAGGCTATACGAGAGTGCGGACAAGCAGCGTCGGGATAGGGACACGGGAAAGGTACATTCCTCTTCTGCGGTTTCTTCTGCGATTTCTTCTGGACGGCGACGGACCGCTACAGCGCTTGCGCTACGATCGTAATTGTGGCACCGTCCACCTGCCAGACTGAGATTGAGAGAGGGGAATCAAGTCATTCTTGCCGTCGGCTCTGCCATTGATGACTGCAGCATTACCATGGAGCCTGTAGGAATTGCTCCCTTGAACACCAGTACCTTAGTGCTGGTGGGACAACTGGTGGCGTTTATTGGGTCTCGTTAGGGCAGTTCAAGCCGGTATCATCCATTCCCAGGTGCCCGGTTATCAGGTTGATGACTCGAGTCGAGGACTGTTCTAGCCCTGCTAGGCCACTTCTTCCCACGCGCTGGACGGCCAATCCTCCGTATCCCAGTTTACTGTCGATTCTTGACCGCTGAGTTACAGGTTCCCAGGTATGAACCTCAGCCTTGAGGAAACACGTCCGTTTTCGACTGAATCTCCATCGCTCGTCCTTGTCAATCGTATTCCATTACTGAGACTCTTGCGTCCCAGTTCCCTGCGGTCATCGAATGGTTATTCCCCTCTATACATTCGTGTTTAGTGGACCAAACCGTCTCAGAATACAAGCAACGTCATTATCGGATTGATCGACTGCGTCTCAACTTCCGAATCCCCATGAGAGCCAAGGACCATTCGTGTGCTTTATCTCCTCAAATACTCAAAACCATCGACCTGCATTGCATCCGAGGTGCGTATCTACCCACAATCTTTCGCTGTACCTATAGCTGGCAGGGCTGATATGTGATGAGTCGCACTGCGCCCAACTGCATCTCGCTCTACCGGGAAGTGGTAGCGGAGCTGATCGCAAAAAGCAACGGATGTTCAGGCCTCTATGCAGTCTCAACCCACACTGACCCCGATCTCCGGTGGTCGGCAATCAGATTTCCGATCCGTCTGCGCTTATCATGCTGTGTGACTCTCGGCGTACGAATCCACCGATGAATTAGTATTCAAGATTGAGAAAAAGGAAGGGAACTCCATGACAAGTGCATCCTTTTGATCATGACTCTGACGGTCAAAGTCGATAGATATTAGTCGAAAATGATTTGTAGCTTGCCACGTTACTCAGACCTCGCAGCGTGCAGCGGGGAAGCATCAATTAGCTGCCGGCCGGCCTGCTGCCTCGAAGGGAGCTTTCTCCGACCCTAATGCGTCCGTTGCATTCCCACCTCTGCACTAGGCCCGGATACCATTTTCGAACTCTCGTGTACTTGAATTGACAGAAATACCCCAGCTCGCAGCCGGTTCAGGTGCCCACCTCGAGAGCACTTTAGTTCGATGTGGGAGCTCGATTGGCACGAACCCTCAATTCAGACCCCTAACCACAAGGATTGCTCCAGGTTCGGTGGCTCTCCAAACTTGAGCATCAGTTCGGCCTTCGAAGCCAATCGAGATATTGAAGATCTATACAATGCTACGAGTCAGGGCTGGTCGCCGACTTAAAGCTCTCTCATTTCACAGTGTTCTGTCGAATGCGAATTGGTGATTTACTCGATTCCTACCTCATCCCTGATTATGTTCATTTGAGATTGTCATAAGGTAAGCAGTGGAAGGACCGATTTTGATGACACGTGATGTGCTGCCTCATCCAAGGCCTGTAAGACGGAGGAATAGAGGCCGCCTGAAATCCGGTGATGGCATAGTTGTGTATTGTCGAAATGAAGAAGTTGCCAACAAGTTTCAACAAGGGTGCCCTCCTAAATCTATCGAATTGTTTTTTTCTCCACCCAATAATTGAGCAGGGCAAACCAAATGAAGAATCGCTACTTGCTCCCAAGATTAAGTATCAACACCAATTAAAGTCACGTATACAGGACTAAATGTAGAATTTTAGTTAGATGAAATTTGCCAACTATCTTTCATATCGACGAGTCAAGTGTATTTACAGGTCTCAGTCCTAAACTTTCACAACCTGATGAATTAGTTGCCGTGCGACGCTAGATTTTTTTGACAATAGTAATTACTTTTGTCAATATGTATTACCTACCTTGTCTAGATCCGTGCGAACAAATGACGTGAAAACATCCCTTAGCTCTGCGCGGGATCTAGCAGCCGTTTGGTAAGGTGCGTCAAGCATAGTACAAGTTTTACTTTGAACTCACGGGGATACACTACCGATCTTCTCCCGTGTTGCTGTAGAAGTTCCCCCGACAGTCGCCAATCTTATATTTCGGGGCTGGGGAGTCTTCTGGCGTCGTTGATGGAAGCGGGCTGGGCAATGCCGCATTGGTGAAAACGCCATCGCATGACTGGGCACAGCGGTCAGACTCTGGTCAGGAGGTCAATAAGTCCTGACCCTCAATCTCCCGAGCGGAAGTAATCGGGCCTCACCCGACTTCATTGAAGATTTGTCCAAATCGAGCTTATTTTCTCACTCATATACAATGCGGCGGTTCTTTGAGGCATAATCAAGATGTTCACTTCAGACCCTGCAGTATCTTGTGTTCTTGACCAATTATCACGACAGACTTCGCTATAATACAGTCTTCATTCTTGCACATCATGCCCTATTTCAAGCGCAACGAGAACATCTCCATCTATTACCTCGATGAGGGCCCGCAAGATGCACAAGCTGTGCTTCTCATTCCCGGCATTACCTGCGACCTCCACGATTGGAACTGGCAGGTACCCTTCCTTCTCACGCATGGCTTCCGCGTGATCACTCCGGATCCTAGGGGACAGGGACGTTCATCCGCTCCGGCACCTACTCCGGACATGAAATCATATCCTGGGCCGAACGCTGACCCCACCATCATTGACTACTATCCGCAGTCCGCTGCCTTGGACTTCATCGCCCTTCTGCAGCACCTCGATGTCTCCTCTGTCATCGTCATTGCTCATTCTCTCGGCACGGCCGTGGCGTACCACTTCGCAACTGTGAGGCCGGATTTGACGCGGGCAATGGTAATACTTGACCCGCTTCACTCGATCCCAAGTGAAACAGTGGACAAGTATCTCACCGATCCTCTGCAAACTTTGCAGAACCTTGCCATGCTCTTTGGTCCCGCTCTATATCCGCCTTCGGTCCCTGCTTGGCACTTGACCTGGATAGGCAGACGTCGTTTGGCCGGAGATATGAACGTCATCTTGGCTCAGTCATACGCATGCCAAGTTGACCCAGAAGCAATTGGGAGGCGAGAGGTCTCCGCGGCTCAACACGATGGCAAGATTAAGTGCCCACGGTTGACTATGGGAAACAGCGAATATTGGGTGACAACGGAAAGAAGCTATTTGTCTCCCAGTAGTGAGTTCGACGAGATACATCTCGTAGAGGGTATCGGTCATTGGTTTCACCAGCTCAAGAGTGAGGAGGTCAATGGGTATATCCAACGCTGGTTTGAAAAGATTGGGCTGATTCCAGTGAAGGGAGACAACGAAAATGTTGAGGCCTAGCATGGGCGGCTTTGGTATCCATTGTATTATTAAACGTCCGACAGAAACAACTCTACTTGACCAAGACAGCGCAGCATCCCATCGACTGTTGAATGACGTCGATACATAAGTACGTATCGTTACTGAGAGGTAAAACTAACCCTATGTTGTTCCTCAATACTCCAAGATATTCCCACCCCATTCCCTCCCAACGCACCCAACCGAATTACTTCGTTGTTGGAGAAAAGTGGAAAAATATGTACCAACGTCATCCAGCCCAGTAGTTATGGGATATTCCCTTCTTTAATTACCTGCTACGCGTGGTCACCAATGGCGTATCTGTAAGCGTGTCGTATGTGATATTTCCCGTTCGTCTAATTATTCTAGTGTATATGCGAGATTCATCAAGAGCGGTTATGCCACTTTGTTTCAAGACATCTTCAACAAAAGGACCGTGAGAGGATCTTCAGAACATATGCGACCATGCTATTCTCAATGGCTGAAACGGAAATCCAATCGCTTATTGCCTTCGTCCTTTGTTGTTTCCAAGTATGCAAGTCTCTGCTCTTCCGACATACCTTCCCAGATCCGGTCACGTCTCTTGTTCCGGTACACATAGTAAGCCTTCACCAATGGGTAAAGAACCAAGTTCATGCAAACAATACCGAGAAGAGACCTATTGCCGCGTTTGTACAGTGGCGCATCGTCTATTTGTAGAGTTAGTAAGTACTTCGACTTCGTGCATGTGCCATATCCAACTGAGAGGCTTACCAGATCGGTAAATGTTGGAAGAAATAATTCCATCCGTCTGTACAAACATGTTGTAACAAGCAGCTTAGACGGTTCTTGACCGAACTGTGTTGGAGTTGCGACTGTTCCATCCGACCTAAATTGGAGTTAGCAATTGCACAGCGATTGAAGCCGATAACAAATCAAATCATTGCGTTTTGTCAGCCGGTATTTGTTGAGCTTACTTGAATAGGGTGAGCTGAAATCCAGTTAGTTTCAAATATTTGACACAACAAATTTGAATGCACGTATGAAGGAAAGCAACTTACGATTCGGATACATCAGAAGCAACGTGATGACGGAGTAAAGAACCCATCTGTTGACCCCGGATGTGTCGACTACATTGAGGTAGATCAAAAATGGGAGTGCCCACACCTGACCAGACATCGAGACAAAGGTGAGTTCGCCGATGACTTCGCCCAGGTATGTGATTGCCAGCATTGTGACCACTATCGCACGTGTCAGTCTCCCAGATGCAGTGGTTTTGAAGATATGTAATATGTCCTTACTGTGACCAACGGTCCACGGAATAGCGAGGAGATTCGCTTGAAAGGTGTCGAAGCCGAGGTTCTTTAACGTCAGGGTGAGGTACTGTGACGGGGGTGTCATGGGAATCTGGAAAGTGAGGCCCAGGATGTACAAGGGCCAGAGATCGTAATCTTTGAGGCTGTCCCAGAGCAACCTTGGCGTGATTGGCTCGCGGTTGTGCATGCTGCTCTTGCTTGGGTCTTCGCGCAGAACTCTGTTGACAAGGATAACTTCCTCTCTGTGTCTTTTGTTAGTTCGTTCTCTGGAAGCACACCGTGCCAGAAAGCACTAGTCAAACTCACCTTTCAGAGAACCAACCCTTCTTCCCGCGAAACCAACTTGCAGTCTGACAAGGGCCAGCTGGCATCAAAAGGAAGCCGAAGATACCAATGACCAGTGTCAACAGCCCTTCAATGAGGAATAACCATCTCCATCCAGAATGTCCTTGAACGCCACGCATGTGGAGCAATCCATACGCAAAGATCGCAGAAAGAATATCCGCGATACTCATGGCGGTCCAAAAGAAGCCAAGTCTCAGCGATAGCTCGTGATGCTTGTAGAAGTACGACAAATAGAGGATGATCTAGTCATTGGATGTTAGTTGGGAAAACTTTATGGGAAGTCAGTTGGAATAGGTAGAGACAGCTTACATCGGGGATGAATCCCCCCTGAAGCAGACCCAGCAATGCACGGCAGGCAAGGAATGAGTCTCTTCCGTTGAGCCAGAACTGACAACTTGCTACGATACTCCAAAGGATCATCTGTGCAGGGATCCAGCGATCGGGGCCAACCCATTTGGAAACAAGCTGAGATGGCAACTCTGCGCAAAGAAACGCAAGCTTGAAAACGGTGTTTCCGAGGTTAAAGTCTGTGAGCTTCGTCAGTGATTATCCATTTGCGACACCAATACTTGTAGTTTACGACGTACCATTGGTGCTCATCTTCAGATCACCCAGCATATTGTCCGTGTTTGCTATGATAGCCACGTGTTAGACCTGTAATTGCGGATGTTGAGATGAATCGAGCGCACCTTGGCTGATATTTGCTCGATCCAGTTCAAGCGCCATGAACATGATACATGCCCATATCATAATACGTATATCGATCTTTCGAACTTTTCTCAGAGTTAATAAAGCACAAGCGCACCGCAAGTAAGGTAGTTGGGAGAAAGGGTAACTTTACTCACCCAAAGCATACTCCTCGGCCCATGTCCATCGAGCAAGAGGGTCAAAGCGATGGTAGTTCTCCCTGTACGATATTGAACGGATTAGAAACGATCCAGTTCTGCGATATGTATTTTGGGCATTCTCAAGACTTACCAGTCTTCTCGTGGATGATATTTTTCGGCCGAATCTGGGTCGTCAAAAACACTCGGCTTTATGGTAGAGTTAGCGGTTTCTCAAAACGTGCATCTAAACCCAGGGTTCTGCATACCTGAGTAGCGACGGCGAAAGGGTCGAAATCTTTGTTTCGCTGGAACCAAAACCGTTTCTCCTCAATGGGAGCCCCGAGAGCCGGGATGCCTTCAAGAGATACGGCAGATTGGTCTGCCTCCCCCTTTTGGAAGGTATTCTTTGCCAGAACAGTCGCCATGATTACTGACGATGATGTCGTCCTTCCGACTTGGTGTTGAGGCTGAGTGATGAGTGCCGGATATGATGTCTCCTCGGAGCTTCACCTCAATGCTATATAAAGCACTGTAACGAAGAAAAGACGGGTCGGCGGATCTCGTCAGAAATTTCGGGATCGTGGATCTCATCCGCCACCGGGACTTCACGTTCATGCTAGACTAGGTATGCTGCGATGGCGAATGCGATCCACAGTATCACGTTGTTGCAAGGGAGACAGGCGCAGGCGTCTTCTGCGGATGTAGGGATCTGGATCTCGGGTCCATCTTATCCATATAGCAATGCCCAAATACTTCCCAAGGGACTCGCGAGAGAAATCATCCTTGTTCTCGGATTTCTAAAGGGTGCGTGGCTTGTTGGGGGGGAAAATAGACTTCGATATACGGGAGAGCAGCTAATGAAGTAAGACATGCCCGAACGGACGATCGGGAATCTCTCGACATCAACGTGGTTGACCTACAATTACCAGTATTCTACGGGACGAAAAGTTGGCCCACTATTTTTGGTGAGTGAGTCTCAAATCTGCCATCATTTCCATGGGTATTGCCGTAGAAGTAACGGTGGAAATGCCTGCCTACATCAGCTCCTTTCACCTCTCTGCTGTCCTCACCCTTGGGCAAACTCCATGTATGTACTCCCACTCGCAGGGAATCCTACAAGTTTCTGCAAATATCTGAAAGCGTATCATCCAGGGCGGGCGTCGGACGACAGGTTACCCTTTCAGTCTGAGCTCGCCTGCATCCTTGTCTGAGATGGGGTGGAGTGGGGGTAGCCATCCGAGGTCGCTGTGCAGAGTATCAACTCTCTCGGTCTGGATTCTTCAGCTCACTAGAGAATAAGAACCGATGAACAAAAGCAAGCGCCGCTATCGCAAATGTTACGGCTGTTTAATGATTATTCAGAGGTCCCTTCGAGTCTGGGTTGGGCTGCGTTCTGTGAGCTCGCCATAAGCCAGGGATCTGACGCAAGACACCACTCCAGACCCTTATCAATGCAGTTAGGTTCAGACCCAACTGCGCAAAATAACATCCAAAACCACATCAAATACTATCATCTATCCATTAATCATTCTGATGGAATATCTGCTAATTCTTGTGAATATGAATATCGTCACTTATTGGAGTGCGGGCTGACAAAGCATCTACGCGGGCTTGCATCAGCTTGCCCCCACGGAAATCACCAGCCACCAGCAGTTCAAACTAATGCATATGCTAGGTATTCTGAAGTAGAAAGTTCTCCTTCTAATCGAGGAGCTGAAGGTTATTCATGAAAGGGTTGTTCAAGAGGTGAAATAGGCGAGCAATCATTGGCCAATCCGGTGGGACGAAACCTTGATCACATCATTCTTGCCGGATCCACGCCATTGTGTAAAGGGGGTGATCAATCACGAAATGGGTTCGCTGTCTTTCACCATCCCAAAGCGCCTCTTAACCTACGACCTGTACATAGAATGCGGGGAATACCCGAGCGATTGACTCTCACCGGATGTCGCTTTATCGGGAGTTCAAAGTCGTAACCGCCGACAGGATGTCGCGATAGCTTGCACCTCACTACTCCGCATCATGAGCGAGCCGGCCGACTTATAAAATGGCATTATTTACGCCGGTTGGGAGAAGAAGAAAAAGCAAATTAAGAGACAAAACGATCGATCGCATATACCATCTGGATTCAAAATCTGAAGCATTCCGTCAGCTGAAGTCATGGCTCCTACAGCTATTGACACCGAGGTACCTCTTCATACCAGCACCAAGACCTCACTTCCGACCCCACTGAAGTCATCGAACTCATTGGAACAATATGAGTCCTTTGATGTAACCCCGAACATTGGTCGCGAGTTCCCAAAGGCAAACCTGGTTGACTGGCTCAATGCCCCCAACGCCGACGAGTTGATTAGAGATCTTGCCATCACAAGTAAGTCGCTGCAGTCAGGAATGAGTGTGAAGCGGCGAATGTAACTGACTGTGTGGTCCAGTCTCGCAACGTGGCGTCGTCTTCTTCCGTGCTCAGGACAACCTGACCAATGATCTGCAAAAGCAACTAATCCTCCGATTGGGAGAGCTCACCGGCCGACCATCCGACTCCGGACTCCACATCCACCCGGTCCTTAACTCGGAGCGGGAACTGGGTGGGGCTGACCCGGAGATCAGCACTATCAGCTCTGTGCAGCACAAGAAGATCTACCGCAAGCCTCTGGAAGGTGAAGAGCTTAGCCCAAAAAAGCAGTCGACTGCACAATGGCACAGTGATATTGCGTTTGAACCTGTCCCGGCCGACTACTCATCTTTGCGCCTCGTTGAGCTCCCCAAGACTGGCGGCGGTAAGTAGAGCACGCATGATAGGTCTCGAAGTCACCGAATTGAAGCTAAAACAGCATAGATACTCTTTGGGCATCCGGATATGAGATTTATGACCGCCTCAGCACTCCATACCAGAAGTTCTTGGAGAGCCTCACGGTCACTTTCGAACAGCCTGGCTTTGCAGCCGCTGCCGAGCGTGGCGGCTTCAAGCTTTATGATAAGCCGCGCGGCAACCCGAAGAACATTGGCAGTATTCTCAAAGCTGTCCATCCCGTTGTACGAACGAACCCTGTCTCGGGTTGGAAGAGTGTCTTCCCTGTTGGCGGCCACGTGAAGCACATCAACGGCGTGACGGCGGAGGAGAGCAAGCACCTGTTGGATTGGTTCCTGGATATCTTGCAAAAGAACCATGATATACAAGTCCGCCTCAAGTGGCAAAATGCTAATGACATCGGTAAGTTGCTTAATCTGTGACTATGGATGAATGTGCAAGTAACTAAAGAGAATTGCAGCCATTTGGGACAACAGAAGCACATTCCACACAGCAACCTTCGATTATGATGAACAAGGAGAAAGATTTGGAAACCGGGCGGTCGGAATTGGTGAAGCGCCTTACCAGGACCCCAACAGTAAGGGACGTCGTGAGGCATTGGGACTCTCCTATGTGACCGGACCTTGAACATGAGCTACAAAACTGTCAAGTACTTATGATATCTTGGACCTGAATATGATGATTAAAGCACACATAGGTGAAGCTAGTTGTCCGAGACATCGTTGGATAGACAGGGTGGAATGCACAGTCCTGCGACTCCTCAAGAATACCCCTACTACAATTCTCCGGGGGGTCCTAGAAAAAGGTCTAGTCTGTAAGCCTTCAAAGCGTTCCCCCATACGCGTGTGCTCGTGACTCAGCGGTTAACGTTAGTCTGCGCGAGTTAGTCAACGAATCCTTACGACAGGTTCGGCAGAAGCACCGACCTTGACTGCCGATGAGACGAGCTACTTGCATCAATCTCATGTATTATGCATGAAAAGCTGACGTCACTCGTCTTCAACTTGTCGCATTAGCGCATACGATTAGATCCTGAATGTCCAGCATAGCAGAGCGCAGGTCTTTTCAATTTTATTCGCGGGAAGTAGTCCTACAAATTCGTTCTTAGATGTAGAATTTGCATGCCCTGAAGGTGGAATTGCATACTAATCTTGTATAGCAAGTATGCCTAGCGGCATCGCCCCATAGGCTTCATAGTACCCGGTCCAAGTCTCTCTAAAGCTGCTTCTCGTTCTCCTTGCCCTTTGCCTCCTTCGGTGTGCTGATACCAATACCCAGGACAATCAGGATCCGAACCAAGACCATCGGCGCCGTCGTGAAGAAAGCAACGTAGTCCTCGACAGTCCACGTGGATCTGTCCAGCCAAATCTCCCAGCCCCCGACGGCTTGCGCAGTACCGTGGCAGAAAGCAGCGTCGCTCAGAAGCATACCCGCACAGAGAACGCGCCAGAGAGTGAGGTCGTCGAATACCCGCATGACTACGCCCTCGGTGAACGCGAAATGTAGCCAGCCGCCGCCAAGCTGCGTGTAGATGAATTGCGTGTTGGGTTCGTATGCGAAGGCGTTACGCGTCATTCCGGCGAGGTATTGATTCGGTGTGTGAAGAACCATGACGGCGCCGAGCAGCGCGAAGACTGGCTCGAGGGTCATAATGATGAGTCGGTAGATGCCTGGGACTACGGCGGAGCCCTTGATTGTGATCCGTTGAGAGGCCATGGTGTTCCAGTCGTCAGATGCAGTCCGCGAGAAGAGAGTTCTGTGATTCTTCAATGGATGGGGTGATAGTATTTTCGCGTCTGAGAATTTCGCGTCGCAATGGCAACTTGATGTGTCGTGCAGGGCAGCAAATGCAAGTTTGGGGTGAGAATTGACCGAAAATGCGATGAAAGACGCAGCTTTAGCACTACTAGATTGCATCAAAGAAATACGTGCCGGTCACTAGCTTTATCAACCACTGATTGTCGAAGCTTATCCCAGCTCAATGAAACACGTACTCGGATGCGCCGGCTGCGGGGTGACTAGATTCCGAGACGAGCAGTGCCATTGACCCTAGCTTGTACGAAGCTGCTGAAGGGCACGCACGGCCAATGTTCAGTGAACTATGGAGTACATAGTGCAATTTGAGCATGAGTGCAGAGGCCAACAGTTGGTTGCTTGCTACGGCTAGGACTGCTTGATGATCCTGACTTCTTACTTGTGTTTCGTGATACAAGGCGGGACGTGGTCTTCTGCTGCGAGAGGTGCAAGGCCTGACCGATTGTATCATCCCGAAGTGAGACGGCTTGCTTACGACAGAAGCCTTACAATAGTGAACATGTAACGGGTCGAAAGTTCCTCCGACTTCTTTGAACTAAATTGTGTCCATGGCCTGTGCGGTTTAAAGTTTGAATTCGCTTGGGACTTCAAATCTCGAAGATGAGCGAACAACTAGCCAGTTGAGTAACCGTACGTTGTCTCTCTCATCATACTTGTGCACCTACAAGCTCATCATCTCTTTCAGTTTATGGCAGAGTCAAAATGTAGCAACGCTGGCCTTTTTGATTTATCAAAAAGTCAAACATCACCAGAGAGGCTATGGAGGCAACAGGCTGTGTCTCAGTTGCATGTGGATCCATCATGAAAGTTTCGGCTCCCACTTGAACCATTTCTACCGAAATGATCTAGCTGAAAGCGAGAATCATGATGGCTGGTTGCGAAAGGCCTGTGCGAACCAGTTGTCTCTACGTATTATTATTGGAAAAGAAAAATGGAGGGGGAAAACTTGGAAAGTGCTGGAGAGCCCACGACACTCAATTATTTCGAGTAAGAGAAATGCTGGAACCTTCCGCTCGCTATCGTGTATACATAACGTGAGAATCAATCGTGCTCTGACCACAACAAAGGGGCTCATCGATCCACAGTCTGATTCAGGTCTGGGACTTCAACACCGACTGACTGGCCTGAGACTTGGTGTGGGTAAGGGGTGTCAGACCATCAAGAGCTTGATGCGCATGGCTTGTGCATGCACAGAGAGACAATGATATGGCTTGAGCATTTGTGAGGGAGGCTTCGGGCATTCCCTATAAAATTAGCACTCTACACATATGGAAATCCTGTGCAGTCTTTCGTAGATAGCTGGTGAATGAATTGCAGCTTATGATATTGATAGTAAGCTGACGATCCTTGGTCGCGACTATCTCTCATACTACTGGCGATGATTCAGGGTATTAACCACCGTACTGGATGACCGTATTGACGGTCTACTTCTTGTCGGTTTTGTCAATTTCCCCAATGCTTTCATTTCCTTCAGGATGGAATTCCACTTGTCCAGATTCCAAAGTTGTCTCTCCATCCTGAGATCCTCGTTTCTGTTCTCGGAAGACTAGAAGGCGGATACCAACCACTGCAATGATTGCGGCGATTATGAAACCAAACGTTGCAGGAAACCCGTATCCTGAACGCCAAAAAGTCATTAGTAGTCGTTCGTGCATAGAGCTCAAGGATGGCCAATCAAGAACGTGCTCCTGCAAGTTGTAACTGATACTTGATGCTCGCGACTGTTGATAGAGACAAAGTAAACGTCTTCGAGAACTCACTAAAGGTTGGAGCCATGGTTTGCGGGAAAATGACAAGGGGAAGCCATGCGTCGACGGCATATTGCATTCCATTCATACTACTGATGACCAAAGCGCGCTCCTCATTGTCGCCGGCACATATTTCATTCGCCCAAGTGTAGCTGAAAAATTGCATGTCAGCCCGGAATCGGTCTGAGATGTAATATTGCATGATGTCCAGGGCAAAGACTTACAAAACCGCCGTCATGAGATGCACACTGCTCGTCAGGAAAGCAAACAACTTCAGCTGCACGATTTGCGGCCAAAAAGCCAAGATGCCGTTTGGGATCAAGGCCAGCACCTACGAGGATGTCAGGCTCAATCATGCTGCAGAGAAGTTCTTGATCTTTGGGATCGTGGCGTACCAATGGGCAGATGATCAATGCAAAGCGGCTTCCCGTGTAGTCCGACAGGAACCCCCAGAGAATGATACAGAAAGCACTGATGAGCTTTGACCCGGTTGGGATGACATTCCTGTCTACAACCGAAAATTTCTCTGCCTTGAGCCAGATGGCGAAATATCCACCCGATTGGCAAGATTCACCGTAGAGCTGATGGTAAGTTAGGTCTCTGTAATACACATGATGCCGCGTTTGAATAGGAGTGGCTTCTTACGACGTAGCCCAAGACAAAAGCGTACTACCTCCACTTCAAAAGGACTCTTTTGAAAGTAGCCAAGGTGACTCCTGCAGGTGCCGCTTTACCAGCCTTCGTTACTCGATCAATGGCTAGCTCGCATTCTTTGGCGGTCAGAAACTTCGACTTGGTCGTGTACGGTGTGTCCGGTAAGACGAATAGGGTCGCAACGCCGACGGGAATCGTCATGCACTGCCACATAAGATTAGCAACTTTGTCCAATTCTTGTCCAATGCCGACTTGAAGAGGCAACTTGAAGTAATCTCACCCCGCAGACGATGTACAACCATCGCCACCCTGCGTGGCCATGAGCACCGTCGAGGCTCTTGTATACTGCTGCTTGCAGGTATCCACCAAAAGCCGATCCCAGAGGAGCGGTCATATGAAATATGGCGACTCTCTTTGCAAGCTCAGTCTTGGTGTACCAACTTCTAAGTACATAAAGTAAGACAGGAAAGAAAGAGCTTTCAAAGAATCCGACAAGGAAGCGAAATGCGTAGAGCTGGTTAACGTTCTAAGTCCCTGCCTGGGCAAATGTAAAGATACCCTGAAGAACGATAGTATCGGATTAGAAGTCCAATTTGACCGCGGCATACAGCCGACTGCGCAGGGGCTAATTAGGGGCCCTATTTATAATTATTATAGCTAGCTTAACCTACGGTTAGAACCTCCTTTTTATACCTACGTAGATATTTAAATAGTTTAATTAATCTCTTCGTTAACTACGGTTCGAACTAACTACCCTATAATAGGGATACTAATACTAATTAGTAATTAAATTCTATTATTATAAATTAGTAAGGTATTTTATTATATAAAAAAGACGACCTCTTAATACTATACGGGATAAGAGATTCGTGCTAATTAACCTTATGGAAGTAGATAAAAAAGGAGGCGATTCTTAAATACTGCACGGAATTAAATAATCGTAGCCCTTTATTACTTACGAGAGGTTAACGTTTACTACGTTAAACTATACTAATCGACGGAACCGCTTAGGTAACTAGTATTTTACTATTATTTTAAGTAGCCTTTTTTATTAAATAACTTCCCCGCGGCCGGCCCGTAATTAGAAATTAACTAGCTAAATTAGTAAAAGGAATTCCCTATATAACGACTACTTACCTAATTAACTAACATAACGAACGGGCTTAATAATATAATATAAAAGAGTACTACGCGATCTAAAAAAAAGATCCTTAAGTATAGTAATCTTTTTAGTAAGCGTAGTAGCTATTAATATAGGAGTTATAAAGCTAAGAAATTTACGGTATATAAAAAGGTTTATTATTATAAAGATCTTACGGATCTAACTTTAAGGCCCGCGATTTAGACGGCCTCCTCGTAGCCCCCTTAGCTACCCCCCGGGTATTTTATAAAAATATAGTTAAGGGGACGGTTTAATAAGGGAGGAGGGGATTTAGAGATTATAATAGCCTCGAGCTACGAGTATTACGAATATTAGAGGTTAGCCTAGGGAAGGAGACGGCTAGCCTAAAGAGAAAAAGAAAGTTATTAGTTTAAAAGAGGGTAAGCGACCTCCTACTAGAGTTTAAGGGAAAAAAAGAGAATTTTTTAGAGGGCCGTTAAGAGGCCCTTTTTTATATTACTAGCTCCTAGCGCGAGATTACTAATTTTAAGAAATTAACTAAGTAATAAAAAGAATTACTAGCGAATAATAATTACTAAATTAGCGTAATTAGTTTATAAAAAAGACCGCTTAGGAAACTATAAAATAGGGTACTAAGAGGCCGTAAGAAAAAGGATTTTTAAAGTATTTAACCCTAGTTAATACGAGCGTAAATTATAATAAGTATTTTTAATAACTGCGCGACTTTATAAGAAAAAGGACTTAACTTTACTAACTATACTTAACTACCCGTACGGCTCTTTTACGAGCCGCCCGGCGTCTACTTTTAACTATTATTACGGAATACTACCCTAGAGGAAGTAAGTTAAAGAAGGAAGTAATTTAGAGATTATAAGGAGTACGAGGCTCACGAGGTTAGAAGTATCCAAAAATAGTAAAAATCAGTAATTAATAAAGATCCCGAGACTAATTACTTCGTCTTCTTATAGTAATATAAACGTCTACCGCTACTAATAAAAAAGGGACTACTAAAACTTACTTTTTTATACTAAATAAAAAGGGGGATTTTAGTAGGAACGATAGCTAGCGATCTAGAGGGCTAGTAGTAGTTACTAAAAATAGTAAAAACGAGAGTAATAGCGAGATAGTAAGAGGAAGCGGGAATCGCCCAGACCCTAACGAATTTATTAAGTAATAAAAGTACGGGTTTACTATAACTAACGCGCGGATTAGATATATCTTTATTAAAATTAAATACGCTAGCGACTACTAATATAAGTATAAACTAGAGTATAACCTCTAGCGAGTTAGGGTAAGGAAAAAGAGGAAGAAACCCGATCTTAAATAGAATCCTAATCCCTTATAAGTAAGTAAATATTAACCCGGACTATTAAGGAACGTAAATATATAAAATTGCGGATTAGCTTAATAGTAAGTAAATTAACGCGGTATTAATTTATTTAACTAAGGTTTATAAAAAAAAGGGGCTATAGGGGCAACCCCTATTCTATAAAATCGCAAACGACCTTAGCTATTAGCTAGACGAATGGTTTATAAGCGCAAGCTTAAGAATTATAAAAGCGGTTAATAAATTCCTTTATAAGCAAGGGGTATTACTAACGCAATTATAATTATAAGAACTTTATAAAATCCTAGTAGCGACGATTATAGAGGAGGAATTCGTAATATAGACCTAGGCATAAGTTAATAGGGCGTATAATCGCTTTAATAAATTTAAAAAAAGGGTAAATAACTTAGATTTCCTTCTTATAATTACTAACGGTAATTTATTGTTATAAAAGGATATATAAAGGTAAAATATAGTACTAAAAGTATAATAATTAACAATTCTACCTATTTCGATCTATAGCTCGTTGCTATTATTAATATAAAATTCGGTACTAATTAGTTAATAAAAAAAGAGGTAGACTACTTAAAGTTATTAATAATACGTAGCGACGTAAGGATCGTATATAAATACTAAAAATATAATAATAAATACGAGGTAATTTATAAATTTTAAAAAGATCTTCTTAAAAGAGAAATTATACTCTAGGGGGAAGTACGAGGTCTTATAAAAGACCTTAACAATATTCTATAACTATTATAAAAAAGTCGGGATTAAAAAATACTAGTACTATTTAGTAATTAATATCGTACTCGTAAGTAAGGCCTCTAATTATTATTATAAAGCGGTACGTAATCTTAATTAAAATAACTTTCTTAGTATTATTAACGTAATCCGAAGCTACTTCGAGACTTATAATAAGAATTTAGAGCTCTTATTTAAGCTACGAGCGATTTCTTTTATATCTATAGCTAGGATAATAGAAGGTAAATTATAAATAGAAATCCTTAAAGAGCTTATTAATCGAATTAATAAGCTAGTAAAAACTTAGTTAAATAAGGGGACTAACGAGCGGAAAGTTAAATATTTTTATACCGCAGTCTAGCGCGTTCTAAAAATAAAAATAACTTTATACTAAGTACCCGAAAACTATAAGACGCTCTACTCAAAGCTAAGATCTAGCTTTAATATTAAAGTAAGAATGCCGTACTAAACCTACCTCTAGGTATACGACGGCCCTTATTAATAATATTAAGTTAACCGAACGTATAATAAGAAAGGAAAAGAAGCTAGGTATAGTAATCGCTAGTAAGGAATCTTAAATTTATTAAATAAGTAGAGATTTAACTCGCGAGTAAGGTAACGGAAGAAGTAGTATTTTATTTATAAAAAAGATAAATATTAATTAAGTAACTACTCTAAGGAAGAGCGTACTAAATTATATAAATAATATAGAAAATCGAGGGTAGTAAATAGTAAAACTAGCCCTTATCGATTTAACTAATTCCTTATTATATATAAGGGCAGATCTAGGGGTACGGAACTTAGTAAAAGTAGCTAATTTAGTAACCTAAAGTACCCGCACCCTATAGGAGATTTAGAAAATAAGGAAGATCTTACCCCCTATATTAATAAATTAGATTATAACGAAGTCGACGATATTAACTACTTTTTCTTCGCCCCATTAGCCTTAAGAAGATATACGAAGCTAAACGAATAAAAGGTAATAGAAGCCCTTAATAAGTAGGCTTTTATTTACGGATAGTAAGAGAAGGTCCCTTAGATAACGGATATAAAAGTAAGTAAAAGGACGAATTTAATAGCGCAGAATTCTACTCTTTTAATATTTAAAAAGAAGAGATATAGTACTAAGTAATTCTAGGGGTAGCTAGAGGGGCCCTTTTTATATTACTTAAATTACTTAAATACTAAGCTTATATAGGCATTCTATACGAGTAAAAAGTACGGCCTAGATAATTTCTATAAGATTATCCTAGATACTAAGGTATCGTAATAGTTAATAAGAGGAAAAGGGTAATTCTAAGCGCTATAAAAAATCGCACTAATAACGCTTAATATATTAATAGCGGGTATTATAAGGATTAGCTTCGGCCTAGGTAAGGAAATCGTTACCCTAGGTACGGTAAAAATAAAAACGTATTTTAAAATAATAACTTTTTATATCTTACCCGTTAATACCCTATTTCTCTTATATCTAAAAGATATAAATTGACTAGGTATTATATTTAATAATATAAGGAATAGAATCTCTAGCCGTCAGCACTTTAAAATAGTTAAACGACGATGGGGGTACGTGTTTATAAGGCTTACTAATAATACGAAGTTAATTAATTACCTAACGGAAAGTGAGCTTAGATAACTATACCGGAGATTTAGCTACCTATTAGTTACGAGGCTATATAACTTCTTAAAGTATTTAGGTAATAATAATATTAAAATAGGGGCGCTAGAGTAGTTAACGAAAGTATGCTACTAATACTAAATAAATGCGCAGAGCCTACGCAGATTTAAATTTAAATTACGTAATAAGCTTAACTTTAATTAGGAGATCGTTATCGATATCTTCTACTTAAATAGTCGACCGGTCTTATATATAATTAATAAGGCTATATTATTCTAAGTAGGGCAATTCCTATGGGATCTATAAATAAAAATAGTATAAGTAGCTCTATAAAAAAGCTAGATCGATATATACTAAGGACCGCTAAACGGTATTAGAACCGACGCTAGTACTAGTTTTAAGTTAATAGAATTTAAAGAAAATGCGACGGCCTATAGTATATAGTTAAAAGTTATGCCCGTCGAAGCGTACTATAGTATTAGAAAAGTAGAAAGGGCGTATTAGTAATTAAAAAGAGCGTTTAAAATTATTAAAAAGGAAAATCCCGATTCTAATAACGACGAATACTTCTAAACGGTACTTAAATACTATAACGATATTATAGGGCCTAACGGGCTTATACTAACGCTTCTAGTATTTAGAGTATATTTAAGAACGACCTTAGCCTCGCTACCGTTACTAGACGTAAGCTAGCGAGCTTAAGTAATTAAAAAAGTAATACGGGCACTATGCGAGGTAAGTATAAGAAGGTAAGTTAATAAGGTAATTACTACGCACAATGGGCCTAACATAGGGGTTAATTTAAATATACCCTTGAATTTAAATATATAAGTATAGCGCGAAATTACTTAATAATAAGCTAGGCTATATAAATTAATTTCTGTTAACGAGCGTTTTTACGTAGTTGCGAAAGATCGTAACTAGCTACTCGAGGTATTAATTACGGTAATTAAACTATATTATATAGATCCTATCGAGGTAATTTTTAGCCTATAAAAAGAAAAAGAGCTAGGGGAAGCTATATAACCCGCGGCAGAGGCATAGGAAATTATCCTTAACAAAATCGTTATAGTAGTATTAATAAATAACGAAAAAAAGGAAATTGTTAAAAGGGCACTAATCTTACTAGCGAGACGTGGTAGGAGACTACGATAGTAACCACTAACGCGGTAATTTATTACTAACGACGAGGTAATTAATACTTTTTATATAATAAAAGTATCGGATTAGAAGTCTAATTCGACCGCGGTATATAGCCAACTGCGCAGGGGCTAATTAGGGGCCCTATTTACGATTATCGTAGCCAGCCTAACTTATAGTTAGAACCTCCTTTTTATACCTACGCAGATATTTAAATAGTTTAATTAATCTCTTCGTTAACTACGGTTCGAACTAACTACCCTATAATAAGGATACTAATACTAATTAGTAGTTAAATTCTATTATTGTAAATTAGTAAGGTATCTCGCTACGTAAAAAAGACGACTTCTTAATACCACACGGGATAGGAGATTTATACTAATTAACCTTACGGAAGTAAATAAAAAAGGAGGCGATTCTCGAATGCCGTACGGAATTAAGTAATCATAGCCCTTTACTATTTATAAGAAGTTAACGTTTATTACGTTAAACTATACTAATCGACAGAACTACTTAGGTAACTAGTATTTTACTATTATTTTAAGCAGCCTTTTTTACTAAATAACTTTCCCGCGGCCGGCCCGCGATTAAAAATTAACTAGCTAAATTAATAAAAAGAATTCCTTATATAACGACTATTTGCCTAATTAACTAGCGCAACGAACGGGCTTAATAATATAATATAAAAAAACATTACGTAATTTAGAAAAAGGATCTTTAAATATAGTAATCTTTTTAATAGGCGTAGTAGCCACTAATATAGGAGTTATAAAACTAAGAAATTTACGGTATATAAAAAGGTTTATTATTATAAAGATCTTATAAATCTAACCTTAAGGCCTGCGATTTAGATAGCCTCTTCGTAGCCCCCTTAGCTACCCCCCGGGTATTCTATAAGAATATAGTTAAGGGGACGGTTTAACGAGGGAGGAGGGGATTTGGAAATTATAATAGCCTCGAGCTATAAGTATTACGAGTATTAGAGGTTAGCTTAAGGAAAGAGACGGCTAGCTTAAAGAGAAGAAAAAAGTTATTAATCTAAGAGAGAGTAAACGACTTTTTATTAAAGTTTAAAAAGAAAAAAGAGAATTTTTTAAAAAGCCGTCGAGAGGCCCCTTTTTATACTACTAGCTCCTAGCGCGAGATTATTAATTTTAAGAAATTAACTAAGTAATAAAAAGAATTACTAACAAATAATAATTACTAAATTAATATAATTAGCTTACGAAAAAGACTACTTAAGAAACTATAAAATAGGGCACCGAGAGGCCGTAAGAGAAAGGATTTCTAAGGTATTTAACCCTAACTAATACGAGCGCAAATCGTAATAAGCATTTTTAATAACTACGCGACCTTATAAAAAAGAGGACTTAATTTTATTAACCGTACTTAACTACCCATACGGCTCTTTTATAAGCCGCCCGGCGTCTATTTTTAATTATTATTATAGAATACTACCCTAAAAGAAGTAGGTCGAGGAAGGAAGTAATTTAGAGATTATAAGGAGTACGAGGCTTACGAGGCTAGAAGTATCCGAAAATAGCGAAAATCGGTAACTAATAAAGATCCCGAGACTAATTACTTTGTCTTCTTATAGTAATATAAACGTTTACCGCTATTAATAAAAAAGGGACTATTAAAACCTACTTTTTTATATTAAATAAAAAGGGGGATCTTAGTAAGAACGATAGCTAGCGATTTAGAGGGCTAGTAGTAGTTACTAAAAATAATAAAAACGAGAGTAATAGTAAAATAGTAAGAGGAAGCGGGAATTACTTAGACCCCGACGAATTCGTTAGGTAGTAAAAGCACGGGTTTACTATAGCTAACGCGCGGATTAAATATATTCCCGTTAAGATTAAATATACTAGCGACCGCTAATACGGGCATAAGCTAGAGCACGACCCCTAGCGAGTTAGGGTAAAAAAAAAGAAGAAGAAACCCGATCCTAGACAGAATCCTAATCCCTTATAAATAGGTAAATATTAACCCGGACTATTAGGGAGCGTAGATATATAGAATTACGGATTAGCCTAATAGCGAGCAAATTAACGCAGCATTAATCTATTTAACTAAGGTTTATAAAAAAAAGGGGCTATAGGGGTAACCCCTATTCTATAAAATTGTAAACGACCTTAGCTATTAGCTAGATAAATAGTTCGTAAGCGCAAGCCTAGGAATTATAAAAGTAGTTAATAGATTCCTTTATAAGCAAGGGGTACTATTAGCGTAATTATAATCGTAAGAACTTTACGAAATCTTAGTAGCGACGATTGCGAAAAAGGAATTCGTAATATAGACCTAGGTATAAGTTAATAGGGCGTATAATCGCTTTAACGAATTTAAAAAAAAGGTAAACGACCTAGATTTCCTTCTTATAATTACTAACGGCAATCTATCGTTATAGAAGGATATATAGAGGTAAAATATAGTATTAGAAGTATAATAATTAACAATTCTACCTATTTCGATTTATAGCTCGTTGCCGCTATTAATACGAAATTCGGTACTAATCGGCTAGTAAAAAAGGAGGTAGACTACCCGAAATTATTAATAATACGTAGCGACGCAAGGATCGTATATAAATACCGAAAATATAATAGTAAATATAAGGTAATTTATAAATCTTAAAAAGATCTTCTTAAAAAAGAAATTATGCTCTAGGGGGAAATACGAGGTCTTATAAAAGACCCTAATAATATTCTATAACTATTATAAAAAAGTCGGGATTAGAGAATACTAGTACTATTTAGTAATTAATATTATACTTATAAGCAAGGCCTTTAATTATTATTACGAAGCGGTACGTAATCTCGATCGGAATAACTTTTTTAGTATTATTAACGCAATCCAAAGCCGCTTTAAGACCTATAATAAGAATTTAGAGCTCTTATTTAAGCTACGAGCAATTTTTTTTATATCTATAGCTAGGATAATAAAGGGTAAATCGTAAATAGAAATCCTCAAAGAGCTTATTAATCGAATTAATAAGCTAACGAAAACCTAGTTAAATAAGGGGACTAATAAGTAAAAAGTTAGATATTTTTATACCGTAGTCTAGCGCGTTCTAAAGGTAAAAATAACTCTATACTAAGTACCCGAAGACTACGAGACGCTTTACTCGAGGCTAAGATCTAGCTTTAATATTAAGGTAAGAATGCTGCGCTAAACCTACTTTTAAGTATACGACGGCCCTTACTAATAGTATTAAGTCGACTAAACGTATAATAAGAAAGGAAAGGAAGCTAGGTATAGTAATTATTAGTAGGGAATCCTAAATTCGTTAAATAAGTAGAGATTTAACTCGCGAGTAAGGTAATAGAAAAAGTAATATTTTATTTATAAAAAGGATAGATATTAGTTAAGTAACTACTCCGAGGAAGAGCGTACTAAATCGTACGAATAATATAAAAAATCGAGGGTAGTAAATAATAAAACTAGCCCTTATCGATTTAACTAATTCCTCGTTATATATAAGGGCAGATCCGGGGGCATAGAACCTAGCGAAAGTAGCTAATTTAGTAACTTAAAGTACCCGCACCCTATAAGAAATTTAAAAAATAAAAAAGATCTTACCCCCTATACTAACGAATTAAATTATAACGAAGTTAACGATATTAACTACTCTTTCTTTGCCCCGTTAGCCTCGGGAGGATATACGAGGCTAAACGAATAAAAAGTAGTAGAAGCCCTTAATAAGTAAGCTTTTATTTACGGATAATAAGGGAAGGTCCCTTAGATAATGGATACGGAGGTAGGCGAAAGGACGAATTTAATAGTATAGAATTCTACTCTTTTAATATTTAAAGAGAAGAGATATAGTACTAAGTAATTCTAAGGGTAGTTAGAGGGGCCCTTTTTATATTATTTAAATTACTTAAATACTAAGCTTATATAAATATTTTACGCGAGCAAAAGGTACGGCCTAGATAATTTCTATAAGATTATTTTAAATACTAGGGTATCGTAATAATTAATAAAAAGAAAAAGGTAATTCTAAGCGTTATAGAAAATCGCGCTAGTAACGCTTAATACGTTAATAGCGGGTATTACGAGGATTAGCTTCGGCCTAGGTAAGGAAATCGTTGCCCTAAGTATAATAAAAATAAAAACGCACTTTAGAATAATAACTTTCTATATCCTACCCGTTAATACCCTATTTCTCCTATATTTAAAAGATATAGATCGACTAAGTATTATATTTAATAATATAAAGAACAAAATCTCTAGCCATAAGCACTTCGAAATAGTTAAATAACGATAGGGGCACGCGTTTATAAAGCTCACTAATAACATAAAATCGATTAATTACTTAACGGAAAGTGAGCTTAGACGACTATACCAGAGATTTAGCTACCCGTTAGTCGCGAGGCTATATAACCTCCTAAAGCATTTAAGTAATAATAATATCGAAATAGGGGCACTAGAGTAGTTAATAAAAATATACTACTAATACTAAATAAATACGCAGAGCCTATATAAATTTAAATTTAAATTACGTAATAAGCTTAACTTTAATTAGGAAATCGTTATTAATATCTTCTACTTAAATAGTCGACCGGTCCTATATATAATTAACGAGGCTATATTATTCTAAGCAGGGCAATTCTTATAGGATTTATAAATAAAAATAGTATAAGTAGCTCTATAAAAAAGCTAGATTAATATATACTAAGGACCGCTAGACGGTATTAAAACTAACGCTAATACTAGTTTTAAGTTAACAAAATTTAAAAAAAATATAACGGCCTACGGTATATAGTTAAAAATCGTGCCCGTTAAAGCGCACTATAGTATTAAAAAGGTAAAAAGGGCGCACTAGTAGTTAAAAAGAGCGTTTAAAATTATTAAAAGAAAAATCCTAATTCTAACGATAACGAATGCCTCTAAACAGTACTTAAATATTATAACGATACTATAGGGCCTAACGGGCTTATACCGACGCTTTTAGTATTTAGAGTATATTTAAAAACGACCTTAGCCTTACTACCGTCGCTAGACGTAAGCTAGTAAGCTTAAGTAGTTAAAAAAGTAATGCGGGCACTGCGCGAGGTAAATATAAAAAAGTAAGTTAATAAGGTAATTACTACGCACAATAGGCCCGATATAGGGGTTAATTTAAATATACCCCTAAATTCGGATATATAAATATAGCGCGAAATTACTTAATAATAAGCTAGGTTATATAAATTAATTTTTATTAACGAGCGTTCTTACGTAGTTACGAGAGATTATAACTAGTTACTCGAAGTATTAATTACGGTAGTTAAACTATATTA
Organism: Colletotrichum lupini; assembly: GCF_023278565.1. Taxonomy (NCBI): domain Eukaryota; kingdom Fungi; phylum Ascomycota; class Sordariomycetes; order Glomerellales; family Glomerellaceae; genus Colletotrichum; species Colletotrichum lupini. Next base: position 2,643,150 of record NC_064673.1, on the reverse strand, counting down.
TATAGATCCTATCGAGGTGATTTCTAGCTTATAAGAAGAAGAAGAGCTAGGGGAAGCTATATAACCCGTAGCAGAGGCATAAGAAATTATCCTTAACAAAATCGTCGTAGTAGTATTAATAGACGACGAGGAAGAGGAAATTACTAAAAGGGCACTAATCCTACCGGCAAGACGTCGCGGGAGACTACGATAGTAAGCACTAACGTAGTAATTTATCACTAGCAACGAGGTAATTAACACCTTTTATATAGTAAAAAAAAAAGCCGATTTTAAGCTAGTAGTTAAACTACGTAAGGAAGGCGTAATTATAACTACTAAAAAGCCGTATAAGGGATTAGATTTTATTAAAATAAATACTCTACGCGATCGAGGGGTCTATCGATTTATCCTCTATAATCTAAAAAAGTATATAAACCTCCGTATATTTAAATTATAAATAGTTTATAAAATTAAAAGAAAAGGAATACCCTAACCGTACGAGAAGTCTAAATACGTAATTTAGGGGTACGGCGATATTAAAAAGGCGACGCTACTTATATAATCGCCTACTATATAGCGCTATAGCTAATAATTAATAATAGTACTAATAGTATCGTTACGAAAAAAGGGATATAAGATTTAGAGCCGTAATATTACCTAGGCATATACCTAATCAGCTACAGGGCTCATAAAAAAAATCCTAGCCTATTTACTAAAGGAAATAGCTAGTAAGTACTTAGAAAGTACGATTATTAAAGTACTTAAGCTACTATATAGGCTCGCAAAATCGGGTACCCATTAGTAGGCTACCTACCACGATTTTTATATTAATTAACTATTAATAGTCACCTTTACGTACGACCCGTGCCTACTAGTTACGGAGTACGAAGGTAACTAATTTAGGATTATTAAAATATAAACCGACGATATATTAGGCCTATTTAATATTAACTTTATAAAGAAGGAGGATAAGGAGCTCTAAAAAGCGGGCTTCGTAATAAAGCTAAAAGAGGTCCTTATAATAAATACCCCCCTAGTATTTAATAGTAAGATTCTTATAATTAAAGGGGAAACCGTCGTCTTTTAATAAAAGGGGTAGGGCGAGAAGATTAACCTCGTCGACCTAAACGTAACCGATATTAAAAAGCAATATAAGGCTAAGCTTATATAAGGGGTATATATTACGAATATTTATTAGCCCGAGGTAACTTTTAACTACGCTAGGGTAGCGTAGGCTATAGATCTAACTAAACGAGACGTTAAGGTACTTAATAAGCGGCTTAAGTAATAATAAACGAATCTTAATCGAGGTCTCGTTTACTACCTAATTAACTTTACGACTAGCAAGCTCTACGTCTTCGTTAATAGGTTATTTATAAACAATAACGACCTTACTTCGCAATTAGGGTATATTATTATCCTAGTTAACGAGAGTATAAGTAAGAGCGAATTCACTATATATAGTAATATAATCTACTACTCGTTAACTAAAAATAAATAGGTAACGAGAAGTATATTAGCGTTAGAGGTCTATAGTATAGTTAACGGCGTTAACCTCTCCTACGCGATTTCAATAACGCTAAAGAAAATTACTAATTAAATTAGCCTTTTACTTATTCTAACGGTTATTTATACCGATTCCTACTTACTATACGAATACCTTATTAAATTAAGAACGACGAACGAAAAGAGGCTTATAATCGATATTATAGCCCTTAGGTAATTATATAAAAAGCGTAAGATACTCGAGATCTATTAAATTAATAATAAAGACAACCTCGCAAACGCTTTTATAAAAGTAGTACTAAACAAAGGATTAGAGTAATTCGTGGGTAATAGAAAAGTTACCGTACGAATAGAGGGATAGATTATATAAAAAGAATAGAAAAAAGGGGGAAAAGGAGACGACTTAGTAAACGGGCCCGAGGTCGAATTATACCTCTAACCGCAGCGGTTAAATTAATAAAAAAAAGAGAAAGTTAGTATTAGATTAGAAATTTAATTCGACCGCGGTATATAGCCGACTGCGCAGGGGCTAATTAGGGGCCCTATTTACGATTATCGTAGCTAGCCTAACCTATAGTTAAAACCTCCTTTTTATACCTACGTAAATATTTAGATAGTTTAATTAATCTCTTTATTAACTACGGTTCGAACTAACTACCCTATAATAAGGATACTAACAAAAAGAGAAAGCCGATTTCGAGTTAGTAGTTAAACTATATAAAGAAGGCGTAATTATAATTACTAAAAAGCTATATAAGGGATTAGATCTTATTAAAGTAAATACTTTATGCGATCGAGGGGTCTATTGATTTATCCTCTATGATTTAGAAAAGTATATAAACCTCTATATATTTAAATTATAAATGGTCCGTGAAATTAAAAGAAAAAGAATACCCTAACCGTACGAGAAGTCTAAATACGTAATTTAGGGGTACGGTAACGTTAAAAAAGCGACGCTGCTTATATAATCGCCTACTATATAGCGCTATAGCTAATAATTAATAATAGCACTAATAGTATCGCTGCGGAAGAAGGGATACGAGATTTGGAGCTGTAATATTACCTAGGCATATACCTAATCGGCCACAGGGCTTATAAGGAAAATCCTGGCCTATCTACTGAAGGAAATGGCTAGTAAGTACTTAGAAGGTACGATTATTAAAGTGCTTAAGCTACTATATAGGCTCGTAGAATCGGGTACTTATTAGTAGGCTACTTACTACGATTTTTATATTAATTAATTATTAATAGTTACCTCTACGTACGACCCGTGCCTACTAGTTGCGGAGTACGAAGGCGACTAATTTAGGATTATTAAAATATAGACTAATAATATATTAGGCCTATTTAATATTAACTTTATAAAGAAAGAGGATAAGGAGCTTTAAAAAGCGGGCTTTATAGCGAAGCTAAAAGAGGTCCTTATAATAAACACCCCCCTAGTATTTAATAATAGGATTTTTATAATTAAAGGGGAAACCGTCGTTTTTTAATAAAAGGGGTAGGGCGAGAAAATTAACCTCGTCGACCCGAACGTAACTAATATTAAGAAGCGGTATAAGGCTAAGCTTATATAAGGGGTATATATTACGAGTATTTATTAGCCCGAGGTAACTTTTAATTACGCTAGGGTAGCGTAGGCTATAGATTTAATTAAATAAAACGTCGAGGTATTTAATAAGCGGCTTAAGTAGTAATAAACAAATCTTAATTAAGGTCTCGTTTATTACCTAATTAACCTTACGATTAGTAAGCTTTACGTCTTCGTTAATAGGTTATTTACGAATAATAACGACCTTATTTCGTAATTAAGGTATATTATTATCCTAGCTAATAAGAATATAGGTAAGAGCGAATTTACTATATATAGTAATATAATTTACTACTCGTTAACTAAAAATAAGTAAGTAACGAGAAGTATACTAGCGTTAGAGGTTTATAATATAGTTAATAGCGTTAACCTCTCTTATATAATTTTAATAACGCTAAAGAAGATTACCGATCGAATTAGCCTTTTACTTATTCTAACGGTTATTTATACCGATTCTTACTTATTATATAAATACCTCGTTAAATTAAAAACGATAAAAAAAAAGAGGCTTATAATTAATATTATAGCCCTTAAGTAATCGTACGAAAGGCGCGAGATATTTAAGATCCGTTGGATTAATAATAAAAATAACCTCGCAGACGCTTTTATAAAAGTAGTACTAAATAAGGGATTAGAGTAATTTATAAGTAGTAGAAAAGTTATTATACGAATAGAGGGATAGGTTATATAAAAAGAATAAAGAAAAGGGGGAAAAGGAGACGACTTAGTAAACGGGCCTAAGGTCGAATTATACCTCTAACCGTAGCGGTTAAATTAATAAAAAAAAGAGAAAGTTAGTATCGGATTAGAAGTTTAATTCGACCGCGGCATATAGCTAACTACATAGGGGCCAATTAGGGGCCCTATTTACGATTATCGTAGCTAGCCTAACCTATAGTTAGAACCTCCTTTTTACACCTACGCAGATATTTAAATAGTTCAATTAATCTCTTCGTTAACTACAGTTCGAACTAACTACCCTGTAATAGGGATACTAACAGATAGTGTTAGCATGCATGCGTGCTTGAGATCTCTCGAGAGGGGCAAGACATACCCATCCGACTTCCATTGCGGCCAACCAGATGCTCGGCCTAATCTTCTGAACAATTAAAGTACTTGGAATTTGCATCACAGCATAGGCGCAGGTGTAAACCATTTGAGCATACGTATACTCATTGGCAAACATCTTGAGGTCCTCCTGCATTCCTGAGACGTAGGCGTTTGCGAGGTTTCCCTGGTCGAGATACTTCATGAAGAAACCTAAGCATCCTATGGTCAAGATTGACCAATCCAACTTGCGAAGCAATACCCGCTCCTCATGACTCTTCAGGTGCGTATCCGTGTCCCAGATGAAAGAGCGAAATGACCGCGAGGGCGTATTTGAAGGCTGAGGCGATGATTCTGCCATCGTGGACGTTTGGAAATAACGCCTTGAGTAAAGTCGAAGTTGAAGGTTGAAGATCAAAATCAACAGCCGCAGAACTCAGCAGGACGCAACTGCCTTTAGTATATGCTCCTCACCCTCCACTGATGTGCCAACTGAATGATATCTCTGCACGCAAATATGCAGACATGCACTGATAGCACGGAATGGCCACTAATAATGATCAACACGGACATGCAAGCCAAAAGTAGAAAAGTCCAAGTGCCGCGGCTCGGGCGACAGATTGATGCTCCCGTCTCATTGAGAACATCTTGCAGAGCAAACCGGCGTCGTACTGGAGCCATCGGGGTCATTCGGACGAGTTGGGCCAATAGTAGTTGAGATGGGATCGCGGGGGATGATAAGGCGACAGAGGCAGGGGGTGATGACGAGCTCAGCCAACCACCCGGACGCTTTCCGGGGAATAAGAATCTCGGAGGGTTTCTACCGCCGGAATTAAAACAGAGAAGCATAAATATGCTGGGCTGATTGAGTGGTTCTTCACGCGGTCTTCTATTCCTGCACGTCAGGAAGACTTCATGGTTATGTTGAGGCCGGGCGGAGGACATAGCTGAATCTGAAAGTTCAATCTACTAATGAAGATGGCCAAGAGACATTTGTGCTCGACTACGTTGATTCTTCGCCGGTTTGGAAATAATTCCTGATTTCACCCTCAAATGGCACAGGTTAGTGAGTGTCTATTGCACGGTGAAGAGAACAACAGAAATTTAATAGAAACCTACTGTGGACTCTGTTCGTTGCGAAAGCTATGGCTACCTATTGAGGGTGAACAATGGTTTACCTAACGTGCTAACCTCCCATCATCGGTGGAGTAGGTAGATCCCCTCTTTTTAGACACCAAGTGGATGGTCGATGTTAGTATCCCTATTACAGGGTAGTTAGTTCGAACCGTAGTTAACGAAGAGATTAATTAAACTATATAAATATCTACGTAATAAGTATAAAAAAGAGGTTCTAACCGTAGGTTAGGCTAGCTATAATAATTATAAATAGGGCCCTTAATTAGCCCCTACGTAGTTAGCTATATACCGTAATCGAATTAAACTTTTAATCCGATATTAACTTTCTCTTTTTTTTATTAATTTAACTACTATAGTTAGAGGTATAATTCGACCTCGGGCCCGTTTATTAAGTCGTCTCTTTTTTCCCCTTTTTTCTACTCTTTTTATATAACCTATCCTTTTATTTATATAATAACTTTTTTACTACTTATAAATTACTTTAATCCCTAATTTAATATTACTTTTATAAAAGCGTTTACGAAGTTATTTTTATTATTAATCTAACGGATCTTAAGTATCTCGCGCCTTTTATACGATTACTTAAAAGCTATAATATTAATTATAAACCTCTTTTCCTTCGTCGTTCTTAATTTAACGAGGTATTTATATAGTAAGTAGGAATTAGTATAAATAACTATTAGAATAGGTAAAAGGCTAATTCGATCGGTAATCTTCCTTAGCGTTATTAAAATTATATAAGAGAGGTTAACGCCGTTAATTATATTATAAACCTCTAATGCTAATATACTTCTTATTATCCGCTTATTTTTAATTAATAAGTAGTAAATTATATTACTATATATAATAAATTCGCTCTCGCTTATACTCTCGTTAACTAGGATAATAATATACTCTAATTACGAAGTAAAGTCGTTATTATTCGTAAATAATTTATTAATAAAGACGTAGAGCTTATTAGTTATAAAGTCGATCGGGTAATAAACGAGACCTCGATCGAGATTCGTTTTTTATTACTTAAGCCGCTTATTAAGTACTTCGATATTTCGTTTAGTTAGATTTATAGCTTATATTACCCTAATATAATTAAAAGTTACCTTAAGTTAATAAATACTTATAATATATACCCCTCGCGCGAGCTTAGCTTTATATTACTTTTTAATATTAGTTATATTTAGATTAACGAGGTTAATTTTCTTACCCTACCCCTTTTACTAAAAAATAATAGTTTCTTTTTTAATTATAAAAATCCCGCCGTTAAATACTAGGGGGGTATTTATTATAAAGACCTTTTTTAGCTTCGCTACGAAGCCCGCTTTTTAGCGCTCTTTATCCTCTTTTTTTATAAAATTAATATTAAATAGGCCTAATATATTATTAGTTTATATTTTAACGATCCTAAATTAGTTACCTTCGTACTCCATAATTAGTAAGTACGGGTCGTATATAGAGGTAACTATTAATAGTTAATTAATATAAAAATCGTAATAAGTAGCTTATTAATAAGTACCCGATTTTACGAGCCTATATAATAGCTTAAGCACTTTAATAATCGTGCTTTTTAGGTACTTACTAACTATTTCCTTCGGTAAATAGGCTAGGATTTTCTTTATAAGCCCTGTAGTCGATTAGGTATAGGCTTAGGTAATATTATAGCTCTAAATCTCGTATCCCTTTTTCCGTAGCGATATTATTAGTACTATTATTAATTATTAGTTATAGCGCTATATAGTAGGCAATTATATAAGTAGCGTCGCCTTTTCAACGTTATTATACCCTTAAATTACGTATTTAGACTTCTCGTACGGCTAGGGTATTCTTTTCTTTTTAATCTTACGAACTATTCGTAATTTAAATATATAGAGGTTTATATATTTTTTTAAGTCGTATAGGATAAATTAATAAACCCCTCGATTATAAAGAGTATTTATTTTAATAAAATCTAATCCTTTATATAGCTTTTTAATAGTTATAATTACGCCTTCTTTACGTAGTTTAATTACGAGCTCGAAATCGGCTTTCTTTTTTGCTATATAAAAAGTATTAATTACCTCGTTACTAATAATAAATTACTGCGTTAGGGCTTACTATCGTGGTTTTCTATAACGTCTCGCTAATAGTATTAGTACCCTTTTAGTAATTTCCTCTTCCTTATCGTCTATTAGTATTATTATAACGATTTCGTTAAGGATAATTTCTTATACCTCTATTACGGGTTATATAGTTTTCCCTAGCTCTTTTCTTTTTTATAAGTTAAAAATTACCTCGTTAGGATCTATATAATACGGTCTAATTATTATAATTAATATTTCAAGTAGTTAGTTACGATCTTTTATAATTATATAAGAGCGCTCGTTAATAAAAATTAACTTATATAGCTTAGCTTATTATTAAGTAATTTCGCGCTATACTCGTATATCCGAATTTAGTAATATATTTAAATTACCCCCTATATCGGGCCTATTATATATAGTAATTACTTTATTAACTTACCTTTTTATACTTACCTCGCGTAGTACTTATATTACTTTTTTAACTACTTAAGCTCGTTAGCTTATGCTTAATAATAGTAGCGAGGCTAAGGTCGTTTTTAAATATACTCTAAATATTAATAGCGTTAGTATAAGTCCGTTAGGCCCTATAGTATCATTATAATATTTAAGTACTATTTAGAGGCATTCGTTATCGATAGAATCCGGATTTTCCTTTTTAATAATTCTAAACGCCCTTTTTAATTACTAGTATACTCTTTTTATTTTTTTAATATTATAGTACGCTTTAACGGGTACGATTTTTAGCTATATATTATAAGCCGTCGTATTATCCTTAAATTTTACTAACTTAAAACTAGTACTAGCGTCGGTTTTAATACCGTCTAGCGGTCCTTAATATATATTGATTTAGCTTTTTCGTAGGGCTACTTATACTATTTTTACTTATAGATCTTAGAAGAATTACCTTATTTAGATAGATATAGCTGCGTTGATTATATATAGTACTAACTAACTATTTAAGTAGAAAATATTAATAACGATTTTTTAGTTAAAGTTAAGCTTATTACGCAATTTGTACTTAAATCTATATAGGCTCTGCGTATTTATTTAGTATTAGTAATATACTTTTATTAACTACTCTAGCGCCCCTATTTCGATATTATTATTACCTAATTACTTTAAGAGGTTATATAGCCTCGTAACTAACGGGTACCCGAATCTCTAATATAGTCTTTTAAGCTCACTTTTTATTAAGTAATTAATTAACTTCGTATTATTAATAAGCTTTATAAACGTATACCCCTATCGTTATTTAACTATTTTAAAGTACTTACCGCTAGAGATTTTATTCTTCGTATTATTAAATATAATATTTAGTTAATTTATATCTTTTAAATATAAGAGAAATAGGGTATTAATAAGCAAAATATAAAAAGTTATCGTTCCGAAGTACGTCTCTATTTTTATTATACCTAGGGCGACAATTTCTTTACTTAGGCTAAAATTAATTTTTATAATACTTATTATTAACGTATTAAGTATTACTAGCGTAATCTTTTATAGTACTTAGAATTACCTTTTTCTTTTAGTTAACTATTATAATACCTTAGTATTTAGGATAATCCTATAGAAATTATCTAAGCTATACCTTTTACTTATATAAAATACTTATATAAGCTTAGTATTCGAGGGATCTAAGTAATATAAAAAGGACCCCTCTAGCTACCCCTAGATTTATTTAATATTATATTCTTTCTTTTTAAATATTAAGAGAAATAGCGTCTTCTCTTTAATTATTAAGAAAATAGGCTTTAGCCTTATTAAATTTGCCCTTTTAGCCGCCTCCGTATTTATTATCTAAAGGACCTTCCCTTACTATCCGTAAATAAAAGCCTACTTATTAAGAGCTTCTATTACTCTCTATTTATTTAGCTTTATATATCCTTTAGAAGTTAATAAAGTAAAAAAAGAGTAGTTAATATTATCGATTTCGTTATAATCTAATTCGTTAGTATAGGGGGTAAGATCTTCCTTATTTTTTAAATCTCTTATAGGGGGTATATATTTTAAGTTATTACTTTAGTTATTATTACTAAGTTCTATACCCCCGGATCTACTTTTATATATAATAAGGAATTAATTAAACTAACGAGGGTTAGTTTTACCGTTTATTACCCTCGACTTTTTATACTATTTATATAATTTAGTATACTCTTTTTTAAAATAATTACTTAATTAATATCTATCCTTTTTATAAATATAATATTACTTTTTTTATTACCCTATTTATAAGTTAAATCTCTATTTATTTAATAAATCTAGGCCTCTTTATTAGCGATTACCGTATTTAGCCTCTTTTCTTTTCTTATTATATATTTAATTAATTTAATATTATTAATAAGGGCCGTTATATACTTAGAGATAGGTTTAGTACGGTATTTTCGCCTTAATATTAAAGCTAGATCTTAGCCTCGAGCAAAGCGTTTCGTAATTTTCGGGTACTTAGTATAAGGTTATTTTTATTTTTAATATACGCTAAATTATAGTATAAAAATATCTAACTTTCCGCTTATTTATCCCCTTATTTAACTAGGTTTTCGCTAGCTTATTAATTTAATTAATAAGCTCTTTAAGGATCTTTACTCGTAATTTACCCTTTATTATCTTAGTTATAAATATAAAAAAAATCGCTTATAGCTTAAATAGGAGCTTTAGGTTCTTATTATAAGTTTTAAAACGGCTTCGGATTACGTTAATTATACTAAAAAAGTCGTTTTAATCGAGATTACGTACCGCTTTATAATAATAATTAAAGGCTTTATTTACGAGTACGATATTAATTACTAAATAGTACTAGTATTCCCTAATTCCGACTTTTTTATAATAATTATAAAATATCGTTAGGGTTTTTTATAAGACCTTATACTTCCCCTTAGAGTATAATTTCTCTTTTAGGAAGATCTTTTTAAAGTTTATAAATTATTTCGTATTTATTACTAGATTTTTAATATCTATATATAATCCCTACGTCGCTACGTATTATTAATAATTTCGGGTCGTTTATTTCCTTTTTTATTAGCTAATCGGCGCCGAATTTTATATTAATAATAGTAACGAGTTATAAATCAAAATAAGTAAAATTATCGATTATCGTACTTCTAGTACTATATTTTGCCCTAATATATCTTTTTATAATAATAAATTTCCGTTAGTAATTTTAGGGAGGAAATTTAAGTCGTTTACCCTTTTTCTAAATTTATTAAAGCGATTATACGCTCTATTAACCTATACCTAGTTCTATAGTACGAATTCCTCCTTTATAATTATTATTATTAATATTTTATATAGCTCTCGTAATTATAATTACGTTAATGATACCCCTCGTTTATAAAGGAATTTATTAACTACTTTTATAATTCTTAGGCTTGCGCTTACGAACTATTCGTTTAGTTAATAACTAAGGTCGTTTATAATTTTATAAAATAGGGGTTACCCCTATAGCCCCTTTTTTTTATAAACCTTAGTTAAATAGATTAATACTACGTTAATTTACTTATTATTAAGCTAATCCGCAATTTTATATATCTACGTCCCCTAATAATCCGGGTTAATATTTACTTATTTATAAAGGATTAAAATTCTATTTAAAATCGGGTTTCGTCCTCTTTTTCCTTACCCTAACTCGCTAAGGGTCGTACTCTAGCTTATACTTATATTAGTAATCGCTAGCGTATTTAATTTTAATAAGGATATATTTAATCCGCGCGCTAGTTATAATAAATCCGTATTTTTATTACCTAACGAATTTATTAAAGTTTAAGAGATTCCCGCTTCCTCTCACTATTTTATTATTATTCTCGTTTTTATTATTTTTAGTAATTATTATTATTTTTTTAAATCGCTAGCTATTATATTTACTAAGATCCTCTTTTTTCTTTAGTATAAAAGGGTAGGTTTTAGTAGTTCTTTTTTATAATAATAGCGGTAGACGTTTATATTATTATAAAAAGATATAATAATTAATCTTAAGATTTTTATTAGTTATTAATTTCCGCTATCCCGTATACTTCTAGCTTCCTAAGCCTCGTACTCTTTATAATCTCTAAATAGCTTCCTTTTTTAACCTACTTCCTCTAAGATAGTATTTTATAAAAATAATTAAAAATAAACGCTAGGTAGCTCGTAAAAGAGCTATATAGGCTATTAAGAACCGTATAGGCCGTTAAGTATAGTTAACGAAGTTAAGCCCTTTTTCTTATAAAATCGTAGATTTTAAAAACTTATTAAAAATGCCTATTTATTACTCGTACGTAGTAGGGTTAAATATTTTAAAAATCTTATTTTTTATAGCCTCTCGGTACCCTATTTTATATTTTTTAAGTAGTCTTTTTCGTAACTTAATTATAGTTAAGTAATTATTACTTATTAGCGATCCCTTTTATTACTTAGTTAATTTCTTAAAATTAGTAATTTCGCGCCGGGAGTTAATATAAAAAAAAGCCTTTTAGTAGCCCTTTAAAAAATTCTTTTCTTTTCTTTTTAAATCCTTATCTTTTTAGCCTTTTTTTAAGCTAATAATAACTTTAATAAAAGGTCGTAGGACTATTTTAAAGTAGCCGCTTTTTTTTTAAGTTAATTTTTAAGATTTATAATACTCTTAACTTAATATTATTAAAACTTCTAAATCCCCTCTTCCCTTATTAAACCGTCCCTTATATTATATTCTTAAGTAATACCCGGGGGGTAGTTAAGGGAGCTATAAAAAAGTTATTTAAATTATAGGCTTAAAGTTATACTTATAAAATCCTTATAATAAGAAACTTTTTTATATACCGTAAATCTCTTAGCTTAATAACTCCTATAAGGTTATTTTTATTATTAAATAAGAATATTTATATTTAGAGATCCCCTTTTTTAATCGTATAGTACTCTTTTATATTGTATTATTAAGCTTATTCGTTATACTAATTAATTAAGTAAGTAGTCGTTACGTAAGTATTTCTTTTTATTAATTTAACTAGTTAATTTTTAATTACGGGCCGGCTATAAAAAAGTTATTTAATAAAAAAGCTACTTGGGGCGATAGTAAAAAGCTAGTTACTTAAATAGTTTTATTAATTAATATAGTTTAATATAATAAACGTTAACTTTTTATAAGTAATAAAGGGTTACGATTACTTAATTCCGTGCGGTATTTAAAAATTACCTTTTTTTTTATTTATTTTCGTAAGGTTAATTAGTATAAATTTCCTATCCCGTGCGGTATTAAAAAGTTATCTTTTTTACGTAACGAGATACCTTATTAATTTATAATAGTAAAATTTAATTACTAATTAGTATTAATATCCCTATTATAGGGTAGTTAGTTCGAACCGTAGTTAACAAAAAGATTAATTAAACTATATAAATATTTACGTAGTAAGTATAAAAAAGAGGTTCTAATTATAAGTTAGGCTAGCTATAATAATTATAAATAGGGCCCCTAATTAGCCCCTGCGCAGTCGGCTATATGCTACGGTCGAATTAGACTTCTAATCCGACAGTCGAAGAACCACTAATGGACCAGGGTCTTTTAGCTACTTAGAAGTTAGAGTATCGAGATGTTGGACTAGAAATTCCAAGTGTCTTACCACGCGTCTGAACGTCGGAAATGGCGACTTGGTGTTTAGAATACCTAGTTCCTCACCACGAGGCATAAGGCGTTTCAATCACTCTGTATAGGTAAACGTTGTTTGAACCACTCAATCAAGCCTTTTTGGACGTTATCATGATGACATTAATATTATGTAGCTATACTACTTGCTATTTGGCTCGCTCAGTAAACGTTGTGCTCGCCGTGGGAGCAGCTCTTAGCATGCTCAGCCTGCTCAGAAGCCAATGCCCACTTCTGGAACTCGCGGCGAATGGCATCACGGCTGCGACGAGCAGGAGTGGTGGTAGCACGGCGAGGCAGACCAGCGGGGAGTTCGTTGGCGAAGTCAGCGGCAACACGGGCAGCGGCCTTGGCGTTGATGGTGAGAGCGTCCCAGTTAATATTGTCGAGGGTATCGCAGGCCAAGTGGTAGCATGGGTCGGTGGGGGCGCCGGCACCGGTGAAGATTCCGGAAGAGGGGATACCGAGCTGGAGGAAGCCGACGTAGTCAGAGCTGGAGCCGAAGCCACCGAAGGCAGCGGGCTTGCCCTGGGCCGCGATGTAGTCGTGAATAGGCTGGGCGCCGAACTTGTCACCCTCGTTGTCTCCGAGGTAGACGTTGTAGACGGGGTTGATGGAACCGATCATATCGTAGTTCCAGTAGAAGCGGATAGCATCGGCCTCGGCCTCAGAAAGCTGGGCAGTGTAGTAGAGAGATCCGACGAGACCGGACTCCTCGGCACCCCACCAGATGAAGCGAACCTTGTTCTTGAAGCCGCTGTACTTCTTGAAGGATCCAGCAATCTCGAGAAGAGCAGTGGTACCGCTGCCGTCATCGTTGACACCGGGTCCGGCCTGAACAGAGTCCAGGTGAGCACCAAGAACAATCACGTTATTGGGGTCACCCTCCTTGGTCTCTGAGATGATGTTCCAGGTCTCACGCTCATCCCAAATGGCATCGACGAGAAGATTGACCTCGAGAGTCTCGCCAGCAGCCAAACGCGCCTTCCACGCAGTAGCATCCTCAAGGGGAATGAGACCCACGGGCACCAGCAGACCCAGGTTCTCAGCGCTGAGGGTGGCAGAGCCAATATCCTTGCCCGGGGTCTGGTTGTACAGAATAACACCGACAGCACCGGCAGCCTTAGCGAGCTTGAGCTTATCAGCAATGGCGCAAACACCACGCTTCACAAGAGCAAGCTTGCCAGTGGCATCAATGCCAGCCCACTGGTCAGCGAAGCAGCCAGAGCCTATGTGTGGTTCAATCAGTTATTGTCGCAATGACTCAGTTGATAGATTCCTCCTACCTCTGGTGTCATCGACGGGAGTGTCAATGAGAGGGGCCGTATCACCGCCGGGGAGAGTTGTCGGGTGGTTGTATTGAAGAGCGACGACGTAGACATCTTCACCGTCCGGGCCGGTTACACTGATCTCACGCGTTTGGGAGAAGGTGTGGTTGAAGTATTGGACCTTGGTGTCGAGCTGCTTGTAGAAGCGGCCCTGTACACGCTCGAGGATGTAGTCAGAGGAGGCCTTGTAACCAGGCAGACCGAAGGCTCGGTTGCCGCCGTTATCGCGGGCAATCTTATTCAAGTTCCAGAGGTTGCGCTCGAGCCTGGCGATATCACGTTAGACGTCTGCATAGACTCCAATTGAGGTACGGAAAACTCACTCCTCGGTCTTGATGTCAGCCTCTGCCTTATCTGCTGTGAGGGGATCGGTTGCGAAAGATCGTAGCGCAAACAGCGCAGCGGCGAGGGCGGTGGCGGTCTTCATCGCGTATGGAAGCTATTCCCAACCGCTAATTGAGGCACGAGATGATTGTCAATGGCTTCTGGAGAATCTTAACGAATGGACTAATCAACAGAGAAGACAAGCCGTTTACGCCAGCGGCATGGCGGGGACATTTATATGCTCCGTGTCTACGCCTCCTCGGCGCGCCAAGAGCGTGGATACGGCGAAAACAAAATTGCGCGATAAGACGACATGCAGTGACACAGCATCGTGGGCAGCGGGGGAGTTTACGAGCTCGGTTCGTGCTGGCGCATAGCAGTAGACCTACGCAGGGGGGAGACGTTTGCCGTGTTTACGGTTGGCTCGCCGCAGGAACCTAGGCGTGGCAGGGTTGGATAGCTTCGCAACGTCGTAAAGATGCTCAGAGTGGCGGGTCAAAATTCGGCTTGGATGAATTGCGTCCAAGGGTCTGGTAGGCCTGCTTCTTGGCCGGCACCTTTACTGAGGCATCGATGCGTCGCGGGCGATGCTACCTCTGGCAGGTGAACGATGTCGGGTGTTCTTGGCAAGTACTTTTGCTAGAATGAATTGCGCATGTTGGTCTAAGGTTAAAGCCCAATCCTCAACCGATGCCAATACTAGGACGCGGAGAGCAGGTCAATAACTGGGGGCGACGCGGAGCAGGCGTAGAGCTTGAAAGAAGCACGGAAGAAGTGGAAATGCGACAAGCTCTGGGCTACCGGCGGATCTTCCCCCTCTAGACTCTGTGGATCATCGTTGCTTTATCGGGCAGGTGCCAAGCCTTACGAGAGGGGCTTTTGTCGAGAGTGGCTGAGAGAAACAAGTCTAATCGGACCTTGGGCCGTTGAATACCATACCTCTCTGTCCCCTTCTCTACGAATGCCGCAAGTATTACGTGAGCCATAAAGTTACTTTTGAAGCCTCGATAATTATTTCTTCGTCAAGCGCTCAAGGCTGATTTGGCCTTCCGTGACTTGTCTAGTCCCCGGCTTTCAAAGGACGTATGAATGTGAGTCTTGCACGGATCACATTGACAATCATCCGCGAATTGCCGCTCGTAAGCCTCTCGCGTGTGTGCCTGCATGCTGCAGCTATAGCGTCGCACTGCAGTCGAGGCCTAGTGAGCTCAAGAACATCGTGTCACTGTGAAATGGGTGTTCGCCCAAACTCCAAACCCATCCTCAAGGCGGCAGGGTCATTGGTATGTAGGGTGGCAGGTCAGTGGTTTTCACTGACGCATCCCCAATAACCGAATTGAGCACATCAGTCCAGCCGTTCAACCTCTTCCCATTGGCGCTGACGAATAGTTTGTCGAATAAATGCGATACTTGCCGAAACCTTCCAGCAGTGCGCCGCAAATTTCCCAACTTCTTTTCAAGACCGAGATTAACCCTGGCAATGAGGCGCTGGGCCAAGATGACGGGAAAGGCATGTGCTTATGGTTGGATGCCGGCTCAAAGACTTGGCAACGAACAATGCAATCAGTTGTCTTGGCGAAGCGGGGAGTTGCTGATTGATGCGATAACATCCATGGCCGGGCGTGCTCTGCCATCTTGCTTGATCGCTTGAGTCCTGATTGTCATGTTCCCTGTAAGGTTTCTCTTCGGAGATGGCGATCGGCCCCACGCCAGGCTAATCATGTAGCGTCACGCGTGAGTGGGATGCCGGCCCGGCAACCTTCGTTAGTCAAAACTCGGTAAATGGCGTAGAATCAATTGTTGGGGCTGGAGATATTAATAATGCTTAACTCGATGTTCTCTCCTTCCAGACTTGATGCGTTGAGATCAGAAAGAAAAAAGTCCCGACTTATATCTAAAGTACTGAAGTAGGCAAGTCAATTGAAATACGGTATCTGATAATACTCAAGGCTCTGAATTACCAATGTGTTGGCAGTCTCGTTTATTGAAAAGTCACATAACTTTCTGCTCTCAGCTAACTTAAAACTTTGCGTAAAGCCACTGGTTCCAATATTCCTTGCCCCAAAGAGAATCATTTGGCAAGTTCAAGTGGAAATAAGCTTCAAGGCGGCTATTAACGATTCTGCGATGACTCGCATTTGCTAGCGCCCAAGATCTCGGGTCATGTTAGCTTGGAACTCGAGGACCTTGATGGTCGCGCCCCGGGGATTATCAGACCCAGTCCATTGAGACGTGTCGATTTTCCCTAGGTACTGTCCGAGGTCACAGTGGAGTTCGAGCCGATCTTTGATCACTCGCTTCTCGGGTAGATAAGTCTAGCGGCCTTGACGTTGGTTCGCACTTTGAGGCGCATATGGAATGTAACCCTCGTGCTTGTATGCCCGCTTTAGACATAGGTAATTCTTGGAGGAGGGGGAACGCTGTCAGGACCCTTGTTGCAAAACAAAGCAAAACAAAGAGAGACAGGCTCTTTCCCTTTTGATGATGATGCTGGACAGCATGGTCACGGCTGGCAGTTGCAGTCAGACCCTGGAAGCCGACACTTGACAGTTCTACGACTCTATAGAGTATCGTAAGTCAGGTATGGTATTGATAAGATGCTCAAATTCCACATGTCTCTATCAACGTCCACGACACCAAGAGATCTAAGCCTGATGTATGCAGTCGAATCTGCGAGCTCCCTCTCCTTCAAAACCGCCAGCGTGCAATCTAGTGGCCTAGCCCGTGTGCCTCGCATCATTTCTCGCTACCATCTGCCACCCTTCTTCAACAACGCCGCTACTTGCAGATGCTGCTATACTAGAAAGAGTATTCGTACTCCCCTGCGGTCCCACCTTACTCTCCAAGATCTTCTTTATCTCCACATGTGCCACACCAGCACTTCGAAGCGTGGAAGATGGAACCTCCCGATCAGCACCATGTGCTACCAGCATTCGAACAATATCGACCTTTTTCTTGATAAAGGCAGCTTGACTCCCAGGCGTTCCTCCATTTCTAACGTTGAACTGTGCTTGGATTGCAGCCATGAGTGGCGTACACTTTCTTGGACCACAGATGTCGGTATCTGCCTTGAAGGATTGGAGAAGAACCGATACAACATCCTTGTTCCCCTTTTCGCATGCATGGTAAAGCGCCGTTTTACCATAAAAGTCTCGAGAGTTGATATCTATCGACGAGGGAGATGTATCGCTGGCTCTACTTTGAACAGGTGATATGTCCAAGCGGGCCGTTGAAGCACGCCGGAGTCTGCTAGCCTCCGCAGCGACGCTGAGTCTCCGATTAGAAGTTGCTGTGAAGATTTCCTCGGCCACTTCTTCTGTCTGGCATTTGTAAAGGATGTGACGGCCGTGCTTATCTTTGAAGTCTGAATCAGCACCGCTTTCTAGTAAAAGACGCACCGCCGACACGTGGCCAGCCGTCACCGCCGCCATTAGGGGTGTCTCTCCGTTGCTGTCGGTAAGTTCGAGATTCTGATAGTACTGAATAATTTGTTCGAGGACCCCGACTTCCATATCGCCGTCTGCGATGGCGGCGAATAAAAGTGGTCGCTTTTGGGAATCACAAACATCAAACTTGGGTAAGTTCATGTCATCCAATGCAGCTTCGTGGAAACCTTTCTTGTGAGCCCAAAACAAGGCTGCATCAAACTCATTGTGAGGCGAGTCTTCGACAGGTCCAATTTCCTCTTCAACCCAGTCTTTTGTAGCCAGGAATTCGGCGTGGCTACCACGAAGTCCCTGCACATGACGCAGAAGTTCGTAAGTTTCCATAATTCTCTCCCTGTCCCTAGGATCTTCCTGTAGTCGAAGCTCTATAGCAGTCTGAAGATGTCCGCAAGCTCCGAGCAAATATCGGCCATCGAATAGTAGCTTCCCAAGTTTATGATGTAGCCTGGACGATCGGCCTAGATCAATTGGTTGTCGCATGTCGCATTGATGGTTCAAGGCCTCCAGAATTCTTCTTGCCTTTGCGGTTCCTACTTCAGTCTCACACATGATGTTGAGATCTGCGAGTTGTTCATCCAGATCTTGCTGTTCTAGTTCATTGAACTCCTTCTTCCCTGCCTCTGCCAGCAGCTTGCGTATGCTCACCGCGTCTTGGAGATGTTGAGTGGCATTTTCGAATAATTCGCCAACTCGCAATAGCTCTACAATCTCGACGGTCCTCTTATATTTGTAGAGCTGCAGTTGAGGATTGAAAGAGGGCTCCTGCTCATGAGGCTCTGAGCGCTCACTAGAGATGGAACCTCTAGGAATACTGCCATGTACTCTAGGTCTGGAGATCCTCAGGTCCTGATTCCCTTCGAGGAGAACCTCCTCCGCTAAACTGACTGCTGACCTATTCCATTGTTGAATAGTCCTTGCGAAAATCGGATTATTGATTTCTTGACCTCCAATGGCTACATAACCAGGGCCAGGTAGTGAGGTATCACACTGAGAGACTTCGACTTCGACACGGAGTCTGCGCGCAACATATTGCACCCTCCCTATTATCTCGGTATGCGGTTGCTTCGCTTCCAATGTTTGTGCACTACATGGGCAAAGATGTTAGTTACGGCCGTTGATCATCAGTGGTATCCTTCTCACAGTGACAGGGTAGAAAGACTGAGGTTCAACACGGAAGTGTAGTGACTAATTTCTTCCGACGCTTGTTGAACATCGTCTCGACTAAATGCCAGGTCCCATGCCATCCGCAGGTTGCGAGAAAAGCCTGACGGTTTGCTTTCAATCTTATTCAGTCGATCGGCGAGAGTTTCAAGTGAAGTCCGGCAGTTTTCTATGATGTTTCTGATGCATGTGAAATGCTGGTCTTCCGATTTCAAGAGGTGGGCCCTCCTTCTCTCTTTGCATTCATCGCCAAGCAGCGTCAAACAGCTGGAAAGGGCCTCGATTCTCGTTTGAAGTCGCAATAAGTTGCTTTGCGAATGTTTGACCGATTTAATGATCTTATGTATCTTCAAGGCAGCCTTACAGGTTGGGTGGATAAGTCCGATTACAGCTGCTGCTGCCTCCATGGTGAGTGCTGATACGAAATGTTCTCTCTTGTGGCACTAGCGACCGTACCTAGGATTGGCAGTAAGAACTGGAAGGTTCGAAGGTTCCGAGGGAGAGGGTAATTATGTTCATCCTATTAGTTTCTGCATCAGATACTTTCACGTCACAGTCCTAGCTCATTGGCCAGTTCGAAGAAATCAGACGACAGCGTACCTCATAGACGGGGGGCGCCAGCTTTGCAAGCCACGTTCTGCTAGGCTGCCAACTTTGTTACTTCTACTTCGACAATAAACCACAGAAACTGCATCCGCAGTAGATCTGAGTTTCGGGCGAACTGCATGATCAGTTCCGTCCGACCCGTCTGTCGCTTCGCCAAACTACCTTGCCCACCCTTCCCCACGCCATCCACATTGGAGGACTCAGGCACCCGTACCTAGGATCAGGGCGGAAACAAAGTCCATATGGATCGATAGGGTTATCTCAAGCTGTCAAGAAGGTGGCGCAAGCATGGGCATGTGCTCATACGCGTCACTAGCTGTTCCGCGGTGTAGGTTCTCGATTGATGACAAGGCTGCTTTTCCTACATGCCATGATTTAGGTATTTCTGCATGTCTCTGCACTTTTCACACCGGTATGTAGAATTCAGCTAAGAGTTACAAATCGCCCTCACCGCTTACCGCAGGAAGTAATCATAGGCTGACTGACGTCTGAATGGCCCAATGGCACGAGTGATCCAACGCAATGGTTTACAATCCCTGGTTCCGGGGCAACTTGTGGGGGGCGGGGTCTCCCCGCGTTGGCACACTCACCATACATTACATCACTAGGGTTGAATTCCCACACCTCGCACTCACGCACATCATGTTCAGATTTCTCGTCAAAGTACGAAGGCTTTATGAGTGCTATTCTCCTGCAAGCTACATGCACAGTTTTACGAGCTGCACACCTCGTGTCTGACAAATCTTCATGCCATGTTATTCATCTGATTGGAAGAATTTGCCAGCGTTGGTCAATGGTAGCTGAACATGACTTGGCAAGGGAGTAAGCCCCTTTGCCTACTCAGAACGCCTCATGGTTGCCTTTTCTTGGTTTCTGCATTTGTATGCCGGCTGTCGTCACATTCGACACTTGACAGCCTCACAGCCTCCCTGGATGTCATCACAGATCTAATCCACCTCAGCCTTCCAGGAATATTGTGTAATAAGGGTAGACCCAGATTAAAAGCCGACAGCAACTCACCTTGAAAAGACTAGCTGGTGTAATCAGGCAGGTGCTCTGTTCTCTTAGGAGTTGAGTTCGTGAATCCAAGCTTAACCACCGCTTCTGTCCGCAATCTGAGCATACATACCTCATCAAAATGACCGAACCGATGGCAAGTGCCACATCCATCGCCGACAGGTTTCGGGCACAAGTTTCCCGCAGAAATATCAATACGGAAGCTATCATTGAAGCCCCATTAGGTAAGTGTCACGGCTTTGTCTTTGGTCAGACATGTGACGCTGAAAGTAAGATTTCTCATTCTGACCATTACAACAGTCCATCTTGACGATGATGAGCTAGAGGAGGATGTGCGACAATTTGCCGAGAACTTACCCGGTGTTCCTTTCCAACGAATTCTGAGAGCAGCCCAAGTGTCAAAGGAGATCCGGGCATATACAGACGAGGGCTTGGAAGATTCTCTACCCATTAAGTTGGAACCAAAGGAACGAATAGCGCTTAAGGCAGAGAGAGACAAAGCATTCTCCCAAAGTGGTATGACGGTGATTGTCGTCACTGTGGCACTAGCAGCTCTGCTACAAGGCCATGTTCAAGCTTCGATCAATGCCGGCAGTATCTACGCGAGACTTCTTCAAGAAAAGGTCTCCAGCACAACAGATCGGAGTGATTTGGTGTGGCAGCTCGGTGGAATGAACTCGGCGCCATTCCTAGCCGCTGCTATCTTGGGCGCTCCGATGTCACTCCCGCTAAACTACTGGATGGGGAGACAAGGTGCTATCGCTGTTGCGGCCGCATTAATCTTTGCGAGCTCTTTGGCTTCTGGATTTGTGCACACATGGCAGGAGCTTCTCGGTGTTAGGATTGTCAACGGCATTGGTGAGTCGAAAATTCCATATTCTGTGTTTCCTAAACAATTCACGTCGCCACAAGGCCATGAGATCCGACTGATACGTTCAATTGACAAATTTCAGGGGATGGGTATCAAAGCCGTCAGCACGCCGATCTTGGCATCTGAGACTGCGATTGATCAATGGAGAGGCTCTTCGATCTTAATGTGGCAACTATGGTAAGTCCTCCTGATCACTTCATTTCGATTAAACAGTCCTGTTCAGAGAATTTGACGCATTGGTGATATCACACATGGCAGGGTTGCTTTTGGTATCATGTTAGGAAACGCCATCAACTTAATTCTTGCTGGGGCTGTGGGGGCTCTGGATTTTCCACTTGAACCAAAGGACAGTACTGCCTCTCTTGATGTCAAAGGCGACTTGGCGCTTCGATTAATCTTAGCCGCTCCCATGGTCCCGGCTGTTTTCACGCTCATTGCACTAGCATATTGCATGGAGAGCCCGCGATTCTATATGCAGAAGAACACACCAAACTATAGACCCATGCGTGCCTATGAAATCCTGTCTAAAGTCCGGAACACGCAGGTTGGTTTCCATGTTATGATACTCCCCCACTGTAATTTACTAAATCAAACATACAAACTAGCTTCAAGCTCTTCGAGATATTTATCTTATCCACATGAACGTTGAATACGAAGAGGCACAGAATCTACCGGAGACGCCTCATGAATCAGGCGTGTCTACGGAGAACCAAAAACAGGGTCTAACATTCGCGAATCACATGTCATTCGCCTTATCAGATGCCTATCGGCAATACAGCCACCTCCTGACTACTCCACGACTGCGAAATGCAGTCTGGAGCACGTGCATAGTGGCTCTCGCACAGCAGCTTTGTGGAAGTAAGATTCTATATCCTTCGATTGGCGTATCAGGATTGAACTAACCAATAATATCCTCAGTCAATGTTTTCGCCTTCTACTCAAGTATGACTAGTCATCTCCCGCATGACGACTTTCGCGGCTCATGCTTACCATGCCAACAGACAATTTCTTCATCAAAGGAGACCCGAGCCCTCGCAACGCCATGCTTTACAGCTTAGGCTTTGGTAAGTCAGACTCTGAGCTCTCTCCGTCACCGGGATCTACCAGTAGTGTACTTATTTGGCATAATAAACAGGTGCCATCAATTTCCTATTCGGCCTTCTCGCAATTAGGTTAGATTCTCAGTCTTTGTTACCGTTTTGAAGAAGCTCCTTCTGACAAATTGCCAGATCTATTGACGTCTTCGGGAGACGGCGGTGGCTACTCGTCACACTGCCATTGATGTGCATTCTTTTAGCCGCAGCGGCCATGTCGTTCTGTCGGATTAGAAGTCCAATTCGACCGCGGCATATAGCCGACTGCGCAGGGGCCAATTAGGGGCCCTATTTACGATTATCGTAGCTAGCCTAACCTACGGTTAGAACCTCCTTTTTATATCTATTACGTAAATATTTATATAGTTTAATTAATCTCTTCGTTAACTATAGTTCGAACTAACTACTTTATAATAAGGATACTAATACTAATTAGTAATTAAATTTTATTATTATAAATTGGTAAAGTATCTTATTATATAGAAGAGACGACCTCTTAATACCGTACGGGATAAGAGATTTATATTAATTAACCTTATAAAAGTAGATAAAAAAGGAAGTAATTCTTAAATACTATACGGAATTAAGTAATCGTAGCCTTTTATTACTTATAAAAAGTCGACGTTTACTACGTTAAACTACGTTAATTAATAGAACTACTTAAGTAACTAGCCTTTTATTATTACCCCGAGTAGCGTTTTTATTAAACGACTTTTTTATAGCTAGCCTATAATTAAAAATTAACTAGTTAAATTAATAAAAAGAAATA
Organism: Colletotrichum lupini; assembly: GCF_023278565.1. Lineage (NCBI taxonomy): Eukaryota > Fungi > Ascomycota > Sordariomycetes > Glomerellales > Glomerellaceae > Colletotrichum > Colletotrichum lupini. The sequence goes on along the minus strand of NC_064673.1, from coordinate 2,619,627 downwards.
CTTACGTAACGACTACTTATTTAATTAATTAATATAACGAACGAGCTTAATAATATAATATAAAAAAGCACTACGTAATTAAAAAAAGAGATCTTTAAGCGTAAATATTCTTATTTAGTAATAAAAGTAACCCTATAGGAATTATTAAGCTAAGAGATCTATAGTATATAAGAAAGTTTATTATTATAAAAATCTTATAAATACGACCTTAAGCCCGCGATCTAAACGACCTCTTTATAACTCCCTTAACTACCCCCCGGATATTATTTAAAAATATAATATAAAGAACGGTTTAATAAGAGAGAAAGGGATTTAGAAGTCTTAATAATATCGAGTTAAGAGTATTATGGATTTTAAAGATTAATTTAAAAAAAGAGCGGCTACCCTAAAGTAGTCCTATAACCTCCCGCTAGAGTTATTATTAATTTAAAAAAAGGCTAAAAAGACGAGGATCTAAGGGGAAAAGAAAAAAATCTTTTAAAAGGCTATTAAAAAGCTTCTTTTTTATATTAGCTCCCGGTACGAAATTACTAATTTCTTAAAATTAATTAAATAATAAAAGGGATTACTAATAAGTAATAATTACCTAACTATAATTAAGTTACGAAAAAGACTACTTAAAAAATATAAAATAGGGTACTAAGAGGCTATAAAAAACAAAACCTCTAAAATATCTAACCCTACTACGTACGAGTAATAAGTAAGTATTTTTAGTAAGTCTTTAAAATTTATAATTTTATAAGAAAGAGAGCTTAACTTCGTTAACTATACTTAATAGCCTATATAGTTCTTAATAGCTTATATAGCTTTTTTATAAGCCGCCCGGCGCTTATTTTTAACTATTCTTATAGAATACTACCCTAAAAGAGGTAAGTTAGAAAAGAAAGCTATTTAAAAATTATAAAGAGCACGAGGCTTAAGAGGCTAGAAGTATATAGGATAGCGGAAATCGGTAATTAATAAAAATCCCGTAACTAATTACTATATCTTCTTATAGTAATATAAACGTCTATTATTACTATTATTAAAAAGAACTACTAAAACCTACTTATTTATACTAAATAAAAAAGAAGATCTTAGTAAGTATAATAACTAGCGATTTAAAAGGGTAGTAGTAATTACTAAAAATAATAAAAACGAGAGTAATAACAAGATAGTAAGAAGAAGCGGGAATCTCTTAAACTTTAATAAATTCGTTAAGTAGCGAAAATACGGATTTACTATAACTAGCGCGCGGATTAAATATATCCTTATTAAAATTAAATATATTAATACTTATTAATACGGGTATAAACTAGAGCATAACCCTTAGCGAGTTAGGGTAAAAAAAAAGAGGATAAAACCTAATCCTAAATAGAATCCTAATCCTTTATGAATAAGTAAATATTAACCCGGATTATTAGGGAACGTAAATATATAAAATCGTAAATTAGCCTAACGGTAAGCAAATTAACGTAACATTAATCTATTTAACTAAGGTTTATAAAAAAAAGGGGCTATAGGGGTAACCCCTATTTTATAAGATCGTAAACGACTTTAGTTACTAACTAAATAAATAATTTATAAGCACAAGCCTAGGAATTATAAAAATAGTTAATAGATTCTTCTACGGGCGAGGGGTATTATTAACGTAATTATAATCGCAAGAGCTATACAAAATATTAATAACGATAATTATAGAGGAGGAATTCGTACTATAGAACTAAGTATAAGTTAATAGAGCGTATAATCGTTTTAATAAATTTAAAAAAAGAGTAAACGACCTAAATTTCCTCCCTATAATTACTAACGGAAATTTATTATTATAAAAAGATATACTAGGGTAAAATATAATACTAGAAGTATGATAATTAATAATTCTGCTTATTTCGATTTATAACTTATTATTATTACTAATATAAAATTCGGCACCGATCGGCTAATAAGAAAAGAAGTAAATAACCTAAAGTTATTAATAATATATAGCGACGCAGGGATCGTATATAAATACTAAAAATCTAATAGTAAATACGAGGCAATTTATAAACCTTAAAAAGATCTTTTTAAAAAAGAAATTATACTCTAGGGGGAAGTATAAGGTCTTATAAAAAACCCTAACGATATTTTATAATTATTATAAAAAAGTTAGAATTAGAAAATACTAGTACTATTTAGTAATTAATATTATACTCGTAAGTAAAGCCTCTAATTATTACTACGAAGCGGTATATGATCTTAATTAAAACGACTTTTTTAGTATAATTAATATAATCCGAAGCCGCTTCGAGACCTATAATAAGAACCTAGAGCTCCTATCTAAGCTACGAGCGATTTCTTTCGTATTTATAGCTAGGATTATAGAGGGTAAATCGTAAGTAGAGATTTTTAAAGAGCTTATTAATCGAATTAATAAGCTAGTAAAAACCTAGCTAAATAAGGGGATAAACGAGCGGAAAGTTAAATATCTTTATACCATAGTTTAGTATATACTAAAAATAAAAATAACCCTATACTAAGTACCCAAAGACTATAAAACGCTCTACTCGAGGCTAAGATCTAGTTTTAATATTAAAATAAGAATACCGCGCTAAACCTACCTCTAAATATACGACGGCCCTTATTAATAATATTAAGTTAATTAAACGTATAATAAGAAAGGAAAAGAGGCTAAATACGGTAATCGCTAGTAAAGAGGCCTAGATTCGTTAAATAGGCAAAGATTTAACTTATAAGTAAGGTAATAAAAAAAGTAATATTATATTTATAAAAAGGATAGATATTAATTAAGTAATTACTTTAAAAAAGAGCGTACTAAATCGTACGAATAGTATAAAAAGTCGAGGGTAATAAATAATAAAACTAGCCCTCGTTAGTTTAACTAATTCCTTATTATATATAAAGACAGATCCGGGGGCATAGAACTTAGTAATAATAGCTAAAGTAGTAGTTTAAAATATATACCCCCTATAAGAGATTTAAAAAATAAAGAAGATCTTACCCCCTATACTAACGAATTAGATTATAATAAAATCGACGATATTAATTACTCTTTTTTCGCCCTATTAGCCTCTAAAAGATATACAAAGCTAAATAAATAGAGGGTAATAAAAGCTCTTAATAAGTAGGCTTTTATTTACGAATAATAAGAGAAGGTCCTTTAAATAACGGATATAGAGGTAGTTAAAAGGGCGAATCTAATAGGGCTAAAGCTTATTCTTTTAATAATTAAAAAAAAGACGCTATTTCTCTCGATATTTAAAAAAAAGGAACATAGTACTAAGCAAATCTAGGGGTAGCTAGAGGGGTCCTTTTTATACTACTTAGATCTTTTAAATACTAAGCTTATATAAGCATTCTATATAAGTAAAAAGTACGGCCTAGATAACTTTTATAGGATTATTTTAAATACTAAGGTATTATAATAGTTAACTAAAGGAAAAGGGTAATTCTAAGTACTATAAAAGATCGTATTAATAACGCTTAATACGTTAACAGCGGGTATTACGAGGATTAGTTTCGGCCTAAATAAGGAAATCGTTGCCCTAAGTATAATAAAAGTAAATACGCACTTCGGAACGATAACTTTCTATATTTTACTTATTAATACCCTATTTCTCCTATATTTAAAAGATATAGATCGACTAAGTATTATATTTAATAATACGAAGAATAGAATCTTTAATAATAAGTACTTCGAGATAGTTAAATAACGATAAGGGTATACGTTTATAAAGCTTATTAACGATACGAAGTTAATTAATTACCTAACGGAAAGTAAGCTTAGAAGACTATATTAAAGATTCGGGCACCCGTTAGTTACGAGGCTATATAACCTCTTAAAATAATTAAGTAATAATAATATTAAAATAGGGGCGCTAAAATAGTTAATAAAAGTATATTATTAATACTAAATAAATACGCAAAGCCTACGCAGATTTAAGTTTAAATTACGTAATAAGCTTAACTTTAACTAAGAAATCGTTATCGATATTTTCTATTTAAATAGTCGGCTAGTACTATATATAATCGACGTAACTATATCTTTCTAAATAGGGTAATTCCTCTGGGATCTATAAGTAAAGATAGTATAAGTAGCCCTGCGAAAAAACTAAATTAATATATACTAAGGACTGCTAGACGGTATTAGAACCGACGCTAATACTAGCTTTAAATTAGTAAAATTTAGGGATAATATAACGGGCTATAGTATATAGCTAAAAGTCGTACCTATTAAAGCGCACTATAATATTAAAAAAGTAAAAAGGGTATACTAATAATTAAAAAAGGCGTTTAAAATTATTAAAAAGGAAAATCCGGATTCTATTAACGATAAATACCTCTAAATAGTATTTAAATGCTATAATAATACTATAGGGCCTAACGGACTTATACTAACGCTATTAGTATTTAAAATATATTTAAGAACGACCTTAGCCTCGCTACCGTCGCTAAGTATAAGCTAACGAGCCTAAGTAATTAAAAAAGTAATACGAGTACTGCGCGAGGTAAGTATAAAAAAGTAAGTTAATAAAGTAATTACTACGCGTAATAGGCCCGATATAGGGGATAATTTAAATATACTACTAAATTTAAATATACGAGTATAGCGCAAAATTACTTAATAATAAGCTAGGCTATATAAATTAATTTTTATTAACGAGCGCTCTTATATAGTTATAAGAGATCGTAATTAGCTACTCGAAGTATTAATTATAGTAGTTAAACCGTACTATATAAATCCTAACGAGGTAATTTCTAACTTATAAGAAAAAGAAAAGCTAGGGGAAACTATATAACCCGTAGTAGAGGCATAGGAAATTATCCTTAATAAAATCGTCGTAGTAGTATTAATAAACGACGAGGAAAAGGAAATTATTAAAAGGGTACTAATATTATTAGCAAAACGTTATAAAAGACCACGACGGCAAGCCCTAACGCAGTAATTTATTATTAGCGACGAGGTAATTAACACTTTTTATATAGTAAAAAAGAAAGCCGATCTCGAGCTAGTAGTTAAACTATATAAAAAAGGTATAATTATAATTATTAAAAAGCTATATAAAGGATTAGATCTTATTAAAGCAAATACTCTTCGTAATCGAGGGGTCTATTAATTCATCCTATACGACTTAGAAAAATATATAAACCTCCGCATATTTAAATTACGAATAGTTCGTAAAATTAAAAAGAAAAGAACACCCTAGCTATATAAAAAGTTTAAATACGTAATTTAGGGGTACGGCGACGTTAAAAAGGCGATACTACTTATATAATTGCTTATTATATAGCGCTATAGCTAACGATTAATAATAGTATTAATAATATTACTATAAAAAAAGGGATACGAGATTTAGAGCCGTAATATTACCTAGGCCTATACCTAATCGGCCACAGGGCTTATAAAGAAAATCCTAGCCTATTTACTAAAGGAAATAGCTAGTAAGTACTTAAAAAGTACGATTATTAAAGTACTTAAGCTACTATATAAGCTCGCAAAATCGGGCACTTATTAATAAGCTACTTATTACGATTTTTATATTAATTAATTATTAATAGTTATTTCTACGTACGACCTATACTTATTAGTTATAGAGTACGAAGGTAACTAATTTAAAATCGTTAGAATATAAACTAACGATATATTAAGCCTATCTAATATCAACTTTATAAAAAAAGAGAATAAAAAGCTTTAAAAAGCGGGCTTTATAATAAAGCTAAAAAAGGTCCTTATAATAAATACCCCCTTAGTATTTAATAACGGGATTCTTATAATTAAAAAAAAAACCGTCGTTTTTTAATAAAAAAAATAGGGCGAGAAGATTAACCTCGTTAATCCGAACGTAATTAATATTAAAAAGCGGTATAAAACTAAGCTCGCGCGAGGGGTATATATTATAAATATTTATTAGCCTAAGGTAATTTTTAATTATATTAAAATAGTATAGGCTATAGATCTAACTAAACGAGACGTTAAAGTACTTAATAAGTAGCTTAAGTAATAATAAACGAATCTTAATCGAGGTCTCGTTTATTACCCGATCGACTTTATAATTAATAAGCTCTACGTCTTTATTAATAAGTTATTTACGAATAATAACGACCTTATTTCGTAATTAGGGTATATTATTATCCTAGTTAACGAGAGTATAAGCGAGAGCGAATTTATTATATATAGTAATATAATCTATTACTCGTTAACTAAAAATAAGTAGGTAATAAAAAGTATATTAATATTAGAGGTCTATAATATAGTTAATAGTATTAACCTCTCTTATATAGTTTTAACGATACTAAAAAAGATTATTAATCGAATTAGCCTTTTACCTATTCTAACGGTTATTTATACCGATTCTTACTTACTATATAAATACCTTATTAAATTAAAAACGATAAAGGAAAAGAGGCTTATAATCGATATTATAGCCCTTAAGTAATCGTACGAAAAGCGCGAGATACTCGAGATCCGTTAGATTAATAATAAAAATAACCTCGCAAACGCTTTTATAAAAATAGTACTAAATAAGGGATTAAAGTAATTCGTAAATAATAAAAAAGTTATTATATAAATAAAAAAATAAGTTATATAAAAAGAGTAAAAAAAAGGGGGAAAAAGAGACGACTTAGTAAACGGGCCTGAGGTCGAATTATATTTCTAACCGTAGTAGTTAAATTAATAAAAAAAAGAGAAAGTTAATATTAGATTAGAAGTTTAATTTAACTATAATATATAGCTAACTATATAGGGGCTAATTAGGGGCCCTATTTATAATTATTATAGCTAGCCTAACCTATGGTTAGAACCTCCTTTTTATACTTACTACGTAGATATTTATATAGTTTAATTAATCTCTTCGTTAACTACGGTTTAAACTAACTACCCTATAATAGGGATACTAACACGTTCCTAATTCCTAAGGGACCCGTCCAAATTAGAATCGTAGCGTTGTTCATCTTTTGTAAGACTCCAAGATGGCAGAAACGTTTATTTAGATAACTAACGCCGTGTCAGTGTTTGCAGCTATGTACTCACCAGGACTTGGTTAGTGACGCGCGTAGTAACTAAGGAGCTAAAGCATCTGTTAACTTCGTGACTACAGGGCCCATCCCCTTCACACTTGCTTCCGAAAGGTAACTGTCTTTTAGATTATCTACAAATATGTCAGATCTCTCATTTGATGGGTAAAGTACTAACACCTTACGCATGAAGTTTTCCCCTCTCTCAGCGTGAGGCTGTAAGTTCTAGATAGATCGATCTCTGCAACGCCCTGCACGAGACTAACGTGATACTCCAGGGATGTTCTGCCGCCATCTCAGTCAATCTTTTCTTTGCGGGTATACTCACGATCGTGTTTCCAGCTGTCAATGACGCGCTGAAGCCGTATGGTACGCTAGCGCTATTCGCTGGACTCAATCTCGTGGCATTTGCTCTGGTCTTTTTGCTCGTCGAGGAAACCAAGCAGGTAAGCCTTGAAGAGCTGAGTCTCATCTATGCGGTGCCAAAGAAGGACTTCGTACGGTTCCAGCTCAGAGAGCATTTGCCATACCTCGTCAAGAGATACCTGACGCGTACTTGGAGTGGCGGTGATCCACCCAACTTTTACACAAAGGTTATTGATGGTTCTTATTCTCACGAGATGGGGCCAATGAGGCGGGATGAATCGACGGGCGAATGACGCGACTGGAATAGAAGCAGGGTTTCTCTTACTCATGGACACATGTGCCATCAACATCTTGGGCCAAGATGATACCAAACTTTTCCTCCCAAGGTATTGAGGCTTTGAGTGGACACAAGATGGAACCTGGAATGGTGCTGAACTTGCCTACGTATATGAGATGTGCGATTCATGCAAAGTAACGGAACTGGGTAGATAGCTGAGACATAATGCTTCTGCGTCGATGCGTCGATCACGACGTCATTGAGAAAGGGAAATATCACTTCATACTTTATTTGACGACTTCAACAAGAATGCCTCACGCGTATGTCACCTTGCTTCTCAAAGAAGTGGGCTGATCACTTCGAGCTCTATGAAAGTGTGTTTGTCAGGCCCCCAGTACCGCCAGATCTATCAAGACTACACGTATCCCATCAGCTGCGAGATGGCATCATTACAAAAGTACGTACTCTCGTGAGGGGTCACAGCGAATCATGTGTCAATCCATTCTTGTTTCCCTTTATCTGCCGATCAAAAATCCGTATATGAGCAGAGTTGGAAAATATTCTGGATACGCTTTTACTAATGCCATATAGCAGTTGTTTGAGTACGTCACGTGCTATACAATGGTTTATTATCACGAATGTAGGCGGGCACGTCTTTGTCGGGCCTCCACGCGTCAGTCAACATACCAGCCGCGAACAGTAGGATCAGCGCCAATCGTGCCCGTGGTGCATCTCGCCCGGCCGCGCCCCATCACCAGGCCGTACCTGTTACTTCAGTCTGTCATACCTCACGATCCTCCATTGACGCCAAGCGTGCTTTGCATTAACGTCAGTGCTTTACGCCCGGGTTCTGAACCGCCAGAGATGTTCTCTAGCATCCCGAGTGGAAGACAAGATGCTGAAACAAGTCTTTCGGGATCTGAACGGGACAAATATTTTTGAGGCTGCCTGAGAGATTCAGCTCCTTTGGACTTCCCGAAACTTCGCGGAAACCATCTGAAGTCGGCAATCTAAGATCGGGCCGCGATGCTTTCGGTCTTCAAAGGCCTCTCAGCTGACAGGCCCTCAGATGGCGGCGTACCGATGGCTGGCTGATCTGTGTATACCCAGCAGAGATCTGGGTTGTGATGTTTTATTGAACAAAAAGACACTTACGATAGATAATACTGTGACAGGTCTCATGTCTGTGCGGGGGTGAGTTCGAGATCAACAAAAGCGGACAACCCGAGAGGCTGGGGCTGAAGCGAGGGTAGCATCCGGAAAGCTTAAGAAATGGGGACAGGGCGCTGTTAGCTCGATGTCGAGATAGGTGCTGTAAGCACATGTGGGAGATGAATGTGGAAGAAAGGCCGGAAATGACCACAATTACTCCAGAGCTCAACCGTCACAAATGTTGAGCTTCTTGTTATTGCTTTCTAACGGTGGTTTTCTGGGGAAGGAATGCAGGGAATCGCGAATGTAACACCGTTAGATTAGGAAATTCCGACTCTCTCTCACGAATCACTCTTTTGGGAACAATCGTGGCCTTTCGTCGCGGGATTGCCACAACGCCACACGCCCCGAACTGGTGTTCCTCGAATGTAGACTAGCCCCGTTCGTGGAAGTCAAAATTGCCAGCTGAGAGAGTGTCTCAGACGCCATGTTCGCATTCCCATCCCACCTGACTCCACACCTTAGCTTCCGTGATGATGTCGACGAGAACAGGATAAGCCCTTGTGACGGCGCTAAGCCCACGAGGATGAGATTCGCCCGGTGCGTATGCTTTTGTAGAGCTGGATCCCTCTAGATCAGACCGCACGGGAGCGATGCGCGAGGCTGTGGACTGCCACGGAAAGGTTTCACATTCACGAACTACGCGCCTGCGCGTTCCGTCCAATGACATGGGGAAGTGACAGGTGTCAAATCGTCCACAATGTCTTAACGTTTCGTCTCGTTTGGGAGCTGTCAGGCCAGCCATGAACGTTATCAGAAACCTTGAGATTCTATCCGGCATAGTATTTGACTTTGGTTTTCAAGGATTGAAATGCAACCATAGCCCAGTTGTACACACACAGAAAGTTGCAGCTAGCTAAGAGCTTGCGACCTGCAATATCAGATCATCGTCGATTATTTCCTTGACCTCATCATGAATGAGGGTCCCGTCTTTCCAAACTACGTCGAGGGTGACGTCCTCCCTCCATAGTACGCAGCTTAATGCCCATCAATGACCATGACCGGTGCCGCAACCGAGACAAGTTCCTACTAGATGCTCTCTGTGGCTGGGGAAGACTAGCAGCCATGTGCGGGTGTGTATACGCTAATTACCGTTAGGTCCATCGACCTCGTTCCGGAGAGGAGTCCAGGCCTCGTAGCTTGGCATACTCACCCGGCGCCATGGGTCGTGTGGCGTCACCGGCGACAACCAGTTCTTGAAGACATAACCGCTTTGGGTTGGGCTTTTCTGTATCATGGAGGTTGCGACGAATGCGGATTTGAGTGTCTGCGCAGCAAACGGGGCACGCTCTCGAGAGCCATGTATCAGTTGCACACCCTCTTGTAAGGAGGGAAGCCTCCGTGAATCGAAAAGTTATAAAGGATGCCACAAGAGAGATCGAAATTCATTTCTCGTTATAAGGACAGACGTGTCTTTAAAAAACGGATTCTTCACCTTGAGCTCGGAAGCTTGCAATCACAGAGTTCGCAATCAAAAACCATTTCCCCTGGATTACACATCGTCATCTCACAATGGTGAACACCAAAGTCGGTCGTCAGCTTTCGGGCGATAGCTCGAATGTTGCTGGCACGTTACCAATGCTCAACATTGCCAATACCACGAGGAATAACATTGTAGCTGTGCTCGGGGAGTTTGTCGGAACATTCCTCTTCCTCTTCTTCTCATTCGCCGGTACTCAAGTTGCCAACACGCCTCTTGGAGCACCAGGATCGGACCCCAACCTCCCATCCATTATCTTCATCGCGCTTTCATTCGGAGTCTCCCTTACTGCAAATGTGTGGGCATTTTACAGAGTTACGGGTGGGATGTTCAACCCTGTGGTAAGTGTGGAGATGTCCCAGCTTACCATGTTTGTGTAACTCACGCAAGATCTTCATAGGTGACTCTCGCCCTCACTGTTTGTGGTGGCCTACCGCTACTGAGAGCTCTTCTCATCATGCCCACTCAAATCATAGCCGGATTATGTGCAGCCGGGGTGGCTTCTGCCATGTTTCCTGGTCCCCTCTCCGTGACCACAGGACTGGGTGGTGGCACAAACACAGCTCAGGGCTTCTTCATCGAGGTGATCTTGACCGCTCAGCTGGTGTTTGTCATCTTGATGTTGGCCGTTGAGAAACATCGCTCTACCTTCCTTGCCCCTGTGGGCATTGGTCTGTCATTCTTCCTTGCCGAACTCACAGGTAAGCACGACCCATTCTGTCTTCAGGCTGAGCACAATAGATACTAACATTACGTTCCTCAGGCGTCTACTTCACTGGCGGTTCCCTCAACCCAGCTCGATCTTTTGGACCCGCTGCTGTTGATGGCATTTTCCCCAGCTATCACTGGATATACTGGCTTGGTCCGATCGTTGGATCTCTGATTGCTTGTGGATTCAACCTTTTATTGCGCAACCTTCGATACTATGAGTGCAACCCTGGTCAGGACGATGATGGCCACGACACGAGCAGCGAGCGCAGCTTCAAACCCTAAGACAAGAACGAAGGCTTCCAGCGAACGATGATCCGTGCCGTAGCACCCAGTGACTGCTACAAGTGGCCGATGTCAAATCAAAAACAGGCGCAAAGGGCGTTAGGTGTCGCTATTCAATGTTATTGAGGTTAATTTAGTCTTACTGGAAGAAAAACGCGTTCCACAGCATTCTAATACTCGCTGCTGCGGTGGCTCAATGATAAAGAAACATGGTGTTGTGATCAAGGAAAACTGACCAGGAAAGTGTGACCTTTATCGGATTGAGGTTCTAGCCACGAGCAGCCCACTTACGATAACTTTCAGGGCTAAGGTGGAAACTCTCCTTAGATTTGACAGAGGTAACAATGCATAGGAGCTTATCTTTTACCAGTTTCCAAAAGCAGGAGAACGTGTGCCTCGGAAAGTGCTGAAGATTAAAGCTGTCGCCAAGAGAGCGAACTTGAAGCCACATCACCAGCCATTGTCCAAATGCCTCAATTATGCCCAATTTGTGGCGTAATTCGGTCCCAAACCAATCGTTCGTCAATGAATTTGGCAAGGCTCATTTCTGTGGCGAATATTAGCAGTGAAGTGGATTAAGTCATAATCACTCGCTGAGAGACGACTGGTCTTGTCGATCTCGACAGTTTCACGCAGCTTCATGTTACGCAGCAACATGTACGTGGCCACTCACGGGTCAAACCACAATTCAGGGTCCTGTTCCAGAAGGAATTGGTGGAGTCGGACGGCGATCGGGGAAATTCATGTCAGATTCTGTGGCGCAGATTGGATGGCGAACCTGCAGGATGCCGATCAGATAGGGTTGACATACCAGGGTCGACGGGATGGTGTCTTGAAGCACAGGGGTCAGCCGAATCCTTCGCCCCGATGCTGCTGTCAGTAAGGCTTACTGACAGTGGTTATGCCGAATCGAAGAACTTCCACTTGATTTTCACTGCATAATCCTTTCGTTGCGTGCTTTTTGGCGGCTCGATTGAGTTTCGTCGTTTCCTTATGATGGCCCCATTGGCCGGTCACCGATCCGACTCCGATTCGGTCGGTCAAGTCCGCAAAGCTAGGGCCTTGTGGCACATGACTTCTAAGCCATCTCACGAGCGAGATGCACTGCATTCTGTATATGCGACAGTTCTTACCAAACCACACGTGGCTGCGTCACCTGGATTATCCTCAATCATACCTGTATCGTAGACAGTCGAAGCAGTGCAGTGGCGAAAGATGGCCAGGCCCGATTCCTCCGTGCGGCTGTAAGAACGAAAGGGCGAGAGATGCGGTAGTCGTTTATCTGCCATTGACGTTCATTGTCGTTTGCACTGCTCAACCTTGAGCTAGTTGCCCAGATCACACGACTGTGTGCTATCATGGATGTCGACTGCATCACATTGGTGGCCCATGCTTCAGGCACCGAAATTGCGGTCTTCAACCACCAACCGAGCGTGCTCTATTTTTTCAGCAATGGCTATTTGTAGTCATTTGACCGAGAAGCTATGCTGAGGGCATCCATCGTGGAGTCTACGCCGCCTCTGCCGTAGCTCTTCCCCGACATACCATTGGTTACTTAAAGAGGCAGCCCCTGACTCTAAGTTCTCAACCACTCTCAAGAGCGCCTCGGTCTTCGGCAAAGGACTTGACCCAAAATGGAACTGGCAGCCCCCGGGGGTATGTGAATACTCATGATAAAAAGCTAGTCTCTGCTCTGAGTCCAGGTTTGAGGCCACCGTTCGAGCCGCTTGATAATCGTGCTCTTGAAGCCAGGCTCACGTCAGTCAGGCATCCCACTTAAGACCATTTCATATCAAAGCAAGCAGGTCATTGTATACCATCCTATCTCGATCAATACTATATAAACCTCGCGGAAACATATACGACAGTGCTCAAGACTGGATCATTCTGGTAAGTCCCGAAAAGCATACGCACATACCCAAGCTGGTACGGCCCGCTTCCAAGTACGTCAACCAACTCTCTTAGCCTTTAGATTCATCCAAAACCCAATCCCGAGCTCAAACAAAGAATCTGGCTGGCTGCCGCGCTAGCCGACAGATTTGACGCTGTCAGAGCCGACTTACACAATGGCTTTCCCCGCGGGACTCCCAATCCGAAAGTTAGATCACAATTTCAATAATGGTGAGGGAAGTATTTTGTCTTTTGATTAAATGCGGAGCCTGACCATGGCAAATCCTCTCTGGCGAGAGTTTATTAACAATCGCTTAGCCCTCGAACGCCGTTATGAGCAGCTTCTGCACTTGTACGAAGAAAGGTTTTCGTAAGTCGTGTCTCGTCGAGAAATCCGAGTTGCTCTGACGTAAATCATTGCAGGAACTATTTTGGTGGTTTCATGCCAATCCACTACGGGACCTTGACCAGCAGCACCATGGATCCCGAAACTGTGGTTAAAATAATTCTGACGCTTGAAGAACTTTCGATGTCTGAATCTTTAGAATCATCTGAGAGCCCCTTCACAGATGAGTACGATACTCTGAAGAGGTTGGGTTGGGAGGACATATAAGCAAAGCAGCCTTGCTGGGCGCTTCTATCTGATACGTACGCCGCAGCAACAACCGCGTCTACTAGAGCACCAGGAGTAAGAGCTCACTGAGTCCTACCAAATGTTTCAATGTTAACGTATTTACTAAGCACAAATCTTCACTGAAATATTCAGACTCTCCGAAGCCCTATGGAAGCAACCCTGCCCTGCTTCACATAGATGGTGTCTCTGATGACGAACTTCGTGATCAACTATTCGTCGCCAGAGAAGCGGGATGTATCGGTATTGTTGTTGAGCTTGTGGAAACCCAATTCAATGGGAGAGTCTTGAATCCCAGTCTTCTCAGCCGGCTGGGCGTCATGTGCGCAGAGTACCAATTACTGTTAGCAGTAGATGAAACTCTGACTGCCATACGTTGCGGTGCACCATTTTGCTTCCAACGGGAGGAGTACTTCGATGTTATCTCCCCCGATCTCGTCTTTTTTGGCAAGGCTACTGGCTCTCAGGGAATCGCCATCGGCTTTGATGGGCAATTTGTCAAAAGATTTGGGCTCTTGGGGAGTTCACGCAGTCGAGCTGTTCGTAAGTGGCAAAACAACTTCCAGAAGCCACTGCCGACTGCAGACCTCATTCAGGCCATGACCACAATCGAGATTGCAGTTCAGGGGAACTTTGTGATGTTGAGTAGAATTATCGGACAGGCTATTCGCGACTTTGTCCTCGATCAGGCAGCAGAACGAGGACATGAGGTGACTCCTCCTGAAATTCTTGGAGGGCTAGAGAGCCTAATCTTTGTCAGAAAGGATATTGCTGGAGAGATGCTGGTCATGGGCGCGAAAACGGCTGGTTCGTGGATACCTTGGGTTAAGTGGCTCCCCAGGCTTGAGAAAGATATGACGAGAAGCGAGGTGCTCGAAGAAATCATTGGTAGGAGTAGCAGATCGGCTCGCGAGGAGCTCTCAAATTTATTGACGAAGCGAGGATCTAAGCCGACTTGGTGTTTCTGGTGTGGAAACCGAACCACAGCGAAGAAAGACGATTGGTGTCGAAGGTGTTGCATCGGCAAGTGTGAGGGGGAGGTGTGTGGGCGTCACTTCTTCCGGCATCATTGTGTTTAAGAACAAGTCACCTCAAGAAGTAGGGTTACCTAGGATCACTATGCTCCTCTTCCTTTCTTAAATGATGGAGAAGATCGAACAGAAAAGGGGCATTGGTCTCTGACAAATGAATCTACTTGCTTCTAGTACTTAGAGTGCCTTGGTTAGGCGCACACTGCTCACAGCAATAGGACTTACACCGATAGATGTACTCTCCACATCAGCTCAATTTCAACATGGCCTCACACTCAAGACTAAGCTCATAAGATCTATTAGATCTACTCACCTAACATCTTCGCGTCATCTGCAGAATCGCCAAAAAGGAGAGATTACGATGAAAGGAGGATGGGATGAACAGGTTGTCACAAGCAGTGGAAAGCTTAAAGTGTGTTATGTAAGCAGCGCGAACTCCGATCCAACCCATATCCGATTAGCGAGTTGTTCACAATGACGTATGATCTGCCTCAAGGCGTGTCGCATGACCTCGATGTCGATTGCGGGGTTGAAATGACAAACTTGACTAATTACTTCGGTAGCTTTGGACGCTGTCTTTGGTTTTCCCTGAAGAACTCAAGTAATTGGTAGTCTGCCATCTCATGGTGTAGCATCAAACTCTAATTCGGATGCTACGATGCCTTATTCCGACGATCTTCCGCAGACAAGAACCCCTCTGCTGGGCAACAATGGCCAGTCGGAGGTAGCAGCTAGAATAGTATGTTTCCAAAGTCTACTGAATGGAAGCTTTGACAGCTAGATGTTCGTGAGCTAACAATAAGGGACAGCGTTCAACTTCACGCAGTGTTAAAAATCAGAGTAGCAGGGCGGTGTCTTTCATCGTCCACATCTTCCGGGGTGGTCTCTTCTCTCCACCAACCTTGACATACGACCCACTACTCTTGCTCCTGAATCATGACGACCAGGACGAAAGAAACAGACTCACTGAGAAATGGAAGGACAACAAGCTGCAAGAGCTTAACTTCGTAGGCGTGGTAGTGAGTTGAGCTTTTGTTTATAGTCCAATGCGCAGTACTACATGTTTTACGGCAGTTGTGACTTGTGGCCACATACGCCGGGCTAACATAGAGACAGTCCGCTCTGCTCGCAAATGTCCTCACATCGACCGGTTCATGGCCGAATCTTCTGCCCCCTGAAACGACCACTCCCTGGCCTGTACGGACCTGCTGGTTCTGCGGTATCGCTTTTGCCCTTGCCAGTGTGTTGACAGCGGCAGACCAGACAATTCGGCTCCATAGAATGGCCGGACATAGGGATGGCTTGGTTCTCATCAGACAGTCTCTGCGCACCCAAGATCGGGTTTTGATTGGCACTGAGTGGAAGTACCGCCCTCGCAAAATGCAAGTCTACGCCTGGCAGTTGTCAGTTCTGTTCCTGGCAGGCGCGGTTCTCTGCATGATCTCAGGGATGATCTTCTTGGTTTGGAGCGCTGTTGCCGAAGACATCGGCAGAGGAAAGGGTTTTGATGACAACGGCAAGGTCAGAAGGATCAGATTCCTCATAGTTCTTGACGACACTAACACTCACTAGGTTGCTGTGATATTCACATCATTCGCCCTAATCACAGCCATCATCTTCGCACTGGGTCAAACAACGCTGTACTACCCGGTACCGAAGGGAGGCGACATTGAAGATAGTGACTGAAATTCTAAGAGACCTCTTGCTCTCGGCACTTACCAAAAGGTGCTTAGCTTGGAACTCAAGCAAGTAGACTGATGTCATCCAAGGTCAAGCCTTCGAGCAACGCGATTACTGAGATAAGATCTTATAAATATATTATATATAAACTAAGATTTTAGGGAATAAGGTCATAATTATGAGCCTTCCTCACAAGTACTTTTACGACCACTGTAGTTGAACGTTAATTGTTCATTATGGTGTCATCTACGTCCCAAGTAAATTCGTACCCTTCATGCCTACTTCAAGCGGCACTCTCCCTCGGTTTCTGTCCTGCAACGGAGTGGTAGAACACATACGAATGGATGCCAGTATTGAGTAGATCCTTTCGTACATCAATCAGGAAAATCTCGACCTCAGGAGCAGACCATCCCAGGCCTCGTGTAAGTGGCCCCATCGTGACTCCATGTATGCCGTCGTAGAGAACAGCTTTACAGTATGCTCCGATCATTTTCAGATCTTCTCTCTTTGGCCACTCGCCCACGGGAACCTTTTGAACATCTTGTACTAGATTGATAAAGCCCGCGTCGTCGATACGCTTGGGGTTGACGTCGGCAACATCTGCTTCGATGCCAAACTTCCCGAGGCCTTCCCAAACAAGCTTCATCATCTTAGTGAGGGCATAGTCAGGGGACATTGTGTCATCGTCGCAATTGAAGTTCCACTTCATCTCCTGGAGTTCGATCCAGCCTCCTGGTTTCAAGGCGCTAGGCAACGTCAGATGATATCGAAGTAAGAGTTGGAGAAAAAGATCAATGATGTAACCATACCGAAACGCTTGGGCAAGGAGTTTTTCCCAGTCTTTGATTGCAGCTCCCATGTTTCGAACATGAACGTAATCAAGAGAGTTTTCTGGGTGCAACCATTCGGCTTCAGCATCGTCGACGATGAAAGCAACATTAGCTGGGACATATGGAGGTTGAATAGGGCTGAGATCAATTCCCGTAACCTCTGCTTCCGGATATTCGTCACCCACTGTGAACATTAGTCCTTTCCTTTGTGATTCAGCTTCAGGTATGTCAAATGGATCAACTCACTGTCAATTGCCCAAATGCCAGTCCCGGTTCCGACATCCAGGATTTTCTGAGGATTCTCGAGGGGCGCATTGTGCAGTGCCCCGCCGCAGAGTGTGACAACCATGGAGTGCTTCATATCCTCCCTTTCTTGCTCAGCATCGTCGTTAGGAAATGCATATCTGCCTTCTTTGAACTTGTGGTATCTCCTTTTGTTTTCAAAGTTGAAATCACGAATTGTGGATGCCAGCGTAGTTGATGCGTTGGACTCTCTTTCGGACGCAGATTGGTAGCCGTCACTACCATCATCGGTCTCGTCTTGGGCCTCAACAACTGCATTTTGCGACTGAGAAGCCGTGTCTGGTGGTCCCTCTACTGGTGCAGCCCCAGGCGATTGGCCAGAGCTCGGCGAAGTGGCCGTCAAGGCCACAGCCGGAGGTGACTGTGCGGCGGTGGCTGGTGTAGTTGTTGGAGATGCTGCCTCTACCGCTAGTACAGGGGATCTCGGAGGTGTGCTTGAAACAACCGGTTGATCAGCCATTGTATTTTATGAGTCAACGTACGTCCGAGGCAAGTCTTGTAAAACGACTCGACGAAGCAATTTTCAGGTGCTGGGAACTTTAGACGAAGAAGTTGAAGAGAGGGGAAAGCATGACCGGGAAGGAACAAGACATGGCATGTTGTCGACCGTGTTGTTTCCCCGCTCGGACTTGGCAAGATATCCAGACGCGGACAGCTTGCTAGGGTTCGAATCCTGCTCCGCGATATCTCCGGGTTGTCATCGAATCACGTTCAAGATCTCTGGTCAAATGTTTGCTCGTTCTACTTGGCGTCTGCAAGATGGACAAAGAATAACGCGGGCTCCGTGTGCCCTCAATGGTGTGTCGCCTTTTCGGAAACGCAGAGGATTAAGAGGTAACTAATGTCTGATTCCATAAAGCCTAAAGTTCGCAGCCAATCGAGAGACTAAAAGGCTACCGATCGAAATGCGAAAGCAGACGGCCAAACAGTTTCGTACAAGACGTAAACGCTCGGCGAGGGGCGCATTCTCAATGCTAGTGGCTGAGGCCCTTTAGATACCTTATTCTGGGACATTCTCATTAGCCATTTTAAAATTCTCAGCGTAATACAATTTCCCGGCAGAGTGTGCTTAGTAAAAGAAGGAGAGCTGCGGCACAACGTGTGTCGGAGCAAGTGTCCGGGTTCCCAATGGCCAAGTCCGGAGCGGTCGGGGGTACCAAAACGGCTGCATGTGCATAAGAGCTCTCAATCTTTGCGGTTCTAAGAAGCCAAAAGCTGCTTCCCTTTCACTGATTCCATTTTGACTACAATGATGTGAGTGGTCGAAAATCAAATAATGGTAAAATGTTGAGCAATGACGCGTATTTCATGAACAATTCCGTATGACCTATAAGTGCGATGTGTTTACTACACAATGCTATTCACTCGGGCATCACCAGTGTGCAGAGTTTACCTAGATGGTCTTCTCCTTTCGT
The DNA here is from genome assembly GCF_023278565.1 of Colletotrichum lupini. Lineage (NCBI taxonomy): Eukaryota > Fungi > Ascomycota > Sordariomycetes > Glomerellales > Glomerellaceae > Colletotrichum > Colletotrichum lupini. Next base: position 2,600,526 of record NC_064673.1, on the reverse strand, counting down.
GATCACACTGTAAGTCTGGAGAGTATTGAATGTATGTTTCAAAAGCCATGGTGAAAGATCCAAGTTCAATCTTGCCAGCTATTACCGACTAAGTACCTTAGGTACACTCAAACTCTTTATTACCCCCTTTCTCGTGGCTGCCATTCAGCTACCTCGCCTAGCTTACAGATAAATGTAGCAGAATGGACTGCCTCCAAGTGTGTTAAGCAAGTCACTAATAGGCCTGTTGGGTGCGTTCGGTTCCTGGATTACGAGATCGTCAAGGCGAGCGTCACGGCTGGGAGGCGTATTTAGGATCGTGATTGTTCCGGCAATATTGAAGGCTTCTCTGAGGTGAAGCGCCTGCCACAGCCAGTAAACTCGGTCGACCATCGCGTGGTGAAGAAAGAAAGTCGGGTCATTAGTCGACGAGAAAAGGTCAGAAGCTTCACCGTTGACAATGAAGTGTCCGGAAGTGTGTGTCCCTGCTTATCGTCAGGAACTCTGCTTGCTTGAAGTGGGTTGACGAGAGCTTACCCAGAAATCCATCTCCAAAGCGGCCCTGGAGTTCGTTCTGGAACGTCAAAATGTTCTCTGCCGCAGCGCCCACAGTGAGGTTCAACACATTCTCAGGAGTCATCCAATGCTGAGATGTCCAAGCGCTGATGTCTCTGGAGAGACAACGAGGATTATAGGCCAGAGGGCCGCCAGGATTGACTGCCAGACCATCGATGCCAGGGCTGACAGGGCCGAGATGAACGGTCATGCTGGAGAAAATAGTCAATCTTGTGTTTCTTTCTTTTGGTCCAGAAGGAGACTTACTTGGCGAAGGGGCCGCTTGTGACACAACCACCTCCCTCACCAGAGGGGATGTAAACACCACCACCCGACGTGCTGCCGTTGTGATATTTGAAGACACCGTTGCCACTCATGCTAGTCTCGCTGCCATCAAACATTGGCGACTTGGAAGGATCCTCTCGGTAGGAAAGCCAGTTCCAGTACTAGCACACACATCGTTAGCCGCTGCAATTCCGAGTGCCATCCAACGCCATCTACTCACCGGTTGATAACCATTGTAACCACATTCCTGCCTCAAAGCATTCTCGTAGGCCCACGTAAAGTAACGATGCCATGTGAGGAAATTACCGGTCCCGTGGATGCTCAAAGTCTGGTTGATATGAACAGCAACAAAGTCGTCATATCGGCTGCGAGCGCCGGGGGCGAAATCCGTAAGCTTGGAAGGCTTCGTCAATAGGCAATTGACGGCGCTGGTGTAAGCCTTCTTTTCAGATCCGGAGAGCGAATTCCTGTTGATGTTATCAGTGAATGGCCCTTGGTTGCGGTTGGACAATTACGTACCAGTCCCGGCGAACACGCGCGTTGAAGAGGGTGCATGAGTCTCTCTTGCCAAAAGTATTGTTTCCCTCGGCCGCCTGAAGAGCTTCGATAGCCTGAGCCTGGACCTCCGACAATTCGTCGCCTTCAAAGGCGAGAGCAGTCGCTCCGTAGAGACTCAGCGCCGCGAAGAGGTTGAGGAAACGCATTGCGATGCGGTCGGCGGCTTTCCTGACGTAGAGAGCTGGGGTGCGAACTTTGGTGAAATTGAGAGCACTAGGCAATCGGAGAGAACAGGCAATGGCGATGGATACCGTGGCAACTCTTATTTATCTTTATCTTCAATTCCAGCCGACGGGCGACCTTCTGTTATCCATGTCAAAATAGCGCCGGCGCACTGGGATGACAACGGCACGCTTCCGAGAAGCTTTGAAGAGGCACATCGGCCGGGAGGCGAAAAAGTCGACAGGCCTGATGCCCAGACGGTATTGATTCAGTGGTGGATGTGTTGACTCCAATATGAAGAAGTGTCTTTAACCCTGACCATGTCCGCATGGTGGACAAATCGTTGGTTGGCTGTTGTGGACCTTTTCCGAGGTCGTGACATGCTGCACTTCAAATGAACCGGCGTGGATCGAACTAGAACCCCAGACATGCTGGTAACAGCGTTGCATTGCTGGTCAGCGCTAATGACAGCAGGTAAGCGACAGCGTCGACTAACTCATAACAGTATCGGCTGAATCATGAACGGCCCCTCCTCTTTGGAGTCTTTCCCTTCTCAAATGACCATTCTCAACTTCGAGTTCCCAAAACTCTATTGTTAATATTATGCCAAGTTTATTGCCGTACGATTCTGCTCCGGTACTTCGGGTTTTCGAATGGGGCCCCGGCATCAGGACCGGCTCGGACAAGTTTCTGCATCGGGTGTATACGATGATCCAACGACCTTGGCATCCCACAACGCTGCGTTCCACCCTTGTCCATCTCATGCCGGAACCATGACTAGTCTCGCTGTTTCAGAGCCGATTTAACCGACATTTTCGAAGAGGTAAAAAGAGTCAGCAGAGAGCCAAAGTCTTTTAACTACCTTATTTCAGGAAGTGAGTTCCCTAGAGAGAATGCCGCTCATTTTCTCGTATCATTTTGAAGTCGGAATGCGAAGAGTAGGGAACATTTGCATACCGTTACCTATCACTGAGCAACCGCGAGTTTGATTCTGCTTAAAACTTCATTCTAAGTCAGCCATTCGACAGTGTCCTTGTGCGCTCCGCCGCATGCTGCTACAACAGTCTCCCTCGCCTGTCAAGGATCTTATGGCATTTTTGAACAACAAAGAGACATTCGCTATACTCCAAGAGTTATGATACTCTAGTCACTGCGTGGAGTCGATCTTTGGCTTGTCATCCTCATTGACATGTAACATTGCATCGTGTAGCCGCGTTGAATTCCCCAACTCTCTGCCTTTTTTGCCTGGAATCTGAAAGTTTCGCTGCATTTCCTGTTTCCATGGCTTGCAATCATCATAATATCCTCCAACACAATGCCAGACCTATATCTGTGACAGAGATCATCCTTGGAAGTAGCTCAAGATTCGCGAACTTTCTACGCTGGTGGCGGACGTCTAACGTAGTAGCTCAAGATGAGACACTTGAGGTGGAAATAGAGATTCATGTAACTGTTATAGGATGATGTTGGAAAGAATGGATCTAGGTGCTTGCGGGACACACAAACATGTAGTGTGAAGTGGACTCAGACTTACGGGATAAGGATCATTGCAGGCATAGGCATGTTTCGTGGCTTTCAGATACTCGTGCGGTGCTTTTATTGTTCTGATGTATCCATGCATTCTGCTTTGAGAGGCTCCAGCGCCTTGGTAACCTCGATCTCGTTCTCATCTGCTTTTCAACGCGCGGATTGAATTCACCCGCGCATGCAGCCCAACAGAGCATATCACACATATATTTCCGAACCTTTGGGTCATCCGCGTCTTCTCTCCGCTTGTGTTCAGGAGTGCTGTGCTGTGTAAGTCAAAGGAACATCAGAAGGTGTCTGATTGGCAATGTCGTTGGCGATTTGCAAAATGATGGCTGAGGTGATGGAGGTATTGCTCGGAACCCAACCGAGTAGTACTGGTAGACGCTCATTTCCTATTCGTTCTTAGCACCTGGATAATGGATAAAGACTTCCGCTATTGAGAGGAAAGATAGTTCCTACTGAAAAAGTATTCAAGAAACGCTCTGCTGGCCACCGGCTTGCTCGGAGAGCCCCATACAGCCAACATTAAGGATGCTTCGCCCAAGAACAAAGGTGCGGATGATTCGGGAAGAGTGAATGTTGGGTTGATACGACTCATGGCTAGAGCGTGTCTTGCACGGGCGTTGGCCATGGCGGCTGTGCTTATCGTTGTTGCATCACCAAAGTAGGCAACGAAACCGTCGAAAGTCGCCTTGTCGAATCGATTTGACGGGTCAAAGTACATGTCTCGGCGTGATAGGCTGCCATCGTGTTCAATGACGTTGTGCCGGTTCAGCATATCTAGATCGATGAACTAGGCAGTACGTGAGATTGATCAGTACAAATTCCATAGAATATTTGATATCAGAGATATAAGTATGTCGCCTCACATTTGCGTTTGGTATTGAGTTCAACTTGAGTGCTGGCGTGAAGGCAGCCGTTGCTAAGTCTTCTCCAATGTTCATCGCATCTTTAAGACCTTTTATGACGACATCGAGAGTGATATTGCGGCCGTCGTGAGGTAGAAAGCCATGGTTGGCAAGAGTATTTAGCGTCGGGCAGGGCGCGCGTACTAGGCAGCTTGTCAGCAAGGAAAACTTAACGCAGATGGATTAAGTTTGACTCACAGTCTCCAGGACCTGGCGGTGTCCACGTGAAATGATTAGGCTTTAGCTGGCATGCTGCATCTAAGCCTGGCGCTGAAGTTGATGGTGGTAGAACTGACTGGAACGGGCACCCACTGCCGGCGCCAGGAAAAGTTGGAAGTGCATATGCAATAGGCATTGAGCCAAGTATCGTCAAAGAAAATTGCATCTTTTGCAACTTTTCTGCTGTCACCCTATGGGAAATGAGTTGAATAATTTGGACTGATTGGAGTGAACGTTTCACACAGGTGTATGTAAAGACTTCATCGGTATACAACTGGATGAAGAACTGCAGTTTATCATATGAGCTTCAAGTCCAATCTTTCGAGGGTTCAGGATGTTTAATATAATTACAAACAGCGATTGGATAGCGAGGACTTTCCGCTCTTTCCGTTCGTGCTAACATTGATGGATAGCTAATGCTAGTCGTGAGTCCGTTGCAACGGCTCTCTTCCGAGGCCCTTGTTCAAATGTCGATCTTCAACGTTAGTCCATTTTGTGGCTTGAACCCCTGATTTCTATGGTCTCTTACATGAACTACTTTCCCGGATCCTTCACGAGCCGCAGTTCGCGCCTGGCTTAGCGGCTCGTTGGGTTCCTGAGGTCATAGCTTCTTGCAGATTGAGGTCTGCAAGCTCATCGTCGGCTTCGCAAATTTTTGGAATTATTCCAACGGGGTCTTTGTTCCTGTTCCCCAATTGATATTTCCGCAGTCTTATTTCGCGTTGGCCTTGAGTCAACATTGCCGCGCAGTCCTTAAGTCATGACAAAGCAGTCGCCAAAATCGGAGGATGGCAGGCTTAGCGCATCGATCTCCAACTCAATCTGAATAATGCTACCTTGAGAAACTCAACCTTATTGTCGCAAGCCTGAAGGTGCATGTGCGTCGATTCAAGTTTTGCCTTACAGTAGCTTACCTGTGATACCAAACTCAATTGGTATCCCCAGATGAATTTGCACCTGATGGAGAACTAATATGCTTCCCGATATGATGTTCTTCATCGCGGTGATCAACCCGCACTCAGACGTTGTAGCATTCAGGTAGAAAATACACGGGAGGTTTCGACGGTACAGGCTATCGAGATTTGGATGAGTGACGAATGATGTAAGCCGGATAGTTGATGTTTGTTTATTTATTTCACGTGATGCTGACTTGGTGCGTCACACTCCAATATCAGATGGCAGATGGCCCGAACTTGAATCTCCACACCCCGAGGACGATAGTCAATACCGTACCATTTGCCAAGCAATTATTCAGTGTCTGTGCATTGACAACCCGCATTTAGCCAAGTCAGGATTTCTTCATAAAGTTCGCGAAAGAAGTAGTAATAACACAAAACCAAGGCTTTATTGTGAACATAAGACCTCTCCAATATCAATATAGTCAGGTTTCAAAGGTTCCTTCACGAGTTCACGTGTGCCAACGTATGGTATGGGCTCTCACGACGAGGAATGAATCATGGAAAATCGTGGCTGGAACTTTGTGTCATTGTTATTGGCGTATCGGCGGCTCAACCTCATTGGGTTGCAATGCCAAGAAGTTCCACGGCGTAACCGAGCTGCGCAATCGCACTGGTGCGTACGGCCGTTCCTGGATCAGGCAGGTCGCGATAGAGTCGTAATGGAGCAGAAGAAAATATTGGCTCTGGGCTTCCTCATTAAGTCTCACGTCCCCGCGTTTCTGGGGAGCCTAGTACGCGTCGAGGTTAATTGACAGTGGCTCCGGCCGGTGAGCTACTGGCGACATCACCAGCTTCCTTATCTATCGTCTTGGCGATGATCACGCGAGCGAAGAGATGCATGCGTCGCTTCCAGCTCGTTGGTTGAGGGAAGTCTAAAAGGCCAACAAGCCGCTGCTTTCCGCCCAGCTTATTGGGAACATCTCCTCGCTCGCCCACTCGCAGGTTCCTGTTTCTAGCCACCACAAGGCAACTTCAAATCTTGTGCAAGACCCCGCCGGTCGTGTAGCAACAGTTCACAAGATGAAGACGGCCGCTCTCGCATTGGCCCTGCCGGCGCTAGTCAGCGCCGTTAAGTGCAAGCCGTACGTCGAGTCCGAGAAGCTCCAGGAGCTCATCAACATTGAGGACCTCCTCGCCGGGTCCCAGAAGCTCCAGGATATTGCGGATGCCCACGAGGGAAACCGTGCCTTCGGCGGTGGCGGCCACAACGCGACCGTAGACTGGCTTGTCGAGGAGCTTGAGAAGCTCGACTACTACGACGTCTACAAGCAGCCTTTCACCGAGGCTTTCGCCGGTGCCAAGGCGACCCTCTCCGTCGCAGGCGATGCCATTGACGCCCGTCCTCTGACGTACACACCTGGCGGAACCCTAACCGGCGCTACCTTGGTCAACGTTGCCAACCTTGGATGCGAGGCGTCGGACTACCCTGCCGAAGTCTCTGGTGCTGTTGCGCTCGTGTCGAGAGGCACTTGCAACTTTGCGGTCAAGGCCACTCTTGCTAAGTCTGCAGGCGCTGTCGGTGCCATCATCTACAACAACGACGTTGGCGCGCTTTCAGGAACCCTCGGCGCGGCTTCGGATGGTTACGCCCCGACTGTGGGAATTACTCGTGAGGAGGGACAGGCCCTTGTTGCCTCTCTTGCAGCTGGTCAAGCGCTGACTCTTGATCTCAATGTTATCTCCATCATCGAGAACCGTGTCAACTATAACGTCATTGCGGAGACGAGGGGCGGAGACCATGACAATGTTCTCATGATCGGAGGCCACTCCGATTCTGTTTTTGCTGGCCCTGGTATTAAGTAAGTTAACATCACTATGAGATACGTTCGGAGAGACGAACTGACTAATATTCTCTTCCAGCGACGATGGCTCCGGCACCGTTGGTGTGCTCACTGTCGCCAAGGCCCTTACCCAATTCACCACCAAGAACGCCGTTCGACTTGGATTTTGGGGCGCGGAGGAATACGGCAAGCTCGGCTCCTACTTCTATGTGAAGTCGCTCAACAGCTCTGAGGAGGAAATCTCAAAGATCCGAGCATACCTCAATTTCGACATGATCGCCAGCCCTAACCCTAAGCTCGCCATCTACGATGGTGACGGCAGTGCCTTCAACTTCACTGGCCCCGCCGGCTCTGATGTGATTGAGAAGGACTTTGAGGAGTTCTTTGAGTCCAAGGGCCTGGGCCACGTACCCACTGAATTCAACGGCCGCTCTGACTACGCAGGGTTCATCGAGAACGGCATCCCGTCTGGTGGACTATTCACTGGCGCAGAGGGCCTCAAGACGGAGGCCGAGGCCGCGCTGTTCGGTGGCGAGGTTGGTGTTGCCTACGACGTTAACTACCACTTGATCGGCGACGATATCACCAACCTGGACAACGACGCTTACCTTGTCAACACCAAGGCCATCGCCCACAGTGTCGCCAAATATTCCATGAGCTGGGAAACTCTTCCTGCTGTTGAGGTGAAGAAGCGCAGATGGGCTGCAGACACGGCCCAGCACCTCAAGCGTGCTGCTGAGTTGACCGGTCACTCCCACGACGGGCCCTGCGGTGGCGGCTCCCACTTCTAAGGGAGAAGCACCCGAGTGACTGACTCCTACGAGGGGGTAAGACTCCAACCATGGATACCTAGCCTACCCTCGGCTTAAAAATAGACGAGAAATGAATGGATGACAGACTTCATGTTATTTGCGCTCTCTTTGCGTGACAGTATGCAGTGTGATACTGCCACAGGCTTGTCAGGATCCCAGTAAACCGAATCCTCCGCCTGTCAGCATCGCACGACACTTTATGAGCTCTATTCTTCAATTAGCCAGTTCTTTCGACCAATCAGATTGCCCAGACTTCCCGTCCTTTCTAGAGTAAGTGATAATTGGCACTTTTGTGGTACTTTTGCACAACCAACTCTTGTCATTGCTTTGTACATGTTCGGAACAAGTCAAAATTCCGCAGATACAGACAATCGTGGTAAGGCTTAATGAGTTCTGATTATGATGTCGGAGGGTGCCTCCATACCCGAGACAAGACAGGCGAGTCTAGCCTTTTGCATATCTCGGCTATCGCAAAAAGGCCATGTGGACACCATTTTCCAGCTGTTGGAACTTATCATGCAGCTGTCGAGCAGCCCACTCGAGAATCTTAACGCATGGCGTCGTTTCTGTATGCCCCATCTTCTCAGGCAACAACTTACTGCCTGCTAAACGAGATAGCCTCACTCAATCAGCCCAAGACATGACTGCATCATCGTGATCTTACTAACGGAGGCGGAGCAGTGTGGCACAGCTTTGGCCGAGGTCTAGGCAAGGAGCGATTGAGAAAATATGATCGCACCGGATAAGCAGACTCATCACATTCCTACACCAATCATAACCTTGAATTGGCAGCACCCTTCAGAGTCGATGCCTATGGCTGGGTCTACGGCCGGACGTCAGCCGCCCCCCTTGTTTCCTGTTGGGGGCCGCTTCTCCCCAAGAAACCCTAGAAACACCGTTGGTTGACCCCTGGAACGGGCGCGAACCCTGGCTTTCCAGTCCCCAAAGAAGTTTAAGGACCTCTCCGCTGACAAGGAACTGGAACACCGGGCAGGCTCGCATTCCGTCTTCTTCGCCGGGCATCTCCGGCCGATGATGGCGAGGCCAAATCCTTCAGCATTGGCAGCACTGCAGCAGGCTATAGGGCGACCTATGAGGGTCGGGCTTGGCACCTAGTGGAAGACTGGTCACTGCGAACTTGTGCAGGGTGCGGCGACCGCACCCACTTCCGCGATCTCACCGGTCAATGTCGTGGGGGCCGAGTCTGAATCTTGTTTCCACTTTAGTTTAGGCAACTCTTGAGTCCCTGATGAGAAACCGGATCATGACCTGTTGCTGCATGTCTCAACTTGATGGCTCATGGCAACTTGCATAGGGCTGCAGCGGCTGTGTCGTATTGCTGCCCAGGTTATGAGAGTCGACGGTAAGTATCTTGGTACTACGTGCTTCGTGACTGTGTCTCCTACGCCTCAACCCTCCAGTCTCTTCGTTTATGTACCTCACACTCGAGAACTCTGAGAGAAGTTCAGTCATGTAGCAATATATAAGGGGCTCTCTTCTCTTTGTTTCGTTGTGTTCCGTCTTCATTAGCATCCAATAACCACCAAGTATCTCGGTTTATCACTCCCTTGAGCTCCTGTATCACAACAGGATCCAGCTTGAAAACTTTCACTGTCTCTTGGTATCAACATTCACACCTAAAACGGCGAGCTTTCTGGCTTTGCTCAAGGTTCTTACCCCATATCCTTTTTCCAAAATGAAACAAGAAACGATTTTGCCGACTCATGGGCTTATGCCCAATAGCCCTCCTGCTCGGCGCCCAGTTGGACGTGTTCTCTTGGTAGCCCTCTTTACCAGCATCTTGGTCCTATCCTTTCTCAAGGGCGAGACTATCTTATCAGCAGTAAGTCCATCTTCAGAATTCTACTAGCTTCTATCATCCTTGAAGCTCCACGATGCTAACTCTATGGTTCCATCAGATCACCGAAAACACTGAGGGCTGCGCCCGCAAAGCTCATGGAGCAACAAGTATCGCGGCGCTTCGCGTTCGAGATGTTAGTCCCCTACAAGGAGACACTGCTGTCTCTACAGATGGTCGCTCTGGATACAACCGTCGTGATGACACTGCTATTACCACCGACGGTCGTTCTGGCTACAACCGCCGTGACGAAGAGGCGACTGTCGACACTGACGGACGTTCCGGATATAACCGCCGCGATGAAGATCAAGTCATGAATACAGACGGCCGGTCTGGCTACAATAAGCGCGAAGAAAATGCGGCTATTACGACAGATGGTAGATCTGGATATAATCGGCGCAACGCCAAGGAGACGTCTGATATGACCACGGATGGTCGTTCTGGGTACAACCGCCGTGAACAAGATGCCGCTATTACTACAGACGGACGATCTGGATACAACAGGCGCGAAGAGGCTCTTGACTCTACAACCGATGGCCGATCCGGGTACAACCGTCGCGAACAGGCTACTGATGCCACTACTGATGGAAGGTCAGGATATAATAAGCGGGAGGAAGCCTCTGCTATCACAACTGATGGCCGCTCGGGGTATAACCGTCGCGAAGAAGCCTCAGACGCCACTACTGATGGACGTTCCGGGTACAACAAGCGCGAAGACGCCTCTGCTATCGGCACTGATGGGCGTTCAGGGTACAATCGCCGAGAGAATGACGCTTCAGCCACGACTGACGGACGATCTGGCTACAACAAGCGCGAAGAGGCCCTTGACGCTACAACAGATGGTCGATCTGGTTACAACCGTCGTGAGGAGACAGATGGCCGCTCAGGATACAACAGTGTGGAAGACGGTCGCTCCGGTTACAACCGTCGCGAAGAGGGCTCGGACGCTACTACAGATGGACGATCGGGGTACAACGGTGTAGAAGACAGAGCTTCTGGGGTCGGTCGTCGCGAGGAGCTTGCTGGTGCCTCCACTGGTGGACGGTCTGGATACAACAAGCGGGAAGAGGCCGATAGCCGGTCTGGCTACACCAGTGTTGAAGACGGGCGCTCCGGATATAACAAGCGTGAGGAAAGCTCTGCTATCGGTACCGATGGACGCTCAGGTTACAACAGGCGTGACGAAGCCTCTGCCATCACTACCGATGGACGCTCTGGGTACAACCGCGCAGTCTAAGTCCGAAGGATTACGATACCTTGTAAATGCATTGCGCCTTAGATCCAGATTTTAGATATATCGAGCTCAAGCTCCGCCGTCAAATATTAATTATAGTATTTACTTAGACTTAGACTGACGAAAAATTTCATTCTCAGTTTCATTGCACGACTTCTTTTGATGGACCCTTATATTTCGTCAGATCGCTCTTTTTTAGAACAGTAGGATTGCCTACTCACGCACATCCATGTCACAAACGCGTCAGAAAAGGTAGGCCCCAATGCAGGTAGGAAGATCCTAAGGTAGGCCACCCGGACATTCAGCGTAACACGACCGGAGTCCCCCATATGTAGTACCTTATCTTACATAAACGATGGCTTTGCTACTTTCAGGATCAGTCATGCTGAAAAATCTGGCTATGCGAAGAGTATTATGGAGATCCTTCGGTCTTGCGCGGCCTTCCTGGAGTCTCTGAGTGGTAGCCGATGCCAAACGTGGTATAACATGGTGTCTCTTAAACCTACTCATGGAGCTACACTCGGCTAAGAGCCGCGCTCGCAAAGTCACTTAAGGAGTATGATTGGAGCATACTTGGTCAGAAGCCACATCATACCGCCCGCGGTGGATCTGCTCTTACTCAGAGAGGTCCATGTGGATATTACTGTTTTCATTCCGAACAAGCTGGTGTGTAACCAATCTGCCATGAGCAAAGTCTGCGGTCCTCCCACGCTCATCAACCAAAGCGGCCCTTCTGCCACCAACCCCCCTGAGCTTCATCGCCGGCCTTGACCTCTGTGACCGTACTCTTGGCCTTCCTCAGCGGGTCGACCTGGTTCACAATGAACTCATCCATGTATCGTCCCCCCGCTCCTCCTCCCTGATTGATGTTCTCTTGCCGAAGACTTGCTTCGCTGCCGACCCGCGACCTCCGATCCGGCTCCATCTCCATGTCGTCCTCGAGTTCCACGCTCTCCAACCTCCGAACTTCCCTCGTGACTTCAACCTCCTTGGTAACAAAGATACCGGGGAATCGTTGCCGCAGTACTGGCCAGAAAATCGGGACGCTACTGGCAACCATGGCCAGATCGACTTCGACGGCGGATAGGACGATGCTGAGGGGGCCGTACCACATGGGGTCTAATGTCGGACGAGTGGCGGATCGGTGTTGAATGATAGAGTATACTCGGACGACTGAGACGCCGTTGACCCTACAAATTGTGTTAGCGCTCTGAGGATCCCTGAAAGTAATAGTCCCCTGTTGGGAAAAATGAGGGACAAAACGCACGCAATGCCAATGACCAGCAGCGCAAGCAGTCTCAGCTTCGACTTAAGCGACTGTTGGGGTCTGAAGTAGAGCGGAACCGGGATGGCGAGGACAAGGACGTCTAAGGCAAAGTTGACCGAAGAGTGACTCTCATATGTTCCCGAGAATATATCAGAATTGAGCGAGCCGTATGCCCAACGTGTGGCTGGAATGGTCCAGTTCCAATATGCTGCGACTGGCACGCAGGGAACCCATCCCAGAAACGAGTAGGCGGTGGCCCATAAGCTGACAAAGATGATCAGGTAGATGCAGAGCGATCGAAGGAAGGACGGTCGGTCGAAGATGCGCAAGTATTGAAAGAGGAGAGAGATTTTGATAAAGGCGGTTGACATTTGGTAAGATGCGTTTGCAACGTAGAAGGTCTAAGGCAAGGGGTTCTTGATTAGCAAGTCAACATCATGAGCGACTATCGGCGGGTTGACTTCGTACTCGGAGGTAATTCTGGACTTCTGCCGCAGAGAGGGTATAGATATGTCTTCCCATCCCATATTTGGTAGCTATTGACCAAAGGATTAGTTTCACAAAAGCGAAAAAAGGAAAGTTGGTGGGGTCCTACCGACACAAATTCCAACAGATCCAGTTGTTGTTGTTAACTGTGTTGAAATCCTCACGTGAGACATTGTTCGTCATCGAGAGAGTATACAGAGGGTTACACACCAACGACAATATCACGAAGCAATCATCCCATCCTAATGACTGAACCAACTTGGCTCGCACGTACATGCGGAAGGCGACACACATCCATGAGAAGATCTAAGCAACGTCGTTAGTCACATTGCTGATATGTCTCCGAACAACTTGGAGCTTACCGCGAAGGCAATAACCACGCCTAGGATAGTTGGAGTCTTGTTCACCAAGGGCGTAGGCTCGCCCGAGTTGTCGGCCGTCCCATACAACGCATGGATTGTTGCTCCGTCCATGGTGATCACCACGGACCCAGACCAGACATTAGCTTAGGTTGAGGTTGACGTAAAGAGGGGGCTAGACCACCACCAAGCCAAAAGCAAGTCAAGACGTTGAAACGGAAACGAATGAGATGTCAGAATTGAAGCAAGCTCCATTCATGTCTCTCGAGGTTGTGGGAAGAAGAGAAAAAAAGAAAGATAAACGCCGGGTCCCAAAGACGAGATCGACTCTAGAACGATCTGACCTGTTCCACGGCCGTGGTAATATATTCTGCTCACACGAATGAGAAAACGGGCCTGGGCCGTCGTTTCTTCGTCGTGCCCACTTTGACATATGCCGAATGCACAGATAAGACCGGGGAAGGCAAGGCGTAGACTTGGAAAAGGGTCCTGTCTCTCATGTTCCCTTCTACTCCACAGTCGAAACCATGCCCCCTGTTCCCACTACGCCAGGAAGATTGCAACAACAAAGGCTTGCACAACTGTTTTTGGCGGGCGAAGAAAGCTGGACAAGCATCATGTTCGCTGTGTGGCTCTCAAGCCCCGGCGGCCCACGATGCCGTGCTGATCTCTCTGTCTGGTCCTGCTTGGAGGCGTCCGTGCGAATACAACCCCAACCCTCCCCCTGGTTGGACTAGTTCCCACCAGGAGCGACGTTCGCAAACCGCCTCTTCGAGTAGTCCTCCCATGTCCCCGGTCGTCGTCCGAATGAGTCTTCAAGGGCCAGAGAAACAGTTGGCCCCGGCAGGCAGGTGGAGGCTGTAAGTCCCGGATCATTCCAAAATCCAGTCTTCACAATCTGCAGGAGCTTGGACAGCCACGTTGTCACCATTCCACACCTTGTCTTTTGCACCAAAGTTGCAGACTAGTTCCCCTTCTGGAGTACGATCAACCCTATGCAAGCATTGCATTCAGGTCCAGAAACCTGGTCTCACATGCAACTAGGTAAGACATGCAGAGCGCGTCTGCGAGGCGCCTAACCCCGAAACAGCGAAACATGGCAAGACATCCCACGAGGCACGTCTTTCTCCCCAATGCGCCACGGATTTGCCGCCGGGGAAAGAGAAGAATACTGGAGCAAAGCCTGTGATCAGTGACACGCACATCTACGACGCTGAAGCCTGGAAAGGAGAGTGGGAGGAAAAGGAAAAAGAGGAGTTCGCAACCCACGATCTCAACATTCTGCGTTGCTGAAGTGAGAGGCGTTAACACCCCGGTTCCTTGCTCTGCGACGAGAGCCCGAGTCAGTGTAGCGCACATCATTGGGGGCGACCCGTGTGTTTCAGCGAGTTTTTGCGCCGTAAGCTTTTTTCTTTTCTTAAACACTGACTGGCGATTAACAGAAAGAATTAAGAACTAAAGAAGCGCTTCGTGTGACGACTGTGACAAAATCCCTTACTAAGGTATGTGACGAAGCCAAGATGCCATCGGATCGTCCAAACTCGTCAATGAGGCAATAATGGTGTCCTGTCAAGCCAAGAAACTCCGAGTCGCATTATCCAATGCATCCCAATCCTCCCATCACTCGCCATTCACCATGAGGTTGCGTTCGCATCGGCTACTATCTTGTCTGCTCGATCGCAGCGAGTCAAGTCACCCCACACAGTTATAATTCTCGGTCTAAATGTCTTCAATAGTGGCAGAGATATTCTGCCTCACTCTATTCATAAGCCACCATCACTGGCTTTAAATGGCCTATAATTGCGCCGTCTTAAGACCGAAAGCAAGATCTCAGCCGGCTATCGCGGACGCATCTCAGGTCATCCGGTTTGAAAAAGGAAGCCGCATCGCCGCACTATGCCGTGGTGTAGCGATTCAGATCATGACAAGTGACGTTCTCAGGTGATTGGCAGTTTCTAGTGAGGTGATATTGGGACACAGACCTCGATCCAAATCACCCACGTGGGCCCTGATGTTGGTTTCGCGTTGCAATGGGGGCGACTTGAGGGAGGGGAAGATTTGCCGGATGATACGGAAGAGGTAGATTCAAGTTCCTGGAACTTTGAAGCTATGGTGAGCCTACAGTGCTTCAACATTAGTGGTTGAGTTCCAATCCCCGATTTTCGAAGTGAAGCTATCGCTGTCACCAGCTAGACTTACATATCTGTCAATGAAAAGTAGGTGATTTCGCAACGTCTGAGAGCCAATTGTTGACAGCAGGCAGCATTATTCGATGGACTAGCAATGCCAGTGGCTACTCATGTTGACACGGATGAATTGGATGGGGCTGAAGCGTGAGCTATCCTGATTACCGCCGCAATCTCAAGACTTGGCGTGTTGGTCCCCGCCGTAAATCAGACCAATATCGAGGTCCCCGGTGTGCTCGGACATCATTCAAATCAGACAATCAGACTCCCCATTGAAGTCCCTCAAAAAGATGCATTACCCAAATCGCAGCGTGTCGTACCTGACATAATGAGCCTACCTATCTGGTGGTGTCGGCCACTTTACGAATCATCGCAGTATTGAGCCCATGTTATGTGCAAACTGGGCTTAAATTGGAGCAGTAATTCTCCGAGCGTCTGACTCAGGTAACAGTGGATAAAACTCTCCCTGACAGCTGTCAACGCAGGTTTGTCGCAAATTGCAATCAGAAATTCTAGATGCTTACGCCATGTAGAGCACCGGGCCGGCGGGAAAAGAATCAATTCGTGTCTCTGATGACGAGATCGTGCCCGTGCCAAACGTTCATAAACAAACGAGGCGGCTAGTTTGAGAGAACAAAACGACGAAACAAATTTGCCGAGCCCACCAAGTGGGAAACCCTGAAGACAAAAAGAGCATCAGCCCTTCTGAAGGCTATCTAGTTTAAGTTTAAAGCACGTTATTGGACGCGAACTGTGCCATGCAAAGGAAGCTACGAGACAAAAGAGTCTAGCTTCTTTCAAAGAAGCTTTGGCGAGAAAGAGGTCAACGGCAGGCAACTCTGTTGGATGTTCCAGTCTTGTGCAACCCGAGCCGAATCATTGCGGAAAGTGGGCGATCATGGAACATGACAAGAACATCTTGCTACCTTTCAAGAGTTGGGATTTCCCCTGGATACAAATTACAAACTCCCGCGGAATGGAGGATGGGGACGTCTAATCATTCCAAGCCTCCAAGGTACGGAGTATGGGTGCTGTATCAGTGGAGTTGGCGAAAACTTGAGTATGCGCCCCTGCGTTGGCCAACTCCACTGCGTGGTGGGGATTGCCCGGCTGAAGATCGTTGATGCGAGACATGAAAGGCGGAAAGTATGGCTCGACCGCTCGAGAGATCCTGACTTTCGGCGAAACAACATGTCAGTCTTGGACATCGAGCTAGTGTAGCTCTCTATTCGCAGAGTCTAGACGTACATCGTGGTCCCGGACATCCCACCTCGAAACGTGAAATCGGGGCACCGGCTCCCACTGCGGAAGCAAGAAATCGGAACCTTGCGCCGGTTTATCGGGAGTTGGACCCTTGCGGATAGTGTCCGAAGCGCCGTGTACAGGATGAGGCAAAGCCAGACTTCCACTGAATGAAAGATACTCAAAGCCTCCATTCCGAAGCCGTCTTCCGGATTGGACAGGTCCTCCGATTTCCTTTCCTCAGTACCGTGCCGTGTAGCTTTTCCTCTCGAACTCAGTCAAGAGCTTTGGCCGCGAGGGCTCTGAATATTCTGCTCACCTCGTGGACCAGCAATCCTCCCTTTTTGACATTTCCCCCTCTTTGACGTGGTAGCCGCTGTGAACCGTCAGTTCATCTGCCATTGTGATTGGGAACTCCAGGTCCAAGCTCCGTCTTCATATCGGAATACCGACGTGATCGTGACCCTTGAGAGATTGAAGATCATGGACCATAGTCAACCCATCAAGACTATGGTCCATATCTCCCTATCAACCATCAAGACATACCTGCATAGGCTGCATTATTTGCTGTATCTTGACTCGGAGCTTCGGAAGTCACTACCCGTTTGCGTACCATCATCTTCGTACGCTCCAGATCCGTACAGGCACATTTGTCCACAATCATTGAATTGGCCAGTCAGAACAATTGGAATACCCAGCGTAAGTCGGAAACCGGGAGGCAAGTCCACGAGTAAGTCATCACTCTCTTTCACTCCCCAGTCCACGATCCAGAAAAAAAAGGGAGGCCCGAGCGAAGAGGCCAGGTAGGGTATCATTCTCCCATGCAGCCTCTTGAATAAAATGTCCTAACAATGCCCCCATCCTGCATCCTACAGTGACATCCGCAGCATCGCACCGGCGCAGCTTCCGTCCAGATACCGTGAGGTGATCGTCATGTCAACCGTCCCCGCCGCAGTGTGGCCGCACCAGAGACTGGGAGTCTCCAAGCCCGTGGTCGACGAATCGACGGTTCAACGGTCCTGAATCGATTCCCACTCCCGTCGCGCGAAAGAATGCAATCTTGTGTCCACAACCCGTTGAAGAAAAATAAGTGTTCCATACTTCTCCACTGAAAGGATCATCAGAGTCGCAGAATGCAAGACACTGGGAATCCGCCCAAACTGCAACCATGAGCCTTTTTAAACATTCCCCACGAGACGAGGGCAAAGACACGCGAGTTGAAAGTCGCTGACTGGCTCCCTCCCACATAGTGGCACTACTGCGCTACCCCCCAAATGCGTGTCACCGTGTCACGCCCCTCATCTCGCCAGCGACCCTGACAGGAATTCCGACGATCGGCGTTGAAGAAAGAAGCCAAGACCCGGGAGTTGTGATGGGGAGGATCCATATCGGATGGCACCCGACTCCGTTCTGTCTCGCACCTCTGCCAGACTGCCACCGCCTCTGATCCAGAACCCCCCCCCCCCCCCTTCTTCGTCGAATCGTCGCTTCTCTCTGCTGCTGTGTATGAATGCCCCCCTGCCCAGTGTCTGGCCCCCCCAGCTGACGTCTACACACCAAGCATCGGGAGTTCTCTCCGTTCGTAGCAAAGGGGCCGAAAGAGGCAACAGGGTCGTGGAGGGGGGGGGGGGGGGGGTGGGGTCAAGACAGAATTCGCAAGCTACGCACCTTTTGGGACGACTACGAGTTTTATCCACTCTCTATCCGTCTGAATCCAAGTTTATCAGTATCACAGCCTCAAAGGCCAATTCTTCAACTCCAAGAAATGGGGGTCATGAGCCTGAAAATAGTCTTTCCATTAATTCGCTTCAATGCGTTCAAACTCTCAAAATGTATCCTGGGTTTGATCAAGAGTGAGCCCCGTTTGAATCCCACTTATGCGCCCGTCCCGCCAACAAAGATTGGGAAAACCATCAAACGCCTATTCCTATCCAACCCGTATCCCTCTCTAACTTTTTGATCTTGCGGAAAGTCAGTTGCCAGAAGTATCACGCTAATGTGGCAGTCGCAATTGTGAGCCGAAGTTGTGACTTGGCCCACCGACGACCTCGCTCATCCCCCGCGCCCAAAACCTCCATGTCTCAAGGACACAGGGCCAAGCTTCACAGATCCATCCATCGCCCCCCTCGATTAATCTCTAATCTCCCCAGTGATGTATCCAATCTGCCTCCTCCCATTAACCCCCGCGTTGGTGAGCTGGCTCGCGAGGTTCGTCTGCCCGTCAACAAGCCTCCTCTGCTCCGCCAACCGCGTCCGGAACCTCTCCTCCTGCTCCCGGTCCAGACGATCCACGTCCTCCCTCTCCGCGACGCGAATCGCGCTCAGCGTCTTGGCCTGGTCGACCTTCTCCGTCGCGATCTGCTTCTCCCACTCGAGCAGCATGCTCTGCCTCGCCATCGTCAGGTCCGACTCGGCCAGCTCCACGGCCCGCGCCCGCGTGATGCTCGCCTCCGTCAGCGCGGCCTGGTGCTCCAGGTCCGCGCTGCGCTCGTTGCGCTTCCGCCGCATCTGGGCTGCAAAGTGATCCTCCTCGATGCCCGCGCGCTCGTTGAGCGCCACCAGCTCGTCCTGCGCGACGCGCTGCCGTCGAGAGTCCTCGAGCTCTGCCTGCGCGGACCAGATTTGCGCCTGCACTGTCGCCAGCTCGCGGTTGCGCACGATGGAGAGGGCGTGGTCTTCCTGCTCGAGGTTGATGCGGTCGAGGCGGGCGCGGCGGGTGCGTTCTTGGGCTTCGACGTCCTCCGGCATGCCGACGGCGCCCTCGGGTTGGGGCCCCATGTTGGCGTAGTAGACGTCCTCGGCGCGGTTGGCGCGGAGGAGCTTGATGAGGGCGTCTTGCTGGTCTGATTTGGGGAGGACGTGCATGACGTACATTGTTGGGGAGTAGGTCATCTTGCCGTCCGAGTAGTGGTTGAACTTTTTGTTGATGTGTTTCCACATGCCCGCCTTGAGGAGTGTCCGGCAGGTGACGAGGGGGTCCCGGGACTCGAGAGCTAGGAGGAGGATCGACTTGCCTTCTGATCTCAAGGTTGTGTCGGAACCAGCCTCGATGAGGAAGTTGATGACCCTTTCCATAAGCTTTTGTCGCGCGGCAGTGAGTTCGCCGCTATCGGCGCAATGCCGGGCAAGTTCCCCTAGTGCACTCCGGCCTCCGTGAAGAGTACTTGGGAAGTCGGGCTCGTGTCCGTACTGTACTAGGACCTGGCAGGCTGAGTGGTTCAGCTCGCGGGCAGAGTTGTGAAGTGACCCGTCATTGCGCGAGGCGCCAGCAGCTAGTAAGTTGGACATCATCTTGATCGCTGTGTCCCCTCCAACCTCGGTCGATAGTGTGAGGGGCGTGTTGCCCTTCACGTCGCATACGTCCACCTCTGCGCCTTCTAACAACAGCATTTTGACGACGTCGGGTCGGCGGTTCCGGATAGCCAGCATGAGCGGCGTAGATTGGGATATCTTCGACTCAAAGTTGACCTTGGCGCCGGTCTCGATGAGCATCTGCACGATGCCACTGCTAACCTTCTTCTGCGGCTGGAGAAGCGCCCACATCATGAGCGTAACAGCCTCCTCATCAAGGTCTTCCATTACCTTGCAAGGCATCATCTGATCGTAGTAGTATCCGGCATCCAAGAGGGCCTTGGTAATCCGGATCGAGCGCGGGTGCTGCTGCAGGGCAAGGAACATCAGGGGCAATGAGTCAGGTGGCGTGTACATGACGTCCAGCCTCGTCTCCCCGTCAGCGTATTCAGTAAACATTGTAATTAATTCAAGGGCGTCGTCTTCCGAGGCCGGATTGTCAAAGATGCGGTAAAACGATCGGGATATGGACTCGGTGTTGGGCTTTTTCTCTAGTAGCCTCTTGACCAAGAAGGAGTTGCAAGCAGCGGCGGCCGACTGCAACAGCTTGCCGTCGGCATAGTTGACATCGACTTTGTGATCGAGCAGGATATCGACGAAGCCGTTGGCGAGTGCCAGGCTATCGGGCTCGCTCTCGGTTAACGGCAGATCGACAACCTGGGTGAGGACGGAGCTGAGACCGTCGCCGTGGGCTCCTTTTTTCAGGAAGCTGTGTAGAATGGTGAAGCCGGCTTCCGAGAACCAAGCGTCCGTGTTCTCCCGGGTAAACCCTTCTCTAATGGCGAGATTGAGATCGGCCGATAAGATTTTGGACTCGAGCATGAAGGCAAGTGGTTTTACCAGGGCTCTCCTCGTAGCGTCGACCAGGGTCTGGCAGTCGTTGGCGATCGGCGAGGCACCGTATCGGAGGAGAGACCGGATAATTTTGAGGTCGAGCTCCTCTTCGTTAACCGCGTTATTCAGTACTACGTGTAAGTCGTCGGAAACAGGCAAACCGGCTCGGAACAGCATATCGATCGCGGCGGCACGGGGTTCGCGACTAAGTTTCCAAGCAGCCCTCAGCGCCCTATTAAGCGTGGCATGCGAGGGCTTGTGTGGCTTCCTTTTGTTAGACCCCTTTAACGAAGCGTGGGATTTGGCGGAGGCAATGGATCTCAACGAGGCGCTTGATGGTTTACTCACTAGCCGCGTCCCGAGTTCGACCAACCCCAGCATCATTTTCAGACTGCTCAGGTAGGCGCTCCTCGTGGCCGCCCAGATGGCCTCGCCCTTGTTGTAGTTCGGGTCCGCGCCGGCTTCCAGTAGGATCTTGACCAGGTCGTCGCCCTCTTCACCGAATCGGACCGCGGATGCGAGCTGCGCGTCGAGTGCTTCACCTTCTACGCCGTGGACAAGGAGAGGTTCGAGGATGGCGGCCCGCGTCTTGAGGTTGCCGACTTCTGTGGCGGCTTGGAAGCCCCTTTCGATCGTCGATCGCTTGGGTGTGGTGGTGCCGCTGAGCAGCATGTTCAGAACATCGGCGGCGCCCGAGCGACATGCCTCCACGATGGCATCCTCGTCAATCTGCGCCCCATGGCTGACGAGGAGATTACCCAAGACCAGATCACCGTCCGCCGCTGCCGCAAGTAAGGCATCGGAAAGGACGGAGCCTGAAGCTCCATGCTGCAACAACACCTCGCATATCGCCGCCCTTGCTTCTCGGTTAGAAAGAAGAGCCGCCTCGGCGAAGGCATCGTTGAGCACAGGAAGAGGGTGCTTTTGAGCTAGTACGAGCTGAACAATATCAGGACGCTCCTTCTTGACTGCCGAAACCAGGGCCTCTCCATCGCTTGTGTTGGCCTTGGCAGAAAGGGTTCGGAGCAGCGGTATGTCGTTTGTGTAGGTGTTGATAGCGAACCCGAGAGCCCTGTTTACCTCAGCGCTAGGCGCGCCCGCGTCAAGCAACTTCTGGGAGAACTCGAGACGATCCATCGGGTCGGCGATCCGCAGAGCGTGGGGTAAGGCCGACGCGAGCGATGCTGGGTTTGGGCGGGCCGCGAAGAGAAGATCAGTGATTTGCGTGTCGCTTGCGGCTACGGCATGGCAAAGAGCGGCGGCGTTGTGAGAGTTGACGTCGGCACCGGCGCTGAGGAGGACCTTGACGATGGATAGTTGTCGATGTTCAGGAAGGGTCTGAAGGAGGGCGTGGACTTCCTTTACGAGAACGTCGTTGAAGGGAGCCCTGTCTTTTGTCTTTTGCAAGAGAATCTCAAGCTTGGCGGCCTTGGTATCTGAGAAGATAAGCTGCCCAAACTCGCTGACGGCCCTGCTGACCGTTGCATGTGAAGGTTTGCCGTGCATGAGCAGTGTCTCTAGGACTGGAGGGTCATGGCTGTGGATTGCTGTTACGAAACATTAGCATCTATACTATTCCCCTTAGCTAACAATCACTTACCGGAAGCCATGGCAATGCCGTTGTCAACGTTGACATCGGCATGACCCTGCACCAACAACACTTGCAGAAGCTTCAGGTCAGCTGGCCGATAGTTCAACGCGTTGAGCATTGCCTGTGAGACCTTGACCGGGTCCAAGTCCGGCACCGACGTCAAGAGCAGCGTCGCCATATCCAACCTCGCCTTAGCATCCTGGGTCGCAATGATCCTTGGCAGTACGCCAGCGGCAGTGTGAGGTGTCACATTCTTCTTGAGCAGCGCATTGAGCAGTCTCACGTCCTTTTGTGACACCGCAGCTACCAAAGCTGAGCCCTCGTTGGTGTTGATATCGGTGTTGTACTTGAGAAACAGCCCGATGAGATCTTCGTCGCGGTGTGGTGGCTCCTCGTCGATGGCCTCCTGTAACGCGTCGTGAACGATGGGCCCAGCGAGACCGCTCGTGAGGAAACACTCCACCATGCGATACCTGTTTTTCCGTGATAATGTCTTGGTGAGAGGGAAGATTTGGGCTAATGTATCGCTTGATGGTTTGCTCATGAGAAGCTCCTTGGCCATCGCCGCATCACTTCTCATGACTGCGATCTGCAGAGCCAAACCGCCCTTGTGGTCGACGGATGCCGTTTGATGGCGGTCATACACCATTGATCTCGGCCCTTTCTTCACATCATGTTCGGCGATGGGACGTCCTCCAGGGAAGACGGCTGTGAGAAGAAGCTTGGCTGAATCGACGTCGCCTGCCTCCGCCGCCTCAATGAGCATGTCATGCAGCGCAGTGCCGTTTGCCCCTCTCCGTAACAGCAAATCCAACAATAACCGACGGCTCTCTACGCCCATGTTTTTCGGTATGAGCTCGACACACTCGGAGGCATGTGTTGCACTTAGTTCCGCATTGCCGCTGAGGATGATGTGCGCGACGTCTACCCGTCCATTCTGTACAGCTTTCCGAATGGCCATTGCGTCCTGATACTCTATTGAGACCCCATACTTGACTAGAAGACTGACCATGTCTTGGAATTCTGCAGCTGCGGCGTGGATGAGTGCCATGGCGGGTGCGTCGCCGTCTGTGCCGGCGCAAAGTAGCAGCTCGGCTACGGCAAGCTTGTCCCTTGGGTTCATCGACGGGTGATCCAACAAATTTGAGAAAGCCTCATCCAGTCCCGGGCGTTTCGGCGGATGGTTCCCCATGAGTATCGCAAGAGCAATGTCGTGACGTCCCTGGCTAATCGCGACTTTGAGCGCCTCCGCTTGGTTGTAGTCGCCGTCGGCATTAGATCGACTCAGTTGTAGCACCGTTTCCAAACACCCTGCCTTGGTCGCGTCCACCATGCACTGCGAGAGCCACGAAGTCGGTGGCCGGCCCTCAGACCGGAGAACGATTCCCACCAAGTCCGCCTGTCCGCCCGCCGCGCACGCCTGGCGGAACGATTCCTGAGCCTCAGGGCTATGCGCTACCCCGGCGCCGTAGCGGAGAAGAAGCTCGACGACTTCCACGTTTTCAGACTGCATGGCGACCGGTAACGAGGCGTCCAGGGCAAATGTATCGGCGTGGGGTAACAGGACCTGAATCATGTCGATCTGGCCATTGTGCACGGCGTGCTGCAATAGCTTACTCCGCTCGCCGAAGCTGTCGAGACTTTTCCTTCGAGGCAGGATACTCGTCTTTGCCTTTTGCGCCATGTTGACGTCGCCGCCGGATGAGACGAGCTGTGTGATGAGAGCCTCCGCCACACCGGGCGATCCGCTGTCGGCGACATGCTTGTCGAGGGTGTCGAAGACGACCTTGTAGTCCCACGACTTCTTCTTCCCCGTGAAGGCGCGCCGCAGGTTAGTCGTTGATTCTGTGCGGCCGTGTGACATTTGCTTGCGCTTGAGCAGCTCCTCGGCCTTGAAGTCGTCCTCCGGGGTCCGGAAGCTGGGGGGGCTGGAGGGCCGCGTCAGGGGCGTCGGTGACGGCGGGGGCTCGAGACCCCATTCCTCCGCAAACTGGATGATCCGCCGCTGGCGATCATCCTCTGTCGGCGGAGTCGGCATCGGGGGCGAGCCGGGGGGAGAGAATAGGAACGGAGACAGTTTGGCGATGTGTTATACGGCGGTGACCTGGCCGTATGGTGCTAGGGAAAGGGAGGAGGGGGAGAAAAGGAAGAAAGGGAAGGGATGAGAAAGAGCTGTGAGCGGATAGCTCTGGTGAGGGTGAGGTTGAATGAGGCGGAGTGCTACGTGAGATGAGCTGAGAGAAGAGAGATAGAGAGAGAGAGGAGACGTGCGGCGCAAAGTTTCGTTTTCGTCCCAAGATGATGTTGCACGCTCAACGGCAGAGGGACGGCGGAAAAGACGGCCTATGGCCCGGTAGCAGTGTTGGGCGGAATAGCATGAACGGAGGAGGTGAGAACAAGCATCCAGGATCGATGGTAGGCTGACATAAAGAGGATACAAAGTGTGGTGGTAGTGGCGATTGGCGGTGGTGGAAGAAGAGACGTTGGATGAATGGACGGATCGTTCGTTTGGGGGGCCTGGGAGGCTTCTGTCTGGGGTTCGCGGATGTTCGGCCCAGAACGACTCGTATCGTATCAGCTGTGCCCTCAACCGCTTGGGAAGAGGCCAGACGGGAGATGGCAGACACGGGTTGACCGCAGAGCTGAACTCAAAAGAAAGTGAGGGTGGGAAAAGTAGAATGATGCAAGCCGGGTTGAGGCAGAACGGGCAGTTCTCTGACGGCCAGCCGCAGCAGAAGCAGAAGCAGCAAGCAGCAAGCAGTAGCAAGCAGCAACACGATGCGTAGCCCGTGTCCTTCTGCAGAGGCGTTAAGAGACGCGGGTGTGGTGGCCTTGGGAGTGGACGGATAGAAACTCGAGGCGAAGCACACCGCACGAAAGACGTCGGCGAAGAAAGATCGAAAGGTCCAACGGGCAGAGGGCAGATAGCAGGGGTCGCGGGTTGAGTTGAGTTGAGGTATCCCGAGGTCCTAAGCCTTGTGGCGACAATGCGTCGCGTTTCAGCAGGGTGGAGTTCAAGTTTTTCGTCTGTTCGTCCTTTTCTCTCTTTTTTTCTCTTGGAGAATTTGCTTGGAGACTTGCCCACTTTGGAGGCTGGTCCCCTAGTCTTTTCCAGATACGAGTGTCACAATAGAAAAACGGTTAGGGTGGCCGGGACCTCTTTTTGGAGTTGGAGCTCGGGAGCGACAAGCGTGACAAGCGTATCCGTAGGCTAGGCGATTAGCGGACAGGTCGAAGGAAGGGTGTGGCTGGGGGTTTATGAGGTCGGACGATGGCAGGGCCCTCGAAGCTTCACCAAGGGACAGTGACGTCGATCAAGGTTGATGAATGAGACCGTCGGCCTTTTTTTCCTGGACGCAGTCGTGATGAAGCTCCGGACTGGCAATGATTAAAGGGGATATCGTAGTTGACTGAAGCTCGGATAGCTAGGGGTATACCCCCTGAGAGTGGATATGATTGACAATTAGAGACAATGAAGAAAATGGAGATTCAACAGCAGCGTCGGCATAGGGAGAGGATAAACGGCAGAAAAAGTTGGAGTATGGATAGTCATCCGCCCAAAGCCAGTTATGCAAACAAGCCTCGAGAGACCAGCCATTCCTCGTTTAAGCTTGTCGGGCGACCCGGGGGGACAGCTGCCGCCAGCGCCGGCGCGTGTGAGTGGTGAGGATAAATGGGCTCGGTGAGCAGTCGACGCGAACGTGGCAGGGCATACGCGGACACGTTGACGATCCCTGGATCGCTGAAGGTCCCGTACGAAGCGTGGAGGCGTATGGGGTGGAGAGGTCAGAGAAGCAGGAAAAGGCGGAGGAGACGGCACAGAAAGTGGAGAAGATGAAGGAGTCGAGCTACGGAGGAGGGGACCGAAGAGTCCGTTGGAGTACCCGAACGTCTTCAAAACCTCAACTTGAATTTCAAGTCCTGGGCCAAGTCTTGGGCCAAGAGTTGCCGAGACTCCAGAGAGAGAAAGTAATCACTCATACAGACAATGCTCGCCAGGTCTCACGTTTCTCCATTGCCTGTTGACGCAGACAGCAACTCAATGGATCTATGTATTCGAACCAGTAGTAGCATGTGCTTCCGCTGATTATCTCTCGGGGCCGAGGGCAGAAAGACTCCAAAGCCAAGGAATGCATGGCCACCAAGTGGCTCTTCGTTTGACCCGAGTAAGGTATCCGTACAGGTAGTCTGAGAAAACCACCCAAAGGCCTATGCTCCAAGACTCTGGGGCAAGATGAACCGGTCCCCGAATGTTTGAAGGACAAGAAGGGACAACACAGGCGCCGCAACAACCCCTGACCCCTGACAGAATGGTCACCATTCCATCGAGGGAAAAGAGGCACGAAGCATCCTGGACGGATAGCACGAATAGGTCATCGACGGTACGGAGTAGGTATCCGTAGATAACCTTGCAAACTGCCTTGCCGTTCCGGCCACCTGGCTGTGCGTTCCCGCTTTGGGTTTGCTCAACTACCGTACCTCTACATACTGTGTGGCGTTCGACGCATCAGCCCACGCGCAAAAGAAGGCCAAGAAAGTTCTTCTGCCGCCCTTCTCTTACGTGGCGTGCATGGCCGAAGGATGGCTGGCACACACACATACACAATGCCCGCAGCTCATTCGTCTCACCGAAACATTCCACCGTGGAAACAAGTGTACGCTACTACGCCGCTGTACCTTCGCAGTTAGACCAAGGTACACACAGAAGCCAAGCCGGGCTGAGCCTCATTGAAGACGCCATCGATTGCGTCCAAAATGTTGGCCTTTTTTGACGCGTCTTGAGATCGATTGGTGAAGGGAAAATGCAACCCACACGCTGAAAAAGATGCGGTGACAGGTTTGATATAGCCATGTACGGTATGCTAAGAAGAAGCCAAGTGATCAAGACCAGGACTGATATATAGGATGGATGAGATCATTAAGAAGGGTGGAAGGGTGCCGACAAGTCTGAAAAGGTCACATCTAGAATGTCACCGCGGGAAGAAGAAATGAACCCCAGACAAAACCGATTGGCGATCATCCGGGTGCCCCGACGCATTGCTGTCCGCACTCAATCCGAGTCTTGGCAACTGACTAGCTTCAGAGATTCCCCGACTTTGGGAGGGAACATGCTGGTTCACCTCTTGAGGCTTGACGACTAAAAGATCCAACTGGTTTCTCCCTCGTGCGAGTCCACGATGAACTGCATCAACCCATCCACCATGAATGAACGACGGTGAATAATGCCGTGATTACCGACCCAGCAGCGGTGGCGTGTCGTCCAGAACCGGGCGTCTGTCATCTCTGCTCCAGAGACTACCTGGCAGCATCACTGCCCGCACTGCCGCCGCGACCAGCGGTTCATGCCAAGGGTGTTGAGGTGGTCAGTCCATCATCAGACCTTCAAGGTTTGCAATGCCAGGCCGTGGATGAATGCGCTCGAGCACCCCTGTGGTGTCAAGTGGGTGCCCAAACGGTTTACTTTCTACTTTGCGATCTTGCCACTACTTCTCTTTGCTTTGTTTGAATTAGTTTTTCTTCCTACCAGATGCATACTTTGCAATAGGCACCAAGTTCAATTAGTGTAACAAGGGGATAGTAGTGTTGTGGTTAGCTCGGTATGCATTAACTGGCAACACATTTTCTCATCCACCTCAGTGTATCGCAAGTCTTCAGTTCAACCCACAATGCCTCCCGATTTCCCTCTTCCATTAGATGCTCGAATTTCAGTGTTTGGGGTGGTCGCCTTTTCTCCTTCACACTCGATGCAAGCTATGCAACTTTCGCAGTGAGTCGAGTAAAGAGTCCCGCTCTCTCAGTCCATAGCGATAGTTATCCTACTCGATTCACCATCAAATGCACCAAGACCAGGTCTTTGAGACAATGTGATCAGTGATCATAATGATCATATTAATCGACCGATGGATGATTGTCAAAAAGTTGAAGCACTTCGCAATGAAATGAATGAGCATATGATGTGAAGCACCCCATCTCTCAGTCTCACTCTTACCCTTCATAGCCCTCTTCTCATTCATACTCACCCTCACTCTCACACTCTCATCCTCACTCGTACACGACCGGCAAAGATCTCATCCACCTTTCACTGACAGCTGTCCGCCCATCGGAAAGCCGACCCCTCTCTCACCCGTCACCCGAACGTAGCCGCCTCCGGCCCCCCGCCCGCCCCTCATTGCCGACCTGAGAAGGAAAAGAACCCCGCCATCGTCACCCAAAGCTCATAGCTCCTACGCGCCAGAACAGCTGAAGCATTTCTAATCACGTCTTATGGGAAAGAGAGCTCCCCCCTCTCCCCTCACTTCATCGGAACGCTGACTAAACCACAATTGTGACCTCGAGCGCAATCGGAAGCTATTCCAATACTGCGTATGCGTAAACGCCCCTCCGTCGTCCCATAGTTACAGACTAAAAATAAAGAAAAAGAGACTGAGACCTCTCCTCCCATCGCAAATGTCCCAATTCCTCATCTCGCGACCCTTCACATCCATCCGCACCCTCACCAGAAGCTCCAAACCCACACCAATCCTCATCACCCTCGCCGAATCCACGCGAATCCTCCCATCACAACCCTTCCTCACCCAAACTCACCACCAAACCCGCACCTTCATCCCATCACCAACCCTCCAAACCTCCCTCTCCCCAGCCCCGCACTTCACAATGGCCTCATCCTCCTCCCTCCCCCAAACAATGAACGGCATCCAAATCCCCCGCACAGGCGGCACAGAAGTCCTAACCCACCACACCGACCTGCCCCTCCCCGCCCTCGCCGAGAACCAGGTCCTCGTCCGCAACGAATACGCAGGCATAAACTACATCGACACCTACTTCCGCACCGGCCTCTACAAAGCGCCCCTCCCCATCACGCCCGGCCGCGAAGGCGCCGGCACCGTCGTCAAGTCCCACCCCTCCGTCTCCGGCCAGTTCAAGGAAGGCGATCGCGTGGTCTACATGGGCCCCTTTGGCTCCTACTCGGGCTACTCCGCCGTCAACGCCGCTCAGCTCCTGCGCATCCCCGACGCGCTGGCCACGGACAAAGCCGCCGCCGCGCTCCTGCAGGGTCTCACGGCCTGGACTTTCGTCCGCGAGGCGGGGGAGGTGAGGGAGGGGGAGTGGGTCCTCGTCCACGCGGCCGCCGGCGGCGTCGGGCTGCAGCTCGTGCAGATGCTGCGCGCCGTGGGCGCGAGGGTGATTGGCACGACGAGCACCGATGAAAAGTGCGCGCTGGCCAAGAAGAACGGCGCAGAGTTCATTGTCAACTCGCGCTCGCAGGACCTCGTGGAGGAGGTGGCGAAGATTACGGGCGGGCACGGCGTGGATGTCATCTTCGACGGTGTTGGAAAGGCGACGTTTGATAGCGATATCGAGATGGCGGCGCGTAAGGGGAGGTTGGTCGTCTTTGGCAACGCGGTAAGCTCTTCGTCAAACATTCAGACATGGTCTGCTAGTCTAGTCGCATCGCTAACATATTCCCCCAGTCGGGAGCTGTTCCTCCTTTTGACATCCTCAAGCTGGGCCCCAAGAACTTGAAGGTCATGCGGCCCATTGTCAACGGCTACACTGCTACCAGGGAGGAGCTGGAAAAGTACAGCACGGAGCTCTTTGACATGATTACCTCGGGCAAGGTGGAGGTGGCCATCCACAAGGCGTACCCGCTCAAGGACGTCAAGCAAGCCCACGAGGACTTGGAGAGCCGCAACACGACGGGGAAGCTGATCCTCAAGGTGGATTGACTAAACGCACGTCTATGATATTCATGAAAGCGGGTCAACCAGGAGGTGCTGCGAGGGAGTGGTATCTTAAACTTTTTTTTCTTTTTTTAATTAAATCCTCTCTCTATGGCGGATGTCGTATCATGGCTCTCGCTGCAAATAGCACTAATTCTATCATCATCTATGATAAGCAACCAAACTTTTTTCTTTTTTTTCTCAAGATGTGGCTGATGCACTGATACATATCCGTCCCTCCTTTTGCTTAACCGCTCGTGGGCTTGGCGTTGGCAAGGAGCTCAGGGGGAGGGTCCTGTCGGTAACCCTTGGGGTTGTTGCTGACCCAGCGCCAGAGATCCTCGCACGCCTTCTCCAGTGTCTCCTCAGTCTTCCAGTTGAGCTCCTTGTTGGCCAGGGACGGGTTGGCAGTGAGATCGAGAACGTCGCCCTGGCGTCTGGGGACAACATCGTAGGGTAGATCGCGGCCGACGACGTGGCTGAAAGCCTTGATCATCTCGAATACGGTGCTGCCACGGCCGGAACCAAGGTTCCATGCCTTGACACCAGGCTTGTTCTCGCGGAGGTAGTTGAGGGCGCTCAAGTGACCCTTGGCCAAGTCGACAACGTGAATGTAGTCGCGGATGGCGGTACCGTCTCTCGAGGCGTAGTCTGCTCATGATCAGCGGGGCTTCTCCATCATTTCGCCATAGTTACTTACCGTCACCAAACACGAGGAGCTTGTCGCGGTCACCGGTAGCGACCTTGCCGAGCAGAGGCAGCAGGTTGTAAGGGACGCCCTGGGGGTCCTCACCCATGAGACCAGAGGGGTGAGCACCGCAGGGGTTGAAGTATCTCAGAAGAGCGCCGTTGAACTGCTCGTAGGGCTTGCCAGCCTTCTTCAGCTTGTTGCGCTCGGCGTTGATGTGATCAGTAATAACCTGCTCGACAAAGGCCTTGGTGTGGCCGTAGGTGTTGGTGGGGCCAATCGGGCAGTGCTCGGGAATGGGAATCATGTTCTCGAAACGGGTGGCATCGCCGTAGACAGTCGCCGAGGAAGAGAAGACAATGTTGGGAACATCGTTATCCGTCATGGCCTGGAGGAGGGAGACGGTGCCGGCAACGTTGACGCGGTAGTACTCGAGAGGGATCTCGCCAGACTCGCCGACAGCCTGTGATCAATCGTGTTAGTCTTCGTGGCACAAGGGCATCGTAAAGGAGCAAAGGAGCTGACCTTGAGCGCGGCGAAGTGAATGACACTGTCAATCTCGGGGTGCTTCTTGAAGACCTCATCGAGGCCGGCCTTGTCGGTGACATCGACCTGGTAGAAGTGGGGTCGCTTGCCGCTCAGCAGCTCGATACGGTCGACAGCAACCTTGGAAGAGTTGTACAAGCTGTCGACAATGACCACATCGTAGCCGTTCTGGAGGAGAGTGAGGGAGGTGAAGGAGCCAATGTAGCCGGTACCACTGCAAGCCACCAAATCGCGCGGTTAGCCTCTATGCTGTATTCGGACTTGCGCCAACAAAGAACGCCGCGACGGCTGGTGTCAACGGTGCCACAGGCAATGGGATTGCCATATACTTGCTAGTCAGGCGAGAAGAGGCGGTAGCTTACCCGGTAACCAAGACAGTTCCAATGGCCATCGTGAAGAAATTTGCTGGCGGCGATCGCAACTATATGCGGTGAGGGGTAATTTGGAGGTGGAGGGGGGGAGAGTAGGTAAGTTGACGAAGGGTAGTGAGAGTTGCGCGGTCCGTCGGGGTATCAAGTCGTTAGGGTTTGAAGGAGAGCGCAAGTCTGTCGTGAGGTTGAGTTTGGAGGAATGGCGAAAGGGAGAGGTTGTAAAGGAATGCGGGAGCAGGCGAGAGATATATCTGGCGGTTGACGTGAGGGGTGGGAATAATGAGGCGACGGTCGCAATAAGGAAAAAGTAAACGGGGTCGTCTGTCTGTAACGTCCAGGCTGAGTGATGATGTGGGAGAGAAATTGGCTCGGCCATGAGTGCCACCGTTCGCGTTCGCCAACGCCCACGCCCACGCCCACACCCACGTCTACCGGTAAGCCCACCATGCCCACCAGCGAGACCAAGCATTAGGTTGAGTGCAATGCGTGCTGCCAGTCCCAGAATGTAGG
The DNA here is from genome assembly GCF_023278565.1 of Colletotrichum lupini. Taxonomy (NCBI): domain Eukaryota; kingdom Fungi; phylum Ascomycota; class Sordariomycetes; order Glomerellales; family Glomerellaceae; genus Colletotrichum; species Colletotrichum lupini. The sequence continues at coordinate 2,568,534 of NC_064673.1, read as the reverse complement.
TACTGCGTCTTTTCGCAGTAGTGAATTTGGGGCCATTCGGGGCCACCTCAATGTTCCATTCGCAACGGCCAATCTGGCGCGCCAAATTGGAGGCGATGGCGGGGTCCTGCAGGCGGGGGTGGCACCAATCTCAGGCTCTGTGGCTGGCTGCGGAGCCGACTAATTTCATCCTCGATGTTCAAACGGCGCAATTGTTGGCACGCTGAAACTTGCAACGACCGGGGATCGCGGTGCCGTGGAGACTGATCTTCGTGACGGTGGACGGGCCGACAAGGTCCCTACTGATTGATCATGTTCAATGCTGCTCCTTCACTGTCACCGTATCACTGGCTTGTGTATCTTGCCATCCAGGACGAACCGAGTGAATGCGGTCAGGCATCCATAGACCGATAAACTGACGAGGCCAGAGTGAGAGTCAAGAGAGAGATCGGATGACGGATCAAGAGGTGGATGGCCTGGTGGAGTGTCTCCCCGGCGCATGCTCCCCGTATCCGTATTGTTTAACCCTTCCCGGATGTCTCTTTGCTGTTTGTTGGAGCGGCTGGGTGGTTGACCGGCCTAGCCTCGCCGAGTAGGTGCTTTCCTGCCCGAGTTCTCCATATGCGCATTTGCGGGATCCAGTCTGGCACTGCAGTCTTGCCATTTTGTCCGGTTGTTCGCCCGAAAGAACGAGGGTGAGGGGCCGGCGGGTGCCCGTGTTTGTAGACGGCAGCGGAATGGAAGTCAGGTCTGGGCCTAGGCACATTGCTTTAGCGCAGACGAGACGGATACCAAGGCTGGTCCATGGCTCAGGATTAGTCATTGCATGTTTCCCGTGCTGCCTGGCGCAGGTCTTGCATCGAGTCAAAGTGCCCTTCATATACTCGATGTTTTGCGCGATATATCAATGGCAGGGCGCACGGCGAGTTGGACCAAAGCACGTGTTGGGAATCGCATGTCGATGAATCTCTCCAGGATGAACCAGCAATTCGAGGTGGAGTCTCAAAGGTTGTGGGCACGGCGTGGAGCCTTCGGTGACGTACTGCGTGGTCTGGATTAATGAAGTGTTGCAGCCTCAGGTTTAGAACCTCTTCTCCACCAAGACGGCTTATCTTATCTCATCGAGATAGGTACCTAGGTAAGGTAGGTACCTGAGGTTCATCTGCAATTCGAGGTATCATCACGTGGTCGCAAATTTAGACTGCTTATCTAAGGAACCAAGGTTCTCGCTTATGTAAGATTTCAGACTCGGCGGCGCGAAGCTGGCCGACCACCGTTGTGGGGACCTGATCAGTGGAGGACAGCGCGTGCGTGGGCAACGGACACGCTGCCAGGGTCTGAGCTTTCTCTCTCTGCGCCCGACCCCCGGTTGCTGGCTGGGCGGTTGGCGGTGGGCGGCTGTCCGTCGCGAAAACATTCCCATGTCCGGTGTGTGTGTGTGTGGGTGTGAAGTTCCTCAAGTGAATGCTTCAAGACGGCACAAAGAACTCAACGAACCCTCGGGATATCTCTCGCCTTGCATCACTGCTGTCGCAAAACTCATTCTCCTCGACCGACACTCCATTGACCCGCTCATTCCGCACGCTCAGCCGCATTCCTTCGTCAAGCCCATCTATCTGGTCCTCTACACCGACGATCCGACGCGCGCCTGGTTTGGCGCGACTTGTGCCTGGGAAAAGATGGTCGTTGCGACCAGGGACCGCTCTTCCTCTCTTTGTTGACAATCCGCCTCCCTCCCTTCCCGATCCGGCGAGCCTGTCCCTCTGGAATAGCTTCACTTTGGGATTCTTCTCTCACTCCAACCTCCTGCAACTGCCTCCCTTGCAGCCTTCACAAAGGCACATTCGCATCCGACCTCCAACCTGGCGCCAATTCTTCTCGAGCTTTCCCTTTCGGACCCGCCTCCATTGTAGCTCAACATAGATCTCATGCTTCATTGCACCTGCCATTGTTGACGAGACAAAAGAGACCTCGAGTTACGACAAACTGCTTTTCAGAGACTCGCTGAAAACTGCAGCGCATGTCTACCCAAACAATAATAATGTGAGTTGCGTCTTTGCAATCCTTTCTCCTTCCATTGCTTCTTTCCTTCAACGCTCTTTCTTCTCGCGCTTGCCGGCAGTGAGTTTGACCTCATCGTCACTTCTACTTCGACAACTCTCAGCAACCTACCTGACTCATTCAGCCCCGTCACTCATTCCTCCTCATACATTGTATCTCTTCTCATCTTCACCGATTCTACTCCCTATCTCATCTCACTACTACGTGGTGTTGAGTGATCTCATTTGATACACAACCCGGCGTCGCAACCCACGACTCACCATCCTCACAGACCTTCCTCCGTCACACTGCGCCAAGATGCCTCCCAAAAGAAGGGTCCGTGACGATAACGGTGAGGCGCAATCCACCTTAGCCGGTGGTGCTGCCGTCAGTCGAGAGCTGCCTCCGTTGGCATCGCGACTTGACACATCTTATGGGTCTGCACCTTCCACGATTCTACGGAACACTCGCCGCGGTCAACAACGCAACTTGCAAGACATCATCAAGGACACACTACACAACAGCGATGATTCTGATGATCCCGGTGATCCGGATGATGGCGACGAAAGCGATGATGCCAGCTCCAGCAGCAGTGAGAGCAGCAACAGCAAACAGCCAAAGCCGCCTCCTTCTCGACGCACAAAGCAAACAAGGCAAACAAAGTCACCAGCTCCCCAACCAGCGCCGAGGTCGAATCCGCCGCGCAGAGTGCAACCGAGTCCTGATCCTGACCCCGACCCGGACTTCGACCAAGACTTTGGTCCTTATCGAGAGTCGTCAGAATCCCCCGATCCATTGAGGGATGCAACACCAGATCCGCCCCTCGTCCGACGCTCACCGCGACGACAATCACCAGCCAAAACTGGTAAGTCGGACCACGTGCGCGACACTAGGTCGTGCCTTGCCGCGGTCTCAATTCCATTGCTAAACCTCGTGTCAGCTCCTCCCTCCAACGAACCTCCTTCATTCCAGCAAGGCCCTCTTGTTCCTCCACAGCAATTCTTACCGGGTGCTGCACCGCCGAGAGGGCAATTCTCAACATATTCGCAGTCGATTAATAGGAGAGCCAGCTCAGAAGACCCGGCTCAAGGTCTGACACCTGCGAGGCGATCTCTTCCCGCTGCAACCTGGAACTCCGTCTTCGCTCGAGCCATATCCGAAGAGCCCTATTCCCAGTCTCGCTCTCAATTCGTTCAAGGCCCTCCGGAGCCGACTCCGACACCAGACTCAGTTCGCACCTTTGGCCAGGAAAGCTCACTCTTCGGGGGTGCTGATATTGGCTCAACCCCGTCGCAATCTCTCTCTTCAGAGCGTGGTGGTCGCTTGCAGTCGATAGAGGAGAGCGGGGAGCCCTCTCCTTCCAAAGAACAGACGAGAGGCATAGATCTACTAAGTCCATTGAGGCGCTTGGCACGCGATCCCCGGCACAACGCGCAAATGGCACAGCGTAATCTGAATCAGGCAGTCCCTCACCAAGGTGCCATCCAAGCGCCGATCACCAAGGTTTCTGATAGACCTCCTCCCGACTTGGTGCCTTTACTGCCCTCCCAGAGTACCATCCGTCCACCTCAACGGGAGCCACCAAGTACACCACCGTCAGGTCGATTTCGGCCGCGCAGCAGTAAATCACCTTACCAGGTCTCACCTGCTCACCTTGTCAACCAATCTCCTGCCAAGAGAGACCCTCCAGGGTCAGTAGCAAGCTCCCGTCAGCTTGCAGCCAACAAAACTTCGGTGTCACCTTCTCCTGCCGCAAGGTCGAGCTCAACTCGTCTGTCAAGTCGTGTTAGCGAAGAGCCATCTCTCCATAATCAGTCGCCTCAAGTCTCAACCCGTAATCCTTCACCTCGCAAGCCGATGCAGGCCGTGAACTTCACTCCTGCTCGGAGTGGACCGCTGACTGCCAAAGAAAATCCTGCGCCTCCTCGCCCTCTATTTGGCAAATCTCTACCCGCCAATGGTAATTCAGTACCGTCTCGTCCCTTGGCCAAGAATCCGCCAGCCATTAGAGTAGAAGCTCCACCATCCGCGGCGGCCGGAACCGGCTCATCGAGGCTTCCCAGTTCAAGTGGCCTCTCTGGCAACAACAACAGTCGGCCAGCACTTGGCCAAGGCGGGGCCGGTATGTTCACTCCTGAAATGCGAGCAAAGATTCAACGGGAGCATCGGCAGGAACGGATGAAACAGGAAGCTCTTCGAAAAGAGCGTAATGCTCGTTTGCAGGCATGGCCACGGGTCTACAATACAGTATATGAATGGACAAATGTCCCTCGGCCGGATAGTCCCGAGACGGACGACGGCTCTGGATCCGATACAGACGGCCACATGGATTCAATTGTGACTTCGCGGCAGGTTCCCTACAGCGAGTTCTCGTGGGCAAGTTGGATCTTGTTCAAGATTGCCGACGCGTTCGTGGACTTGCTCAACTTTGTCTTCTCTCTGGACTTTTGGTTTCTCAAGGCTTCGCTCGGCGTTCTGCTTCTGTCACTCCTGGTATGGGGTGCCTTGACAGGACTGAACTCCACACCGGCTATTGGACTAGGCGGTATCCAATGGTACGGTCTTTCAGACTTCTCACACAATCTCGGACAATTCGTCCCACTCTGGATATCGCGACCGGCGACACTCTTCAGCGATGATGACGCAAGAGAATATATCCGCCAACAACGCAATCACGAATACGAAATCACCAAGTTGACGACGGCCAGCAAGCTCCACGAGGGATCACTTTCGCGTTTGATGGAGATTGTTCCCAAGGTTGTGCACATGAAGTTAGACAAGAAGGGACGGCCCGTCGTGGGAGAGGAATTCTACCACGCGTTGCGTGACCTCATGAAAAGCGATACCGAAATCTTGACCCTGAGCCGGGGTCATGGCGGCTACCACTTCATCTCCGATGAGAACTGGTTGGCGATCAAGAGCAGACTCCAGAAGGATCCCGTGTATCAGAAAGCTGCTGAACCGCCTGCGCCAGGACTATCTTCTGCGGAGGTCGAGACCATTTCACAGTCCAAGTTCGACAAGACCTGGGAGAAGTGGCTCGTCAACAATAACAGGAAGATCGCCAAAATACTCGAACCCCAGTTCAGCACGTCCATTCCGGACAAGATTGGCAAGGATCTCGAGTCCAAGATTGAGAGGTTCGTCAAGGACCAGTTCAAGAACAAGGACACCAAGGACGTCGTGGTAACACGAGATGAGTTCATCCGCCATCTTAAGGGCGAGTTCGCAACGCACAGGAACGAGGTCAAAGCTGAGGCGCAGGAACTGCAGAAGAAGCTGGAGCAGTATATCAATGAATCGGTCGAGGGCATTTTAAAGAAGAGCCCGCCTAAGGGTGTCACACGGACCGAGATGATAACGGCGGTTGATGGCATGATCCGCCAGGCGATTGCGAATGCCGGACTAGAAGCGCTTGCGCAAGGCAAGATCGGTGCGGTTTGGGATAAAGAACTCCGCCATCAGGTCAACTACTTGGCTCATGGTAGCGGCGTTATTGTATCACGCGACTATCTTACGCCAGATTACGTGCCTCCCGTCAAGGCCAAACTAGGCACCGAGCTTTACAAGATACTTACATCACGGAGTCCTCACATCGAACCCCCGGTTGCAACGCTGTACAGCTGGGAGGACGAAGGAGACTGCTGGTGTGGCATGGTTGTCGTGGATAGAGATGGAAAAGAAGGCGGCGTCCGCATCGGCTACATCCTCAGTCGAGAGATTGTCCCACAGCATCTGGTCGTCGAGCACATTTTACCTGGGGCCACGCTGAATCCCGACGCCCGGCCAAAGGACATTGACATTCTGGCATATTACACCGACCTTCACACGCGTAACCGGGTTGCCGACTTTGCGGCAGCCCACTTCCCAGGCACCAAACTCTCGGATGGCTGGGTGAAGATTGGTCAATTTACTTACGAAAGCAGCGACACGCTCAACGGAGCACACGTACATAAGCTCAGTTCGGAGCTACTTGCTTTGGGGGCCTACACGGATAAAATTGCGCTTCACGTGACCAGTAACTACGGTTCTGACCACACGTGCTTGTACAGAGTGCGACTCTATGGCGTGGAGAACGAGGCTTGAGGAGAGATTGGGACAAAGGAGCGGAGAGATAGATAGCGCCTTTCAGTCGTTGCGTCTCCGGCGTTGATTCGACTGGGCCTCGCTACATTTGAGTGGGACGCACTGGCTTAGGAATGGCTTTTTTTTGCAAGACATGAGGTTTTCCAAGCATTCAGGGAACGAGGGATTGAAAAGGCACCTGGCGTTGGGGGTTGACGATACCCCGTGGACTTCTTTTTGATGCAGTCCTTAGGCAAAGAGAGTATTTAACGCATAACGTATTCAAAGCATTCTCCTGCTCCTGATGAATGATCTTGTACATGTTCAAGTGCTTCTATTGTGGCAGGCTAACCTTTTTCTCCTTTTGATTCAAATCCTCTCAACGGGGTATATATCGTTTTAATTCAACAAGCCCGAGGCCAATGCCTCGAGGTCCTCCAACGTCTCGGGCTCGTGGTCAATCTCGAGCACCTTGCCGCCCTTCTTGGCCTTCTTCTTCTTCTCCCTCTCCTCATCGGAGTCATCCTGAAACCACTTCTTGGTCTTCTTCTTTGGCCTCTCGTCTTCGCTACCGCTGTACTCGCCGCCGCCCTCACCCGCAATCGGCAACGACCGCAACAGCGCCAACGGATCTTCATCCCCGTCGTCACCACCGGCGACCTGCGGTCCCTCGGCGCTCTTCGGCACACCCTCCCCGCGCTCCTCGGCCTCCCTCTGCTTCCTCTTAAGCCTCTTCTCCTTGAGCCGTCCCTTGGCGGCAAGCTTATCGTCCACGTCGGCCTCCTTGACGCGCGCCGCCTCGCCCTCGACGAACTTTTGCCGGAGCGCCTCCGCGGGCCCCTCCTTTTCGAAGTCGTCTTCGTTTTGCAGCTCGTAGATTTGGTGCGCGTTGCCGTCCTCGTCAAAGACGAGCTTCTCGCCGCGGCCTTTGAACTTGAGCATCTTCTTCTTGGACTGGAGGGCCTTTTCGCGGCGCTTGGAGTCGACGATGAAGTCTTGGCCGCCGTAGGATATCACCTTTGGTTTGGCGCCGGGTGCGAGGTTGGATTCGGCGTCGAGCTCGGAGTCGTTGAGGACGCGTTTTACGGAGAGGAAGTCTTCTTCTTCTTCGCCGTCTGCGCCGGCGGGTGCTGCTGCGGCGGGGTCGGTTGTGTCGCCGGTGACTTCGTCGCCGTTGGCTACGAGCTTGGTGTAGTGGCCTGAGAGGACGTCCTGGTTCGTGCGCTCGAACATGCGGTCGTACTTTGTCCTGACCTCGGGCTTCTTGGGCTTCTTGGGTCCCGCCGCCGCCGCGTCGTCCGAGTCCTCCTCGTCTTCGTCCGAGGACATGCCCTTGCGGGGCGCGTTCTTGACCTTTTTGACGTCCTCGCCCTTGCGCATCTTGATCTGCGGCGCACCGGGGAGGCCGAGACTCGCGGCGTAGGCGTCGAGGTCGAGTTTGTTGAACTTGAAGACCTCCTTGTCCTTTTGCAGGTAGATGGAGCGAACGTAGCTGATAAAGGCCTTTTGGCCGAGGTACTTGAGGTCCGGGTTGGAGAAGCACATGCTCTGGAGCTGGTCCTTGATGCTCTTCTTCTTGCTCTCCTTGACGGTGATTTTGTTGATGGGTACCTTCTTGAGCTCGAGGCGCTTGAGCATGCCGGCCTCCTCGCTGGGCTCGAGGAAGAGGACGGCTTTGCCGTCGCGCTCGTACCGGGCAGTACGACCGACGCGGTGGATGTATGTGTCGACGTCTTCGGGGCAGTCGACCTGGACGACCCAGTCGACGGCTGGGAAGTCTACGCCGCGCGCGACGACGTCGGTGGCGAAGAGGACGGATGCGTTTGCGTCGGCGAAGCGCTTTGTGATTTCCATGCGCTGGAGCTGCTTTTGCTTGCCGAGGAGGTGGAGGAGGGGCACACCCGGCTGGAGGTGTCGCATGCCTTCGTAGGCGAAGCGGACCTGCTTGCCTGAGGAGAAGAAGACGATGATTTTGCTCTTGAGGTTGGCCTTGATGAAGCCGAAGAGGGTGTCGAGCTTCTCGTGGAGGGGAGTGACGATGTAGTGCTGCTGCAGGTTCTTGGGCGTGGATTCCTCGTGAACGGAGACGTATTCGGGGTCCTTGAGACTCAGGCGCGCGAGGTCGGAGATCTTTTTGCTCTGCGTCGCGCTGAAGAGCAGGGTCTGTCTCGTAGAGGGGAGGTGGTCCACCAAGGCGTCGACGGCGTGTTGGAAGCCCATGTCCATGATGCGATCCGCCTCGTCGAGCACGAGGATCTGGAGGTTATCGACGTCGAAACCGGCCGTCTGGTCGAGGTGCTGCAACATGCGACCGGGCGTGCAGACGAGGATGTTCATTTTTGACAGACGCTCAGCCTCCTCCTTCAAACTCTTGCCTCCAATGACAAGACCGGCGGAAAAGTTGTGGTAGCGGCCGACCTTGCGGAGGACCTCAAAGATCTGGGCGGCGAGCTCGCGGGTCGGGGAGATGATGAGGGCGCCGAGGCCGTCGAACTCTGTCCATTGCGCACGGTAGAGCTTCTCGAGGACGGGTATAATGAAGGCGAGGGTCTTGCCACTGCCCGTCTTGGCGGCGCCGAGGATGTCGCTTCCTTTGAGGGCGAGGGGTACGGCGCGGGACTGGATATCGGTGAGGGTCTCAAAGTGCGATTTCTCAAGGCCCTTTCGGGTCGTTTCGCAGAGGGGAAGTTCGGAGAAGCTGGTGTATTCGCTCTTGGGGTCCTATTGATCGTGTAGACACAGGGTCCTGGGTCAGCCTTGGTCCAAAAATTCGCAATGTCGTCGTGTACTTGGGTTTGGGTGTAGCGGGCGCTCCCGCAAAAAATACTTACAAAGTCGGCTACGGCCCTCTCGAGCTGCTCGATTGTTTGCTGCTGTTGCTTTCTCTTTTCGAGGCGCGAATCTCTCTTGAGGACCTTGGGCTGCTGCTTCTTCCCTGATCCCTTTGCGGGAGGCTTCGTGGGAGTCGCCATTGTCGTCGTTTCGTTTGCGTCAAGCTCTGTCACTACCGCAGAGGATCTCAGAAGGGCGCGAAAAAAAAAAAAAAAAAGATGTTCAGACGGGCCTTTGGAGGAAGCGCCTGGAAATTTTTCGGCGGCGGGTTGCTGCGGTGGAGTGAAAAGTTCGGCATTCGGCGACAGGGGACGCCGTTTGTGGGGTTGGTGGTGGCGCATATCGTGACACCTGGCACCGTCTGGCGTCTCAGTTTACTCGAGATGTCTATTTCTCCTCTGGTGCAAGGTAAGGTAGCCATGTCACCATTCCCATCCCAACATAAATCTCATACGTACCTATTATCTAGGCGATAATCAACTTTGAAGTGAGTAGGTACAGCAAAAAAGCCCACAGCGGCCTTAATTATTACGTTGGGTAATGTATAGAAGAGCTGGCTCGTTATCTATGACAGATTGAATTCATTGCATGTGTCACGAGTTATGGCACGCAACAATGGGCATACGGAGTGTAATAAAAGTAGCTTAACTATTAAAGTAAAAATAGATAAAAAGAAAAGGTCTATATATACGATATCTAAAATAGACACGTGATTTAGTACGTAACGGGCACTTTATAAAGTGTAATTACTATCCCTATTACGTAATATACCCCCTAATTACTATTACTAAAGAGCTATTATACCTAAAATAGAATCTCTAAATACCCTTATAAAGGCTTAATTTAGTTAAATATAAATAAAAGAAAAATAAGTATAAGGGATACGTATTTTTTAAACTACGTTTATTATAAATATATCCCTTTATTTAAAATAAATAAAATCTTAACTTAGAATAGTACGTATTTTACTACTTTTAATATATAAATTACTAAGGGCGAGGCTACTTAACTACTTTATATATATTTAAATTCTTATAGCGTTACTTAGTTATTGTTTTTTTTTTCTTTTTAACTCCTTATAGTTATTATAAATACCTTTATTTATTACGCGCGCGTACCTATACTATTAAATTATTTATTAATTTTGCTCTAAATATAAATATCTAATATATTTAGAAATAATAATAAGTTTTATATAATTCTTATAATACTTCTTATATATATATTATACGGTTTATTAAGAATTTAAAAAGGTAATAATATTAACGGGCCCTTTTAAATCGTTACCCCCCCCCCGCAACCTCTTATTTACTTATTAAAGCCTAGTTACTAAGCTCTCCCTCCCTAGCTAAGAGGATATTAAAACTATTAATTAAAATACTAAGGACTTTATTAAGTTCGAGGCTCTTTTTAATAATTATAATAAGGATAATATAATAGATTTAGGATATAGCCGGCAATAAGACGCGAATAACTTAGTAACTAGTATATAGATCGTATTATAAAAGAACTTTTTAAAAAGCAGAGCCCTTATAAAGGACTTTATAAACTTTAGTTTTATAATATACTTATACCTATATTATAGCCTTACTAATTAAGTACTTATAGCCTAATTTCTTATAATTCTAAAGCTTTTATTTTTATAAAGTAATTAGTATAAGTAATAATAAATTATAAAAATAAACGGAACGTTAATAAAACGATACTTAGTTATTAATAAAGAGCTATTAATATTAACGAGCTATAACTATTTAGAGTTAACTATTTAACCTTATTTTATTTAGGAGAACGAGCTTATTATAGGGTAAGTTTTATTTAAATATTAGTATTTATAAAAGAGCTAAATAAAGAAGATAATCGGAATAGATTATTTTTATAAGCTAGTTACTTTATTAATACCCTAAAAACCTTATTTATTATAAACGGGGCTTTATTAATAACTAATTACTAAATATACGAGGTTAAGGCGTATATAAAGGCGCAAGTAATATTAAAATAGCTAGTTTAATAGACTTTATAGGCCTAATAATAACCTATTTTTATAAAATAATAAAAATAATAGTTAAAGATCGAAACTAAAAACGGCGTTAATATAAGGAGCTCGTTTAATAGCTTATTAAGTAGCTAATAACGCGTCTAAGTTAATAAGAATATAAAAAGCCTCCTTTTTATAACTATAAACTAATTAAAGAAGAGTTTATAAGTACTTAAGTAGTAAACTAAATTATTATTATAGAGGTAAGTAATAAGCTTTATATAAAAAGTACTATAGAATAGTATATTAAATAGGCCCTATTTAAGATATTTTTATTATTATAAACGCAATAATATAATTATAAAAAGAGCCTCTAAGATCCCCTCTCTTAGGGCGACTTTTTAGCGTTTATTTACTAATAATACGTAAACCCTAAGACTTAGGAATAGGAATATTATAAAGAGCTAAGAATAAAGAGGCTAAAAGAGGGCTAGACCCCTACTTAGTTCTTTACTAAGTAGTTAGCGATTTATTATAACCTAAATATAAAAGATATAAAGAATTCGAAAGTAGAGGTATATTAGTTCTTTTTTAGATTACTATCTTAGTTATAAGATAATTTAATTCGTTATAGGGTTTTAATTAAAAGAGTATATAATATAGTTTACGAAGCTAATAAATTATAATTATTAAATTAATAAAAGAGCGGCGATTAGTTATAAAAGGATAATAAGAAAAGGCTATATTTATTATTAAAATAACCGCGTTAAATATCCCCTTTTTATAAAAAAAAAGTAAAAAGAGCTTTAAGGGGCTAGGCTCTAAGGACTCGTTAAGAATAATATTATAAAAGCTATATAATAAGAGTACTCGTACCGAGCTATTATAAAAGCGTTATAATAATAATATTAAGTATTTTATATATAATAAAATAGGCTATATATTTAGTAAGTATTAAAAAAATAAGTTAAAAAGTAGGGGTAATAATAAGTTAATATACCCCTAATTGAAGCTAACGTTAATAACTATTTAACGGGTTATTACTAAGCTAAGAGTTATAAAGGTTAACTCGTTAGAAAACGAGTAAGTATAGGTAATATATTTAATATGCTTATATTAAATATTAAGAGGGTATTAATAAAAATAACTACGAAGGGTAGGGTAATAGTTTTATAAAGTATTATTAAAAAGCTAATAGAAGTTAATATAAATATATATTCTAAGATAAATATTATTAATACTAGGCTTATAACTTATTTAGGGTTAACCCCGGCTACTATTATAGCTCTCTTATTAAGGGACTTTTAAAATAAAACCGTAAACTAAGGGAAAGCTTATTAATTAACGCTCTTTTTTATTAACTACTATAAGTAACTAAAGAAGATTCGGCGACTATTTATTATAATTAATAAGGATAAAAGAATAATAAACCTTTTATTATTACGATTATTAATAAGTTAAGAAGGTATTCGTATTAATATAGCGATAAATATATAGTTATACGAGCCTATCTCGGTTACTAAACTAAAAGTAATAGCTCATAATATCGTTAAAAATCGTAAGAGGGTATATATATTATATATTATTATTATAAAAAGTATTATAGGGGTAATAGAAACTAAACTACGAGGGGGTCTATTATTAAAACTTTAATTAGAAATAGAGACGTTTAATAAGTAGTTAATAAAAAGACTATAATTATATAGCGGGGTAAAATACTCTATCGACTTAGTTTTAAATACTAAACTATTATATAATCCTATTTATTTATTAAATAAGAAATAACTTAATAAGCTTCGCGTATATATTATTAAAAACTTAATAAATAATCGTATTATATTTTTAGTTAATAAGGCTAGGGTACCGATCTTTTTTATATTAAAAAAGAATAGTACGCTACGCTTTTATATAAACTATTATAAGCTAAATAAAGTAATTATAAAAAATTAATACTTATTACTACTTATTAGCGAGCTCTTAAATAGGCTTTATAAAGTAAAATAGATCTTAAAAATAGATATTAAAAATACCTATTACTATATCTAAATTAAAAAAAAAGATTAATAAAAAATAGCGTTCCGGAGCTAATATAGTTATTTTAAGTATATTATTATACCTTTCGGGCTAACGAACGTACCTATAACGTTTTAAGTATATATTTATTAAGCGCTCGCCGACTTATTAAATACTTATTATATAGTATATATAAATAATTTAATAATCTATTTAATAATAAAAGAATAGTATACGGAGGATATTAAGAAGGTCCTCTAACGTTTACGTTTATATAGGCTTTTTATTAAACTATCGAAATACTCGTTTTATTAAAAGAGGGTCGAGTTTTTAAATTATATTATTATATTAAAAAGAATCGAGATTAACTCGTTATAAGTACGAATAATTACTAATTAGAAAGCGCTAGAGTTTATTAGGGATATCTAAGTATTCTTAGGGTTCTATAACTTCTATTAGAAGTTTATTATTAAATACTTAGGTATTATTATACTGATAATAATAATATTAAAAATAAAAAAGAGGTAAATAAGGGACTTTTAATAAATTAAAGAAGTAGACGAGGCGTTTAATTAGCTAAAAGTTACTTTTACCTCGGTAACTATACTTATATATTAGAATTCATAACGTATTATATAGGTAGAAATTAACGCTTTAGTTAAAGCTATTATAATAATCTTATTATAATAAGCTAATAGAGAATAATAACCCGTTATTTATTAGTTATAGAAGTTTATAAATACGGAGTAATAATAGGCTATAGGTTAATAAGAACTGCTCGTTATAATAAAAGGGCTAGAGTATTAAGCTTATTACCTCTAGGGCTTTTTATAAAAGTTTATAGTTCTAATAAATTACTAAGTATTTAAAAAAATAATTAACACACTAGCGCAGGACTTTTAAAAAAGGCTTACGAAGTAAGTATATAAATTATTAATATTTAACTTTAACTTAGAATATTAATTAAAAAAAACGAACCTAGCGGACGGTTTGTTTAAAAAGCTAGATTATATAGAAAGGGAAGTATTTTATAAAGACGTCCTCTTTATATTAATTTAAAAGCTACGTCTTATTAACGAACTATTACCTAACGTTTAATAAAGGATAATTAGCTTAAAAAGATAAAATAATATTATTAAAGTATATATTTAAGTAGTTAAGGCCTCTTTTTATAATCCTAGCTAAATATTAACTAGTTTTAGGGATAGGGAATCCTCTCCCCTATATTAATAGCGTATTATAGGGCGTATTAATAAAATAGTAATAGTTATTACCGTAATAACTTAAGATAAGAAAATAAAAAAGTTATTAATAAACGCTTATTAACGGTCCGGTAAGGATAAAGAGGAGTTAAATAGAGCTAAGGTTATTATACTAAAATAGTATATCTTACGCTTTATTATAAAAGAGCTTATAAAGAGCGAAACGGTATTTATTTTTTATTTTTTATTAAAAACTAAAGAGCTCGTTAAAGGATTATAAACTAAAAATAAGTTCTATATATTATAATTAATAAAAGTTCGTACTACGGCTAATAAGCTAAGAATATATTCGCTTAATAAATAGGGTATACTATTTTTTAAAAAAAGACTTATTATTTTTGAAGTAAAGTCTTTTTAAATAAAGATCTTTTGCTAATATTATAATAACTATCAGGTAGGTTATATAGGAGCTACGAAAACTCTCAAGCTAATCTAAAAGAAGTTTTATTAAAAAATATTTAATAAAATATTTAAAAATACGTTAAGAACTATAAGTATTATTTAAGAGTTATAACTTTAAGATATAAGCTATATAGGTAGCTATAGTTATTATTACTACCCTTATATTTATTTTGAGAAATATTTATAGACTTTATTATAGGGCTATTACTAAGCGCTTGCAATAATAATATAGAGTACGATAATATTTTAGTTATTATTTATTATATAATAAAGTTCGTAAAGTTCTTACCTATTGTTAAGATACTTAACGTAATATAAATAATAAGTATCCTATACTAGGAAGTTAAATATAAGTTTAGTATGCTTAAAAGTATTATTATAAATAAAAATAAGCTTTTTATAAGCGTATTTTAAGAAGAGTTTACTAAAGAACGGGTAATACGTTACTAACTATTTATTACGTATTATTTATAAATAAATAGCTAAACGGAGTAAACTTATTAAATATTAAAAAAGTATTTAAAGATTTATACTAAGGGCTCGCTAAATAGGTAAGTAGCGTAGCTAGAGAAGGCCGAGTTTATATATAATAATAATTAATATTTTATTATAAAAGTATTTCCATATATAATATTATATAGCTATTACTTTAAGTACGTTAAATATATACTTAATTATAAAGCTATAATCTAGGGGGTTTAAGAAAGGGTTTAGAAAATTAAAGAGATTAGGGCCTAGGCTACGCAAGTATAAGTATAAGCTTTTAAAAGCTAAGTAGCTTATTATAATAAAAAATATACCCTAAAAAGGTTTAATTACGGAGAGGTCGTTAGCTTATTAATAAAGAATATATAATTTAAAAATAATAAACTAGCGCCGAGATATATTAAAATAATAATAGCTAAAAGGGTAGAAAAATAGGCTTATTAAATATATTTATTAAAGTAATATTAAAAAATATATAATATTTTCTTAGTTTTTTAGTTTAAGCTATAAAGAAATTACTAAATAGTCAGTAACTAAATAGTAAATCTCCCGGAGTTAGAGAATAAGTAAAACGTTTAAGAAGTTAAAGAAATTATTATAATATAAAGCGAGGGAGGAAACTTATAATATTTTATTAAATAAGCTAAGTAGCTTATTAAGTATAATATATAAGAGCTTATTAAGTATTTTAAAAAAGTAATAAAAATAGTTAATAAATTTAAATATTATAAAAAAAGGGTATATATAAAATAGGATAATAAACGTTAAGTTCGTAGTAAAAAGTTATTAAAAATAAGTTAATTAATAATATATTATAAAACCCTTTTTATCTAGCCTAGCGTAATTTTTTAAAGAAAGATATAATATTATAACCCTTAGTAATACGTTACTAAGAGATTATTAAGATCTAGCTACGTAAAAGGAGTAACTTATATAATACTAATAATAATAATAGCGGCTTTAGTATATACTTCTAAAGCTTAATAATTAATAATAATAATCCGCTCGGTAAGTAAAAAGTAGGGAGGCTTTATATACGTACTTAGCTAACTACTTAAAATAAGGCCGTTAATTTTATTAATACTATAACGGGAGCTATAATAAGAGGCATAACGGGAGCTATAATAAAAAGTATAATAAGAGCTATAATAAGAAATAAAATAAAAAGTAAAGTAGGGGGCATAACGCTATTATTATTAATAATAAGTCGGGGATAGGGGACGTTATTTAAAGTAATACTCTTATAATCCTAATTAAGCTAAGGGACCTTAGTAATATTAATATTTATAAAGAACTTATTAACATTAAACTACTTATTACGACCTACGGCTTTAATTTAATATAAGTAATAACTTTATTAAGCTATTATAGAGCCTTTATTTAGAGCGGGAGGAGTATAATATTAGTTTTATTAAAATTTAAAATAATATAACTAAGGGCTAGGGTACCCTCGTTTATACTAAAAAGAGCGTTATAAATAGGGGTCGGCGAGTTATTAATATTAAGGTAATAATATTTATTATAACGCTAAAAAAAGAATTTTTTAAATTATTACTAAGCTCTTTAGATTTAGTATCTTTATACTAAGACTTATTAAACTTAAACCCGAAGTCGTCCCGCTCGTTATTATTATTAAGAATATAATTAATAATAAGAGTACGTTTTTTAATAAAAGTTTAAGTTTTAGGATTATAAGAAATAAAAGTAGCGCTATATATAATAACAATATAAATAAGTATTTTATTTACTAAGAACTTAGTAATACGTTTAAAAAAAATAAAAATAAAAAAAAACTTTTAAATATGCGTAATAGTAACGCCCTTAGGAGTCTTTTTATAATATTAAGCTAGAGCGTTAAGGTTATTTTATAAAATAGTTATATAGCTATTACTACGAAAGTAAACTAGCTAAAAATAATTAAAATAAGAGATAATCTTAGTCTTATTATTAGTATTAAGGATATTAGCTTAAGAAGAGAAATTTAAGTTAATAAAAAGAAAATTTACTAAACGATCGCTAACGATTTATTATAATTGAGATTAATAAGTTTAGATACTTACGGTTAGTAGCGAGCTCTTAAAAAGTAGCTTATTTAAAATAGACTTTTTTTTATTTTATTACTTATTAATAAGTTAGCGATATAAATAACGACCTTTTTTTATATATTAATAATATAGCTAAAAGTATAAAGAACGTAGTTATACTTATAGGAGTTAAAACTACTTTACTCCTTAGTATTATAGAACTTTATAAAAGTATTCTAAATAAACTAAGCGGCGCTATATAGCTCTTTAAGAACTTAAGAAATATTATTAGTTAATATTTTAGTAACGGATTAGTAAGGACTCGATAACTTATAGTAAAATACTTTTTTTTATTAATTTAATAAATAATATACTTAGTAACGTGAGCGCTAGTAATATAAATAAGCTCGTCGATATTATAATATAAGCTAGCTAAATAGCGTATATAAAGAGTACCGCTACGCAGATTGCGGAAGCCCTTTTTAAAATTATACTTTATATTAAGTATATTTTAAATACGTAAAATAGTAAATATTTCGGTAGATACTTAATAATAGTATAATAAGAGAGTCGTAATTAAGAAACAATACGGAATTAGAATATTATAAAAGAAAAAGTATAGTTATATTAAAAAGAATTCGTAAAACGGTTACTAAATAAAAAGAGGGAAAAAAAAATAAATACGTAACTAATAACGGAGGAAAAATCTTTTATTATACTTAATAGCTTAGTGATAATAATAACTACGAGGTTAAGCGGGCTCTTATATATTATAATAGTTAGAATATTTTATTATAAATATATATTACTAACTTAGTAACTAGTCAGCGCGCTATTATTAAATAATAATAATAAGGTATCCGTTAAATAAGGAAATAGGAGTAATACCTTATTTTTAAATAAAAACGGATATTGTTAATATCTTACGGAATTTATTACGAATAACGACGTTAATAGCTTTATTATTAGCGTTAAAAAAAGATATTACGTAATAATTTTAAGGACTAAAGTTACGTAAAGGGGGAGTAATTATAATAAATTCGGGATATAATTAGTAATAAGACGCTAATAACTTAATAACTAATATATAGATCGTATTATAAAAGAACTTTTTAAGAAGTAGAGCTTTTATAAAGGACTTTATAAGCTTTAGTTTTATAATATACCTATACCTATATTATAGCCTCGCTAGTTAAGTGCTCATAGCCTAATCTCTTATAGATAATAATAAAATAAATAGTAATAATAAGAGCTCTAACGGGCTTTTACCTATCCCCCCCTTAGAATTTAAAAATAAGAATAAGACTAGTTCGGATAATAAGCTTTTTAAAAAGGGTATATTATATACTTATTATTTTAGGAGTTTATATTTAATATAATTTTAAAGTTTAAAAAATATAAAACTAGCTCTTTTTAAAAAGGTAGTAAAAAGTAAAAAAGAAGACTAAGAAGCTAAGGTACTTTTTATAATAAGTATAGTTCTCTATATTATTCTAGGCCTATTTAATATATATTTAGTCCTTAAGAAGCTTAAAAAAGAGGCTTTTAAAGAACGGGAGATTTAATATTTATTTTATTTTAAAATAGCCCTTTAGTATATTAATATTAAGGATAGTAGTTATTATTTTATAAAAAGTAATAGTTAGTATACGTACTACTTTAATAGCTATTTAGTTAAAGGGTATATTAATATATTAATCGTTTTATAACTAATAGCCTAGGCTTTTATTAAAGCTATTATAAATAGCGCTCCCTTTTTTATAAATATATTATCCTTTTTTATCATTAAGAAGCGTACTTTTAATTATAATTTTAATAAAATATTACTAAGCTTCGTAATATCGTCCGCTAAATATATAATAATTAAAAAATATATAAGAACTATATTAGTTTTTATATAAAGGACTTTTTTAATACGCGCCCCCGGTCCTCTCTTATACTTATTATAATTATTTATAACTAACTTTTTATTATATTACCCGTTTTTATACCTTAAGTTATTAATTTAATAATCGTTTTAACTCCCGTACCCCCTACTACCCCTATTACTCTTAGTTTTATAAATTTCGAGGTATATAAAATACGTTTTTTAATATACGTACTAACCCTCCTCTTTAATAATACTATACTCTTAGTAATTACGTACTTCGTAAACTAAGAGTTTAAATAGTAAGTATAAGCCCAGGTCTTATTTTTATATATATATACCCTACGGGGTAAGGTTATTTTATTTATTTTAAGCCTCCGGGCCGCACTTTAAGTTCCGTTTATTATCTATTTTTAAATATTAAGTTTTTCTAAGCATAGCTTAAATTAATTATTTTTAACTATTTTAGCTATTTATAATAACTTCTCGCGTATTATAAAAATTAAAAAGTATATAAAAATATTTAAACTTAGCTTATAAAAGGTTTTTAATAAGTCTATTTACTAATATATCTTTTATTAATATATAAATAACCTCGAAGCTACTTTTAGCATACTCTTATCTTAGTTATATATTTTATATATTAATATAGTAAAGTTAAATAACTATTTTTTCTCCTTTTCTTATAATAAGTTAAATCGTTTACTAATTATTATAATTAACTAACTATATTTCTCTTAGGTTAAGGGTAATATTTTAAAAAAAAGCGCTTTAGAACTATAGTTTTTTTTATAATTTCTTTAAGATAAAGAAGCTTAGTTTTAATAATTAATATTATAACCGTCGCTTAGTATACTAATTTCTATTAAATTAGGCTACTAAAAAGGAATATTATATATCCCTAAAATAATCGGCGTATTACTTCGTTATTTATAAAGCTAGTATTTCTAGCTAAAAGTAATAATTGCGTACTTAGTATATTATTATAATAGAGTATAAAATATCTCGTTAAATAAGAATATTAAATATAGTAGTTAATTATTTTAATATAGGTTGCGCTTAGGTTAGTTAAGAACCGTAATAATTATAAATAAATAAAAATAACGTTTAGTCTAATTATAATAACTATATAAAGTATACTCTTAACTTTCTTTTAATAGCTCTTTATTTCCTCCTTTATTACTTACCCCTCGTTTAGTTTAAACTCTTTTTTAAAAAAAGGGGTAGCTAAATATAGTAAATTTATAAAATTAAAATACTTAGTAACTCGCTTAATATATATATTATAAATAAAATAAACCTTACGAATAGTACGGTTTTATAAAATCCGTACTCTAAGGAAGTAATTAATTAATTTATTCTTTTTAAAGTTAATATATTTTTTTATATTATTAACGATCCCCTAAGCCGCCTTTTAATTATTTTAATAATATAAAATAATAAAATTATTAATATAAAATATTAGTATTACTTTCCTATTTACGGTTTAATAAATATAGATCTTTTTATAATTATATATTATATTTATATTACGGAGTATAAAAATAAAAGTTTAGAACCAGAGAATTAATAAGTTTTAGAGGCTATATAGAGCGCGTTAAAATTTACTTATTTTATTAATAACCTTATATCCCTCTAAGAGTTTAATAATTACTAACTTCTCGCTCTTAAAAAGCGTATTAAAAAATACGTTAATAATATTATACTAATCTACCTTAAAGTCGAATTAAGTAATTATTACTATTATAAGCCTAAAGGCCTTTATAATAAGCGTTAAAGTGTACGTATTTTATAAAAGGTTAAGTAGTTATATATCCCCTCTTATATATATATATACTTTTACCTCGCTAACCTTATTATTAACGTCGTATTTATAAATATATACTTACTTTAATAAAAATAGGATCCCTTATTTAGGATTATAGTTAACTTCTTCTTATATACTAATATCCCTTAGCTTTTTTATTTCTATATCTATAATATCCCTAAGTAATTTTTATAATTATAATAAGAGATATTTAATATTACTAAACTTCTTTAATAAACTTTAGGAATTAATTTTAATAAGTCGTAGTTTTTAAACTCTTTTAAAGCGCTCTAAGTAAGTCCTATAAACTACTCCTTTTATTACTTAATAAAATATTATATATCCTATACTACTTTCCTTTATAACTTTCTATTAATTAAGTATAAACATAAAAAAAAAGTAGTCCTAGAGACGGTTATAATAATCGCTATTTTTTATATTTAAATATAAAAACGTTACGAAAATACTATTATTAAAGTATTATAGAGGTCTACGGGCCCGGTTTAGATATCTAGGACTTAATAGAGCTTTACTTAGTACTTAATAAAGTAGTTCTTATAAGCTCTGTTCTTATATAACAATAGAGGTTTATTATAAAAGTTCTTTATTAATATTAACTTTAGTATTAAGAATTACTTCCTCGTAATTGATACCTCGTTTATTACGTACTCTAACGTTTTATTAAGAGCCGTTAAGAATTAAAAGCTTAAAAACCTCTATAATATATATAAGCGCTTATAAAAAAGATTATAAACTGCACAAAGCCGTTTATAACTTAGTTACTATATCCCCTTTTTTATCCCTACCCCTAAGCTCGTATAAGGGGGTTATTTTAGGGGTTAGTAATAATAATAAGACTATATTAGCCTCTTTAGCCTTATTTACCGTACTCTAAAGTATATTTATTAATTACTTAGCATCCTAAATAGTTAAAAGTTTAATAATAATACTATCCTTAACTATAAAATTATTTTAAGTACTAGTATTTCTAAAGTCTAGATCTATTTCCTTAAATACTCGAACTAACTTATTATTAGTATTAAAAAGTTCTTATATCTCTTAGATTATTAAATTTACTTACTTACCTACGATAGCTCATTTTTTATATATAGGATTATAAAAAACTTTTTTATTAAACCTAATATTTTTTATAATAAATACTTATTTAAGTATAAGTACTTAGACCCTATATAAATTATATATTTTTAATATATATTTAACTAAGTATTTTATATACTTATAAAAAAGTATTTTAAACTCTTTTTAATATATACCCCTCTTACAATCTTTATAAAAAGGGTATACTTAATAATTATATATATAGAAGCTACTAAGATATAAGGTAACTAGTTTAAAATCCCGTACTTAGTAACCCGTTTATTATTAGTATTAATACCGCTTTTATTAATTAATTTCTATTATAATAAGCAAATCTCCTTTATTAACCTCCCGTAAGGTAATATTATAAATAAAAATTACTATTAGTACTATTTCGTTTTATAAATTCGTAAAAAGGTTTATAAAAAGGTATATCTTATAAGCTTTAGTAATTACGAGTTAACCTACTTTTTTAGCGTTACTTATAAGTTCTTTTATATATAAAAATAGAAGTTTTATTCCGATTCCTAGCTCGCTATACTACGTTTTATATATATATGTAACGTTTATAATTAAGAAAGCGGTCTTATTATTATTTTTAAAAAAGTAAATTAGAATCCTTTTTTAATAATAAATCGCTACCTTAAGGCTTTATAATATAAAAAGTACTTTCTCTTCTATTTTTATTTTTAAAAAGAACCCCCTAAGCTACTTATTATATTTGTTAAAAACTATAAGTATATATTATTATTTACTAAGAAATAGTTCGAAATAAAAGAGATCTTAATATATATAATACTATAGCCGTAAGGCTCTTTTTAAAAATAGTCCTTTTAAGACTACTATCTTAGCTTTAAATAATACATATACTTTATACTTAACTTATAATAAAAGTTTAATATATATACCTTAAGTCTTATATAATAATTAATAAAGAGTATTAGGTCTAAAATAACTTATTTTAAAGTACTAAAAGAGCGCGCTATTAAACCTCTTATAAGTACGTTAATATAAGTAATAAAATTTTCTATAACTAATTAGTAATATAATACTAACTAAGGTCTATAAAATATACTTAAGGTTTATAGAAAAAGGATAGGATTAAAAAAGCTTATATTTAAAAAAGACTAGATTATTCTTTTAAATAAGCTACTTTTTAATAGTACTTTTATAAAGCGTTCCCTATTATAAAGTATAATCTAGACCGTAGTACTAAAGTACGCTTCTATTTAATAAAATCTCTAAGACTATATTAATATAAAATCCCTTAATATAAGTAACGTTCTAAAGCTTTAAATCGTAAGTTCCCTTTCTCTTAGGTCTATTTGAAACGCCCTTTATAATACGAGTACTACGTATAATAATAAGTAATATAATAGTTCTTAATTTAACGTAGTTTTTATTCCTTAATAATACGTAACTCTCGGGTTTAAATAAGCTTTTATTATTAACTAAATATATTATTTTATAGCTATTTATTATTATATTTTAAAAAAAGGGGTAAGCGCTACTTATAGGGACACTAAAAATTATATTTATTTCTAAGTCCTAACTTTTTATAAATATAATAACTATATAACCCTCGTCCTAGTCTATTAATAAGCTCGCTATAAGTTAGTTAAAAGATTTTTTTAAAAACCTAGGTTTCTTAGGGGTTCTATTGTTCCTTAGCTAACTAGCTTTCTTAAGCTTATTATAAAGTAATTTCTACTTATTTAATTTAATAATAAGAAGGACTTCTTTTATATAACTCCTTAGTATTCGTATTAATAACCTATTAGCGTTTTAGTTTATAAGTACTTATTTTAATTTTTAGTACGTTATAAGGCGCTATAGGTATACGTAATTATAAGGGTATATAACGTTACTTTTATTATTTATATTATTAACTAAGTTAGAGCGTTTAATAAAAATAGAATAAGCCCCTCTTTAACCTAAAGGTTGTTTAGTATATATATCCTAGGTTACTAAGCTAAATATATACGTAATCTCCTCGAGGGTCCTTATATACGTTCCGAAGGTTATTAATTCGCTAAAGGTCTTATATATACGTTAGCTTTATATAAAGTTAAGTTTAGACTTAACTATAATTAAAAAGTTAAGTATAATAATCTTTTTACCAATTTCTAAAATATCGTACGTTTTAGCTTAGAAATAAGTAAATTACTACTCTTTATATTAGTATTAAAAGTTAATTTTAGTCTTTATTTTATTAAGGGCTTATTAATATTCCTCTCGAACCGCATTTCTTATTACTAGTTCGGGGGGCGTAAATTCCTATTTTAAATATTTAATAATTCGCTATATATTAAACTTAGCGCCGTTCTTAATAACTTTTTAAAATACGTATTTATATAGTATAGCGTTAATTAATTTTACTAATTACTAAGCGAGGACTTGAATATATATATTAATAATATTACGTTTATAAGCTATAAATTATTTATATTTAATATCGAGCTCTTATTATTTTTAAATACTCTTAAGTATATAAATCCTTTTTATAAGTATAGTATAAAAATAAATTTATTTATATAAAATAAGTAATATAATTAGCTTTATAAAAAGAAACCCGGCTTAGTTTTATAAGTTACTTATACTTAAAGAAGTTAAAAGGTTCGTATTAAGAGTTATATTTAAAAGCTATTAATAGAGGATTTTTTAGTTTCTTTAGTCGTTTTTAAACGCCTTATAACGGGCCTAGTAGGCTCGTAGTTCTTCTTTATTATAGGTTATAACTAATTATCCGAATTCTAAGAGTAAAATAAGTATTATAAAGGGGTTAAGGAATATATTAAAATTTAAAGCGTCTAAGTTAACGTATTTCTAAACCCTAACGCCCTTATTTATAGTATAAAGTACGTTAAACTATTTAATTTAATTATTATAACTAGTTAATTTAGCTTAGGCTAAAATAGGTATAAGTAAGTTAATTATTTTAAAAAAATGATAAAAATCGTATTAATAAGTACGTTATTATAATATAAGGTCTTAATTAAGAGCTAGGCTTATAACTATTATAAGTTATAATACGTAGTAATAAGTATATAGAGTATAATAAAAGTAACTTAACTATTAAAATAGAAATAGATAAAAAGAAAAGGTCTATATATATAATATCTAAGATAAATACGTAATTCAGTACGTAACGGGCACTTTATAAAGTACGATTACTATCCCTATTACGTAATATATCATAAAAAGCGGGCCCACTCCATGTGGGTAGCATTAACTATATCTATATCTCGTAACATACCCCCCAGACGCCTAGAGCCGTTATCCATATAATAGATATTTATACTACGCCTCAGCCCTACAGATAGCAGCCTCAGCCCCACAGGTAGCAGACCAGTCAGAAAACCTAGTATCTATACTATGCCTCAGCCCCGTAAGTGGCAAACTAGCTAAAAAAACCATGCCCATACAGAGACTCAAACAGTCGTCTTTCGCTTTTTTAAGTACACGACCTATAGATAATGCGGCACTTAACCATTGTGGCAATAGCGGATAGGAGCTGGGCTCATAACTTTCACAAAAAGCGGGCCCACTCCATGTGGGCAGCATTAACCACATCCATATCTCGTGACAGCATGCGTCGAAATATTAATGTGCGTCTAATCGAATCTCTGGGTGATCCCGCGACCCTCGTCCGCCTACATGCTTCCGGCTTTCATACACTTCAGCATCCAAACGCTTTCCGTGGTCCTATCTCGACCCTTCGCTTCAGTGCACTCTCGCTCTCTCCTTGTTCCAATCTCCTGACAACATCGTCCGGATCAAACTCGGTGCCAATGGGGTTCTCTACGAAAAGAGATGATGCCATAAAATCGTTTGCTTCTTGAATTGTGTCAAAGTTGTCTACAAGGAGTTCGACGCCGTTGCCGTCTGGGTCTTTGTAATAAAGACTTGTGGTCGGGCCATGGTTGACACACCAATAAGGAGTAATGCCATTGGCCTTGTGCGTCTGGTAAGTAGACAGAAGATCAGCCAGCGTCGAGTAACAGAAGGCGACATGTTCCAAGCCTGTCGCTTGCGGTTCGGCAGTCTTCAAGCCGGGAAGCTCAACAATCGCAACGCGATGGTGATCGTCTTCGTCATCGAAGCGTAGAATGGACAGAGCCTCATTTTCGAAAGCCACAATGCAGCCCAAGAAACTGACGTAGAAGTCTACCATTACACGAAACTGGTTGGTCTTAAAGACGACATGTCCCACTCGTTTCGGGCTCTTGACGAGCCCTTTCTTTTGGCTAAAATCCTGATCCATGTCTTAATCGGTAGTGAAAATTGTGATCAAGAACCTAGAGACAAGATTCTCCAGTTGTGAGGCTCGGCCAAAAGAAGGAAAAAAGAAGTCTGTTATTGAAGAGGCAAAAGGTGACAAAGGCGATTGTCTGCTGGATGTATCGATGGTATAGTGTCGAGCAACGAAGATATATGAGCTGTTTCATATATCAGTCGGAAGTTTTCGGCGAAATCGTGCTCCCAAACTCGCTTATTCGCCCAAAGTCTGGTGACGAATAACGCCCGTGATAGTACTTATTTCTGTTCTTCATTTGAGTATATCTTGGCCTAGCCTCGGTCTCGGTATCGCCTTGTTCACGCACGTCCAATGTAAGATAGAGTTACAAACCTCAGACGATATCCACAGGCCCCAATCTCGGCTCCGGGCACAGCGATGAAGTCCGGCTCCATCTAACCTGGTGGACCGTGGGGTTCGTTGATTTGACTCGCCGGCTGACACGGACTCAATCACCAAATGACGAGTGTGCGATGGAATCGTGAATTTATTGCATGATACTCCGTGACCACTTGGGCATTTTGTTCTCCTCTCGTCAACCACCTACACCAGACAGCCCTTTCAATTCATTTCCGCATTCACGTTGTCAACATGACGTCTCTTGTTGGGCTTGCTGAGTCGAACCTCTCATACTATTCGGTTAGCATTTCCGTTCGGAAACCGCTAGCAAGATAAAAGCCACTTACTCTACTCATAGGTTCCCTTGGCTTACATGCTTGCTTTCATCCCACATGTCTACGCCAATACAATTACGGGTGACAATTATGACGTGGCCGAGCCTCGTAGGCTCCTAGACGCTGTGTCAGGCGACGAGAGTCTCGACAAAAGGGTAAGTAGTGCTTAGAACCTTCATCACATAGCTGACAAAGATACTTCAAGATTCGCCAGAGAATTCAACGTGCCAAAGCTGCCCACGACAATGCGACTGAGACCCTGGGTCTGTACGCTGCAGGTGTTGTAGCTGCGAACTCGGCGGGGTTTGGCAAGCCAACGCTGGATGTACTGTCTCTGACATATCTCTTTTCCAGAGCGGCATACACTCTCATCTACGTCAAATTACAGGACAATCGCAAATGGGCGCCGCTGAGAAGTCTCGTATGGATTGTTGGAATGTGTATCATATCCTCTCTATGGATCAAGGCGGGAAATGCGATGAAGTAACCGTAAATAGTACGTGTACCCGTAATCGAGAAATCTGAAGTTTGTCCCTAAGCTTTCGATTGCAAGGCTCCAAGTGTCAAACTCCGCCAGGCCATCTATGGAGCAAGATAGACTACTCATCCATGCCTCGGATTAAGCCTCTGCAGGCGGCTGCAAGGATCATCGGCCAGAGAGCCCATGCAGCCTCCAAGCTTGCATGTTCCATGACACTGACCTCGGCCAAAAGGAAAGAATGCCTAGTTAGTCCTGTTACTTAGCCTCGAATTCACCTCATGTATCATCCCTGTCAATCACTGAACCTATTTGTGGCAACGTATTGGGAAGCCCGAGCCGATCCGATGGGAAGCTGTACGATTCAGCGGTAGATGAACCCAAAAGTTACTGCTGCGTTCTAGATCCTTTTGAAAAGTAGTATATTTGGAAGCATTTGTCCTCGTGCCTGATTCCCTCTGTTTGATTACGTATCTTACTCTTTCGCCAATCGCCTTACCCCGTCACCCGAGCTTTGATATCTTTAGTTATCATGAGTTCCCTTCTATGGCCCAGGGCGAAACCTGCCTTCAACCGCTCCGAGCTTTTGCCTTCGATTAAGGGCAAAGTCATTCTGGTTACTGGAGGAACAAGTGGCCTGGGGCGACAGGCAGTACTGGAATACGCGCGTTATGATCCCGAGAAGATATGGCTTGCTGCACGAAATGCCGCCGCTGCAGAGAGGACCATCAAGGAAATTCAGGACGAGGCTCCAAATGCATCCATCGAGTTCATTTATCTGGAGCTCACTTTAATTGCATCGATTCGAAAGGCGGCTCGTATTATTCGCCTGAAATTAAGCCGACTAGACATTCTTATGCTGAACGCTGGAATCGTCGCAGCACCACCCGGACTGACTGAGGACGGCTACGAAATACAGTTCGGTACTAACTATATCGGATCTGTCCTGCTTGCGAAGCTTCTGAGTCCAACCCTTCTCTATACTACTGAAATACCCAGCGCTTATACCTATATAAATAAATTAAATATAAGGTTCGTATTTAATTATTTAGCTCATTTCTCGCGCTATATTTAATTATTTAATAATTAATTAATAGATTTAACTAATTTCTTAATTAAGAATTAAATAAAGCTATTGCAAAAGTCCTTATAGTACTAACTTATAGACTTTACTTTAATTAGCTCTTTTAATTAAAAAATTAACCTCCTACTTCTATAGTACCGCTACAAAGCTAGTTCTTAAAATATTAAACCTCTTGTAATATAAAAGATCTTATTAATAATCGCTATAAAATTAAAATTAATTTTGTAAAACTAAATATCCTCTCGTAATCTATTACTATTATAAAGATTATAAAAATATTAAATATAAGCTTACTTAACGTTAAATAGGTTAGCTAATAGTTAATCTATTATTAAATTAAGTTAAGGACCGGCTAAGGGATAATTTATAAGTAATATTAATTAAGCTTAGGTACGTAGTTAATTACTATATTTATTATTTAAAATATTAATTATTATTAGTATTACGAATTTTTTATAATACTCTCTAAAATCGTAAGAATATTAAAAGTAGCTTATAATTATTATAATAAAAAAAAGGACTTAAATAATAAAGAAGAGGAGGACTTACTATCTTATTTATATACTATTTTTATTAATAATTATAAAGTCCCTTTTTCGTATTAAATAGTTAATAGCTTTATTTAGGTATATCCTACTTCTTCTCTAGCTATTTTAATCCTTACTTAGGGTAAAGAATAATTACTACGATATAGAGTAAAGAGTTACCTAACTTAATATAATACTTATTAAGGACCTATTAAGTATTAATAACTAATAGTTAGAAGTATTTTTACGAGTTAAAATTATTATTAAAAAGTAGCTCTATTTACTCCCTAAGTATATACTTAAATTAAATATAATAAAGGATACTACTTAAAGTTAGAGGTTAAAAAAGATATAAATTAATAATAAGCTAATTACTAATAAGGTAGTATTATTTATATTAACTACGATTATAATACTACGATTTAAAAAGCTATAAAATCTATTTTTCTTTTAAAAGTTTATTATATAACTTCTTTTATTTTTTAAAACGGTTAATAAAGTACTCGAGACTTACTATTACTTTTTATAAATAGCTATAACCGTCTCCTTTATCCTAGCCCTAGTATCTTATTATTTAAAAATAAAATAGCTTAAGTACCGCCTTTAACTTAGCTAATAATTACTAATCGTTATTATTAAAAACGTCCTTAATAAGGATCTATTACTTTAGATCTTTATAAGCTTAACTAGTTATTAAGAAAGTATAGATCTACTTTCTCTTTTATAAAGAGCGCTATATTATAAAATATATTAAATTCTACTTTATATTATTATTAAATATTAATATAAGCTTTTATAATAACTCTTTAAAAAGAGTAAATATATCGTTCTCGTTAGTCTTATTACTAACTTTAAAAAAGGCTTTATATTATTAAAATAATAAGTAAATAAATTTAATAACGTTCTAAAGCTTACTAATAGGGCCCCTTATATACTAAAAGTTAAGATTTTTTTAAAGTTACTTAGTATTAATTAATATATTTAATATTTACTTAAATACTTCTTTATTATTACTAAATAAAAAGGCCTTATTAACAAGGTTAAGAGTATAACCGTAATACCTTATTTTCTAGTTAAAAATATTTTTTTAAGTATAGGTATAAAATAATATAGGATATAAATAACCTAAGTAAGTATTATTATTTAAAATATTATTATAAATAACTACTCCGACTTAGTTACCTAATTCTTAATTATTTATTACTAATTTTATAATCTAGGTAATATTAGCCCTATCGTAAGTACTATACTATTATTATAGAGTAATAAGGTATTATATTTATTACTTAGTATCGTTTAAAAAGTAAATAAAAATAATAATAATAATATTCCGTATTAACAAAGTTTATAAATTAAATAATAAGTAGACTTTCGTTATTAACCTCTAAATCTTTACTTTAATTATATTTCTTTTCTTAGTAAAGATCCTACTTAGCTCCTTTCTTATATTTCCGTATAATAATAAGAGTTCGTTAGTAATATTATAATTTAACTAAGAAAAAAGGGCCCAGAAGTGAGGATTATAAAAAGTTATAAATAGGCTATTATTATTAATAATATACCTAATTACTAATTCCTTAATTCTTATTATTTAACCTTTTATAATAGTACTAAAAATAAGTTTCTATCTTTTTAATATAAAGTCGTATTTAGAGGATTTTAATAAATATAACGACTCGCTAAAGCTTAGATCTATTACTTAATATTTTAACTTTAAATAAGCCGTTACTAAGCTCGTAGTTACTATTTTAAAATAAGTAATAATACTTATTTCGTTATAATAATAATAAAACTAAAAGACTTCGCTTCGAATATTTTTATTATAAATCTCTTAAATAAAGACCTCCTCTAAGCGGATCTACGACTTCCTTAGCCTTATACCTTTTTATAATATTAAATTATTATTAATAAAAATCCTCCCTTTTTAAATTATTTTTAAAAGAGCGAGGAGGTTATTATAATTATTAAGATTGGTCGATAATACGAGACTAGCGTTAGTTAGGGTCTATAATTACGAAATAATCTAAAATAATAACTATATATTAAAAATCGTATACCTTATTACTAATTAATTAATTATAATATAGTAAATTAATTAATATATAATTTAATTAATATTAATAATAATTATAATAGTTATAAAAAGTTAAAAATAGTAGTACGTAACTTCGTTAGTTTTATTAATATTAAGAAAAGGGGGCATTAGAGGGTTTTTAAATTCCTAGATATAATAAAATACTAAATTCAGGGCTCTATAATACTTAGGCCCTTTTTTTTTATAATAATTACTAGTAATCTATTTAGTTAAGTAATATAATACTAAACTTATAATTATAAATAAGGAGTCGCGGGTTCGAATCCCGCTCTAAGTATTTATATTCTTAATTATAAATTTCTATAGGGTATAGTTAAGAATATTAATTTTTAATTAGCCCGGCCCTGGATTTTCTTTTTTCCGGGCGACTTTATATTTAATTAAATACGTTAAATATAGGGCCTTATAATATTTAATTATTTAACTTGCTGAAATTCCTGTATTTGACTGTTTATTTGACTTATTTATTTGATTAATTTGAATGGGTATAAGCGCTGGAAATACCCGAAGCAGACGCCCGAATCATCTTTTTGGGCTCTTAAGCTTCCTCGATGGCTCCGACGCAGGGCATTGTCTTTGATGCTCTCAAAACAGACTTTGGTGAAGTTGGTGCATGGGCAAGATACGGTCAGAGCAAACTCGCGGTCATTTTGTATGCCCGGGAATTGGCGAAGAGACAAACCAAGATCAAGGTCTGTGTCGTTGATCCAGGCTTTGTAGATACGAACTGGGCACAGTCTTGGAAATCATCAAGCTACATACTTGAAGCGTTGTATCCCCTTATGAGAATGGCATCAAGCAGTGTGGAGAATGGAGTTCAAAATCAGTTGTGGGCATCAGTTCACCCAGATGTCAAGAGCGGAGTATATTATCTTCCCGTGGGAAAACTGGCCGTGGGAAAGGGAAACCTGGCAAACCAAAAGCTGGCACAAAGGCTATGGGAGTGGACGGAGACAGAGCTGGAGGGGATGGACTGAAGAGAATTTAGAATTACAACCGATGAACCAATGTTTGGAGATGATTCAGCTTCAAAACACAGATAGCCAGTAGGCACCGAACTTCAACTGAGTGCAGCTCTAGGACTGCAAGTTCATTCGAATATAATACGGCAAAGTCTGTCAGAAAAGTATTGGAAGTCAAATTGTCCTGTCCAGCTCGTAAAGGCATAACGTGTTCTACGTATTTAGAGGTACAGAGGTTTAGTCTCACCAAATTCCAGGTACGATTCGCCACGGAACAGTTCTGCAGTAGTCCTCCCAAACCGGCCCATACTTGGCCGAGCATCTTGCCTCATCCCGAATGCATCGGTGTACGAGCAAGATTGTCATGAACATCGCATAGAACCATATCAAGCACTTTGAAGATCCCACTAAAGCGCACATCGCTGTACTGAGAAGCAAGTCTCCAAAGTAGTTGGCATGACGCGACCAGCCCCACCAACCACTGCAAATAAGAAGGCTCTGATGACTCTGGCCGTCCGAAGTCTTGTAAGATGCTACCAAGACCTTTGCCGGATTCCCCCAAATGTAGCAATCACCGTTAGAACGACGAACCCTGTCCTTTTGGCTGTTGACGGCCCGGAAGATGATGTACCCGGCAACTCCGACAGAGAATATGGCGACCTGGTGAAAAGTTGAGGTTCTTGTTGGGTAGAGCCCAAGAAATTGGGTTTGAATGGTATACATGCTAGGGAGCCAGACAAAGGACCCCCAAGCGAGGTAGAAGCCGAAGTGGTCGTGAGCAATGTCAATGGTGCGCAAGTACCAGGACTCATTAACGAAGAAGTCAAGGACGTATACTGCGTGCAGAATGGTGACAAGAACAATGTTGGGATCGATCCGTCCGTGGATCTCGTACTGATATGCGATGTTGGACAAATCGCTAGATTCGAGTCAGCTTGTGTGAAGCTGCGCCATTCTTCGTAGAAACCTACATGAGTGTCCATGCAATTATGCCCGGTCTGCCATTGGTGAACAGTTTCAGGTCAAAGTCGCCCCAAAGTCTTGGGTTATGCTCAATCCCCATGTAAAAGTCATAAAATATGGATCCTATTATATGTTAGTCGTTGTGTGACCACGGAAAAACATGGTGACCGTTGGCTTACCACTGAACTTTCGGTCATCCGCATGGGTTGGCCTGAAGTGCGCTTTGATAAAGGCCAAGACAGAAAGCAAGAGACCAGCAGCATTCATTGTGAGGACCAGGCCACCCCAGTTCTTCGGGATGAAGGCAGGATCCAAGAGGCCGAAATAGCAAAGCGCAGCGGCAAATGCATGGGTCACGAACCAGGCATTGAGCCCATTGGTACGATAGGTCAATAGATGGCCGGCAGGACTTCTCTGGCCGTCGTGTATTGGGCCTGGCAAATATCGAAACAGGATGCCTTGAAAGAGGACCCAGAGTGCAAACACTCCAGTGGACTTGAGACTGAAGCATGGCCAATTTGACCATACGACAGAAATCAATCCATCTTGCAAAGCAGCCTTCAGAAAGTCGGACAGAGAGCCTTGGAATGCAGAAATAGCTACGGTCGTGGAGATGACCAAGGTCGGCGCAAGCATCACAAGAAGCAGTGAGCCGACTGAGCGTATCCAGGATCCTCGACTTGATCTACCCCATGTTGGCCGTTGTGCGGGCTCAAGCTGAAGCCGAGATCGGGAGTAACCTTTTCTCATCCTCACGAAAGTAGACTCAGGCGCCAAGGGAACATCTAGAGACTCCATCTTGATTGTCGGCGATGTCGAAAGAAACGAAAAAGAAAAAAAACGCGAACAGATGTGTAAAAATGCGAAAGGCGCGACTTCCTGAACTTCGTGATGGTACAGATGCTGAATGCTCGGAGAAGTCTGATAATCTTTCGTGTTGAAATGTATATATGTCATCAACACTTGCCCTCGAGTCACGTAGTCGTCAATTATCATGGCGCCTCGGCATTGAATGCTACCAAATTGGGCCGTCTCGATCGGAGAATCTTGCCAACAGCCCGCCTCGCTCTGAGACTGGAACGTTGTGGATGCTAATAACCTAGGTTGGCGCGCTCGGAGACTCAGCAGGAGGCTGATCAAGACCGATGGAGCATGGGCCCAGGGTAGTGTGCAAAAGTGGGATCAGGTGTTTGGCATAGCGTCGCTCCATAGTCCTCGGAGCACATGAATCGGGTCATCCCATACACGGCACGCGGAGAACTGGTCATGTCCCCGTTTTCTCCTCTGAGTCTGTCTCGGATTCATTCGTGCGGAGATCGGCAAAGGCATGCGGGTTCTAGATCTTGCAGGAAATAAGGTTTGCGGTCCGCGCGCGGTACTCACAAAACGTTATCTCACGCCGGTCAGGATTGAAACCGAAAGCGACTATGTGACTCGGCGACAGCAATTTGGCCAACTCAGCCTAGAGCTCCCGTAGCAATGTGGGATCGCTTTCAGCCCAGAACATGATGATAATAATAATAATAGCATATGAATTAAACTTCTCATGCAAATTGATGTGCCCTTGGCTTCAAGTGAACATCCGTGGCTCACAAAATCCACGATTGGCAGTGGCCAGACGGGCGTACCATTGAGCTGGCGCGATGACTTTTGGCGGAGTTGGGTTTCAGCAACATTGTAGTTGAAAAGAAATGTCAGAAACCAGTGACTCTATTCGAAGTGAACGATTGAACCTGGAAGTTGTGATACTCTTATCTACATGTTATCTGAAGTCTGAAGGTTGACGTAGCAATCCTTGGGTTCTACAGTTATGCTCTCCCTGAGCTCATAGGTGCTAAGGTTGTCGGCGCATGGCTTGAAAACGAAATTCCACACAAGCAACGCAAGAACCATGCGCAACTCAAGATAGGCGAGACGTCTACCAAAACATCCTCTTGGTCCACCGCCAAATGTCAAGATTGGCCCGGCTTGGGGATCAAAATCAAAGTCAGATAAAGTCCAGCTATCTTCTTTTCCGACGCGTTCTCCGCTGAACCCGCTCGCTCCCGTCTTCGGTACAAGCCAGCGCCCAGGACAGAACTTTCCTACATCGTCGGAAAGCCAGTCTGGGACTCGCTTGGCTTCTTGCGAAGTTCTACTTCTGACCTGTTCGTCAACGCTCAGAGAAGGCTGAACGTAGCTCGCCCCTTGTGTGAAGATGAAGATTGTGGTACCTTTCGGCACGAACTTCCCCATCACGATAGCATCAGTAACAGCCTCGCGTGTTAGAATTGAAGCTGTCCGTGAGAGTCGTAAAATCTCTTCCAGGAAGGCATCAAGATACGGAGCTGCAACCTTTGTGAGTTCGGTTACACTTGGCTGTCTCTTCTCTTTGACAGCAGCTGGATAAACTGCCTGGAGGTGTTTGCGCAATGTATGCTGTTGTTTCTGATTGTCGGCTAGAAACTTCACAGCCCAAGATAAGATGGACGCAGAGGTTTCATGACCCGCGACGATGTATCCAAGCAACTGTTGTGAAGTCAGCATGGTTTTCTCGTCTAAGGGGACATCAGAAAGTTTACCTCGTCTTCCAATCTCTTTGAAGTGAATGAGGGTTTGCGTCCAGACTTCTTGGCTGCTGTCACTTCTCGCAGGACGATGAAGTCTAAAGCTGATTTGGCTGCCTTCTCTCCTTGGAGCCATTTGTCGCTCAGCGATGCTACTGCCTTTTGAATCTGGCTCCTGATGAAGTAGTCCTTCTTCACAAATACACTGCTCACACTCGTAAAAGTCTTCAACAGCCATGCAAACTGTTTTGGGAAGGGCGACGTGACAACTCTGCCCATAAAGTGGGTGATATCAACAGTAGGCTGGTACTCAGTAGGTAGCCCAAGACTCTTGAAGCATGCGGGCTCTTTCAGATCTGTTGGCACTAGGAAGGGCCTATAGCCAGTTTCCTGGAGTATGTGCTGCCGGAGAACACCGCCATTGCTTGTCTCGCCAAATGCAGCAGACATGATGATGTCTAAAGCAGCGTTCTGGAGATCGTGATGGGCTTCGAACGGACGGCCTGCGGCCCATTTGCTCTTCACACTCCACAGCTCTATGAGAGATAGCGCTTTGCTATAAATCTCGGGCGCAGAAACCTAAGTAGCCAAGTTTAGCTGACCAAAGCTTTCTTGACTGAAGTCGACAGAAAGACTAACCTCGTTTAAGAATCCTGGGGCCATCAAATCCTTCACCAAGTCCTTGTTGCCTTTGAACCTGGCGTCAGTTGACACCATCGAAAGATGATGCTCAGGTAAAATGGTCGACATAGTTTCTGCATCCCTTCGGCAACGGTCGAACTCCTTTGTTCGCCGTGCTACAATGTCGTAACTTTCACGATAGTCAAACAGAACTACACATGGCGGCGTAAATGGGCCCAGAAAGACCTGAACCATTGGTGACCTATGTTTCTGGGCCAGGTCGCGCATCCACACAGTAAAGCCTTTCCCGTGGTTTCTTGCATGCTGGAAAGCAGGGAGGTCACCCAAGAAGCTTTTCAGAGCGCTCTCGTTGTATGGAATCCCAGTGAGAGGTCTTGGGAAGCCTTTCAAGTAGATGTAATAGAGAAGCGTAGAGGTGAGAAGTATCAACGCCGGGATGGGTGACTGCAGCACGATAGAAGCCGCATGATAGAGGTGTTTGATCATGTTGAGAACTTTGCGGGATGGAGTTGACGAGTAGGATTGATTCCACGGAAAATCATAGACCACGGTCAGATAGACTGCATCGAAGGGAATCGCAACAAGTGTGATTTCTAGCGAACGAGATAAATTTTAGCTTGCTTAAGGGAGGCTGAGCATAGCCCTGTTGATCATCGGACCCTGGCCCTACAATGATCGGTTTCGAGACGACCCAAATTGTGGCTAGTAGCGACAATACATAGCAACCTTGGCAATGAATCACAAATACACTACAATCCGTACTGTCAACACTGTCTGGAATGCAGGCCAGGCTGGAAAATACGGGAGGACCGTGCTGTGCATGATGATTCTTATGGTCCTTCCGCCACACCGGTCCGAGACCGAAGTTGTCACGAGCTATCATGGCACGTAGCAATGGGTATAAGAGGTGTTCAAAGCTGGCTTGTATTACTACAGTCTCAATACATAACGGGAAACGTCAATATAGGTAGGAAATGTAAGTTAGATCTCGTGCTAGCGCATGTGATAGTCGCTTCGAGAAAGGCCGGGTGCATCCCTGTTCCATGAGAGGAAGTCGTCCAGTCTGGTAAATATCCAAACTCTATCCGCCTGACAATTGAGTTTCTTCGATAACAAGGTACTTAGAGACTGATTCTAGTGAAAATTGGAGTGGAGATTCCACTGCTTCAACAAATTCGGATGAAATGGCAGAAGTCCGGATGCATCCAATCCGAGCCTTTGCTGGGGATAGAACCACGTTGGGGTCGACCAGGCAAGGAACACAAGAACCCATAGGTATCCGACAAAGACCCGAACTCTAGACGCCGAACGACACAATGGCACTTGTTTTGAGATAGCCTGGATAGCATCTTCAGCGATGATTCCAATCGGCTGCAACAAGAAGAAGGTAAAAGCACCGGCGTTCTCTGCTGTCATTCCCATTGCCATGTCAGAAGTATGATGAATCAGACCAGAAATGAAGAAAGAGATAAAGATACGAAGGTATCTAGAAACCAGTCTTTGCCGGAATGGGAAAATGTGGTGTTCAATGACATCGGCATGGCCTGTGAGCCCACTACGCAGACATTGATGCCATGTGGTTCTGAGTGGAAGACTGTCAGCAAATAGACTGGAACGAGATTGTAGCGTTCGACTTACCCCCAGAAGCCCCTAATGGTTGAGGCAGATGAGAAATCCCCATAGAGTGGAGGACAGTCCTCGACCTTGCATAGAAAAACGACAACGAATCCGAGGCAAGCAATTTCGAACATGAGTAGGTTTATGAGAGCCGTGCAGGCCCAGAACGACAGGGTCCCAATGATGCGAAAGGTGATGTCCGCTTGCGACAGCCTGACGAGACCCTGAAACGCCAGCGCTTGTTTGTCGCGACCGACAAAATTCGGGTCCGGAGGCGGGGCCTGCGTCATGAGGCTAAGCACCTGGTAGGCAACCAGGATCTTGAGAGATCGTTTCAAGATGAATGCGACCCGGCTCTCTGGGGGGTGTGGAGACCGTTGTTGTAATCCAGGAACATTTCTGACCTGCCACCTCGTGCCGATTCGTCTGAGCTTCCAAAGCAGCATTAGAGATTCGTACGTTCGGGCCGCGGGAGAGGCGGAAGATGGGGCGAACCCAGCTATGCTCTTGGTGCGGGCATCCGGTTCCCAGCTGCCATCCCACCTTCTGACTAGGACAAGCTCAGAAGCACTCATGAACTGAATCCATAAAAGTGGAACGATCGCGGA
The DNA here is from genome assembly GCF_023278565.1 of Colletotrichum lupini. Lineage (NCBI taxonomy): Eukaryota > Fungi > Ascomycota > Sordariomycetes > Glomerellales > Glomerellaceae > Colletotrichum > Colletotrichum lupini. The sequence goes on along the minus strand of NC_064673.1, from coordinate 2,530,191 downwards.
ACGCCAGTGAGGATTGGCGATCCACTCACTAGACGCGAGCTGGAGCGCGTAAGTCAAGCTCGCGAGAGCCAAGACTCCGGCCAGCCGGATGAAGGACTTTGACGCAGGAACGGAGAAAGTGATGAGCAGAAATGTAATCAAGAACGTAACAAATAACGACCCATTGACTGCCGCACCACTCGGGTAAGATTTGACGAGCATTGTTGCGAAAAGAAGAGTGCATATATCTTGGCGTATGACAAGGATCGGAAGCGCTGGCGTGGAAATGGTACTGGCAGGCAATGAGAGATGCTTCTTGTAACATCGGGCATACTTTTCAAAAGAGACTCATGGAGGCAATAAATAGAAGTTTGCAGCACTGTGTGCTCATAAGACCGCTTCTTTGGAGCTGACACGGCACTCCGGTGGCGGACTTGTACCTGTTCTCGGTAGCTAGGATGAGGAACCGACCCCTGGCAAGGATACGGGCATTATAATCCTTGACCACATACAGACGGCTACACTAGTCATTTCGACTTATGCATAGATGTTGAGAGCAATATATGGGTAGCTAGAAGCCTACGAGTTCCACATTATCGAACCGAGTCCGAAGGGAAGATGTAAATAGAATCATGAATGTACCGCGGAAGGTCTGCGATCTCAGTGTTATAGCTCCTTACTCTTCAATCTTACACCATACTCGTTGCTTTACCAGGCTGAAGACGTATCCATCATGATGATAGACGTTACTGAGCTGAGCCGGTTGTTAGTTGCTCTAGCTTTTCTCCCTACAGCAGCATTTCTTCTCTTACGCTTGGTTGAATACCTGGCCCTTAGACCGGGACCAAAAGAGCCTCCTCTGGTTAATGCTTCAGTCCCGTTCATAGGTCATATACTTGGGCTTCTGAGATATGGAGTGTCATATTACATCTATCTGAGGTAAGTGAGTACAGATGGGGCACTAAAACCCTTGATCTTGTTAAAGTATGTTTTTCTCGACAGATTGTTGACTTTACAAGCAGATCATCGACCAAACTTCCAATCCTGACTGTGTATTTGGCCTCTCAGAAGACGTACATCGTCAACTCACCAGAACTTATTGCCTTGATATCTCGTCGCTCTAAAGAGGTTGATGGCAATGTTCCCTTCGTCACTATCGTCTATGGGAAACTATTTGCTTTTTCTCAGACCGACATCTCGGAGTTGCTGAGAAACCCGTTGCAAAAAGGTTCGCTAAGACAGGAAGCCCACGTGATGGAGCACTCACTTCTCTCTCCGGGTTCTCTCTCTCTGAAGGAGGTTTACGACGAGATTTTCAACGGCCTAGCAAACCATGTCAACAGCATCAGCGAAGGTCCAAGAACCATTGCTCTCCAGAGTTGGCTCCAAGAGATCTTCGCAATGTCGACTGCAAAGGCCCTTCACGGACCAGACGGCCCTTTTGCTAACAACAAAGAGTTGCTGCAGGCATTTTGGTATAGTCCCATAGCTTTTTCTTACCAGAACGTTTATTGACTTTTTCACAGGGACTTTGAGAATGGCCTCAAGGCTTTGACGATGGGTGTTTTTCCCACCATCACGGCTACGAAACCAGCAGCGGCACGTCAAAAAATCGTCGACGCTTTTTCGGAATACTTTGGCGACTCATTTCCCGAAGATACTGCCTCTGAACTGATTCGGCGTACACGCAGGCTTGCACTGGACCACAGTAGAGGGACCGAGTTCATTGCTCGCTATGGCCTTGGCCTCATGACCGGATTCCTGATCAACACAGTCCCTGCTGTCTTTTGGATCATCCTGCGTATTGCCAGAGATAAAGAACTGCTGAAAAAGGTTCGCCTGGAGCTTTCTCTGATCATTCAGCCATGCGCACATGATGAGGACTTCTCCACACTCGATGTCGCCGCTATTCGTAAACGCTGCCCGCTTCTCATGTCCATTTGCCATGAGACTCTGCGATGCATCAGTTCTTCGACTGGCACCTTTCTGGTTCACCAGGATGTTGAAATAGGCGACGAATATGTCCTGAAGATAGGGGCCATAGTCCAAATGGCGGCAACGGCGATTCACTCGGATCCAGATGTTTGGGGTGCTGATGCCGGCGCATTCGAGCCGGAAAGGTTCTTGAGGCCGAGCAAGGTACACCCAGCAGCAAACCGGACATTTGGAGGCGGCAGCACTTTGTGCCCCGGAAGGCACCTTGCAGTGGACGAGATGATTACATTCACGGCGATGTTTCTCTCTACGTTTGACGTCACCTTCCCTGATGGCGCAGATGGTCTACCCAAAGAGGACGATACGAATATGCTGTCGGTGAAAAAGCCTAATTCGGATGTATTGGTGGAAATCCGAACACGGCCGGAGACCAAGCATCGGAAATGGTGCTTTTCCACTGAGACATTGAAAGCGTAGTCTAAAACATCGGATTTTGATGTTTTTTCTTTCCTTCCGCAAAACATATAGAAAACTTAGAAGAATGAGCATTTCCGCTGCCAACCCTGGTCATAATCTCCATGCTTTAGTGATCCGCCTCCAGGCGTCAAGTTGACTCCATGTCAGGTGAGCGCTAGCGGTAAGCAATCCATTTGTTAAAACCTGTCGTACGAGCTTTTGGGTCCTGGTCCCTGTCTGAAAGTTGAGATCTTAATACAAATCGCAGTATGACGAGAGTGACTTGAAATGATACCATGGGCTGAAACTCCGTGGAAGCCGTGGGTAGCGGGTCAGAAGGGGGACTGACCATGTGGTAGCTGCTCACCTAGACTGACTCTTCGTAGCTAAGCTGATTAAGTCGCTCTCGCTCTCGGATGTTTCCGTCCTCGGCGAACAGGACCATTCTGAAATCCGTGGTCTTGCAGCTATACGTTCTCACTCGACTTCCTCGTTATTGCAAGACTACCTAGGGTAAACAGTCTTCCGAATCTTTCTCGGGCGCCTGCGTCTTCTCTACCCAGTTACAACGCACAAGCCTCTTTCCTATTTTCAAGATGTCCTTTCTATCACGTTGTGCGCACGTCTGCAACTAACCTTTCTCTTTTTTCTTTCCTCTTCGCTTCACGCAAGCATCATTTCCTCATTGTGTCTATCATAATGATCATGTTAGTCAATGACAGCAGTTCGGCCACTGCGCTGCTGTTCTTTTCAACTGATGCGCTTTACAACCAAGCGCTGGGCTATTTCCGAGCCAGCCATATATACTCTTTCTCGAGTATTATAGTGGCTGGCTTCATCTTATTGCTGACGTTTTACGGAGTCTTCAGAAGAAAAGACACTATTCCGATGGTAAACGCTCCCAGATTCTGGGAGCCTCGGTTGTTGGTCCAGCCATCATTTCTCTTCAATGCGAGAAACCTCGTGTCCAAAGGCTTGAAACTGAATCGAGCGTTCCGCATCCTGACCGATATAGGCGTCATCACAGTGGTTCCCTCAGAGTTTGCGAATGAAATTCGGACAGACTCGCGGCTAAGTTATCCACAAGTAATTACTGAGGTATGTATGATAGCATATTTCACACTCATAGGTCTTAAACTAATACGAGACTCGGATTTGTAGAATTTCCATGCTCGGTTCCCCGGCTTCGAAGGTTTCCGGGAAGGCACAACCGATGCGGCACTCAGTCGCGATATTGCCAGAAAGCATCTCACACACTCTTTAGGTATGAACATGCTCATTTGCTGAAGAGAGCATTGTATTTTGACTAACGTTGGCCATGGCAGACAAAGTTACAGGAGCTCTAGCAGAGGAATGCGCGGCTGCATTGAAAGATCACTTCCCAGATGGAAAAGGTATGCCTGAATGAAGAAACTATACTGCCAATAGCCGTGGTCTAACATCTGTAGTAGACTGGACAGAGATCAATCTCCGTGACCATGTCCTGAAGCTTGTAGCACGTCTTTCCTCTCGCGTCTTCCTAGGAGAAGAGATCACGAGGAATGACGATTGGATAAAAGTCACCACTGAATACACAACCGATGCTTATATTGCGGCCAAAATCCTTCGTTTATGGCCGGCCAAGCTTCGCCCGTTGGTTCACTGGATACTGCCATGTTGTATCAAGCTCCGCCGACATGTTTTCAAGGCGAGGAGTATTATCATAGCTGCCATTGAGCGGCGTCGCCTGGTAAAAGAAGCGGCTATCAAGTCTGGCAAGCCTATTCCAATTTTCAACGACGTGATTGAGTGGCTTGAACAAGATACCAAAGACACTACAAGCGATTACGATCCTGTTGTTGCGCAACTCATTTTGTCACAAGCCGCAATTCACACCACAACAGACTTGCTCACCCAAGCCATTCTTGAGATTGCAGCCACTCCGGAAATCGTCGAACCTTTACGAGATGAGATCAATGACGCCGCTAATAGATTGGGATGGAGCAAGGCGGCGTTTCACGAGATGAAGCTCCTTGATAGCGTGCTGAAGGAGAGCCAACGCCGGAAGCCCCTTGCCATGAGTGAGTTAAAATAGTCACGATTTCTTAGACGACGCACTTAAAGCTAACGCAAACTTGATAGCGTTCATGCATAGGCTTGTCTTGGAAGACACAACTCCATCTAATGGCGACACAATACCCAAGGGCAGCGTCATTGGTGTTTCTGCGGACAAGCTATGGGATCCGAAAGTGCATGAAAACCCTGAGAGATTCGATGGTTATCGTTTTGTCCGCATGCGAGAGAGCGGTGATAGTAAGGTCGCAAATCAGGCGCATCTTGTGAGCACAAGCCCGAATCATCTTGCGTTTGGCTACGGGAAGCACGCGTGTGCTGGCCGCTTTTTCGCCGCACACGAATCCAAGATGGCGCTCTTAAACATTTTGCTGAGATACGACTAGAAGCTAGCACCGGTCTCAGCCAACGAAAAGCCTCTTGAGTTTGGTTTAGTGCTTGTTGCTAATTGTCGGATTAGAAGTCCAATTCGACCGCGGCGTACGGCCGACTGCGCAGGGGCCAATTAGGGGCCCTATTTACGATTATCGTAACTAGCCTAACTTACGGTTAGAACCTCCTTTTTACACCTATATAGATATTTATATAGTTTAATTAATCTCTTCGTTAACTACGGTTCGAACTAACTACTTTATAATAGGGATATTAATATTAATTAGTAGTTAAATTTTATTATCGTAAATTAGTAAGGTATCTTACTACGTAGAAGAGACGACCTCTTAATACCGTACGGGATAGGAAATTCGTATTAATTAACCTTACGGAAATAAATAAAAAAAGAGGTAATTCTCGAATACTATACGGAATTAAGTAATCGTAGCCCTTTATTACTTACGAGAGGTCGACGTTTATTATATTAAACTACGTTAATTAACAGAACCGCTTAAGTAACTAGCCTTTTACCGTCGCCCCGAGTAGCTTTTTTACTAAACGACTTTTTTATAGCCGGCCCGCGGTTAGAAATTAACTAGTTAAATTAAAAAAAAAATTACTTACGTAACGACTACTTACTTAATTAATTAGCATAATAAACGAGCTTAATAATATAATATAAAAGAGCACCGCGCGATTAAAAAAGGGGATCTCTAAACGTAAATATTCTTATTTAGTAATAAAAATAACCTTATAAGAGTTATTAAGCTAAGAGATCTATAGTATATAAAAAAGTCTATTATTACGAGGATTTTATAAATACGACCTTAAGCCCGCAATTTAAATAACCTCTTTATAACTCCCTTAACTACCCCCCGGGTATTACTTAGGAATATAGTATAGGGAACGGTCTAACGAGGGAGGAGGGGATTTAGAGGTCTTAATAGTATCGAGTTAAGAGTATTATAGATCTCGGAGATTAACTTAAGAAAAAAGTAGCTACCTTAAAGTAGTCTTACGACCTCCCGCTAGAGTTATTATTAGCCTAAAAAAAGGCTAAAAAGACGAGGATTTAAAAAAAAAAAAAAGAATCCTTTAAAGGGCCGCTAAAAGGCTTCTTTTTATACTAGCTCCCGGCGCGAGATTACTAATTTTGAAAAATTAACTAAGTAATAAAAAGGATTACTAATAAGTAATAATTACTTAACTATAATTAAGCTACGAAAAAAACTACTTAAAAAATATAAAATAGGGTACTAAGAGGCTATAAAAAATAAAATCTCTAAAATATCTAACCCTACTGCGTACGAGTAATAAGTAAGCATTTTTTAATAAGTCTTTAAAATCTACGATTTTATAAGAAAAAGGGCTTAACTTTATTAACTATACTTAACGGCTTATATAGTTCTTAATAACCTATATAGCTCCTCTACGAGCTACCCGGCGTCTACTTTTAACTATTTTTATAGAATACTGCCCTAGAAGAGGTAGGTTAAGGAAGGAAGCTATTTAGAGATTATAAAAAGTACGAGGCTTAAGAGGCTAGAAATATACGGGATAGCGGAAATCGGTAACTAATAAAGATCCCGAGACTAATTACTATATCTTCTTATAATAATATAAACGTCTACTACTACTATTATAAAAAAAAGGAACTACTAAAACCTACCTTTTTATACTAAATAAAAAGGAGGATCTTAGTAAGTATAATAGCTAGCGATTTAGAAAGGTAGTAATAATCGTTAAAAATAATAAAAACGAGAGTAATAGTAAAATAGTAAAAAAAAGCGGGAACCTCCTAAACCCTAATAAATTCGTTAAGTAGTAAAAGCACGGATTTATTACGACTAGCGCGCGGATTAAATATATTCTTATTAAATTAAATACGCTAATAACTATTAATACGAGTATAAGCTAGAGCACGACCCTTAGCGAGTTGAGGTAAAAAAGAAGAGGACGAAACCCGATCTTAAATAAAATCCTAATCCTTTATAAATAAGTAAATATTAACCCGGATTATTAAGGGACGTAGATATATAGAATCGCGGATTAGCCTAATAATAAGTAAATTAACGTAATATTAATCTATTTAACTAAGGTTTATAAAAAAAAGGGGCTATAGGGGTAACCCCTATTTTATAAGATCGTAAACGACCTTAGCTACTAACTAAATAAATAGTTTATGAGCGTAAGCCTAGGAATTATAAAAGTAGTTAATAGATTCCTCTACGGGCGAGGGGTATTACTAGCGTAATTATAATCGTAAGAGCTATATAAAATACTAATAACGATAATTATAAAAAAGGAATTCGTACTATAGAACTAAGTATAGGTTAATAGAGCGTATATTCGCTTTAATAAATTTAGAAAAAAGGTAAACGACCTAGATTTCCTCTTTATAATTACTAATAAAAATCTATTATCGTAAAAGGATATACCGGGGTAAAATATAGTACTAAAAGTACGATAATTAATAATTCCGCTTATTTTAATTTATAACTCGTTACCGCTACTAATATAAAATTCGGCGCCGATCGGCTAATAAAAAAGGAGATAAATAACCCGAAGTTACTAATAGTACGTAGCGACGTAGGGATCGTATATAAATACTAAAAATCTAATAATAAATATAAAGCAATTTATAAACCTTAAAAAGATCTTCCTAAAAGAGAAATTATACTCTGGGGGGAAGTATAAGGTCTTATAAAAAACCCTAACGATATTTTACGATTATTATAAAAAAGTCGGAATTAGGGAATATTAGTACTATTTAGTAATTAATATCGTACTCGTAAGTAAAGCCTCTAATTATTATTATAAAGCGGTACGTAATTTTAATTAAAACGACTTTCTTAGTATAATTAACATAATCCGAAGCCGCTTCGAGACCTATAATAAGAACCTAGAGCTCCTATCTAAGCTATAAGCGATTTCTTTTATATCTATAGCTAGGATAATAGAGGGCAAATCGTAAATAAAGATCCTTAAAGAGCTTATCGATCGAATTGATAAGCTAACGAAAACCTAGCTAAATAAGGGAATAAATAAGTAGAAAGTCGGATATTTCTATACCGCAATCTAGCGTATATTAGAAATAAAAATAACCCTATACTAAGTACCCGAAGACTACGAGACGCTTTATTTAAGGCTAAGATCTAGCTTTAATATTAAAGTAAGAATACTATACTAAACCTATTTCTAAATATACGACGGCCCTTATTAATAATATTAAGTCGATCGAACGTATAATAAAAAGAAAAAAGAGGCTAAATACGGTAATCGCTAGTAAAGAGGCCCAGATTCGTTAAATAAGCAGAGATTTAACTTACGGGCAGGGTAATAGAAGAAGTAATATTATATTTATAAAAAGGATAGATATTAGTTAAGTAATTACTCTAAGGAAGAGCGTACTAAATCGTATAAATAATATAAAAAGTCGAGGATAGTAAATAGTAAAACTAGCCCTCGTTAGTTTAACTAATTCCTTATTATATATAAGGGCAGATCCGGGGGTATAAAACCTAGTAACGGTAGCTAAAGTAGCGGCTTAAAGTATATACCCCCTATAAAAGATTCGGAAAATAAGGAAGATCTTACCCCCTATATTAATAAATTAGATTATAATAAAATTAATAATATTAACTACTCTTTTTTTACCCCGTTAGCCTCCGGAGGATATACGAGGCTAAACGAATAAAGGGTAGTAAAAGCTCTTAATAAGTAGGCTTTTATTTATAAATAGTAAGGGAAGGTCCCTTAGATAATAAATATAGAGGCGGCCGAAAGGGCGAATTTAATAGGGCCGAAGCCTATTCTCTTAATAATTAAAGAGAAGACGCTATCTCTTTTAATATTTAAAAAAAAAGAATATAGTACTAAGTAAATCTAGGGGTAGCTAGAGGGGTCCTTTTTATATTACCTAGATCTTTCGAATACTAAGCTCGTATAAGTATTTTATATGAGTAAAAGGTACGGCTTAGACGATTTTTATAAAATTATCCTAAATACTAAGGTATCGTAATAGTTAACTAAAGGAAAAGGGCAATTCTAAGTATTATAAAAGATCGCGCTAGTAATACTTAATATATTAATAGCGGGTATTACGAAAATTAGTTTCGGCCTAGGTAAGGAAATCGTCGCCCTAGGTATAGTAAAAGTAAAGACGCACTTCGGAATAATAACTTTCTATATTTTACCCGTTAATACCCTATTTTTCCTATATCTAAAAGATATAGATCGACTAGGTATTATATTTAATAATACGAAGAATAGAATTTCTAATAATAAGCACTTCGAGATAGTCGAACAATAAGAGGGGTATGCGTTTATAAAGCTTATTAATAATACGAAGTCGATTAATTACCTAACGGAAAGTAAGCTTAGAAAACTATGTTAGAGATTCGGGTACTCGTTAGTTACGAGGCTATATAACCTCTTAAAGTAATTAAGTAATAATAATATCGAAATAGGGGCGCTAGAGTAGTTAATAAAAGTATATTACTAATACTAAATAAATACGCAGAGCCTACGCAGATTTAAGTTTAAATTACGTAATAAGCTTAACTTTAACTAAAAAATCGTCGTCGATATTTTCTACTTAAATAGTTAGCTAGTATTATATATAATTAACGTAGCTATATCCTTCTAAATAGGGTAATTCCTCCGGGATTTATAAGTAAAAATAGTGTAGGTAGCCTTGCGAAAAAGCTAGATTAATATATACTAGGGACCGTTAGACGGTATTAGAACCGACGCTAGTACTAGCTTTAAGTTAGTAAAGTTTAGGGATAATACGACGGCTTATAGTATATAGCTAAAAGTTATACCCATTAAAGCGTACTATAGTATTAAAAAAGTAGAGAGGGCATACTAATAGTTAAAAAGGGCGTTTAGAATTATTAAAGAGGAAAATCCGGATTCTATTAATAACGAATGCCTTTAAATAGTACTTAAATACTATAACGATACTATAGGGCCTAACGGACTTATACTAACGCTATTAGTATTTAGAGCATATTTAAGAACGACCTTAGTTTTACTACTATTACTAAGTATAAGCTAACGAGCCTAAGTAATTAAAAAAGTAATGTGGGTATTACGCGAAGTAAATATAAAAAGGTAAGTTAACGAGGTAATTACTATGCGTAATAGGCCTAATATAGGGGATAATTTAGATATATTACTAAATTTAGATATACGAGTATAGCACGAAATTACTTAATAATAAGCTAGGCTATATAAGTTAATTTCCGTTAATAAGCGCTCTTATATAGTTACGAGAGATCGTAACTAGCTACTTAAAGTATTAATTACAGTAGTTAAACCATATTATATAGATCTTAATAAGGTAATTTTTAACTTATAAAAAGAAAAAGAGCTAGGGGAAACTATATAACCCGCAGTAGAGGTATAAGAAATTATCCTTAACAAAATCGTCGTAGTAATACTAATAGATAATAAAAAAGAGGAAATTGCTAAAAGGGTACTAATACTACTAGCGAGACGTTATAAAAGACTACGACGGTAAGCCCTAACGTAGTAATTTATTATTAATAACGAGGTAATTAATACCTTTTATATAATAAAAAAGAAAGCCGATTTCGAGCTAGCGGTTAAACTACGTAAAAAAGGCATAATTATAATTACTAAAAAGCCGTATAAGGGATTAGATCTTATTAAAATAGACACTCTTCGTAATCGAGGGGTCTATCGATTTATCTTATATAACTTAAAAAAATATATAAACCTCCGCATATTTAAATTACGAATAGTTCGTAAAATTAAAAAGAAAGGAACACCCTAGCTATATGAGAAGTCTAGATACGTAATTTAAGGGTACGGTAACGTTAAAAAGGCGACGCTACTTATATAATCGCTTATTATATAGCGCTATAACTAACGATTAATAATAGTACTAATAGCATCGCTACGGAAAAAGGGATACGAGATTTAGAGCCGTAATATTACTTAGGCCTATACCTAATCGGCTACAGGGCTCATAAGGAAAATCCTAGCCTATTTACTAAAAGAAATAGCTAGTAAGTACCTAGAAAGTACGATTATTAAAGTGCTTAAGCTACTATGTAGGCTCGCAGAATCGGGCACCTATTAGTAGGCCACTTACTACGATTTTTATATTAATTAACTATTAATAATTACCTCTATATATAACCCGTGCTTACTAATCGTAGAGCACGAAAGTAACTAATTTAAGATCGTTAAAATATAAATCGACGATATATTAAGCTTATTTAATATTAACTTTATAAAGAAAGAGGATAAGGAGCTTTAAAAAGCGGGCTTTATAGCGAAGCTAAAAAAGGTCTTTATAATAAATACCCCCCTAGTATTTAATAGCGGGATTCTTATAATCGAAGGGGAAACCGTCGTTTTTTAATAAAAGGGGTAGGGCGAGAAGATTAACCTCGTTAATTTAAACATAACTAACGTTAAGAAGTAGTATAAGGCTAAGCTCGCGTAAGGGGTATATATTATAAATATTTATTAGTTTAAAGTAATTTTTAATTACGCTAGGGTAGTATAAGCTATAAATTTAACTAAATAAGATATCGAGGTACTTAATAAGCGGCTTAAGTAGTAATAAACGAATCTCGATCGAGGTCTCGTTTACTACCTAATCGACTTTATAACTAATAAGCTCTACGTCTTTATTAATAGGTTATTTATAAATAATAACGACCTTATTTCGTAATTAGGGTATATTATTATCCTAGCTAACGAGAGTATAAGTAAGAGCGAATTTATTATATACGGTAATATGATTTACTATTCGTTAACTAAAAATAAGTAAGTAACGAGAAGTATATTAGCGTTAGAGGTTTATAATATAATTAACGGCGTTAACCTCTCCTATGCGATTTTAATAACGCTAAAGAAGATTACTAATCGAATTAGCTTTCTACCTATTTTAATAGTTATTTATACCGATTCCTACTCGCTATATAAATACCTTATTAAATTAGGAATAACGAAGGAAAAGAGGCTTATAATCGATATTATAGCCCTTAGGTAATCGTATAAAAAGCGCGAGATACTCGAGATCCGTTAGATTAATAATAAAAATAACCTCGTAAACGCTTTTATAAAAATAGTACTAAATAAGGGATTAAAGTAATTCGTAAGTAATAAAAAAGTTACTATACGAATAGAGGGATAGGTTACTTAAAAAGAGTAGAGAAAAGGGGGAAAAAGAGACGACTTAGTAAACGGGCCCGAGGTCGAATTATACCTCTAACTATAATAGTTAAATTAATAAAAAAAAGAGAAAGTTAGTATTAAATTAGAAGTTTAATTTAACCGCGGCGTATAGCCGACTACGTAGGGGCTAATTAGGGGCCCTATTTACGATTATCGTAGCTAGCCTAACCTATGGTTAGAACCTCCTTTTTACACCTACGCAGATATTTATATAGTTTAATTAATCTCTTCGTCAACTACGGTTCGAACTAACTACCCTGTAATAGGGATACCAACACCAATCCAAAGGCAAGGATCTCAATGCGATTGAGACAGCGTTCATAGTTGTCGAGCTGCATGACATATTGGACCATTCCCCCCATATGCACAGACAATATTAAGCCTCGTATTTCGTATCTGAGAAACAGCCGCCAATAAAGGAGTCCCAAAAATCTTGTGCTTCTCACCCGCGTGGCCAGATTGAAGCCCACATCTCCACGAGATGTTAAAACGGACGTCTGGAAACTAGATATGTGGACTATTTGACTGGGCACCCCAGTCACACCAAGATGCTAGTCAACTTGAGTCAGAGTCGCCCTGCGCTGATCCATGTCGAAAACAAGATATATTAAGAGAAGCGGCAATAGGTAGTCATAGGTGCGGATCTTATAGCCAAGCCTTCGGAAACTCAATCTGACCTGAAGTGAGGCAATGGCTAGAACGCGGGCGGTAGTTCAAGTCAGAGTCGCGTATCACAAAATCTCAGCCCCGACGTAACATGACTAAGGTCACCTCGCCGAATGCGAGAGCGAATCTTCTGCTTGGCAGATGAATACGACGTTTTCAAATCGCATGATGGATAATACAGTGCTTTTGTAACGGTGAAATCAACAATTCGTCTTTGGCTTGGCTAGAAAATTGTTACCCGATTTCAGAGAAAATGTACTAAGTGTCTATCTAACCTGCTTATTCCTCGCTCAAAGGTGTACCTGTTATAAGTTATTTCTGCCTGATAGACATTCCTATCAATTATCGTTGGTTGCCTTCCTAGATCGTTTGGATATCTAACCACTGGCGGCTTTGATGATGCCTGAGTCACTTGTCAACACCTCTACCACAGACCAGGGTCAGTCAACACAGTTGTATGGTTCTGCTCTTGTTCGGATCTTCAGCTATGTTGTTCTCGCGCTCTTTCCGCTTATCGCCCTGGCGATCAGCAGAATCTCCACGCCTAGCTTGGATCCGAGGGAGCCACCACTCCTGAAGCCGACGATACCTGTTGTGGGACACCTCGTCAACATGCTCTACAAGGGCGGAAAGTACTATCTAGAGATGTACGAGTCTTCTCAGGGAAAGCTTTCGACAGCCACGCTCAGCATCTGTGGCCAAAAGGTCTATCTAATTGCCTCTCCCTCTCTGGCACAGGCAGCTCTCCGCAACCGTCTTCTTTCCTTTGACCCTTTCGTCGTACAGGCGAGCGATGGCCTGGTCAGACTCAGCGCAAAGGCAAAAGAGCTTTTCGTGGACGGCACACTGCTCCATGCCTTCTCCACGACGGTATCATCAGCAACTTCACCAGAACCTATGCGACGTATGACGGTTACGGCACTTGCGGCGTTTACTGATGATCTCAATGCGCTAGCAGCCGGACCTGACCATCAGCAAGAGATCCAGCACTTGTATCACTTTCTCAGAAATCGGATCGCCATGGCCGCAACAGATTCGCTTTACGGCATAAAAACAAATCCATTTAGACATGACCCTCGTCTGGTCGATGATATCTGGTGGGTTGATTCAGGCCCCCGTACAGTTTCAGTTCTAACAGATCATAGGACATTTGATGATGCATTGACCTATCTTTTCCCTAACATTAAGCCTGAGTGGATAGCACCAGCTGGCAATTCTGCTCGAGAGCGACTTCAACATGTTCTCGTCAACTATTACAAGCAATTTCCCGACGAACCTTCATTCCCACCAGATGTCGCAGAGTTTACAAAGCTTCGGGCACGCATCATTCGCAACTCTGGCCTCAGCGACACTGACCTGGGCCGACTTGAGGTAGGCATGGTGGTAGCCGCAACGACCAATAGTGCCCCAATGTTCTTTTGGTTTTTGATCAGCGTCATGTCTCGACCGCAAATTCTCGCCAAAGTCAGAGAAGAGGTTGAGCCACTGGTGACCTTCGGAAAGGAAGACATCAGTGGGCCCCGTGGAGCTGCGATAAAAGTAGTCGCAACTTTTCGTACCTCTCAGTTGACCGATCCAATCATCTGCCCCTACATCACTGCGGCACATCGTGAGACCTTGCGTCTCTTCGACTCTAATACAGCAACACGGCACGTTCTAGACGACACGACACTTCCCGACGGAACTCTGCTCCGTGCTGGAGGCATTTGTCATATTCCCGCCGGTGTTGGACACCGCATCCCAGAAGCGTGGGGCGAAAGGGACCCAAATGAGTTTGCGCCTGAACGATGGCTCGAGCACCAAGTACGCATGTCGGGGTCAAGCGGTATCACGCAGAAGATGGCCTTTTGGCCTTTTGGTGGCGGCAAACACCTGTGCCCTGGTCGCAACTTCGCCATTAACGAGAACATCACCCTTCTCGCGGCATTGGTCACAGGATTTGACTGCGATGGTCTCGTTGTTCCTGAGTGCCCTATCGCAAATCTCACGGGTCAAAGTGTCCCACCGCCAAAGAAGCAAGTGAAGGCCACGTTCAAAAGACGAGAGGGTTGGGAAAACGTCGTATGGAAGCTGGAATATTAGAGGCTCGATAACGAATGAGTAGTGAGAGTAGATTGTATACCCCATGCTCTTGAACAGTGTTCTTACTCAGATGCAGCCTCAACTTACATATTGGCAATGTCTTCCTTGCTTTCCTGACGACGCTAAGACCTGCTCTTTAAGGCAGTAGTAAGTCTAGATATGTCACGCTTTTAGGCTACGACAATTGTAGGCTCCTTTAACACGTCTTTTCACTGCAGTGTACTCAAACTCACTTGGAGAGCTTTGAGCGGCTGGACCACTTCGAGAATCCCAGGCGAGCAAATTTGATGGGAAGCCCGACCATCTTTTGTTCCTAGCGATTAACGCTACGTTAGTACCGATATTGATACATCATTGTATTGACATATTAAGCTTTGAGATGCTTGCTCTACGAACGAATGGTGATGGGTGTCCATTGGACAATAGTAGGTGGATAGAATGCTTACAATTAGCAACAAGCGAAAGTCACAACTATCATTGAAGTTGTGGATAACATAGAGACCTAGAACGTTATCCCGGGCTCTGTACACTGGACGATTTTTCACATTGTGCACAGGTATCGCACACGTTACGCGACGAGTCAAGACTGAGCCTAGGTATTAGAAAGAGCCTTGGCCTTCACCTGCCCCGTGGGAAGTCCAGGGGCAGGTAAAACATACATTTTTGGATGCGGCTTTGGAAGTTCATACCCACTTCATACTCGGGCTCGGTTTCGGGCCCATTGCCGTTAACTTTGTCGTGCCGTTTCGCCAGTACTTAACAACAACCTTTACTTCAGAACATGTTCTCTACCACTCACAGTGTGTGTCGACTCTTCCAACAATTCATTAGCCATGCAATTTCCTTCTACCAACATAGGTTTGCTACCCTTAGATATGTTCCATTCACATTTCACAGTCGCACAAGCCACGCTTGCTGTAGCCATCTTAGTACGTCAGTCACAACGACCCCGGCCGTGGCCGTCACAGCAGTTTTAACCCCAACTCTTAGTTCTCTATCCATCGCGTTGCAGTCATCATCTATCGCATCTATTTTCATCCCCTTCGCCGTTATCCCGGACCGAAACTCGCAGCAGTCACAAAGCTTTATCGACTCTACTTCACAGTCATAGGGGATGGTGCCATCGCTCCCAAACGGCTCCATGATCAATATGGTCTTATTGTTCGGATTGGACCAGATGAGCTCAGCTACATTGATCACCGGGTATGGAAGGATATTCATGGCTTCCACAAGTCCGGGCAAGACCTCTTCGAAAAGGACTTGGTGATGTATGGACCAGATATTGCGCCTAATGTTCGGGGTCTGATCCGCGCCAACGACTCAGGGCACAGGCGCCAACGGCGGATATTCAGCCATGCATTCTCAGACAAAGCACTTCGTGGGCAGCAAGACCTCATTCGAGGCTATGTGGATATGCTGGTTGAAAAAATCCACCAGGTGCACCGGGTGGCCACGTGTCAGGGAGACAAGTCGGTGGAAGTGACTCGTCTGTACACTTTTACAACCTTCGATATTATGGCGGACTTGACCTTTGGAAAACCCTTGGGGATGCTCAGTGGTGAGAGCTTCGTGCCCTGGGTTTCGGTTATCGAGGAATCACTTAAGTACTCGGGATACACCTTACTCCTTCGTGCATACCCGATTCTCGAGACGTTCTTCACGCGTTTGATACCCAAGAGAATGAAGACAATGAGAGATGAGCACATCAACTTCGCCGTCAAGCGGGTTGACGAACGCCTGGAGCAAGGCGCCGACAGGGGCGATATCTGGAGCTTAGTTGAGCGTAACGAGGAGCAGAACAACATAACTCGAGAAGAGATGTACTCTAGTTCGTACGAGTTCCTCATCGCAGGATCTGAGACAACGGCAAGTCTTCTCAGTGGGTTGACTTACTTCCTCTGCAAAAACGAAAGCAAGATGAAGATTCTGCTCAAGGAAATTCGCAGCCTGAAAAGAGACGAGCTTACGATTTCCAAGCTCCAAGGTTTGAAGTACCTCCAAGCCTGCATCGACGAGGCTATTAGGCTCTATCCTCCTGTTGCTGGAGCACTGGGGCGCGTGAAGCGAGTCTGCGGGGCGAATATCTGCGGTCAATGGGTTCCAGAAGGGGTGAGTCATCGATGCTGCGTGTATCCGTACCGCATATGGAGACGCGACTGCTGACCGAGTGGCAGACCACGGTAGGAATACCTCATATGGCAGCATATCATTCTGCAAAACACTTTAGTTTTCCAATGGAGTTTATGCCAGAGCGTTGGCTTACGAACGCTTCATCTAAATTTTCAGACGACAACAAGGAGGTTTTCCAGCCTTTTCTCTACGGGCCGAGGAATTGTCTCGGAAAGAGGTATTTGACCTAGTTCATATCTCTAGTCTCTTCGACTTAAAATGCTGACTGAAATAGTCTAGCTTATCACGAAGTTCGATTGATCATCGCTTCAATTTTGTGGAACTTTGATGTCGAGCTGGAAAACAAGGAGGTGGATTGGCTGAAACAAAAATGGTATGGATTCTTTGAAAAGAATCAGCTGCGTGTGAAGATGACACCAGCTGTATGATCAGATATGCATCAAGTTTACCCATTATACTTCATCATACTAGTTGATCCATGTGGAGGGTTATTGAGCAGTCTGACGTTACGCACGGGAATCCACCATAAGGCTCTCTGACCGAAACAATGTTTTGACCAGAACGCGACAGCTCTAGGTTGTTTCATATGCACTTGTTTTCACTCACACAATCGCACCTCCCCTAATCTAATGCTCAAACGTTTGACTCCTCCAGTCTCTTGCCGATCACCTTTCCGTGGCGCGGCATCAGAAGAAGTAACAGAACCAACAGAAATGACGGGTTGGTGTAGCCGGGGGACGCAGCAGCAGGAGGAGTTATCTCGAATTATATAACAGTTTTTATATTAAAACTACTACGTTGAATTAAAAACGTATTCAGAGTACAGTGTATATACTGCATATGGTAGTTACCTAAGACAATACGCTCTATCACATGATTCTTTTGAAAGGACCTAATCCATCAAGGTCAACTTTCAATATTTATAAGACCGAAAAAAATGAAACCACTATATTTGCATCTATGAACATTTATTTGTTTTAAGAAGCCTTTGATTATCTCGGTCTCGATAGCAGTGGCCTCGTTACCGTAACCTCAGTCTTTATACGCTCGTTTATCTCGCTTACCCCCGCTCACCCTAGCTTACTACATGGGAAGCGGCGGGGGATCTAGGGGCAATTGGGCGACATATTGGCATAATGTTCGAGAAAGCTGTTTGATTGTGGGTGCATCAAGGATTTGACTTCTGTAATAATACCACCACAAGTCTGCAGTTGGTAAAAAGCCATTCAACAGAGCATCCGTTGTGATCTTGTTTTGTACGATTGAAAGAGAACAATCCAAAATGAGATCAGACGGAACCGACCATACTGCGATGCTGTTAATCCTCTCGCCTTCAAGATGAGATACTCGTTCGCGTCATCGCCATTGACAACCCAATGATATTAACCAACCCGATAGAATGACCCCCACCCATGCGAGACCGAACTATAAAGTCCCGAGTCCACGGACATTGCCCACACAGCAGAGCCATGCTAATATTGCAATTTGACTTTCTCGTTCTCAGATATCATATTCGAGAATTCGCAATGCGGATAGCCCGGACAAACCACTTGCCCCCCACTTATGTGATCAGTTAGGTATAGATATGTGATAGGGAATAGCGGGCTCCATAGTAGTACGTGATGAAATCTGCTCAATGAGGTAGTCCCGATGAAACTAGAGCTACTTGCTTGCGAAGTTTTTCAGCCCAGGTGTTGCCTCTTACGGGCCCCTTCGGAGCCTTCTGCCGAGGTTCTCAAGTTCTCTCGTTCTCTGACATAAGACTTTAATCTCAATGATCACCTGTCGCTTCTGCAATAACTCTTCTAAATCTAGCATGACGTCTTGCCTACTATGACCCCTTTCAAGAGACTACTTCAGGATTCTTTGCAGGACGACGTGTTCTCTTCGCTGATACTCTTCGCCAAACGTCTTGATGGTTAGATGATCAAAATCGGACCCTGACCCTCCTTCGCAGCTAACACAATGATAGGATCCGATATCGTATCCGAATGCCTAGGCGGGCCATCGTCATCATGGCCCAATCAAGCCCCCATCGACAAAGACACCGTCTTTACGCTAGCTTCCTGCTCGAAGCTCCCACTCACAGTAGCCGTATTACAGCTTGTAGAGAAACGGCTTCTCGCACTAGACACAGATGTGAGCTCCATACTCCCAGCCCTGGGACGGCAAAAAGTCTTAGCTGGCTGGCGGACAGACGACTCACCCATCCTCAACGAGCGTCGCAACCCAATAACCCTTCGCCACTTATTGACACACTCCGCCGGCACGAGCTACTACTTCCAAAACAAAGACCTAAAACGGCTTCGAAGTCTCAGAGGAAGCCTCCCAGCTACCTTGGAGCCCACTATTGAAGAGCGTTACGATGACCCGCTCCTCTTCGAACCGGGCGAGGGTTGGGACTATGGTTGTGGGCCAGATTGGGCAGGCAAACTGATAGAGCAGCTTACCGGCATGTCTCTGGAAAAATATCTAAGACTACACGTGTGGGCACCCCTGGGAGCATCTAGCTTCACTTTCTGGCCAAACGCAGAGGGGAAAGATCACAAGGTCGCCACCCTCACGGAAAGAAACGTAACTACCGGGAGACTCGGGGTGCATCCTGATGTCCTGACCTTAAATCAAGGAGTCGACACGGAGTGCTTCGGAGGCCATGGGGCTTACTGCAGCGCAGGAGACTACATGGAGCTCATCTTTTCCATCTTCAGCAACGACAGGCGTGTGCTCCAGCCCGATTCTGTGGAGATGATGTTTCAGGCCAACTTGTCGGACCAAAGCAGAGCAGCTCTGCAAGCAGATTTCGACAGGCGAAAACTTACCATTGGCGACTTCTACCGCGGCGAGGTCTACAATTGGGGATTGGGAGGAATGTTGATCGACGGCCGTCGTTCCGAGGCGGAGTGCCCCCGGGGACCAAATACTTTGGCATGGGGCGGTGGAACGAACCAATTTTGGGTCCGCTTTTGCCCTCTCCCCTTTCAACTTTGTCTGCTAAACATAAGTTACAGTTTATTGATCGAACCAACGGCTTCTGTGGTCTCATCATGTCTCACGTCCTCCCACCTCAAGACCCTCAGATCGAGGAAATCATTGGCGCATTTCAACGACATGTGTACAAGTCAAACCATGATTACGGTTTCCGAAGCTTTTTGTGATATGGCTATGGAATCGCAATACTCAACCCCGGTCCATGTTTCTAGCAGGGAGCTATGAGACGAGAACCGGTCCCCGACATGTAGAGTTTTTCATGAGCGTGATACGAGGATAGACAAAGGCCACTAAACAGCGAATTTGAATAGTTCATGGAGTTCCCAAAATGACTGTAAGGTCTAAGCTTATAATACATTCTCTCAAAACAATTTTGCAAACGCCTCTGTCTAAATAGCTCCATGCCTTGATTCAGGCCCTCTCCGTACCTCGGAATTGGTCTCTCTTACGCCCGTAGCAGTATTTTCCAACATTCGGGTTGGTGTTGCTGCAAACACAAGTACCGGCGGGAGCGCTGTTAAATTGATTAGTCACTGGTCTAAGTATGTGAAAAGACAGACACCAGTCTAATGAGGAACTCACTTGTGCTTCTGGAACTTGTAGATGAAGCCATCCGGGGTCTTTACGGAGGCAGTAGGGCACTTCTCGTTGCAAGTCTCGTCGATAGGGACAGAGTTTTTGGGGTTGTTGACGCAAATGGCTGCGTTGGTCCAGATGCAGGCATCGGCACCCTGTTCGTGGCAGGCTTTGAGCTGAGCTGTGCAGCATGAGCCAGTGCCCACCTCATAGGCGAATGCGGGTACAACCGCGGCCATGAGAGCAGCCAAGAAGAAAGAAGACTGCATCGTGAAAATAGAGAGAATGTAAAAGTGAAGGTTTCCGAGTAGAGGGTAGGGAGCGTTAAATGATGTTGGTAAAATGAACGTGAGAGCTGTTGTTTAGATGGTCCAACCAACCTTTGACGCGGCGTAGCTAATTATCATATATGTAGTAGTTCGTAACTGCGTAAGACCGGATGAACCCCCGCTACGGAACACGCTCGTAATCTCAACAGGGCATCTCCAGGCTCCAAGTCTTGGCTCAATTGACTCGCAGAATCACTGTTTTTTACTTTTTTGGAAGAGAACGGGGCAAGCAAACAATCAAAGCCGAGCTACGCGATGTCTTCGGCTCGCCGGCGAGAATGTCCCACTGTAAAGTCGGGATCGTCTCATGGTTCGAGATTCAAGTTTTGGGCGCACTCTGAATGACCCTAGCACCTCTCGCTTCGAGGCCTAAGTCCTCGTAAATCGGGATTGCCGAAGAAAGAATCACGCTAGAAACCGAACAACAACGACCGATCGGAGGATTGCGAGTGTTATGGCAACCGCGAAAGTAACATCATCGATATTAATAGTAGAATAATCAAGAAGGCCCATATGCCATACATGAACGTTTAGCAAAGAAGGGGATATTACGAAAAGAACTTTGTACGGTATTGGGATGGTGGGCGTTCCACGGCATCAGAAGCCTCACAAATACAAAGACATCACAGATGTTTTCAGACAAATGAGTGTTATAGACGACAGAGAGATTTCAATCAGTCTCACCGAACACGAGACATAACTAGGAGATAGACAAACACTTTCAACTCCGCTTACGAACAAGCGACTAGGGTAGATAACCCAACGTCCAGCTCATCAAGGTCGTCTAACCCAAATCACCAATCAGCCTCACATGACCTCGCGAAAAAGTCACTCCTTTCAAATGATTACACTACAGACTCAACCACAGCTTGACCCAGCTAATCGCCGAATTCTAAATCTCGTGATGGCAGTCACCTTACACCAAGTCTGAGGAAATTCTCGGCGACTAACCATAGAAGATGTGTCTGTGCTGGGTCTTGGCAGAAACCATATCCGGCGCTCACGACTCGCGAGCAAGTGACAATGGAATCAGTTGAAGATCTCTCAACCATTTAGGCAAAGTGGAAACTTCGTAGCTGATAATCCAATTTGATTGATACTATCGCGGGAAAACTTAATGATTCACAATCATCGGACAGATAGTTGAAGATGTCCGGAGTCAGTCCGGGCTCGGGCTTTCTCAGATCACATACTTAAGACTTAGTCGCTATCTATCACGTAACAGGGATAGTAATCGTACTTTATAAAGTGCCCATCACGTGCTAAATCACGTATCTATCTTAGATATCGTATATATAGACCTTTTTTTTTTATCTATTTCTATTTTAATAGTTAAGCTACTTTTACTATACTCCGTATACTTATTACTACGTACTATAATTCGTAATAATTATAAGCCTAGCTCTTAATTAAGACCTTATATTATAATAACGTACTTATTAATACGATTTTTATAATCTTTTTAAAATAACTAACTTATTTATACTTACTTTAGCCTAAGTTAAATTAACTAATTATAATAATTAAATTAAATAGTTTAACGTACTTCGTATTATAAATAAAGGCGTTGGGGTTTAGAAATACGTTAATTTAAACGCTTTAAATTTTAATATATTCTTTAACCCCTCTATAGCGCTTATTTTATTTTTAGAATTTAAATAATTAATTATAACCCGTAATAAAAAAAACTATAAGCTTACTAAGCCTGTTATAAAGCGTTTAAGAACGACTAAAGAAACTAAGAAATCCTTTATTAATGGCTTCTAAATATAACTCTTAATATAAACCTTTTAACTTTTTTAAATATAAATAACTTATAAAACTAAGCTAGGTTTTTTTTTATAAAGCTAGCTATATTACTTATTTTATATAAATAAATCTATCCCTATATTATACTTATAAAAAGGATCTATATACTTAAGAGTATTTAAAAATAATAAGAGCTTAATACTAAACATAAGTAACTTATAGCTTATAAATATGATATTATTAATATATATATTAAAATCCTCGCTTAGTAATTAATAAAATTAGTTAACGTTATACTATATAAATACGTATTTTATAAAGCTACTAAGAATAGTACTAAGTTTAATATATAATAAATCGTTAAATATTTAAAATAAGAATTTACGCCCCCCGAATTAATAATAAAAAATATAATTCGAGAGGAGTATTAATAAGCCCTTAATAAAGCGAGGACCGGAATTAACTCTTAATACTAATATAAAGAGTAGTAATTTACTTACCTCTAAGCTAAAACGTATAATATTTTAAAAATTAATAAGAAAATTACTATACTTAATTTCTTAATTATAGTTAAGTCTAGACTTAACCCTATATAAGGCTAACGTATATATAAGACCTTTAGTATATTAATAGCTTTTAAAACGTATATAAAGACACTCGAAGAGATTACATATATATTTAGTTTAGTAACTTAGAACGTATATACTAAATAACTTTTAAGTTAAAGAGGGGCTTATTTTACTTTTACTAAACATTTTAACTTAGTTAATAATATAAATAATAAAAATAACGTTATATACTTTTATAATTACGTATACTTATAGCGCCCTATAGCGTACTAAAAATTAAAATAAGTATTTATAAACTAAAGTATTAATAAGTTATTAATATAAATATTAAAGAGCTATATAAAAGAAGTCCTTGCCGCTATTAAATTAAGTAAATAAAAATTACTTTATAATAAATTTAAAAAAGCTAGTTAGCTAAGGAATAATAGAACCCCTAAAAAACCTAAGTTTTTAAAAAGATTTTCTAATTAACTTATAGCGAGCTTATTAATAAACTAAAACGAGGGCTACGTAGTTATTATATTTATAAAAAGTTAAGACTTAAAAATAAACGTAATTTTTAGTACCCCTATAAGTAATACTTACTCCATTTTTTAAAATATAATAATAAATAGCTATAAAATAATATATTTAGTTAATAATAAAAGCTTATTTAAACCCGAGAGTTACGTATTATTAAGTAATAAAAACTACGTTAAATTAAGAACTATTATATTACTTATTATTATACGTAGTACTCGTATTATAAAGGATATTTTAAATAGACTTAAGAAAAAAGGAACTTATAATTTAAAGCTCTAAAACGTTACTTATATCGAGGGATTTTATATTAATATAGTTTTAGAGACTTTATTAAATAGAAGCGTACTTTAGTATTACGGTTTAGATTATACTTTATAATAAAGAATACTTTATAAAAATACTATTAAAAAGTAGCTTATTTAAAAGAACAATCTAGTCTTTTTTAAATATAAGCTCTTCTAATCTTATCTTTTTTTTATAAACCTTAAGCATATTTTATAAAACCTAGTTAATATTATATTACTAATTAACTATAAAGAATTCCGTTATTTATATTAATATACTTATAAAAAGTCTAATAGCGCGCTCTTTTAATACTTTAAAATAGGTTATTTTAAACTTAATACTTTTTATTAATTACTATATAAAACTCGAAGTATATATATTAAACTTTTATTATAAGTTAAGTATAAAGTATATATATTATTTAAAACTAAAATAATAATTTTAAGAGGACTACCCTTAAGAAAAGCTTTATAGCTATAGTACTATATATACTAAGATCTCTTTTATTTTAAACTATTTCTTAATAAATAATAATATATATTTATAGTTTTTAATAAATATAATAAGTAGCTTAGGGGTTTTTCTTTAAAAATTAAAATAAAAAAAGAAGTACTTTTCGTATTATAAAGCCTTAAAGTAGCGATTTATTATTAAAAAAGGACTCTAATTTACTTTTTTAATAATAATAATAAGACCGCTCTCTTAATTATAAACGTTAAATATATATATAAAACGTAGTATAGCGAGCTGAGAATTAAAATAAAACTTTTACTTTTATATATAAAAGAACTTATAAATAATACTAAAAGAGTAAGTTAACTTATAATTACTAAAGTTTATAAAATATACCTTTTCTAAACCTTTTTATAAATTTACAAAATAAAATAGTATTAATAGTAATTTCTATTTATAATATTACCTTACGAGAGGCTAATAAAGGAGATTTACTTATTATAATAGAAATTAATTCATAAAAGCGGTATTAACGTTAGTAATAAACGGGTTATTAAGTACGGGATATTAAACCGGTTACTCTATATCTCGGTAGCTTTTATATATATAACTACTAAATATACCCTTTTTATAAGGATTATAAAAAGGGTATATATTAAAAAGAGTTTAAAGTACTTTTCTATAAGTATATAGGATACTTAGTTAAATATATATTAAAAATATATAACTTATATAAGGTCTAAGTACCCGTACTTAAGTAAGTATTTATTATAAAAGATATTAAGTTTAATAAAGAAGTTTTTTATAATCCCGTATATAAAGAGTAAGTTATTATAAATAAATAAGTAAATTTAGTAATTTAAGAGATATTAGAACTTTTTAATATTAATAATAAGTTAGTTTAAATATTTAGAAAAGTAGATCTAAACTTTAAAAATATTAATACTTAAAATAATTTTATAATTAAGAATAATATTATTATTAAATTTTTAACTATTTAAGACGCTAAGTAATTAACAAACGTACTTTAGAGTATAATAAATAAGGCTAAAAAGGCTAATATAGTTTTATTATTATTATCAATTCCTAAAATAACCCCCTTATATAAGCTTAGAAATAGGGGTAAAAAAGGGGATATAATAACTAAATTATAAACGGCTTTGCGTAGTTTATAATCCTCTTTATAAGTATTTATATATATTATAAAGGTCCTTAAGCTTTTAATTCTTAATAGTTCTTAATAAAATACTAAAGTATATAGTAAACGAGGTACTAATTATAAAAAAGTAATTCTTAATATTAAAATTAATATTAATAAAGAACTTTTATAATAAACCTTTATTATTATATAAAAATAAAGCTTATAAAAACTACCTTATTAAGTACTAAGTAAAGCTTTATTAGGTCCTAGATATTTAAACTAGGCCCGTAGACCTTTATAACGCTTCGATAGTAATATTTTCGTAACGCTCTTATATTTAAATATAAAAAATAGCGATTATTATAACCGTTTCTAAGACTACTTTTTTTTATTTTTATACTTAATTAGTAAAAAGCTATAAAAAAAAGTAATATAAAATATATAATACTTTATTAAATAGTAAAAGAAGTAGTTTATAGGACTTACTTAGAGCGCTTTAAAGAAGTTTAGAAATTACGACTTATTAAAATTAACTTCTAGAGCTTATTAAAAAAGTTTAGTAATATTCAATATCTCTTATTATGATTATAAAACCTATTTAGAAATATTATAAATATAAAAATAAAAAAGCTAAGGAATATTAGTATATAAAAAGAGATTAATTATAATCTTAAATAAGGGATCCTATTTTTATTAAAGTAAGTATATATTTATAAGTACGACGTTAATAACGAGGTTAGCGAAGTAAAGGTACGTATATATATAAGGGGGGATATATAACTACTTAACCCTTTATAAAATATATATTTTTTAATACTTATTATAAAGGCCTTTAGGCTTATAATAATAATAATTACTTAATTCGACCTTAAAATAAACTAATATAATATTATTAACGCATTCCTTAACGCGCTTTTTAAAAATAATAAGTTAGTAATTATTAAATCTTTAAAAACATATAAGGTTATTAATAAAATAAATAAGCTCTAACGCGCTCTATATAGCCTCCGAGACTTATTAATTCTTCAGTTCTAAACTTTTATTTTTATACTTCGTAATATAAATATAATATATAACTACGAGGAGATTTATATTTACTAAACTATAAATAAGAAGGTAATATTAGTATTTTATATCAATAACTTTATTATTTTATATTATTAAAATAATTAAAAAGCGGCTTAGGGGATCGTTAATAATATAAAAAAATATATTAACTTTAAAAAGAATAGACTAATTAATTACTTTTTTAGAGTACGGATTTTATAAAACCGTACTATTTATAAGGTTTATTTTATTTATAACGTATATATTAAGTAAGTTACTAAGCGCTTTAATTTTATAAATTTATTATATTTAGCTACCCCTCTTTTTTAAAAAGAGTTTAAACTAAACGAGGGGTAGGTAATAAAAAAGGAAATAAAGAGTTATTAAGAGAAGGTTAGGAGTATACTTTATATAGCTATTATAATTAGACTAAACGTCGCTTTTATTTATTTATAATTATTACGGTTCTTAACTAACCTAAGCGTAACTTATATTAAAGTAATTAATTATTATATTTAATGTCTTTATATAACGAAATATCTTACGCTCTATTATAATAATATATTAAGTATATAATTATTATTTTTAACTAGAGATATTAGTTTTATAAATAACGAGGTAATACGATAATCATTTTAAAAATATATAATATTCCTTCTTAATAGCCTAATTTAATAAAAATTAGTACGCTAAGTAATAGTTACGACGTTAATTATTAAAGCTAAGCTTTTTTATTTTAAAGAAATTATAAAAGAGATTATAGCTCTAAAGCGCTTTTTTAAAAATATTACCCTTAACTTAAGAGAAGTATAGTTAGTTAATTATAATAATTAGTAAACGATTTAACTTATTATAAAGGAAAGAGAAAGAATAACTACTTAACTCTATTATATTAATATATAAAATATATAGTTAAAATGAGAGTATACCAAAAGTAGCTTCGAAGTTATTTATATATTAATAGAAAATATATTAGTAAATAGACTTATTAAAAACCTTTTATAAGCTAAGTTTAAATATTTTATATACTTTTTAACTTTTATAATACGTAAGAAGTTATTTTAAATAGCTAAAATAATTAATTTAAGCTATATTTAAAAAAAACTTAATATTTAAAAATAAATAATAAACGGAACTTAGAGTGCGGCCCGGAGGCCTAAAATAAATAAAATAAAAACCTTTTATAACCTAAAGGCTTAAACTCCTAAAATAACTTTATTTTATAAAGTATATATATATATAAAAATAAAACCTAAGCTTATATTTATTATTTAAACTCTTAGTTTACGAAGTACGTAATTACTAAGAGTATAATATTATTAAAAAAGAGGGTTAGTATATGCGCTAAGAAACGTATTTTATATACCTCGAAGTTTATAAAACTAAGAATAATAAGAGTAATAGGGGGTACGGGAGCTAAAATAATTATTAAATTAATAATTTAAAGTACATAAGCGGGTAATATAATAAGAAGTTAGTTATAAATAATTATAATAAGTATAAAAAAAGACCGGGGGTACGTATTAAAAAAGTCTTCTATATAAAAGCTAATATAATTCTTATATATCTTTTAATTATTATATATTTAGTAAATAATATTACGGAGCTTAGTAATATCTTATTAGAACTATAATTAAAAGTACGCTTTTTAATAATAAAAAAGGATAATATATTTATAGAAAAGGGAGCGCTATTTATAATAGTTTTAGTAAGGGCTTAGGCTCTTAACTATAAAACGACTAGTATATTAATATACTTTTTAACTAAACGGTTATTAAAATAGCGCATATACTAGCTACTATTTTTTATAAAATAATAATTACTATTTTTAAAATTAATATACTAAAGGGCTATTTTAAAATAGAATAAGTATTAAATCTCTCGTTCTTTAAAAGCCTTTTTTTTAAGCTTTTTAAAAACTAAGTATATATTAAATAGGCTTAGAATAATAAAAAGAACTATACTTATTACGGGGGGTACTTTAACCTCTTAGTATTCTTTTTTATTTTTTATTACTTTTTTAAAAAAAGCTAATTTTACGTTTTTTAAACCCTAAAATAATATTAAATATAAACTCTTAAAATAATAAATATATAATATACCTTTTTTAAAGAGCTTATTATCTAAACTAGTTTTATTTTTATTTTTAAATTCTAAAGGGGGGATAAGTAAAAGCTTATTAAAGTTCTTATTATTATTATTTACTTTATTATTACCCTTATTATAGTTATTAAAAAGAGCTTTAAACTTAATAAAATCCTTAATATTTTAATTAGTAACCTTAATATCTTTTTAATTAGGGAGGGAGAGCTTAATAACTAGGCCTTAATAAATAAGTAAGAAGTTATAAAAAGAGTAATAATTTAAAAAGGCTTATTAATATTATTACTTATCTAAATTCTTAATAAACTATATAATATATATATAAAAAATATTATAAAAATTATATAAAACTTATTATTAATTTTAGATATATTAAATATTTATATTTAGAGTAAAATTAATAGATAATTTAATAATATAAGCGCGCGCGCGTAATAAATAAGAATACTTATAATAATTATAAAAAGTAAAAAAAAAAAGAATTAATAACTAGGTAATATTATAAGAATTTAAATATACGTAAGGTAGCTAAGTAGCCTCGCCCTTAGTAATTTATATATTAAAAGTAATAAAATACGTACTATTCTAAGTTAAGATTCTATTTATTTTAAATAAAAGGATATATTTATAATAAATGTAGTTTAAAAAACGTATATCCTTTATATTTATTTTATTTTTTATTTATATTTAACTAAATTAGGCTTTTATAAAGGTATTTAAAAAATTTATTTTAAATATAATAGCTCCTTAATAATAGTAATTAGGGGGTATATTACGTAATAAGGATAGTAATCGTACTTTATAAAGTACTCGTTACGTACTAAATTACGTATCTATTTTAAATATCGTATATATAGACCTTTTCCTTTTGTCTATTTCTATTTTAATAATTAAGCTACTTTTACTATACTCTATATACTTATTACTACGTACTATAACTCGTAACACTGTTGACTAAGATGTTAGTGCCTCCTTATTACGATCCAGTCTCTCACTGACACCCAATCACTTTAATTACATACTTATTTTTATCTTATTCCTTTTTTATACCATATTCGACTAAAGTCGGAATTATGAGACTCCTCCTCCCTCTTTTCCTCTTCGCGGTATATGCCCAGGCCTAGCTTATCTTGGGAGCCCTCGCCCTGATCGAGCTCACTATAGAAGTCCTCGAGGCAGCAGAGGTCGTCGCCACCATAGACGTCTCCGTCGACCTCGCCGTCACCGGCGCCGAAGCGGCTGAGACTGCCGCTGTCGAAGCTACCGTCACCAACGTAGGCACGACCGTGACCCGCGCCGGCGAGGCAGGCATCGAGCTCGAGGGCGATGCCGCCATGACCGGCTTCGGCCGCGTCTCCCGGGAGGGTCCCGGATTCACCCAGGGAACTTTCACCTACCGCCAGCAGTTCCCTCTCGGCGTCGGACCGGGTCGCCGCTCGACTGCCAACCCAGAGATCAGCCTGTCATGGGGTGCCCGGACCAACGGTGTTCGCAGCGGAAACACCAACAGCATCCAGTTCACCAACCCCACCATCTCCAATGTACGGGCACTCAACCCTGGTGGAAAGGGCACTAGCATCCGTGTCCGATCCTCCAACACTAGACTTCTCGCCCCGAAATAGATGGAGCTATGATTGTTGGTCTTGAGTTCATTCTTGAGAGGATACTAGGTCGTTTGTGGTGTTCTTGCCTGGAAGAAACGTCAAACTCGAGACTTGTGTTTGACGAAAGGAATGCGCTAAAGATAGCTCCATACACAATGGATACAAAACAATCCGCTCAAATGATCCAGATCCGATTGCTCTGATATAGGCAAGATGGGCGTACATGTTCCATCACATACGAGAATGAAATCAAGCTACATGTGTGAGTTAGTTATCGGTGCTACGGCCGGTGGGCACTCATGACTTTAGTCCTTATGCGTGCATGTCTCGCCAATCCCCTGTTGCAGCAATGAGAACTTTGAGAACCAACACACAGCTGGTCTACAGCTTGAAGTGAAACAAAACTCAAAGCGTGAGATGGTAGGCTTGCTCAGCTCACAGTTGGAGGCGGGCCATTGACAGTGACGATTATATGTTCAAGCTAAGGTACTGATTTCTTTCTCCCGTACAAAAGCCATATCCTGGCCGCCTGTCCTGAACGAGGAGAAGGATCGACGTCCGTCCTATGTCTGCATCTAGATAAATGAATGATATGTTACGAGTCGCATACGCTTCAATTAGCACTCATTGTTGTTTCAAGTTCTCCATTCGCCGAGGGCATTCCTGAGTATCCCGTCGGTTGCCTCGAAGTCTAGGCACCTGACCATCAAAGAACTTCAGGTAGGGGTTCTCTATGATTCCTTATACACGCTGTCGGCTGTACGATGTCTTACAGTATGAACATCTTCCGACGCAAAACGGAAACAGACCTTATCCGCCTTCAAAGTACTACTTCAGCACAGTCGCGCTCATTGGTTGCAGTTATGTCCTGTTAGTAAATAATCGCTCAACATATCCTGTGCTCGCTTTCACGAATCTCCCGAACGTCTTTATTAACCTAGTATTCCCCACGCTATGAGTTCCGAACAAGCTTTGTACCACTTTTAGTTGCCGGTAGATCAGGTCCGTTGCGTAGAGAGAGTTCTATATACGCGGAGCGGTTTGAACATGAAGTTACGTGATACCTCACGTTGTTGGCTGTGAATTTGGACTGAAAGTCCAAATCCATGTCCGTCGTCGGCAGTAGAATAACTTTAGTTACGTTTGCAGCGCCTCATGTGGGTTTGCGGGGGGAGAACGGCCATCCAACTCCAGGTTTTGTGACATGCAAGCTCGGCTGCAAGAATCTCAACGTCATTCTTCAGATGAGTCAACGACACATTACGAAAGTGCCATTCGCTCTGACTTCCGGCTCAATTCGGGACTCAGTAATAGAGATCGACGTATGTTCAATCTTAAAGTAATGCAATTATAGCGGGCTGAGTATGCTGGCAAAGTCTCCCGCCGGCTTCTGGGGTTAATCGGGTCGCCATGACTCTCAACGCAAGATGCCTTTGCACTTGACCCCCCCACCCCCCGAGAGCATATATATGAAGACATCCGGACGGCATTACCTACATGGTCTCTCTGCATATCAACTGAAGCTGGCCATGGTTGAAATGGATCTACGTTCCGCAAATGGAGGTTACAAACGTATCTGTCAGGCGGAATTGAATTAAGCGGGATGAACGCTACGTGACGAAATCGTCAAAGACCTTGTCAACGCGATGAGAATGGGAGGTTATCAACCGCTGAGAGCTACTTACGTTTGATCTTCGATCTTTCAGCTCTCAGAATACTAACATCTAGCGATGAAATAGCCGGTTGATTCCTGGACTGGATTTTAGACTGACCGAGATGATGTCATAGGCTTTGCAGCCTTGCACTAGCTGTTTACTGAAGAAATACGGATAGTTGAAGCCATTATTGACTGAGTGACCATGCGTTGAGAACTGACCAGAATGAACCAGAAGCATGATGTTGGTAATTGCCCTTATATTATTACATAGCGGCATAGCCGAAGGCATCCCGCTGGCTGGCTTGGGTCCCGCCCCCACAGCATGTTGAAATTGCCAATAGGGCGTGAAGTAGAATGCCGATTTTGCCTTGCGGTGAATCGTCGCCCGAATCATGCGTGGTAAACTTTCACACGTCTCATCTAACATATTCATGGCAAAGAATAGACTTCTAGCTAGTCCAACGCCAACGGTAGCCTCTAAGCGTGATGTTGGCTACCGCAATGGATAGAGGTCACTTGAGTCTCACGTGAAATCGACCGATAACCACCTTACTTCCGTGCATATCTCAGAAAGCGGTATTATCTCGCTCCTATGAGCCCGGAGACAAATGTTAAGTTTGATCCTCACTAGAATCGCTCAAGTGGTTCTGCTATTATTCTCTCTAATATGTTGACTGACTCATTATGGGAAAAACGTATAAGCACGAGTAGACAGACTGCACATTTGGGCTGTTTCTTTTTCTAGCGGAACCAGCCTGCGAGTCTGTGTTCCTCGAGAGCGTTTATCTTTGAAATCAGGGTCCTAATAGCAAGGGTGGCCTCATGACATCAAGATTTGAAAGAGACCTTAGAAACAATATCCTTTAACGCATTCCTGTAAAGGTATCAGCTTGGCAGTGGTAGAGTGACTTGATTCCCGCATAGTACGAACCGCAACAGTGTACGCCACGCAAGTCTACAAAGACGATCTATTAGCGATTGAGACACAGTAGCATGGGTGTAGAATGGCGTACACATCCTGACGAACTCATCGAGCAACACCCTTGGGGGGCATCGCGGACTGGATGGGGGTGCCCCCGGACAACCTTTGAGCCTGAGGGGTCTTTTGCGACCAGGGCCGCAGTAGCCAGTGATATGAACACGAAGAAAATGCCTCCCTCCATTGTGGATAGTAGGATAGCGTAAGCAATTAAGATAAGTAGGTAATCAGTACTTAATAAGAAGGCCGTGAAGTTCGAGCAAAAGCCTTACCACGGTTCATTGTACACCACTCAACTTATAGCTTTGGCCAGAAGGTCTGTCGAAGACGTACCAAACGGCGGCTATAATTCCGTACTTTGCCTTCAATCAATTTGAGTTTGGTTCCTGGAATAACAATGACTCGTCTGCTTTGATAAAGAATCGTGGTAGAACAACAGGTTTGTTTCGTTACAGTAGGACGGGAAATCGGGTGAAATGCGATTTCGCCTTACAGATCAATTACTTTGCGGACAGCCGATGTTCCGGATGTTCCATTCCGTAGTGGCCCAATCTCCGCTGATCTCTCACTAGAAACATGCTCTGAGAAGCTTCAATGGTTGCGAAATGATCAGCGAGGACTGAAGGCTGTGTGAATTGTATGGGCGGGCCACTTCCGTCTACATTCATGACTGCCACGGGTCCCAATCTCACCCACATCACGATAATATCGAGTCATAGCAAAATCCACCTACAACCTCAGCAAATGGCATGGGCCGCGCAAGCCCTTTTGAAACTCATCACAGTAGAACCAAACAGAGACGTTGATTACAGGTGAAGTATCAAGACACTCTGAACAGTTATTTGACGGCGCAAATTCTGATTTTGCCTGGCTAATCCCCTGAGCCGCTGCCAGCCTAAGACTTTCTCACAAGTACCACCATAGTTACGACTGAGCCGAAGATACCTAGATTCCTAGATACATATCTCCTTCAAAAATCATCGCATACGAACAAATCAGCAAAGTCTTTGTACATTGCATACGGTCTACGCGGTTCCCCCTTGTGGGATCAAGTTTTGCGAGGCACTAAAAAGACTTCGAGAGCATGCCGGTGATGATAGCACAATGTGCAGTTGATTTAAAGTGTCGGACATTAATTTCAATGTCGAAGGTTCTCAAAGTTTCTCCACGATGTCTGACAGGCTTGGCGCTTTGGTAAGGTGAGACTATGATAATACACCACCGAAGGCGCATTAAACACAACCGGAGACCTCGATGGTGTTGTTCGACAACATTTTCGATCAGTTTGTTCCCTCCGAAGGAATTTCTGTTATGGGCATATCCAGTAGGACCTTGGACAGGCAAGGGAATCATAAACCTTGTGCAAAAAGCTGGAGAAAAAGCCGGGGAAAGCCGGGAAACGTGGATTAACATGTGAACCAAAAAGAGACGATCACCGCGTTTTTATTTTCTACTTGACCTTTGCGTTTTCGAAGAACACTACGGAGACGCGGGCTGACTCTGGCTTTACAACATTACGTCAGCAGGGGTTGGGAGCAATCTGTGGAGCTATTCCGAGAGATGGCCCGGCTTCAGAGGCGAGGAAGGGACCTACCTTGGCTCAAAAACCCTCGTTCCATCATCCCCTAGACTTCAAGAACTATTACGAGTACCCTTCAAAGGACGCCCTTCTCCGCAGGTTTCTCCGCTAGAACGTATGATCTTCAAGCGATTGAAGTTCCCTGAGTGCAATAAAACAGACTTTACTTACTCTTTCTGCCCAAGTCAATAGACTCACGCTGTTTCATTGGCACCTCTCCTCACTATCCACGAATACCCACGGTGCGCTCTGTGTTTGACAAGATGGCATCAAATACTATCGAAGTTTACGAAGCTCCTTCCGGT
This sequence comes from Colletotrichum lupini, assembly GCF_023278565.1. Classification (NCBI taxonomy): domain Eukaryota; kingdom Fungi; phylum Ascomycota; class Sordariomycetes; order Glomerellales; family Glomerellaceae; genus Colletotrichum; species Colletotrichum lupini. The sequence goes on along the minus strand of NC_064673.1, from coordinate 2,495,415 downwards.
TTACCAATCAATCAAGACTTCATCGTTGAAGCCCGGCCTTCAAAAGCATATGCATCGGGCGATGCTCCTCAACAATGGCGCCAGATACCGGCGTACGCAGTGGAAGTTGCAAACGCCAACATGACAAGACATACATTCAACAAACACACGGTAGCCCTAGCTTCCTTTGATTTAAATGCACCGACAACAATCAGTATTACATATACCGCGAGTGTCATTGAAACGGCAGTCATTCGGCCTCTCTCTCTAGGCATCACGGCGCAAGTCGAAAACGACAAGATTGTCTTCAATCTCGATCAACCACGAGATTTGATGATAGAGATCAACGGAGACAAGTGGAAAGCGCTTCATCTCTTGACGAACCAGATTGACAAAGATGCGCCAACGGCTGACTCCGAGGACATCTGGTACTTTGGTCCGGGCATCAATCAGGGCTCGGCATATTCCAAAGTCGTTGATGGTATTAACTTGATGGTGCCTTCAGGCAAGATAGTGTATCTCGCCGGTGGCGCTTTCATCACCTGTCGGCTGAATTTCATTGACGTATTCAATTCTTCTGTGCAAGGTCATGGCTTTATCCTTCGACCAGAGGGTGGGTACGTCTATCGAGAGCTTGGCGGCGCCATCACAATGAGCAGAGCCAGCAACATCAAGGTTGAAGGGGTCACTTCTCTTGGCGCAGAGGGCTTCAGTCTTTCCGCCGGAGAATGTCATAACATTCTTATCAACAGATACCGATCCTTTTCATTTTCGGGGAATGGCGACGGAGTCGACTTCTTCTGCTCTTCGGACATCACTATTGAAAATTGTTTCTTGCGAAACTCGGATGATAACATCGCGCTATACTCCCATCGCTGGAACTGGTATGGTGACTCACACAACATCACGATCCGCAATTGTGTGTTGCTGCCGGACATTGCTCATGCCATCAACATGGGTACACATGGCAACCCTGCCAAACCAGAAACCACCAGCAACATTCGTATCAGCAACATCGATATCTTAGACCACGAAGAGAATCAGGTATGGTACCAGGGATGTATTGCCATCAACGCTGCTGACGAGAATCTTTTCCATGATATCCATATTGAGGATGTCAGAGTTGAGAGAATCACGAAAGGGCAGCTTATCAACATTCGTACCATGCAAAACGCGACGTGGACTACTGCTCCGGGTCGCGGTATTCGGAACGTTCACATTAAGAACATGTCGGCAAACCTGAGAGACTCAAAGGTTTTCAATCCATCAATGATAATGGGGTATGATCGAGATCGGATGGTGAAGAATATCACATTCGAGAATTTGAGGATTGGCGAGGAGATCATGCATGAAGAAATGCCGAAGCCTAGGTGGCACATGGTGGACGATCTCGTGCCCATCTTTGCCAATGAACACGTCGAAGGGTTGAAATTCAGAAAATCAGCAGAGTAGAGGGAGAATTCTCAATTGATTTTGGAGACCATCGGCATCTGGCAAATTCTCAGAATATTGAGCGCGTTTAGTGATAAACTTGGAGTGATGATTTTCAGCATCTTTGAACTGAGTCTGCCGACATTCTCCAGAAAACGTCAACCTCACATGCATCCCGGAAATGCTCCAACATGATCAGAGCCAAGGCAGCCAACATTCCAGACAGCCAGGAAACCGGCATGAACTTCTCAGAGCCAGATGCAGGAACCTGTACGATTGTAGTTCCGGAAGGCAAGGTTTTGGTGGTTGATGAGGAGCGGGCAGTCTGAGTAGCTTCTGAAGCAGGACCTTGGCTTGACGATTGAATTATTAAACCTAAAGTTGGCACCCAGGTCAACTCCGATGCTATTACAATGGTTTCGGAAGCTAAGATTGTGCCTCCAATAGTGTTTGATTGCCCTGCTAGATAATTAGAACGCGAATAATGAGGTATATGTCAAGCAGCCCACAGTTGACAGAAGAGGTTCCAACCTGGCCTGTTGTTAACGTTGGAAGCTTGTCGTAAGAGGACGTGAACTAGGAATATTGTCTATCAGATTCATGAAGACGGTTGAAGTATCAGGAGTATTCAAGACTTACAGAGCAGTCAGCCGTTTTGGTCGACAAGGTCCTGACCTCCGTACCCAAGGCTACAGCCGTTACTATAAAAGCTGCAAAGCCGCACGTAAGCTCTCTTCTCATCGTGGCTATAGGAAATTGTTGTTCTTGAAACTGGCAGGAAGTGCACAGAATAAAGTTGATGGCAAACGAAGGATGTCGAAGAGGCGAAAGCTACTTTTGAGATCTGTGAGAGGACGAGGCAAGCTTGATCTTGAGCTTATGTACCTGGCTATCAATCGATCTTCCATCCCAGACAGCTTCACTTACATCAGCCCAGTAGCTGAGAAAATTTCCGGTTTGTAATTCATTAGCTTACTCTTTAAGCAGAATCCGGAACCATTATGCAATAAAGGTGCACTCGATGGGTTCACTTAGTGATAAGCAAAATTTGACTCGTTTTCCGCATCCGTCGTAAGCAGTCGGATCACGAAGTGATGTGAAATTTCGCCTAGACTTGCGGCTCGCCAGAAATAACATGTTATCGTCATTCTCCGGGCTCAGCGTGCCAAGCTAGGGCACATGCAGGGAATCTGTCTTGACTCAAGAGGAAAGTGAAGATTCGGAAGTCATGTTTGGCAAGACGCATAGCCATAAAGTGATTAGTAGAGAAGTTATCGGAAGTTCAAGGATGCCCGACCACAAAGCATGGGATCCTAAGAGGCACCTGACATGTGTCTTCACTGACTCTGTTGGCTCTAGCAGCTCGTATTGGCCTCTCTTGGACAGGCAATACCCATCTTGGAAGCAAATCTCACGTGTAGTGAACGCCGCTTTCAGACATATCATGAGAGGAAATATGTAATGAAGACACGATGGGTCTGTTCGTCTCATCTCTCGCATGTCTTGGGCTCTCATCTAGACTCGTACCAGCTCGTCTATCACCACAGGTTCCTCGTCAACTTCGGCTCCTATTACTGGCTTCAATATCACCATGACATCGACCGGTACGCAGAGGGGACTGACAACAATAATTCTTACCAACCCGGCTGGCACAACTGGCGTGATCACTTTTGTGACACCATCATCCTCTTCCACGTCACTTCAACTTCGTCTTCGTCCTCCACTAGTCCGACCGCAAGCTGTACCCCTGGGCTACTCTGGGCCTACTATGGTCTTGCGCAAGCTCCAACAGAGACTGCTAGTAGCTCTAGAAATATCCCTTTTCACGGTAACGGCGCTGATGGTCAAGCAAACCGGAAAATGACTTATTTCAACATCAACACCGTGCTTTCTGGACAGAATCCCGATAACACGGGTCGGACAACGACCATTGGTCTTGCACAGCAATGCGCCACCATGACTCGGACCGTCTACGGAACCACAACGAGCGGGCAGTCCCAGTTCATGATTGTTCAACACATCGGATACTTCCATCCGGCCACTTCTGGCACGTATACTTTCAGCTTCAGTAATGTCGATGATGGTGTCCATCTTTGCCTAGGCAATAACGCCAAGACTGGTTTCACCAATGCCAATGTCAACAAAAATGTCGACTACTACGTTACCAATAGCGCCGGCACCTACACGTTCACTGCGACTGCCGGCCAATACTATCCAATTCGGCTATTATTTGTCAATGCACAGCAGTGCGGCAGCTTCACTTTCTCACTCACTGACCCGGCCGGAGGTGTGGTTGTCTCGAACTCTCAAGCCGTAGTTGGCGATCAACTCGTAGCTAGTTGCCCCAACGACTCGAACGCAGCGCCTTTTGGTTTCTAGATTGTCTTTGTTATTCTCCATTGTAGTCTTTAAACTTGATTCGATTGAAAGCCGTTGCTGCAAGTAGATTGCTGATTCAACCTCTCAGGGAAACGTGCCTCTTCGGTGTGCAGTTCGTGGATACTACCAAAGCTCCCTGAGTGATACCGAGAATGTAACACCGGGCGGCGAGACCCTAATACAGAATACAACTGCTCATTGACTTCGCTCTTTATGCTAATTTTCCCGTCAAAGTGGAAGTGTAAAGCTGTAGTGTACACGACAAGAACATATTGATCACGGAGTATGATGTGAGGAATCAAAGGCTGAAATTTTTAAACTGTTCGCTAATTTGTTTCGGCATCGGGGAATGAGCCATTCGAATAGAGGTACCGATTTTGTCGAAAATGAGTCTCTGCCAAGGCTTCCTCAGCTTCGTTTGCGAGGCGCACTTCGACCAGGTCTCACGCCCCCGGAAATCCGGGAGAGATCTCGGTGTCGCCCGTGCCGATCATGAAGGATGGCCACGCAACGCAGCGCGCCGCGTCTTATCACCCCGCGTTTGTGGGGTTAAGTATGGATCGGGCGTCAGCCGGGGAAGATTGCGCCGGTGCTGTGTATGCACACTCTTTTGGGGTGGTATTGACGATGTACCATCAGATTCCTAATGTTGCCCAAAGGTTGGGTGGGAGACCTTCATATCATCAGATTGATATCTATAAGACTCTTCGTTATGTTCATATTTCAACTTTTGAGGCAATTCTTGGCATCGCACCTCTATCAAAGTTCTTCGGTCTCAAACAGTCATCATGCATCTTGAGGCCGCTTTCCTCTTGCCTTTATTGTCATGGAGCGTGACAGCTTCACCTTTTGAGAAGCTGCATGGCCTGAATGATACGTCGTTCGCTCATCCAGGCTCTCTTCACTCCGCGAACGATTTCGCAAGAATCAAAAACCATGTTCATGCCCAGGATCAACCCTGGTACCGAGCCTGGCAGCATCTAGAAGCCGGAAAATTGGCTCAGACCTCGTGGAAGCCAACGCCGCAGTCGGTTCTTGTCCGTGGCACAAACGCCACCTTTGCGCCCACCAACAACTACGGCTATGCCTATCGCGATGCTCACTCAGCGTACCAGTTGACCATTCGATGGCTGGTTGGAGGTAACACTTCCTACGCAGACCACGCAGCCAAGATCCTCGACGGCTGGAGCTCTACCCTTGTCGATATCAACGGCACTGAAGACAAATATCTCGCGGCAGGGCTCTACGGATACCAGTTTGCCAACGCCGCCGAGCTCCTTCGTGGATACTCCGGCTGGCCCAAGCAGAACCAGACGGCCTTTGGCAAAATGTTGAACGGCGTCTTTGCGGTGTACAACCACGACTTCCTCGAGCACCACTACAACAAACCGGATTTCTACTACGCCAACTGGGACTTGTGCAACATTGCCTCGTTTATGGCGATTGGTATTTTCAACGACAACAGAACCATGTACAATTACGCGGTCAACTACTTCAAGAACGGGATTCCGGGCCAGCCCGAGGTTGTGGCTAATGGTGCCCTGCCCTATTTCTCAATCGCCAACTTCACGGAGCAGGGTAGCGGAAAGACTCTGATGCAGATCCAGGAGTCTGGCCGTGACCAGGGGCATGCTTTACTCTGCATCGCTCTCGTCGGAGTTTGTTTGTTTGTTTGTTTGTTTGTGCTATTTTACGCCGTGGTGTCCTTAAGTAAGGCGAAAGGTGACTATATCGCATTAAATTATAAAACCGTATACCGTACCCCGTAGAGCCTATATAATACCCTCCTAGAAGATAGTATAATATATAATCTAAGATTAACCCTTTTATTTATATATAGCCCCCCGTAATATTTTATAACCTAGGGTAAATATACTTAGCGAGGTTTGAGCATTACGCTAGTAATATAATAAACTAACTAAGTAGTATTTTATATATTTATAAAAAGATTATTATCGTACTATAATAAGTATTACTACCCGAGGTAAAGAGTCTAGCTCTTTTAATAAGTAGAGGGAGAGTAATATAATATAAAATATAAAATAGTAAAGTAAGGGGGGGGAGGTATATAATATATTATAATATAAGGTAATATATTATATTATATAATAAAATAAAGTATTAATATAGCGTAAATAAAAAGTAATATTACTATTAGCGCTACTATAAGTAAATATAAGCTTCGTAAGGCCGATAAAGTATATAGCCTATTACGTATCCTAATCGAACGAGCTATATTAATATACTCGCCCTATAAGATTAATATTTACTAAGGGAGCTAACGGCCGTATTAATAAACTTATTATAATAGGGGGGTTTAGCTTAAAAAGGTTTATTTTAAATAGTTAGTTAAGATACGAACTATATGGTACGTCCTATTACGTCGGTTTATTAATATAAAAGTTAAGGGGGGCACCCCGATATTTTTATTATAGCCGTACTATTTAATAATAAATATAGGTTTAGTATTATTATAGCTAATTCCGCGCGCACTAACCTAATTTTAATAAATATCGGTTTATTTTAAGTAAATATTAATAAAGAACCGGGAGCTCTATAGTAGTATAATATAAATAGACTAGTTTTTATTAAATTAATACTAAATAAAGTTAGCTTAGGCAAACTATAATATACCCCTATGCGAGACTAAATAGTAATAATAAATATAATTAAGTACTTTTTCCCTTTTATATAAGTAGCGGAGGTTAGTATTATTATAGTTATATAAATAGTAGTATATAATATAGTCCCTATAGCTAGACCTAGCTAAAAAGAGCTAGTAGAGCTAGCGTTACGTAAGTAACTTTAGCTTAGGGCTTGCTATATTATTAATAAGTAAGGCAAGGGCCTTATAAGAGTTTAGTTAATAATCCTCTTACTAGCCCCGGAGTATAGTTAGCTATTTCTCTTAAGTATAATACTTAATATAAGTAGTAATTAAGGGGTATATAAATAAGTTAAGGGGACTTATAATAGTACTTTTTTTAGTTAACTAGTTTACTATTTTATTCCCTATAATACCCTTATAACTAAGCGTTTAACGGGAGGTAACGGGGACCCTAGTATTCTTAATAAGCTCCCTAAACTCGAGAATAGCTTATTAAGAGGATAAGGGGGGGGTATTATTTAGGTATTTAATAATAGCCTAGTTATTTAAATAAACCGTAATAGTTATAATAAACTTATTCTTAAGCCTTAGCGCTATATAAAGACTTATAATAGCCTTTTTTATTTTAGTATTAAAGACTTCGGCCTAGGGGAAGCGGTAATACTTAAAATAAATTAATTACGGTCTTTAGTAAATAGTATATCTAAAGCCCGTAACCTCTAGAGTTATTTATAACCTATTTATATAAGTTATAATATACGTAATAAGGAGAGATTTATATTATTTATAATAGCTTTATATTTTTTTTATCTTAATTACTTTTTAAGTATTATTAAAGTTATTTATAATTAAGAAGTTATAGGGTAGTAAGGCTAGTTACGGGGGACGTTCGATTTAACTAGTTATTTAAATAAGCGTAATTAGGTAAGAGGGGTTCCCGTAGTTACGTAGTAGTTTATAATTATAAATCTTTTAAGCTAGGGGATAAGAGTAGTTTAGTATAAAGAGCCTAATAATATAGTAATTTCTAAAGGAGTTTAGGAAAAGCTTTATTAATAATATACTCGCTTTATATAATAACGCCGTAACTAATATAATTTATTATACTAAAAAGGAGCCCTCTAAAGCGATATTAATAAGGGTCTAGAGGGTTTTAATAACTAACTTTAGCCTATATTAAACTTCTAATTAAGTACATATTTTAAAGTTAACCCTAACTTTAAAAGTAAGTTAAGTTAGGCCGGGGTACTATAGCTTAGCGCCGTATAGGGCCTTAAGAATAATAATAATATAAATCGCTTTATATATAATAACTAGGGGCGTATTATTAAAGACTTTATTAAGGCCTTTAATATAGCTAGCTATAGACCTAGCCTTATTTTAGTAATTAGTAATATAGCTATAAAAAAGTAATTTCTTATTAAAAGTAATACTTAGCTATTTTATAATACCCTTTTTGTAAAGTCTAATCTCCTTATTATTATAATAAATAGGGGGGGGGGGGGTAATATCTCTAGCCCTTAATAAGGTTTACTTTATAAAATAAAAAACTTTAGTCTTCTTAAAATTAAACCAAATAATATTATCCTTACCCTAAGTAATAATATTATTTAGAATTTATTATACCTAGGAAGTAGCTTTAGTAAGGTCCCTCTTAACGCTTAGTATTATATAGTTATTAATATAATTAAATCTAAAGAACTCTGGGCTAATTTAATAGATCTACTTAATATATAATAAAAAGAGAATAAGTAAGATTAGTAACCCCTATAATAAATTATAAAAAAGGGGGGATATAGGAGTTTAGTATTTTTTATAGCGGACTGAGGCTTAATATAATTAGTTAAAGTACTATATTTAAATAATAATATTCTTAGGCTAACCCTATACCTAGAGCCGATTATATAGTTAGTTATATAATACTAAGTTAAAGGCTTTTTTAATATTTATTATAATAATAATAATAACTAGCTTTTTATTAAAAATAGCCTATATATTATAAGCTATTACCCTAGCTATATCCGTAGCCGATTATTTAGGTAGTACCTTAGTTATTTATAAGTTAAGTACGCCTTAAGTAATAGTAATATAAGATATTTTCTTAGTTATAAGGCGCTCTAGCCCCTTCCCTAGGGTTATTAAGAATAAGATTAAGTACTAGCCCTTATAAATACGTATATCCTAGTTAGGCTTTAGTATTATTACTACTTTAGCGTCTTATTAAGCCTTAGGGTAATATCTAAGTACGAGATAGGCTTAGTAAAAGTAACGGATATAGTTATTAATATACGGCTAGTAGGCCCGTAGTATTAAGACTATAATATTATCCGCACTAAGGGTAGTATTTCTTATACTAAGTACTATATTATTTATTTCGTATTAATAAATAATAAAATCTTAAAGTAATAGTTATCGAGGGTATATCGTAAGGTTAAGATATATATTATCCTCTATAATTGCACGCTTTAAGAGCTTTTTCTAAAGGAGCATTGCTTTTTTAATAAGTTTAGTAACTATATTCTTACTATTTTATAAAAAACAAGATTAGACCTAAGGCCTAGGCTAGTTCTAACTTATAATTTAGTATATATTTAAATCCTTTTTAATAAAAAAGACTATTCTAGCCTATATAGCGGCCTTAGCCCTTTATATAGTACTATTACGCTACTAATTAACTATAGTTATAATAAGAGATTAGGGGTTAACTACGTATATTACTTTAAAGCGTCTATTAGCCTTAATATACGATTCGTCCTACTACTTCGTCCCCCTACTCTCTATATAATATAGGGTAGAGGAGGAAGTATAAATATATTAAAATACGTTATTAAAGCTCTCCGTAGCTAGATTAAAGTCTTATATAATATTATATATAGTATATAATACCTAGGTTAACTCCCTAACCCTCTTTACGAACTATAGTATATTCTCTAGTTTAATCCTCTGCTTTTTTTTTCTTAGTTAATACGTATTACTTAAGCTAATAAGAAGGGGGATAGTTATAATAAGAGTATTATAATTTAGTTTAATATATATATAGTTAGTAATCTAAGTCCGGGCTAGGGGGACGTTAAAAATAGTTAGGTTAAGTACGTTATTTGCTTTATAAATAAGGACCCTTACGGGGTTTAATATAATAAAATAATAGCCGTTTATTTAATTAATAAAATAGTTCCTAGGGGTATATAAGGGGGTCCCCGGTTACTAATTAGTATAATAAGAGTTTAGATCCCCTATAATAAATAGCTTTTATAAAGGGGTTTAATAATTAAGTATTATTAATATATATTTCTTATTAAGGGCGTAGTAAATATTAAGGATATAATACCCTAGGATACGTACTCTAAATAAGTTTTAATAAAAAAGCTTTATAATATTAAACGCTACTAGGTACGGGAGGGTCTAGCGGACGTATATAAAGACCTAGGGTTTATTAGTAGTCGTAGCCTAGTTCTAAATTAATAAGTATAAGGCAATGCTAGGGTAAGATTTAGTAATATTCTATAACTTATTTATATTATATTATAGCTCTTATAATAATAAAATATTTACTTATTTAAATTCGGTAGTAATAAGGGCGTAGTTATACTTACGGCCGTTTTTTTATATATTAGCTTATAATACTTTAATTTTAATACGTATTAAATACGTTAATTATAAATAGTTATAGAGCGCTTACGCGAGGCGCTCTTATATTTACTCTTATTCTTCTTTTTTAAAATAGGCTCTTCGTATTTTAAGCTATTTTTAGGGGGGAGTTTAGAGCCCTATTTTTTAAAAAGAGGGTAGTTATTACTTTTTAAAATAGAATTTATAATACTATTTAACTTTATAATAATTAAGTAGGTTTATTCTTATTTATTTAAGTAATTTTTAGTATTATATATAGCTATATTAATAACTATAGACCCCTAAATAACATCCTTAATAAATCTCTTTACTTTAATACTTATAATCTTATCTTAAAGCTAAGTACTTAAAGACTTTATAAAGTTTAACCTAGGGGTAGGGCTTAAGGGGAGGTTAAGCTTCGTAATTTATATATAGAGTTCTTTATTTACTTTATATAAGAGTTTTTTTTATTAAGAAGTTTAGTAAATAATAGTACTATTTTTCTTTTAAAAATATATAGAGTAGCTCGTATAATTACTTATATATAGCCCTTAGTAATTTACGTATTAAAGGATAATCGTAGTATAATTACTATTATATCCTAGCTTTTTATAATAATAATAATATTAAGTTCTAATATAGTCCTTAGAGCTATACTAATCTAAGTAGACCTAGTACTATTTAAGAAGGGGTCGGTAGGTAAGTAGCTAAGCTATTACTAATTTAAAAATATTAAAAAGCCTTTTTATTAGTTTTAAAAAGGATATAATATAAATTATATAAGGGCTGTTTATCGGGCTAGAGGTCCGGTAGTAGAGGGGGGTTATTCTTATTATTATTCTAACCTTATTTTAAATATATATACTAAAATTAAGGGGTTACTTATTAAGGCCGGGGATCTAAGTTTTAATACCTCTAATAATATAAGTAGACTAAATCTTAGATCCCTTGATAATAATTATATTAAAGAGTTTAAGTAGCTAAGTATAGCGACTAAGTATAACTTATTATACTCCTAAGGTCTTTAGAATAAGTACGTAACTAGTTAGAACCTTAGTTACTAAGCTAATATTTTTACTCTTAAGTAAGTAGTTTTTAATAACTTCTTTATAAATAAACCGTGCTTTTACTTAGCGGTAGGGATTTTTAAAATTAAAATAAATAAAAATATAGGTATTAGGGGAAAGAAGTGCGTTTTTAACTCCCTTTAATAAGTCGCTCGTTATATTTAAAGCTCGAGCTATAAGCCCCTAGAGTTAATAATTAGTAAAACGCTAAGTATAATAGCTAGAGCTTTAAGAGAGTATTTTAATAAAAAAGAGGCTTATTATAATTTTATAATTTAGCTTATATTAAGAAGTTTTAATAAGTAATAGCTAAGGTTTTTTAAAAAGAGCCTCGAGCTTAGTAATATAATAACTTATAATAATAATATATTTAGAGTTTTTTAATAACTAAAAGGACTCTTAAATAACTACGAGGGTAATATCCCTTATAAAATAAAAACTAAAGAGATAGGTCTTAATTTTGTTAATAATTATAATCCTATTAAAATACGCTCCGTAGTTAGGGGGGGGTTAGGTTATTATTATTAATCTAAGCTAAGTTATAATAATAAACGTATTTAGCTTAGGTCTCGTAATTAGAACTTTTATAATCTTAAGGGTTATAAATATTACCTTAATAAAGTCTAAAATACGGCGTTTTTTAATTAGGGACCGAAATAGCGTAAACTAAACGATTATAATAAAGCCTAAGAGGGTACTAAAAGTATTTAAAAAGGGCGGTAGTTATAGCGGTATATAGCGGCCGTTACCTAAGCTAGTTATAGTTAGTATAAGAGAAAGGGGGTTAGAATAGGCCTTATTAAGGAGGTTAGTGTAGTAGAGTGGCCCGTACTAATAGTACGTGCTAAGAAAAAGTATGTAGGAAGAAGGTTGCTCTCGTCGGAGTTATCGGGCAACAAGGTTAGAACTAGGGAATTGATCTTTTCGATACCTTTGGCCGCTAGATCCTGAACGCGTGAGTTCTCTTTTTGTCCTACTCCAGATTTTCTCGCAGGTGGCTAATTAAAGCTAGCGCCGAGTATGTTGCTAAGTAAGTCGACCTACCCCCTTTTAGCCACCCCCCCCTTTTAGCTACCCCATTTCTCTATCCCAGCTACCGTATTAAAACCCTACCTACGATTTTCAAACCACTATAATAATTATAAAAATCGTCCAAATATAATTCTTTTTTATATACTTATTTATCGATATATAATAATCTCGTATATTAAAAATAAAGTTATTCGGGCTCTTAAGGCTATTAGAAGAGGTCTCTTAATTAATCGGGCCTTAATTAAGTTTAGAGTTCTAAGGTTAACTCTTTATAACTATAAGAAAGGTTATTAAACGAGGGTAATAGTATTCACAGACCTTTAGAGGCTTTCTCTATAATAAGAAGATTAGTTAGCTTAATAAGTTCGTATTTAATATAATCTAAGCGTTATATTAATTTATAAATAGCTTATAAAATTTGCTAAGCGAGTTCTAAGATCCTAGGGGGATATAAATCCTTTTAAAAAAAGATAGATAGACGCTTTTTGAAAAAGGAACTTATTAATTAAGGTCTAGAGAAGTCGTATTATTAATTCGAGGTATTTAAATAGGGCTATTACTAATATAATTAAGTTATAGTTTAGATTACTTAATATACTAGAGATTAGTAATATTAAATAGGCTAATAAGTATAATATAAATAAGACTAGTATCCTAGAGGGTAAGGGATTTAATAGCCTAGTTTTAAATAAGGTAGAGACTATAGTAATACGAAAAAAAGAGCCTAGTTCGCGTACTTAGGTATCTATAATTAAATATATTTTTATTAATAATCGAGCTATTAAACTACTAATTATATATAAGGGAAAGTTAGTATAGTAGTAATAGTTTTTACTTAAACTTAACCCTTATACTAATTAGGAGTTTATAATAATAAATAATAATTAAACGATTAATAAGACTGCCCTTAAGTAGTTAAAAATAGTGTTCTTATTATAAACTAAGACCCCCCCCCTTAGGGGGCTTAGTATACTTAATAAGCCTCGACTATTAGTTCTAAATAGCTATAGGAGTTATATAATAATAGAATTTATATAAGAATATTATAGAAATAACGTCTACTTATTATTCTTATTACTATATACTTCCTATATCCTCTAGCCGTTAAATATAGCTATTTTTAAACTTATTAAGTCTAAGTATAAAAAGGAGCTTAGTAAAGAGGATATAGTAAATAATTCTACTATCGTTAGAAAGCAGTACTTCTTAAGCTATTATTAAAAAGCTCGTTTAGTTAGTTTAATATTATTAAATATACGAAGTAAGTAAAAAGTAACTGGACTATATCCCCCTAACATAGCTAGATTACTTACTAATTTAATAATCTTACTTAACCTAATTATACTAACTAAAAAGACCGCAGATACTAAGTAAGTAACTAGTAATATTAAAAAAGCTATTAACTAAGTATTAGCGGCGTTTATTATTAACTAGTTAATACTTAAAAAGGCTAGCGAGCTCTGCGATTAGTTAAAGTTATTTATAGAGCTTAGTCTAGACTATAATACTTAATAACTACTATTTAAAAAAGTAAAAAAAGTATTTAGCAAGTAGGCTTATTATTTAGTAATATCTTAGTACTATATTCGAGTTCTAAAAGCTAAAGTTAACTAATTAAGGTCGTAAAAAAAGAAGAGTATACTAATAAACCTAAATACTAAGTTCGTAAATATCTAGGATATATAAAGAGCTTAGGAGGACTCTAGCGACCGTCTAGTTAGTCCTAGTCGACTCGCAGGGGTCGAATTACCTAGGGAGAATCATAACTATATTATTATAGTAATAGAAGATAGTTAATTAATTAAGTATAGTTAGTAGCGATGTTTTGATATTATGTTTTAATGGGGTGGCCAAAAGGGGGGGGTGGCCAAAAGGGGGTGGGTCGACTTACAATACCAACCACACTGTTTCTTACACGCCTTATCGTAGCTGGGAAGGTGTGCTGGAGGTCGTGGCCCCAAAAGCTAGATTTGATGTACGACCTGGTTATGAAGCTCTCTACTCCCACTACGCGGAAGTCAAGGGTCTCAATGCTTCATGGTCAATGGAGTTCCGTGACTATGTCAATGGCAACCTGACCGCCAACATTGAAGGCGGCGGTGGTGACTACAGTCCAAACTCGGGCGGGTATGATTCGTTCGGACATGGAACTTTGCTGTATCGCATCGATAAGGATAGTTAAGCTCCAGCCGAAAAGGGTGTGTTGCTAAGGTATTTGAGTCAACACCAAAATAGAAGTCGGTACAGGGTAAGTCTGAGGCGAAGCAATATGCAGGAAGCATTCCTGTCGTACGTTCGTCTGCTCAGCTGCTGCATTCATGATTTCCCATTGCGTGCACCAAGTTGAGACAACTGGCTCGCGACTTCTCAATCCGAGATTCATACACACTATGTTTTCCCATACGTAACACTCATCCCATATCCATTTTATTTGGCATCAACAATATCCATCGATAAGTCTTGCGTCCGCCTTAATCACGAAGCCTCTTATAGTTCAACCTTAATGCTGTTTCGTTTCGGAGGTCGAGCTTTCATTATACTAGAAGATGCTCTCCAACGACTGCCTGTAAGGGAGTCGCAAAATGGAGTTCTGGCGCATCAAGAGCTCACCCTGCCCCCCACCTCACTAAGGTGATGGCCGAACCAAGTCTCGGGGACTTCAACCCTTTACGAGCTAACAAGTATGGTGCAAAATTTTGTGAATTACTAGTTTCAGTATATTAAATCCAATATGGAAGCGTGCAGCATCTAGTTTACAGTCGTTGCTTCGAAGCTGCTTTAGCCCTTTCCTCTTCGAAACTATGATTGATCAACAACGCCGACATATCCATCCTTTTATTGGAGAATCGTAGCCGTTCCATTTCCCAAACCCTTAATATCAGATTTGACTGGCAAGGACCTAGGGAGTGAAGGCAAACTAGACTGTTCAGCAGAGAGCTGATCCTCAAGGTCCAAAGGGGCACGTCTCGGTATCTCAGTCTCATTGACTGACGATCGAGCGAGGCCATCCGATCCTGTGCTTGTGACATATCCGGAGAGCGGCTGACGAGTTCTCTCATCAAACGTCCGGCTGTTGTTGGTCGCCGATGAGCCGGTGGCGTTGTGCTTGACGTCTCCCAAGGTCGATGTAACAGATCCAGAAGCATTATTGAGTGCATTTGTGCCTGCTTGCGGCAAGTCTCTCGCCTTATCAGCAGTTGTGTTGGTCGCGTTGTAGACCGTCTGTTGCCCGCTCCGAGCAGCGTTGCCGAGGGTCGTGCTCGCATCGGAAGCAGCTTGTTGTGCCTTAGAGGACAGCTCCGCCGTCTTTGCCTGTCCATCACGAGCGAGCTCTGCGCCCTTCTGAGCGGTCACGTTTGCCGCATTTTGAGCCTGCACAGTGGCGTCGTGGGCGATCTGCCGTCCCTGAGGCGAGGCTGCGAGAGGAGCAACGAAGATGGCGGTCACTCCGACTACAGCTAACCAAAACGGAGAAAGGACTTTAATGAGTGCATACAGAGATGCAAGTCCGACGAATGCCTGGAAATAGGTTAGTCACTGAATTCTATATCACATGGCGAATTAAGTTTGTATCTAGTGTTCACTTACGCCAAACGTTCTTCCCAGGTCTTCGCCATATATGATTCGTTGAGCTTCTACGACTGCGTATTGAATAAAGTCGTGAACATCTCTCAGAGTGTTGTTGAGTGTAGAGTCCGGCACTCTCCTATACTGTCTCGGTCGAAGGCGTGTGGATAAGGAGTCGGAACTGAAGGACCGGCTGGCATACTCAGCAGCAGAGACGGCTAGAAAACTTAAGCATTGGCTCACATGAGTAAGTGTGTCCAGTCTTACCTCCAAGAGTAGTGACCGCCGCCTTCAATGCCAATTGAGTGAGGGGTAAGTAGTGTGCCCCAAACAAGATGCTCAAGGTACCGATATATACACCAAGGGTGCGTAGAGGATCTTCCCACTAATGTTACAAGTTAGCAAAGCTGCAGTGCGGGCGCTACATGAGCAAGTACGTACGTTGATATACTTGTAGAAGCTGTCTTTCTGGGCTGGGTGAAGGACTTTATTAGCATCTTGTTTTAGTTGACGAACGAAGTTCACCCAATACCTAAAACCTGTCGCAATGGGCCTTCCTGCGTCGATCTTGGCGATTGTTCTTCGTTCAGGGCATTCTGGATTTTTGATGCAACTAAGGAGTTGAGACAACAATTGTAAGTCTTCTATTTCACGTACATTGCTGCCGTGCCTACAAAACTTACTCTGCGACCTTCCCTGGTCAGTACGATGGAAGCTATCAGCCGTTCCGGGCAAGACAATGACAGTTGGGTCAGCCATGATTATGACGTCGACGCGTGGATGATGAGGAGTTGGTGAGTAAATGTGGATAAGATCACGAACTCCACTGAAGCGGGGTATTTGGAGCCTTCAAACTGATTTGATGAGAGAACAAGAACGACAAATTTTCTATCAGACGGCGGAAGCAGACTTTATGACAAAAGCCAAACATCCAAAATCTCCTAGACCACCCGTGACACGAAGGCGCAATCCTGGTGTATTGCACCACCGGTATGCGGTTACACGATGTGAGGGGAAGGGATTACGAAACCCAACGTTCGTGACGTACATAGCTGGTCATGGCGTATCCGCTAAACTATGGTAGGATTCCTCAATGTCAAGAAACGGCTCGCATATCCGCTGGAATCGAGATGCAGGACGCCGCGCTGTCATTGCCTTGACCGAGGTGAGGGGGAAACCCTTTGATATTCAAAGGCCAATTGACGTCGTTCGACAGTCATTTGGGGTCCGTTCCACTCGCAGCCCTGACGCGCTTTGATGACGAGGAGGCGGGGTGTCTCACCAAGACATCACGGCACTGGCATGCCGCTAGGCTGGCTAGAGCCAAGATGATATTCGAGGGACTACTTGCTTATTTGCTCACATACTTATACCAGACCATGTGCGTCGACTACCTCATGTCATTTCAGTGGCTGAAGCAGGTTTTAGTAGATCTATTCTTCTAGCTAGAATCAATAGAGCCGCAGAGGTACTTTCACCTACACGAAAGGTTTACAGGCGTTCATGCCCAATGCGCCCTGGTTATTTATGAAGGCGTTCGGTCTTACGGTCCGGCCCGCTTCCTAGTGAGTGAGGTTGCGATCTGCACAAGGTAGTTGGATGCAACCCTCCAAGCCCATGCATCAAAGGCATATCCTTTGATTGAGCAGCTGAATTTTTACCTACGATCTGCAGCCTCCCTATTCGCGTCAAAGTGGAAGGGGCGTCGCGCGACTCAGTACGATGCACTATAAATGAACAGTTTGAATAATACATTGGTCTGCGCGTTTCTGACGCTTCCTATGCTAACCGAAGGGTATATGCGCTCTATGAGAACCATATAGTATACAAATAAGACGACAGAAGAAAAGGAAATGTTTTCTCTACATGACACCGCAGATTGCATCGCACATTAGATGACCAAAACAGCCAATGCCGCTACAGCCGCAAGCAAGCCACCAGAGCTGAGCTTACCAGCGCCGGCCTGGACGGGGCCGGTGGTGGTTGCCGGGCAAGCGGCGCCAACACAGGGAGAGGTAGAACCAGTTCCGACAGGAATCACGGCGGTAGTCAGAGTGCCGTTATATCCATCCGACGGTGCAACGACCAAGGTCGTAGGAATGGGGGGAGGGCCGCCGTGGGTGCCTGACGCGCCGGGGGTCTCGAGGACGGGCTTCTCGGTAGAGACGGTGCTGCTGGAGGCGGGAACACCGACGGTAGGAACACCGGCGCCAGGGGCGGTGGAGGCACCGGAAGTGGCAGGAACAGGCTTCTCAGAGACGGCAGTGCCACCAACGACGGGGGTAGTGACGGGCTTGGGGACCGTGGTGGAGATGAGCTCGCTGGTGACGATGGTGGAAGTCCTGGCCGGGCAGTTCGTAACCTCTGCGGCGCAGGAAGTGATCGTGACGAGGTTGGTCTTGTATGTGGTCAAGACGGTGGGGACGTCGGTGGTGAGGACAGGCTTCTGGCTTGCCTCAGTGGTAGGCTTGGGGACAACGGCACTGGTAATGATGGTAGAGGTTCTCGCGGGGCAGTTGGTTACTTCGGCAGCGCAGGAGGTGATGGTGACAACGTTAGTGAGGTAGGTGGTGATTTGCTCGGCGGGAGGCTGGCCGGTGACGACAGGCTTCGCGGAGCCGGCGGTGGTGGGAACGGCAGGGACACCGGGTATAGTAGTAGGAATGACCTTGCTTGTGACGACAGTGGAAGTCCTGGCCGGGCAGTTTGTGACTTCTGCGGCGCAAGAGGTGATTGTGATGATGTTGGTCTCGTAGGTTGTGATAGCCGTGGTGATATCGGCGACAGGCTCCTGGGAGCTGACGGTGATGGGGGCATCGCCGCCGGCGGGCTTTGAGGGGATGTAGCTCTCGACGGGGATGGCTACGGTCGTCGGGATGACTGCCTGGCTGGTGACGGTGGTCTGTCGGGCGGGGCAGTTGGTGACCTCAGGGGCGCAGGAGGTGATGGTGTGGACCTCGGTCTTGATGACGGTCAACTGCGTAGGGACGTCGACGACGGGGCAGACGGTGGTAGTGACAGCAACGACCTCGGTGACGACCTGAGGGGTCTCGCGGGCCGGGCAGTTGGTAACTTCGGCGGCACAAGAGGTGATGGTCTTGATGTTGGTAGCATAAACGGTGGAGGTCGCCAGACGGGTGGTCAAGCTCTCAATGGCGGCGGCAGAAGTCGCAACAGGCTTTTCGGAGGCCACAGCGGTGGACAGGGCGGAGCTGACGACAGCGGTCTGCGCGACAGAGGTAGAGGCAGCGACAGTCGAAGCGGCAACTGAGCTGGAGATGACTGAGGCAGTGGCGTTGCCGTCCTTGAGGTTGTAGTACTTGATGGAGCTGATCTTGAAGAAAACATCGGCAAAGGCAGTCGGGTTGGCGGCAACGTACTCCTTGCAAGTCATACCAGTCTTCGCCTCACAAGTCTGGGTCCAGATACCATCGTTTCCGGCCACACCGCAGAAGTCAATGTTGGCCACGAGCTTCTGCTCCTCGAACAGCTTGTCAGCGGCGCAGGTGCTGGTGGTGAAGCTGGGCGTGCCCCAGGCATCGGGGTTCGGGTTGGCGCTCGCGATGTCGGCGGGAACGTTGGCGTGAGTAAAGCCCCAGACGCGGATGGCGGTGTCAGTCCATTGCATGGCGTAAACTCCTCCCTCGGCGGATCCAAAGGGGGCAGCGCCATCAAGACCGGCGCAGCCTTCGTTGTCTGACTGGCCTGCGGCATAGTTTGCGCAGTTGGGCTTGCTGATGGTGCCGGTCATGTTCGTTCCGTCGATGCGGCACTCGCCGAGCGTGCCGTCGGTGTGAAGGACGACCTTGTTCACATTGTCCTCGTTCCAGGTCTCAACGATGTCGATTTCGCCGGCAGCGGGCCAGGGGTTGCCAACGGTCCAGCTGGTGGTATCTGATCAGCATTATGGATGGGCTGAAGAATGTGAAAGAGACTTACACCGCAGGCCACGCACCGCAGACAGGCTTAGGAAGATGGGAAAAGTTGATGACAAAAAGTCCCTGACCGTACTTGGCCGTACTCTCGATTCTTACACTGCTTCTGCCGATACCAGCGGCATCGAGGGTAGATGTAGAGTCGACACCGAGGTACAGGTCACCGCCCTCAGTCTTTACGAGACCCATGCTCTGAGCATCTGCTGCCGACTTGTAGCTGACATATCCACCGGTGGGGTCGACATCGTTGTAGTTCCCGGTGGAGTGGTCGCTCTAGATAGATGATCAGCCAAAGTTCTAATGCATCACTTATCGACTTGGAACATACCGTGAAGAAACCAAACTTCTCAAGAAAGTTGGTCGAGTCGTAGCTGTCGGCGAGTTGATAGGTCTGGACAGCGGTCGCGGATGACGTGAGGAGGAGGGCGGAAGAGAGCGTGGAGAGAAGCGAAGGCGCCATTGTGGGCTAAGGATGGATATGAGGAATATAAAACTAGGTGGAATAACTATGCAGAAAGACAGAAACGGGAGATATCAAACACAATTAAGAAACGACAGAAATGGGTCTTCGAACTGTAAAGTGAGTGAACAGAATGAAGAAATTCGAAAGCTTGTTCTTGAACAAAAGAATGACTTAAGAAACCAGAACAGGAATCTTGAAAGAAGGTGAGAGGGAGGGCCTAGATGCGCAAGGCGCTTGCTCCCATGGGGTTACCATGAGTCTTATACCGACCCGAAAAAGACGGTCGACCCAGATTCGCTCCTGGCCATTCGATTCACCCGCGGAGAGACGGGCTGAGATGCTCAGGGGGGTCTACGACCTACCTGTTTCTCCAACAATTTCATTCTCATTGGATCCCCTCGTACCGACAGAGCCTTGGTGAGCAGTACCGGGAGCACTGGTTCGTTCAGGGGCTCTGGATGGAGAACGAACTAGAACATACATAGCCCGCTCATCCCCTCGGCCCCTTGACAGACTCTGCCGGTTCTGGAGATATATCAAGGGTCTTGTGCATCGTCTGCCAACATACGTAAGTAATCGTGGTTCCACTCCTCGCATCTCCATGCCTCTATGCCACTTGTGCATTGACATATGCGCTTGTGAGTGGGCACAAGAACATGTTTCCTGCAGGCCCAGAGAACCTCAAACACACCAACACATAAACACATGCGCACTAAGTCCGCATTCGTTCATGGAATGCCAGGAACGGCACGGCGGTTGGCTGGCGGCTCAGGTACACTCCGCGCAAAGGTGTCGTCGTCCCGAGGCCAATGAAGCGGAGGTCGCATGTGTGTAAGCCCACCCCCTGCTTGACATCCAGGAACAGGCCCTTGATCGGGACAAGGTGGGCTCGAAGTGGACTGCAACGGGGGCCTGATGGTGGTCTGAGTGGATGTCGTGAACATGGTGGGTTGTTTTTCCTTGAAGTGACGGGCAGGATTCCGCCGTTCCCCTATTCTTTTTCTCCATTGACCATTCGAGCCATTGTCCCGCGCTAGACAGGGGTTGTCTCACTCAAGCCGCCGAGATCTTGATGGCGCTGGTCGCTCTTGGGGGCGTGATTGGCAAAGATCTCCTGCACCGTTGCATCGAATTCTTTAGACCAGCGGCTTTTCTCCAAGTCAATATTTTTTTCCTTCCTCTAGTTCACTTTCAGTGTCTTGCTATTTGTTTCAAGTGATGACAGCTCACGAATATTCCTAAGTGCCGCCGGTCTTCTTCTAGTTTCGTTACATCAGAGCGACGGACTGTCTTTGTTCATCTGGCCACGCGGCGCGTTAAACCCGTCAAGTTGCCGAGCACTTCCAAGTTTTCCACACCCGTTTACGCAGACCTTTCGGGATTGGAGGGCTCCAACTCCCAGCTTCAAAGGGCAGAAAAAACGTGTCGCTTTGATTGCTCCCGCTCAGGGGCTGAGCCTCCCGCTCCGGAAGTCAACGACCAATCCAGACGTTCACAGGGCTGGTTTCCACGGCGTAGTGGTCGGGCGTCGTATTCGAATCTGTACTCCGTATTAGTGAAGGGGTTCGCCCCGGTGGAGTTACCAAGAAAAAGCGGCACGGTTTTTGGATGTGGATGCCCTGTCTTGTCAACTTGTGTTTCCCAGGTCATGGTTTGAGGACCATTCCATAAGGCGAAGTTGCACAAACATAACAGGTCGTAGCCCAAAATATTTTCAAAGCTGGCTTCCCCAGCCAGCTTTGAAAACGGGTTTATTTTGCTAATGCTCGACTTTTGTGGGTTTTCACTCTCTTGAATATCGGATGGCAGCCCTCGTTTGATGGTTGCTTTGCTCCGCTTTTGCCTCGGCTACGAGCCCCTTGCAGTCTGGTCTCCTCTTTCAGCTTTGGCTAACAACATGAAGGCGAGACCCAGTCGGTGGGCCGTGGGATGATATCAAGGAAGATTCCCCGATCCTTGGGTCCGCGTACTAAATATGGCGTCCCTTCATCTCCTTCACCTTGCTTGACCGACTTTCTTCTCGAACTGGCACGGCTAGGTAGAACGCTGTATCTCGAATTTCGATATTGGGCCTTCGCCTCATTATCATTGAGCCACGAATTCGACTGTCAAGATAGAAATATTGTCTCATTGAGCAGAGTCAGCATTCGTTCGACAATCTGGTTTTTGCACGCTGTTCATCGCTCACAGATGTAATGAGTCATCTGGCGCCATTGATCTGTTCAATTTCCAATGAAACTCGAATAGCGTTGTACACGATTATGATGGTTAAATAATAGCCCTACTTCATGTCACGCACCCGCCATTTTTGCAATGATGCTTTCAGCTGCCTGTAATGGACAACACTTATCCAAATCAGTTGGTCCAATCCGCAGAAGAACACTCGCCAACGATCTCACGATCACGCTAAACTCCCACATGCCCGGATGAAGTCTGTTGATCAACCAACACAAATCTTCAGTTCAAAGTTATGACTCCAGTTCCGCCTGATCAAGTGCCGTGAAACTCACTGGCTGCATTACGGCATCTAGTGGACGGCACATCTGGACCGCACGGCCCAGTGGAGTACGCCTTCTCGCCTGCGGATACATCCCCTAGTGCTGCAACAGCAATGCTTCGGAAGTGCCACTCTTCGGGCTATGATCGGCCCTTGCCTTGAATCCAGCTTGGCTGACGTTGCATTCCAATGGCATGAAAAATATCGCGGTGTGGCTTTGACCATTAATAGGATTCCATACATTTTGCAGAACCCGTGATTTATTATGAAAAACCAGGGAGCAAGAGCTGTCGCACAAAAGTGCTCTTTGAAATCTTTCCTGTGGAGAGGATAAGCGATACAAGTTTCTCATTCGCAGTAGTGGCGGTTAAGGTCTTTAATTCACATGCAGGAGGATTGGTCAAGTATATGTTATCCAAAATAGCATTCCCTGAATGCTCTCATGCTGCGACATGTTGAGGTGCCCCAATTTCTTATCGTGTATCGTCAAAAACTGCTCATATGGTTTTAAAGGAAAGCAATGAGTCTCCCCTGAGAACTCGGTTGCTCTTCCGTGTCGAAAGTTTATACTTGAGAGCATATGTTTGGTTTGGTAAACAGTTACCGCTCTAGAAGATAGAAATGTATCCATGTTGAAAGGCTCCTTTCTGAAGACTATGAGACCTAATTTCGTTTCTGTTCTTATTTTTAGACCACATCAAAGTCAGGTAGCCAATTGGGTCGGTAGAGCTCTTCTCCAATACTGCAGGACGAAGATCGAATAGGAGGAGTCAGATGCAAGTATCAAGATACATAGTGTCAGCTCACTCGAGTCGAATTTTCCACAAACGAAGCCTCCAAGGAATGTCAAACTAGAATCCGACAAGTCGTTAGTATGTATAGACTATGTAATCACATCAGATTGACTGCAACTCTCACTCGATAACATAGAACTTTTCTTGAGAAACAAGTCGAGGCCATCGCTTTCACTCAATGCGGTATTTTCAACCACTGAAACTTTAAGCGAAGGAGGACAGATTATTTAATCACTCCATTGTCTTTGACCGCTTTGCTCTTAGACACGAGTTTGGCCAATAACATCATCCCCGTCTTCAACCTAGCATGAACAAAGCCAGAATAACCACCCACGCACCGCCCGCCCCCCACAACCGGAGTACCCTAGATCGCCCCTCCGCACTACTCATCTGGTTTCCATTCGCATCAGGCAGAGACGGTGCGTTACGAAAATCATTCGGAGGCACGATGGACGGCAGCGTTTGAAAATTCGGTGGAACAAAGACCGTCACCGGCGTGATGGACTCCGAAGACGGGGCCGAAGAAACCCCGTTAACGGGGGGTACGGATGGCGGCGGCGGAGCAGGTGAGGCTGATGGAGTCTGAACTGCCGGCGGAATGGTCGGCGGGGGTGCAGTTGTTGAGGTAGATGTCTGGATGGCGGGTGGTATAGCGGGCGCTGGGGGAAGGGGTACCGATGACGAGGACGAAGAGGTAGACGACGATGGGAAGGGTTGCGCGGGGGCCAAGTTTGCCGGCAACGTTGTTGTCACGGCCGGGTTCAACACTGGCGGTGGGACTATCGGCGGAGATGAAGTTGTAGTCGTCGAAATCGTCACCGGCGGCGCCGGGACCGGAGCGGCCGGCGCGGCAACGAAGCCGCATTCTCCAATGATTTCTCTGATATCTGCACTCCATCGTTAGTATGATCGCCTTCCTTTCAGAAGACTGAGCCAAGTGAACAGTCTCGACTCTTGCAAGAGGTGAACTCACCCTCATTGGCTTCCACGGCCGTAACGTTCCGCGAAATGCACGACAAACACCCAAACGCAGCCCCGGCAACGTCAAACCCCCTCTCCCCACAAACACACGCCCTCGAAGCATTCTTCGCCGCCGCCTCAGCAGCCTTCTCGGAAGCCTCCTTCGCAGCATCCTCCGCACTCGCTGAGCGCCCGACGCCCAACGTAGGCACCGCAGCGAAGCCCGACCCCAGAGCCAGACTCGCCGTGGGCTCCTCTTCGTCGTCGCTGCTATCTTCTGACTCCGGCTCCTGTCTCCCGCTGAGTCTCCGACCCAGCATCCTCTGTAGATTCCTCCTCCTTCTCTTCTTACCATCCCCTCTCCATTCTACCCTTCCCTTGACATCCCTGTCCTTTACCGATCCATCATGGTATTGTCTAACCGGTAAATCCCGCTTGTCCTTGCCGAACTGGGCCTCCACCTGTACCTCGCACCGCGCCGTGAGCTGTACTATAGGCGCGCAAACCTGAGCGCACTCGGGGGGGACGTCCTCAGCCTCTAATCCTCCACTGCCGCAACGCCGGGGACCAACATTAGGCCGGGCAGGTTCGTTGTGACAGACAGCAGCGCGAGGACAGTGGCGAGGTGAAGCGCCGTGGGCCGGTGGTGGCGTGTCATCTCGGCTTCGGCTTCGTCGAATGCATGCAAGGCGTGTAAGCAAATGACTCGGTGGTTGCTGCTAGTGCTTCCGCGTCTTAGTTAAATAGTTATCCAACTCCTTGGTGTCGTCGTCGGAGTTATCGTTGTTCGTCTCGTCTCATGACACCGGGAAATAGCACTGTAAATCTGACAGATGCCATCCAAACTTTTTCGTCAAGTGCCTGCAACTTTGTCCCAACTCTAAATTCGAACAGACCCGCCCTCCATCCATCAAAGAGAGAAACTCCAGAACGGTCTTTTCCAGATGTAGGTAGGATGGTGAGAGGGGGGGTATTCAAGCTTATTGTAAAAAGAGCCACCCTCCGTCTACCATCCCCCCCACTATCCGACCAACTCCATACTGAAATTCGTAAGGTCTCAGTGTAACTGTAATACCTTCTACATGATCTACCCCTCGGAAACATCAGGCCAAACGCCGAAACCCAAGTTGCCCCAACCCCTTAGACCACTGCCGGATAAAGCATTCGCAGAGGGCTGTTGAACGCGTCCCCATCCCGAAACGTCTTGGCGGTATCACTAGAACCACGAGGAAAAAGGAAACCCACATTTTCCCGATAGACGTTGCCGTAAGCCTGGAAGGCGATTTTAGAGTTCAACCTCGCAGCGGGAAGCATCTGGTAGTTAATATACAGAATTAACCCCTAAATTTGGCAAAAGAGGGTTCGTTGATTGATCCCCTGCTGGGATTCTTTCCTTACCTAACGCAGGTAAAGAAGCCACGGAAGGACAGAAAAGAACATTGAGAACCCCGCTGCGAGTCATTCCCAGTGCATCGTATCATTTCCCATCTCTTACCGACAAAGTCTAAATAAGCGGCCTCCATCATCGCCAGATCGATAAGGAACTGAAGTTAAGTATCCGTACGGCTGACTTCTCAAGCTATTGAGATCTCCCCGTCCACGGATTATGCATATCCGACACCCTGCCGAGTTTCCGTTCTAGAACCCTTACAAACCACTTACATCGCCGAGCCGGGTGCAAAAAACGGCTCCGACCTGCCATTCCCATCGCCCTTGTCCAGGCTATCGGCCGAGTCATTGTACTCCGTCGGCATGAGACCTTCAAGTCTTGGACTTAGGCAACACGGTATCAATCTGCCCCCGGAAGCCACTCTCAGACCTCAGGTTCAACACAGCGCCAAGGTCTACTCATCATGGAAAGCCAAGTCCTCCTCAGTTCGGCGAATGCTTATCGATGCGTAGTCCATCCCGATCCATCTCCTACGCTCCCGACGTCTTGGCTATGAATCCGTCTTGACCAGCTTCGCATGGGCTCAGTCCGCGGCGGACTGTGTTCCCCCCGGCGTTCCCGAACCAGTCCCGATGAGGCTCTCGTTGAAGCTGCGACTCTACGAACCAGTCTTGGCTGCTACTCTATACAGCAACGCAATGCCAACAAGAAAACAAACACAAAGCTGACAAATTCCAAACCACCCCTAGAGGATCGTCTACGGTCGTCAGTCTCGCGCATCACAGGTGACGCGTTCGCCATCCCAGGAGGCGTACGAATACGTAGTTGTGTGCATCATATCTCTCTTCTTGGGTATATTCACTGAGCTATAACAACCTGAATCCTCGCCTTCCACATATCCATACATCCACTCGCCTTCCCCATTCCCTTGGCCCTCCCCATGGGATGGGCCTCGCCCGCCGGGGAGTTAACCCCACGTCCCGCCACCACCACCTCCACGACCGCCCTTTCTCTGCGCACTCAGCCTCCAGTCGTCCTCCCCAGCATACTTATTATGCAGCGGCTGGATCCTCTCCGCCTGCTTCCTCTTGGACAACCGATCCGTCGGCGCAACCTTGAAGAACGTGGGCGCCGCGTCCACGAGCCACTTTGGCTCGATGCTCGTCGTGCAGTGCATGTACTCCTTGGTCGTCAGCACGAGCGTGTGGTAAATGACCCACTCGGCCTGCTTCCCAAACAGCGCCGAGCTCGGGTGGAGGTACACCGGCGTCCCCTCGATGAGCGTCTTGTACCCTTCCTGCGGATCCTTGCGCGCCGCGTTGCGGAAGAAGCCAGAGCAGAGCGCCTGCCGCACAATCTGCGTATGCCGCCCGCAACTGACGATGGGGTGTCGGTACCGGTCCATGATCTTAACGAGCTGGTCGTGCACGTCCTTGGCACGCTTCATTGAACGCGCCTGGATGAAGTTCTCGAAACACCAGGGGCTCGAGTAACTACTTTGCTTCCATGAGTTGTAGACGTTCAGCAGTGTGAGGTGGTCGCCGTGCGGGTCGTGGAATTTGGCCTTCTTCTGGTCTGCTTGCGATTGCTTCTCTTTGGGGCGGTAAAAGACATTGGGGAGGTTGAGCATGGCGACGATGATGAGCATCTCTGCTGAGCACTTCATGTCAACGGAGATGATGAGCACCTTGGCCAGAGACGGTTCCATGGGAAAGTCTGCCATCTTTCGTCCCAGACGCGTCAGCAGGCCCTCGTCATCCAGAGCACTGAGCGCATATAGCTCTTCTAATGCTGTAAGCATAGTGTTAATTGGCGGGGGGTCCATAAAGTCAAAATGCAACAGGTCGTTGATGCCCATGGCTTTGAGCATGAGAATGACGTGCGACAAGTTCTGCCTCTGGATCTCGGGGATGGTTGTAGGCAACATCTCGGACTGGTAGGCCGCTTCGGTGTACAAGCGGAAACACTTTCCAGGTCCTGTACGTCCGGCGCGGCCAGCACGTTGATTCGCCTGGGCTTGCGAAATTGGCGTGACAACCAATGAATCCATGCCCAACTTGGGATCGTAAGCGTTCTGTTTGACGAAACCAGGGTCAACGACGAAGTAAATGTTATCGATTGTGATGGATGTTTCGGCAATGTTGGTGGCGATGACCACCTTTCGGCAGCCAGGAGGTGCGGGATCGAAAATACGACTCTGCATCTCATTGGGGAGTGCAGAGTACACAGGCAAAATGATGAGCTCTGGGACGTTGGGTCCTAATGCTTTCATCCGCTCATACAGAATCTCAGCGGATGTATCGATTTCTTCCTGACCCGTCAAGAAAAGCAAGATATCCCCAGGCGGTTCGGTAAGGTGAATCTGCATCACGGTGACGAGCGCAGCATCGAGATAGTCAGATTCGGGCTCGCGTGAGTACAGCACCTCGACGGGGAACGTGCGACCAGGAATCGTGAAAATGGGACAGCCGTCGAAATACGAAGAGAACTTGTCGGCGTCGAGCGTTGCCGATGTGGCAATGACCTTGAGATCCTTCCGACGCTTCATCGTCTTCTTCAGAAGCGCAAACAAGACATCCGTAGAAATGGTACGCTCGTGGGCCTCGTCGAGCATGATAACTGAGTAGCGCCTCAGATCGGGATCGACGAGGATTTCACGCTGAAGCATACCATCCGTCATATACTTGATCTTCGTCGCAGGACTGGTCTTGTCCTCGAAACGAATCGTGTAACCGACAGCCTCGCCCAGCGGTGTGCCAACTTCTTCGGCCACACGCTTAGCAACGGACATGGCGGCTACACGTCTGGGCTGTGTGCAACCAATGACTCCGTCGTTGGCGAAGCCATCCTCGGCGAGATATTGCGTCAGCTGCGTCGTCTTGCCTGAACCAGTCTCTCCGATAACCACCATGACTTGGTGCTCCCTAACAGCGTCTAAGAACTTCCGCCTAAAGGCGAAGACAGGCAACGACTCTCGTTGATCCTTGATGCTCATGTTCGTCCGCTTGCCAAAAGTCTGGTCCTTTGGCGCCACAGCTCGCTTCCATTCCGGAACAGCGTCGGGCTTGCTCTGGGCCATCTGGGACTTGGCGTTTCGTAGATCGCTGGCGAACTTGCGCTTGTCTGGATCTGCCATCGGGTCGTTCCACTGCGCAGAGAGGTCGACCTTGGAGTCTTCCGCCGCGGCAGCCTCTGCTTCTTGTTGCTTTAGCTCCTTTCGCTCCTTTGCCAACGCAGTGCCCGACATGGCAGCTCTGTTCATAGAGCCATCGGGTGCTTTGACGACTCGAATGGGTGATAGTTCCAATGATTGCTTCGTCTGACCGGCCAGGAATGGCGGTTCCTCCTCTCGAACCTCGATATCGACATCCTGCTCCAGCTCCAATTCTCCATCGCCTGTCAGTGTCGCGTTATAATCTTCTTCGAGGTCGGGGTAATCGGAAGCCTTCGCGACACCGGACGCGATCAGCTGGCGGATCTCCCATCTTTCCGGGGACGTCATGCGCTTCTTCTGCCGGCGAGGCTGATGCTGTGGTGGTGGCATCGGCCCATCGTCAAACATGTTTCCATTCCGGCCGCCGCCGCCGCCACCCAACGCTTGCATATTTGCGCCCGAGGATATCCTGTCTTCCGGGTACAGATCCATGCCCGTCTCTTGGTCCACCTCCTTCATTGACAGTCCTATCCTGTTCCCCTCAATATTGACAACCTTGACTTTGACGTCCTGGCCCTTTTCCAACAGATCTGACGGGTGATTGACCCGCTGACCTTCCACCAGCCTCGAAATGTGTACCAAACCATCCACCTTGCCACGTACGCCATGCAGGTTGACAAAGGCGCCGAAATCCTTGATACCCGTGACATGTCCACTATAAACCTTGTGCAACTGAGGCGCATCGTCGACTTCGGGCTCGGGTGCCCTCCTAAAGCGGCCATCGTCCTCGTCATCGTAGTTGCGTCTCCGACTCCTCTGCTTCAGCGAAGGTCCGCTCTCGTAATCATCGTGCGATCGTGATCTCGACCGGTACTTGTCGCGCTTCCTCCGCTCCCTCGACCTCGACCGACCCCTCCGCTTCCGCCGTGAGTCGCGCCCGTCGTCTGGGCTGCGGCTTCGCTTGCGCGAGTCTGGTTTATCTTTCCGCGCCTTTCCCTCCAACCCTTCCAAAAGCGCTAGCGTATCGTCAATGGCGTCGACGCCGTCACCTATGCTGTCGTACGCCACCGGCTTGTCGGGCACCGAGAGGCCTCTAAAGATCTCGTCCTTCTCTGCGGCGCTGCGATGGTGGTGTTCATCGCTGCTGCCGGCACCGTTGCTGTTCTTCTTTGCTTTGCCCTTCATCTTTGGGTGCATAGTGAGCACCAGGCGATCGACGCTCTCGACTAAACTCGGGGGGAAGTCGGCGCCCATGCCGGCGAGCTTCTTCTTGAAGCCATCGTAGTCTTCGGCTTCGACTCGCTGGGCGATGATGAACTCGGCGAGCGTCTTGTCGGAAACGCCCAAATGGTTCTGCAGTTCGGAGGTCACCTTAGACACGAGCGACAAGAGCTCAAGATTCAAGAGGTCGTCCATGGTGGCGGAAAGTAGGTGACCTGTGGGTGAAAACAGGACCTCCAAGTGCGATGGTCGCTGGTTGAGGCCTCAAAAAAGTCTAGGTTACTGCACGCTGCGCGCGACGAGACATGACAGCACTGACAGGGAAGTGTCGGAGAAAGCACTTCCCGTTCCGACCTCGCCCCACCCACTGGTAGCAGTACGTACTGTTAGTGGGTAAGCTCTGCCGGATGTCTCTCTCGTGCTCCTTCACACCAACTCCGCATGACCACCTTCAGTTGATTGTCCATGGTTCAGTTAGTAGAAGAGCAAGCTATAACTAATTCATCAGTGTTTCCCTCATAAAGTAATTGTAGAAAACCTGAACGTTCATATACATGCAGTCACTTCCTCATTCAGTGATCCCTTTCCACTTCCTCGTTCACATCTATCCTATCTTTGGAAATCCCTCCAGTTTCCCTTAAGACTCTGTTCCAATTGAATGTGCGAACTAAATGAGCAAATTATTGAGCAAGAGCGGATGGGAAAAGAACAAGCACGAATGGGTGACGGACATCGGAGGCATTGGCAACGGAAGAGTCAGACCTTTGCACCAAGCTATCTAGGGAGAGTCACGACGCTGTCTCGGACCTCTTGAGAAATACCCAAATCTTGATACTCTGTAGTGGAGAGCTCTCGAATATGCCACCCCAGTCTCCAGAATAGAATCTCTCAGGCCTTGCATGTAAATCGTGTCCGTCATTCAAGACAACTCAAGCCAGGACAACTGGAGAAGTACACTGCCTTACGATTACATTTGGTATTATATACTACTACTAGACTGTATGCCTAGGTCTGTTCCGTATTGCCAGGAGAAGCCCTTGATGATACCGCTACTTCCGGGCATTCGTCATGCCCAATTTCCTTTACTGAATGTTAACCCACCCTCCCGCATTGCCCGAGCAACATCTCAGTGTGGGGTTCCCGCAATTTTAGTAGATGTCGTCCGTGTTCTACCTGTGCAGCCGGCCTGCATTGGTTCCATGCAGGGCCCATAGTTGATGCGAGGTAACCTTTGGGTTCCCTGCCGTTAGCACGCGGTAGTGACATACTTCAGACTACGAAGCAACAGATGCACAAATCATAAGAATAAAATAGTGGTATTGAATGAGTCTGCAAAGGAATCCCCGACGCCTGGTGTGATGATGATGATGATGGTGTATCTCAAGGTCGTTATCATGGATGCGAGCCTGTTGTCCTCCTCAGGAGCGACTTCTACTTCGCACCAAAGCGCGCTCGACTGTATCTGGGTATTGTAATCGTTGAGCAAACCGTGCTCGTCTGTAGCCTGTTGGTGGATGATGGTCTTTGTTTATCGCACAAATCATGGCCCGCAAAACTTTTCGTGGTGGTGCTGCGAAAGTCGAGGACCGGTAGCCTCTGTATCCCGAGCAACTTCTATCGAGCCGGCAGGGAAGAGGGCTTGGACCTCACTCTTCCTTTTCCATTTCTTCGAATATCTTGATCAAACTCCGCACGCCCTTGAGCGCGTTTTCGTCGGGACCCTGGCCGGGAGTCCACTGTGCGTGGGCGAAATCAATAAGTTTCAACGTGAAGACCTTGGGCAATTCGACATCGTCGTCATCGTCATCGTCGTCTGAAAGGCTACCGTGATCGGGGACATGGATCGTCACACGGTCTTCCTCGATCAGCTCGATGCCACTATCCACACGGGAGGTAGTTCTACCAGGCTTCTCGCCCTCTGCCTCAACCTTGACCTCCGCGGCCACGATACTGTCGACGACCGCGTTGTTCTGCGCAATGGCTTCTCTGAGCTTGTCGCCGTCGCCCTCGAAAACGAACAGTAAGCTAGCCGAGTACATTCTGCTCTCTTCCGAAGAGAGGACACGTTCGACGTTTCGCAGGTCATGCAGGAAAGCCGTAACAACCGCGCGTGCCAGGTCGTCGTCGATACCGGCGGCCTTGTTGAAGATGAATTTACGGAAGTTTTCGACAACATTATCGGTATTTACGTAGGTGCGGCCGTAGTCCTTATCGTATACCTTGTAGTCATTCTGATCCAGCTCGGACTTCATGGTGGAGCCGCGCCAGACCTTCATACCCGCGATTCTAAAGCCCAGGGGGCCGTGTGTGGTCTTGCTCGTGATGTCGTCGAACCTGCGCTTCTTCTCGGCAGGCGCATCGTCGGCCCACAGCCTGACACCCAACTTGACGTCGAGAAAGTTGGGCGAGGCAAAGCCCGAGCCAGAGTTGTTGAGGACGACCGACTGATCGGTCTTGATCTTCTTTGACTTGTTCTGCACCCACTTTCCATTCTCCTGATGCGAATCGGCCGGGGGCTGCCCGGTAACGGAGGCCTCGAGCTCCTTCTTGGCCTCAGGCGAGGCGACGGGACCGGGAACACCATCTTCGACAGAGCTGAGTTCGAGAGGGTCGACAAGGCTCAAGGTTCCCCAGAAGTCGGGCATTATTTCTTTGAAGTCGGCATGCGCAGGGTCTGAGTAGGCCGATTGATAAAAATCGATCTCTGCCTGCGTACAGGGCTTGATGAACATGGAGCCATCGGCAGTGGTCATGGTTCCAGCACTGAAAGTGGCGAACTAGCGTTAAAATCTTGATTCCTTTGCGAGGCTTTACAGCGCACCTCGTCGAGCACAGGGGGCGCCGAGGGTGAGGGAAGCGAGGCAGAGCAAGTACTTACTGGCCAGCAACGGTGTGATCGTAGTCGAGAAGATCAGAGAGATCAGGAAGATTGGGAATCTTTGTTTTAGACATGGTGCTTGCGCTAGGGAGAGTTGGAAAAAACGAGAGAGGATCGGTGGTTGTTGAAGAGTGTCTATGGGCGATTCGGTTGCCCAGGGGGTATCCTAGATGCGCCTGGCGCGTGGAAGTCGGGGTAAATGGAAAGTTTTGTAACGGATGTGATGCT
This sequence comes from Colletotrichum lupini, assembly GCF_023278565.1. Classification (NCBI taxonomy): domain Eukaryota; kingdom Fungi; phylum Ascomycota; class Sordariomycetes; order Glomerellales; family Glomerellaceae; genus Colletotrichum; species Colletotrichum lupini. The sequence goes on along the minus strand of NC_064673.1, from coordinate 2,462,220 downwards.
GGATGGCCGTAGCGCGGCGTGGCGAACTGATGTATGTCTGCGCGTTGTGCGTCTTCTTGGCTTTCTATTTCTCTGGCTCTTTCTATCTGGTAAATGTCGGTAAACGGCAGTCGAGACGGCTTGGCAAGGGAAGCAAATGGAGGCGCGAGCCTGAGAGCTGTGGATCGGCAATGTTGAGAACTTGAAGAGAGACGAGCCTCCAGGAGTCCAGTGTCGAGATGAAGGGGACGGGGAGAGGTTAAAATGCAGTTGGTCTAGTTCCAGGGTGGTGTGGGAGGATGGTGACAAGGGAACAAGGTTAGATGACAGGATGGGGAGGAGAAAGAAGGAGGCGTAGTCACGAATACACGATGAATGAGTGAATGTGTTTGGCAGGCGCCGGCAGCCCAGCAGCAACCAAATTGATTTGGGCGCGAGAGCGAGATTGAAAATGCCATTCGCGAAGTGGTACGTACCTCCGAGGCGCTGCGATGTTGTACCGTAAGGCACTTCGTACTTGGAACTTTGAAAAGGTATCTCTGTGTCCCCAACGAAGCGCAAGGTACTTTCAGCAGCACAAGGTACTTTTTTGCAGTGGATCGTCGCGCCCCTTCCCCCAAAGCCTGAGGGAGGGTTCCATTGAGTACGTATCTACCTTACCTGGGTGCCTAGGTACCTACCTAGGTATGTAGGTAGGCACGGAGTACCTAAAGTACCTTGCCTTGTGCAAGTGGCAGACGGGACGGGACAAGAAGTCTTTTCAGGCAATGAGCGCTGTTTGCTCCCGTCCAACTTGGCCAGAGGCGTTCGAGAACAGAGACACAAACACGACGTCGCAACGGTGCTGGTAGCAGGCATGATTTACCTTCAGGTGCCTTGGGGTGAGGTGGGTGGCACGGGATGGAACAAGGAAAAGGGACCAGAACAACCGCAAAGGCAAACGAACCCCCCGCTGCCCGCTATTCTCAGGGACCTCTTCTACCTATCGAAACGACGCTACTTCCTCTTCCGCCCCCTCCATCCGCTTCCAGGCTCTGTCTGTGCCCCTCCAAAAAAGACCCTTGCCGGCCGCTGCGGGAGTCCAACGTTGGAAAAGAACTAGAAAGGTGGCGGAAGCTGCGAATCTGCTCAGCCACATCACCAATAATCTCGCGTCTTCCTCTTCCTCCCTCACTTTTCAACTTCAATTCAGCCCTTTCCTTTAAGAATCCGCCTTGTCCAGCCGCTGGCCCATGTCGCTCCCACATCCAGGCGTACACACGAACCACTGGCATTCCACACTCGAGCCACTCCGTGAGCCATGGCACCCAACCGCCTGTCCCGCAGTCGGCCGAGTGCCTTACTCAAGTTCCTTGTCTCTTCCCCTCTATTCAACCTTGCTCCAAAGTTCCAACAGGGCCTGAATAGGCGCAGCTCATATTCCCTTTATTTGCACGACACAGCAAGTCGAGGCTTTGGTCAAGGTTGTCGTGGCCGACGAGCTAACTCCCACTGGTGTTCAATAGACTGAGGATCCTGCATACAAAGGGCGATGCGTCAGCTGGCCTGCGACTTCGCTTACCTTACAGCGTATCTCTCCGAGTCTGGCGCTGGCTTTCACGGAGCATTCGCTCTCGGGACCTTCGCTTTTGAACAATCTCGACGGTGTGACTGTATCTCATGAATCAGCGGCGACTTTACACGAAATGGCAGTCGCGAGTTTCGCCATTGCCGAAGATCTGGCACGGATCGTTGGACAGGTTCATCGTGACGCCTCCTACCACTACCACAAAAAGGTTGCATCGCCACGCCTGTGAGATCCATAGGGAACCAACGGCCCGTATCTGCCTCTCTTCACGATACCACCAGCTGCCCGGGTCATGTCGTGTTATCTACATCGGATGGTCTCACCGCTGCCTCTCCAGCGCACGAGAGATGCCCCTCTTGCTCCCCCGTGACAGGACCGAATCATGTCAGCTGGGCTTTCCACACAGCTCATGGAATATGCAGCCCGCCGCCTTGGTCAGTCATCATCCATCCTCTTCCTCCTGCGGCGCGCGCCATACGAATGCGATGGGGACTTTTCATGCATGGTGATTGTAACTCCGCCTCAGCTTTTTCCACCCGCCTCAAAGAAGCGAAATGCCGCGCTGCAGATGCAAGCCATCCTACAATTCCAATGATATTATGCCGCGTCCCACGTACCTAAGGCACGTACGGCACGCAGGCTTCCACCCACCAACCCACCGGGCGTGCTTTTCACGTCACAAACCCCTGAGCAACTTAGGCTCTCGGAGATAATTGGCTCACCGTCAGCGTTTGTATGGAAGATCGTCTGTAGCAGGCCTCCGATAACTGGGAATGCCTGAAGTGATTGGGTCGCATGGATTCTTACATCAGGCAAAGTTTAGATCAGATCCACGATCTGCGCATGCCGTTTCCGAGGACCAAACAGTATCTCATGCTTTTTCAACATACTTGTGGGGGGAGTCCAGAAAGCATCTTGGGAGTGAGTTTCCTGCTAATTCCATGTTTTTTTTTTCAGTGTGCTCTTACTGTAAGTTGTGATACAAGGAAGGCGGTAATGCAAACCGTCTCCTTCCTTTGTAAGTGCGATGGAAAAGTTATAGAATCGGAAGTGGAAAGAACGAGTAATACCCTTTCCCTGCGTACTAGCCACCTTACCTTTCGGTAGAATCTCTTTTCCAAGACCAACAGCGTGAAGTCATTACCCGTCTTCACCTCCAGTACACTTGCTTCTCTTCTCTACGCAACCGCGATCTGTAGACTTGCACTTCCTCTCCTCATACAACAAGATATCCATCTTCAGCCACAACGAAAACACCGCGACAACATGGCCGGCAAAAAGTCCGCCACGGCCGACCGCGGTCCAACTGCCATGCACAAGTATCGCGGCACTGGTTTCGAGGGTATACCTCACTGGACCACATTCGATCGCGGCTGTGCCTTGCTGACATGCTCTTCCAGAATTCTATGCCGACCCTCCCATGGCTCCTGCCGAAGCCCAGGAGGAGCGTGAGAACATCTACAGCCTGTAAGTGATTCGTGTCATCCATCCCTAGCTCCGGGTAATCACTGACGTGGGCTTACAGAGAGTTGACCTTTGCCGAGTAAGATTCTTCCTTCCTCGTTTGACTTTACAACTTCAACTAACGGACCAAAAGACGCATACAATCATGCATCCAGCGCTACCGCGCTCGCCGCCGTCTGGGCGCTTCCGACCGGATCTTCAACAAGTACCTCTTCTTGGGAGGCATCGACACCACACCTCGCATGTTTGGCGGCAATGTAGATGCCGACCTCAAGGACATGACACCGGCAGAGAGACGAGAAGCAACGGCCATTGACACCGTCTACAGCTCCGGCGGTGGTGCGCGGTTCTACAACGACGATGATCCCGATGGCTGGGATGTCGACTTTGCCGGTGTAGTCGCGGGTTTTTGCTCCGAGACGCTCCCGAACGAGACGGCCTGGGACTACGCGCAGATGGGCAAGGCGGTTGGCCTGCTAGAGAACTTTCTCACCTATATCCTCCACCACGACGTGTGCCCAGAGTATGACGCCAATGTCAAAGAAGCTCTGGATCTCTGCCAAAAGGCCAAAGTCGACCTGCCGTTGTCTCATCAAGCTCTCCTCCGATTTCCTGGCCAATTCAATTTGGCGCTGTCGGAGCTGTTTTGCAATGACTTTTTCTTCTTTGGAGACGCCGAGGAATTCCAGCGGCCAATGGATTTCTCCCCTGAAGCAGTTTTCAAGGTTGCAATGGCAATGAATGCTACCCAGGAGCAGTTCAATGCTGTCACTAATAGTCTGAAGTACGGCACCATTGAGGTCATCGGCGAGGAGGAGTGCAGCGTCGAGATTATCTCCATTCACCGGCCGAATGATGAGGCGCACAGGCTCACACGGAGCATTCGTCTAGGTAAGGGACACCGATTCGAGCCCGTCGGAATAATCATCACGAAGCCTTGCGTCATTGAGGATGGCTACGACTACGGAGAGGATATCATTTTGTCTGATGAACAGCGGGACACCTTCTACCTGGAAGATTCAATCCTGCAGCGCCTGAAGCCAGGTTTCAAACTGCAACTCTGCGTATGCGAGCTCAACATTGGCATCAAGTTTGTGAAGCAGGCTCGTCAAGTTCTCGTGGAATGGTACACCTTCCTGCCGCAGAACCTCATGCGACACTACAAGGAGCCCGTACCTAATGAGCGCCCTGCCCCATCGGCCATCAAGGAAGACGCGAAGACCGGCAAGCAAGAAGCTGTAACTAACTGACTACCGACATTGGTCTAGTACAAGAGTTATCGTCCGGCTGTCACTACGCGAACATCACGGGATTGGCCGTCTCATGGAAGATGACAGAGGTCATTGGCTAGGTGGACTATAAGCAAGAGGATAGCTTGAGGCTGAAAACGGGGCATTCTATTAGACTTCCCCCTCGGTAGCTACGTCACGAAAGCATGGGCGTTTCGGAAAGATTGGACCAAGATACCCCGTTATAGAGATGAGTCTTGAGGATCTGGTACCTAGTACCTAGTGTATGTGAATGATACAGTGAGAAATCCCACCAGTGTCTCGCGTAAACTCGTGCAAAACGATATTACTTCGTCAAACCACCCCAACTCCACATACCGACGGATTCCAAACAATCCCAGCGCTTACAAAAACTAAACCAATTTACAAGAGAAACCAATGGAATAACAAGCCGGGCAAGCCTAAGCGAAGAAAAGCCAGAAAAGCCGGAGAAAAACAAGAAGAAAGCACTCAAAGAAATAGAGGATGGCAACGGCAGCAGTAGAGTCAAAGACCCTACAACGCCACTCTAGAATATCTCCATCCTGCTCTAATCCCGAGTCTGAATCTTGTTGTCGCCAGCCACGACCTCAGCATAGCTAGGCGGCACAGCGCCATCGCTGCTTCCCTCTCCAGCGCCACCCTGCTGCTGCGCAGAGAACTGCTGCTGCTGCTGCTGTCTCGACGAACCGCCAGCATTGTTGTTGTTGTTGCTGCTGTTGTTCGTGGTACCGTATCCGACGGCGCCGTTACCCTTGCCGCCGTGCTGCGAGGGGCGGGGCTGCTGGCGCGGCTGCTGGGTGTGAGCACCGTTGCCGTTGGGGCCGTTGCCGTGGACAAAGACGTAGGTGACGCGGCCGCCCTCGCGGTCCTGTTGCGGGACGGACTCGTATTCGTAGTCTGGCTCGGGGAATTTGGCGATGATGTACCAGGCGTGGATGAGGCCTGGGATGTAGCCTAGGAGGCAGAGGAGGATGTTGATTATTGAGTCTGCGCCGCAGATGCCGCGCTTTACCCAGACTGTTGGAGTAGATGTTAGTTTTGGTTCAGTTAAGAGCATGCGTTTTGGAATGCGCGGATGGATGGAAATGTAATTACCTGGGAGAGGCGGGAAGAGGAGGGCCAGGAGGCCGAGGAAGATGTCTGCGGAACACATTTCGGCGAGGCGTGATGCTCGGATTGTAACGTGTGTAAGGTGTAGTGGTGATTGCAAAGAGACTTGAGGGTCTCTGCGGTGTTGATGCTTGTAGTAATCTAAAGTCGACGCTTTTGCGAGAAGATGTTCTTGCGCAGAAGTTACAGGTGGGTGGCTGAATGGGTGCAAATAAGGTGACGTTTGCGCCTCTCGCCTCTCAAGGTTTCGGTCCCGCGGGCTCAGATCAGGTCAGCAGGCAGCGAAGCAATTGAGCCGTGAGCCGGTACGTAACGGGTCGTACGGGTGGCGGAGCTGGGATGACTGGTGAGGCGTGGGGGACTTGCGTAATGGTGCTGGTTAGGTCCGAGGTAAGACGGCCAATTGATTGGTTGCTGCGGAAGAACATGCGGCCGAGGCGGAGGCAGCCGGGGGATCTGAGGTGGGGCTTGGGTTCCTGAGGGGCATCGCCGCACCGGGGTGGATCCCTGGATCGTGCGCTTTTTGCTGGACTTTTGCGGTTGCTTCTCACGGTCATGCGCCTCGAAGATTACCGTATTTATTCTCCAAATCTTTCTAGAAAGAATACCTGGTGTCAATACCTCTTATCTCCTATTGTGTCCCCTCCCGAAACGTATACAGCATACACACCGTGTTCCCAGTCCCGCTAGACCTGGAGAATATGCAGGAACATGGAAGCCGCATGCGACAGTGACGACGGCCCTGAGAATCGCTGCCCCGCCGAATAAACCCCCGCCAGGTGTGGGAAGCTCCCGCACGGACCATCCCAGTATCCCCAGCCGTGATGTCAAGGTCCCCAATTGAAATTCCCAGTGGGCGCGTTGGCAGTGACTTTCCACGCGACTCAAGTTGCTGCATCTTTGACGATTCCTCAACCCTCCAGAGGTCGCAACGCCCCTTATCCTCAAGACCCGACATCTCATGATCATAAGATAATCTAGCCATGTCAATCCCCGGCTTGGGCCACCTTGTGGCGCCAGTAAGCAAACAAACACCGTCTTTCTCTTGAAACCACACCATCAAGAGAGCTCGAGAACCGCCGGCTAACACACACACCCTCCACCAGCAATCGACGTCCGCGAACCAAACCCGCACAATCCGCCTCCAGCCCTTCTGGGAATGGCGCTTCCAAGTCGCCTTCGACACCCAAATCACCCTCAAACTCCTCTCCGGCACCGCCGAAAAAGACGGCACCGAGCTCGCACTCCAGCACATCTACACCTTTGCCGGCACCAGATCCAAGATCCTCACCCTGCAGGGATGCGAGCTCGAGGTCGAGGGCGTGCTGGCGGAAGAGTCCGTCGCAGAGTACGCCAAACCACAAGACTCCCCCGCCAACTCGGTCCTGAACCTGCACTTCCAGCTCACCGCCATGCGCCAGCGCGCCGCCGCCGAGAGGAGGGAAGGGCCAAGGATCGCCGTCTGCGGGCCGCCGACGACGGGGAAGACGAGCCTGACGAGGACGCTGACGAGTTATGCTGCGCGGGTGGGCGCGCAGCCGTTGGTGGTGAACACGGATCCCAAGGAGGGGATGCTGAGCTTGCCGGGGACGTTGAGCGCCAGCGTCGTCGGGTCGTTGTTGGATGTCGAGGCTGTTGACGGGTGGGGTACGACGCCGACGAGCGGGCCGAGCCAGGTGCCGGTCAAGCTGCCGCTGGTGTACTACTACGGCCACGCGAGCTCTGAGGAGGACCCGGCCAAGTACAAGGAGCTCGTGAGTAAGATGGCGGCGACGGTGACGTCGAGGCTGGGGCAGGATCCCGAGGTCAAGGGGTCTGGCATGATAATTGACACGCAGGCCGTGACGGAGACCAACCAGGTTGGCATGGAGAACTTTGTGCATGTCGTGGAGGAGCTCTCAGGTATGATTCCCATCTTCTATATCGATGGTCTGATGTGCTGGCACTGACATAGTAGCAGTCAACATCATTATTGTGTTGGGCTCACCAAGTCTCAACGCCGAAGTCACTAAGCGCTTCTCAACGGAAAGGACTAGCCTCGGCGAGAATTACAGCATCCTCCTCTTGGAAAAGTCAGACGGCGTGGTTGAGCGCGACGTGGGCTACACACAGCAGGCCTGCGAGGCGTCCATTAAGGAATACTTCTTCGGTAGCATCGGCCAGACGCTGAGTCCCGCCACGCAGCAGGTCGACTTTGATAGCCTGGCGATATACAAACTAGGAGATTGTACGTGATCACCTCGCACCCCATCATACAATCCCGCCCAAAAGTCATGCACAATGTTTGCTAACCTACTTGGCCATGATCTAGACTCCATGTACGGCGGTGGCGCCGACGAGAGCCTGATGCGCGTGGACCCCGCACAGGTCATGGCCCATTGGACGCTGGCGATCGTCTATGCCTCAGTCAAAGACTCACCGGAGACGATACGGACGGCCAACGTGATGGGGTACGTGTACATTGCCGATATCGACAAGGAGAAGCGCAAGCTGAGGATCCTGGCGCCGGTAAGTGGTCGGTTGGGAGATAGGCCGCTGTTGATGGGCAAGTGGCCGGAGCCGTTTATCAACCTGTTGGGATAGGATAGTTTCAATGATACCACTTTACACCGTCACTCCTACCGAGATTTTTGTTGTCTCTTTTCTCCTTTGTAGCCTCGTTTTATGGTATTCCAAATCGTTGGCATATCAGGCTCCATCATGGCTTGGCAGAAGGACGAGTCAGCTCTTCTCATTCACCTTCCGTTGAGCAAACGATATTCCAAGACCTGAAGGGTGCGGCTCAGCTAGCCTCCTGTTCTCGTGAACGCCGAAGACCAATCACTCCCACGTCACTGGAGACTGGTCAAAGTCCGGTTGAAATTCATGACTAGTTTTGGCCTAGTTGCCTAGTCCAGATGTAAGACATTGTCCCTCTATCGAGTTAACCTTGAGTCTCCAGCAACCAACGCCGACAGCCACAAGACAGAGTTGTGAGTTGCACAGTTGCATGCTCTTGGCCAATCTACATCTGCGTGGGGCGCCACCAACGCAACTCTAGAGACCCTCTTTCGCCCGATGGATGTTTCGGTCAACTGTACAGCTACTGATCGGAGTATGTCATTGGTTGCAATTTTTCTCTCGCCGAGATATATCGCAGGGGTCAAAGCCTGACTACCTGGAGTTGTGGAGGAATGACACAAACGTTGAGGGAGAATACTGCTCAATCATTGTGTTCGATATGAGTTGCCTTCGGCCTTCGCAACCACCTCGAGTACTACCCAGGATAGTGACTAGACTTGGATGAGTTGTCCAGCGCCACTGATGGAACTAGTAACTACTTTCCCTCTCCAGTTTCGCAACTTTTTACGCCATGTCTTATGAATGAAGCAAACATTCCATAACTTCAGCAGCTACTCTGGGAGTTTTAACAGCTTTTTGCCACTGCTCAACTCGACCCAGGACTGGAGCCTCGAGTCTTTCGAACCCTCAGTAAATAGACTTGGGATCACAACTCACGCGACCTCAGTCATCCTCCAGAGCTCAATAACTTTCGGGCGCCATGTCTCAGAGCAACAGCAAATATTACGCCTTTTCAGCAGCTTTTTTCCCAACTTGGCGTGATTGGAGCTACATTCTGCGAGCTCAACAACCCCGCCTTCGCTGAATCGTATAGGCCTGGAGGGAAGGTGGAACTCGTTATTTTCATCAAGCGCCAATGACGATGGTAGAATCCCCCTTTCACGATCAAAGGCCACCACTTGCAGGCGCCATGTCTCGAGATCCCAGCACCCATTGTGCCTTTCCATCAGCCAGGCTATGAAGTGGTTCCGCAGCTCCTCACCCTGTAGAACCCGTTCTGGAATGCGATGCCCCATCCTCGAGTTGCAACTCGGAAGGGAATTGGTCCACGTCCAAAACCACAAGGGAATATCATAATAAATAGAGGGTTCATCACCCATCCCCCCTCCCTTTCTACGTTGCTCTGCCAGTGGGGAACTTCGGACGTGGGTATTGAAATTACGCTGGCCCATGCCCGTTAACCTTTCCGATTTGTCAAAGTTGTTGTCACCGCTGGAAACTCAAATTGCTTTCATTCCAATTCCTCAACCGCCTGGTTCCAAACATGGGGACGTTTACATCGCTCCTAAGGGGACGGGTTGAGTTTGAATCTGGATGTCAACAGCAGCAGCAGCAGCAGCAAAACCACCAGCAGGAGAAGAAGAAGAAGAAGAAGAAGACACCCCCGAAAGTCGACGTGTACAATCTCCACCCCACGGGCTGGGAATCCGACCCGGAAGACGAATACCACCGCCTCTGCACGCTAGACTACTGCTCCGGCACAATCTACTGCGCCTACGCCCTCTTCTTCAAAATCGACCCGGGAGCAGACAAGCACAGGATCGTAGAGGTCCTCAAGCAAGGGCTCGAAATCACGCTCAGCCAGTGCCGTCGCCTCTGCGGGACGTTGAGGGAAGATCCCGACGGCGGGAGCGGCCTGTGCTTCCACAAGAGGCGCGAAGACACGGTTGAGTTTCACGTTCAATGGCTCGACGATAGCAACAGATCCCACGACGACGACGGCGAGGATGGCGCCGCGGATCAGGAAGATGGGGGTGATGAAGAGTACCCCTCCTACGCCGACTTTGAACGCCGGCACTTTAGCACCCGCGCCTTCGGCCCCGATCTGAACCTATGGTGCGTCCCGCCCATGACGCCCGCCGAAAAACCCGCCAACAGGCCAGAGAATCATCCCAAGGCGGCGTCCTTCAAAGCGAGCTTCATCCCCGGCGACGGGCTGGTGCTGATGATGATGCACCACCACCTGGCCAACGACGTCAACGGGTGGGCGGGGGAAATGCGCCAGCTGGCCGAGAACTGCGCCGCCATCTGGGCTGCGTCGGCGTCGGATGCGGATGCGGGTGCGGCGGCCGCTGCCGGTGGTGGTGGTAGTAGTAATATTGGTTGTGTTGGTGATGCTACCTCGACTGCTGCTGCTACTGCTGCTGCGCCACCGGAGCTGCCTCCGTGGGACCCCGCGTGCCTGGACCTCTCACGCGTCACGGTCGCGGACCCGCCCGCTGACCAACTCGTCGACGGGCCACCGAGACCGTCGCGGCATCCCGAGCAGAGGGCTGCTTCGAGGTTGCTTTTCCACGTCCCGCGGAGTAAGCTGTCTGAATTGAAGCGGTTGGCGACCCCGGCGCTGGCTACGGATGGGAGCAGCGACAGCAGCAGCAACGGCAGCGACTGCTGGATTTCGAGCTACGATGCGCTCAATGCGTACCTGTGGCGCGTCCTGGTGAAGCATAAAGCCCGATTACATAGATCTGACCCCGAGACGTTGGTTGAATGGGTTGAGGCTGTGGATGTGAGGAGGCGGTTGTGTGATGCGTCGGGGAAGCCTATGCCGGCGCGCACGCAGGGGAATGTGATGGCTGTTGCTATCGCGTCGAGGAGTACTCATGTTGTGCCGCAGTTTACAATCAAGGAGGTTGTTGAAGATGCACCTTTTAGCAAGCTTGCATGGTAAGTTTCCTTGTCTTTGCTTTCTCCTTTCCTCCGTGAGATACTTTCACGCTGCAAATCTCCGGCGTACAGAAGCTTAAACATGACCAAATCACGAACGACTGACTAACTTGATTGCTAAAGGTACATCCGCCAACTCACAAACAGCATAACCCCACCCGCCATCGACGCAATGCTAACCGGCATCGCCCGCGTCCGCAACAAGCTGACCCTCTACGCCGGCTCCGACGTCTTCCCGCCCACGACCCTCCTCGTCACGGACTGGCGCGACGCGGACCCGTATACCGCGGACTTTGGCTTCGGTCGCCCCAGCGGGTTCCGGTGTCCGTGGGACTCTGTGACGGGTGGGCTCGTGGTGGTGTACCCGCCGCGTCCTGCGAAGATGAGTCCCGGTGGGGATGACGAGGGGAACGAGATCTCGTTGGCGGTGGAGAAGGACCTTGTCTGGGATTTGCTTGCGGATCCGGAGTGGAATCGGGTGTTTGAGTTCAGGGGGGTCGAGGTTGAGGATGAGTGATGGGCAGGGAGTGTTGCAGAGGTCAGGGAGAGGAGCGGGATTGGGTGTTTCTACATCATGCTTACAGATGGTTTCTTATTGGGTTTTGTGATGGGCACATGCCATGCAACCTTAGTTCCCGATACTTGGGAGATAGCTTTACGATTGTCGTGTTCTTTGTTACTGTTATAGTGGACTTTGTTCCTAAAAGCTTTCTCCTTCTCATGATGCGCTTCTGTGGGATCTACGGGATCCATAGGAACCAGCACTAAGAAAGGATGGAAACCAAATTATCTAGAGGAAAAAAGTGAGCAGGCCATAGAAGAGGCCAGAAAAAACGACCAAAAAAAACCAAAAAGATAACCCGAAGAATGGCTTTGCCAATCGCGGTGAGGATTTGAGCCTCACGCGGGGGTCGAACCCGCAACCTTGAGATTAAGAGTCTCACGCTCTACCGATTGAGCTAGCAAGGCGGGTTATTGATGGTTGAAGAGTGCGACTCCGGGTGGTACTAAGGAGGGAGGCGGTTGGCTGTGTGGCGTGTGGGCGCGGGTAGGGCTGGCTCCGTCGGCGAGCCCGAAATCTCGATGGCTTCGTCCGTGAAAACTTTTCTCACATCCGCCTGCTCGGGAATTGTGGATCAATCCGGGGTAGGGATAGGTGGGCTCCCAGTGTTGGAGAATTGTGCTCCGTGCGGAGGAACCCACCCGGCCCGTCTTCCATGGATCCGGCCCGGACGAATTCATCATTGAGTCCTTGGCGTTGTCCTAACCGGAGCCAGGCTTTCTCCCATACACCACGATCCTGCTCGAGTCAGTACTCTTTTTCCACTTATAGCCATCAGACGACTGGTTGTGTAGGAAAAGGCAGCTCGCATGGGCCAGTATGCATGGATACTTCGGTCCCCGACATCCTTCCTTGCTTGCGCGGCCAACACGTTGACTTCGTCCGCCTTCTAGCCCAGCCCCCGCGTGAGCGCTGCCATGAGGAACCCTTGCAGACCGGTCGTGATGTTCTCGTAATTCCAGGCGCCGAGCTCCTTAAACTTTGCGTTTCGCGGCCATGTGTTGCTGGGCCACTTGAAGCGCAGCTCCGCCACGTCAACGAAGCCGGCGGCCTCTAGCATAGGCTTGAGCGCGTCAAGGTCGACAAAGGCGTGGTCCGACTTGGCTGCTGCCTCGCCAAGGTGCTTCATGGACTGATAGAGAGCGTGCTCCTCTTTCAGGGTGCCGTCGTCAGAGAGGGGTAGGCCGAATTCCTGGAGCTCGAGCCAGCCGCCGGGGGTGAGGTTTCTGTCATGATGCATCAATGCCTGTATAGCAAAAGGAGAAGTCATGCCTGCGATTACTCATAAGACTGGCGGATGTATTCCTCCCACTTTGAGATGCTGGAGTTCATCATCCGGCTGTGGATGTAGTCGAAAGGACGCGAGTACGTCCAAGTGTCCTCGACGTCGTCGACTTCAAACTTGACGTTAGGTGGTACACTGTATGCTCTGTCAATGTCATGAATGTGGTAAAAGCGGTTAGCGATACTGACAATTGCGGTTGGGTGGGTGACAGATCAACGCCGGTGACCTGCGATATCAGCGTAAGAAGGTCATAGGCTATACTGATGTGTCAACACCAACCTCGGCCCCGGGATGCTCGTCTCCAAAGTCCATGGCCCAGATGCCTGTTCCGGTTCCCAGGTCTAGTACGCGGCCAACATTGGATTCGGGCTCATTAGGCGGTGACAACCCGAGTTTCCCATCGAAAGAGAGGTCAAAGATGTGGTGTTGGAGATCTTTGAGTGTCAATTTAGAATCAGTTCTGAGAATGGAGGAGGTGACCACCAAAACTGACCTAATCTCTCGTTTTCCTCTTCATCATTTGGAAAGTGATACTCTCCTAGGGTGTCAGTGGAGGATCAAGGGGTTTGTAGGCTCGGCATCACTGACTCCCATCGCGAAACTTGTGATAGGTGCGGCCATTTTCTTTGCGATAGTCGAGAATCGAGCTGCTCAAACTCGCGGTCGAGGAGGTTCCGTCCTGTAGCAACCATCAGCCACGAAATGACTTTGACGGGGGTGACAAGGTGTCGAACGTTGCTGACATCTCCGAGGGACGAGTCAGTGTCATTGAAGTCGTCCGGTTCCACCATGACGTCGTGTGCTGGCGCAGCCATATTCAAGAGACTTCGACTCTTTGATCTGAATCCTTTAGATCATGAGTATGGGCTCAGTGGTGAAGCAGAAGCAATTCAAACTCGGCACGAGGATGGAGGGGCGCGAACAATCCCGCAGGCCAGCAAGCGGGGTTCTCCTGGAATGTTGGGATACCTGATGTCACTAGGTACTCAGGCACCCTGAGGGAGGGGGATTCGACTGCTTCCAGCGGGCGACATGTCTTAGCTGACATAGGCCGAAGAATCCACAGATGGGATAGGGCGACACTAGGGCGATGCAGCTTAGAGGTGCATCTTGAGAGGTGTCAAAATGCAGGTTAGCCGTTGGGACGATTCCGGGAGCCAGGTCAACACCACGGATGCGCTGGTAGACCCTGGGCGAGATGCTGCAAATGGTCCAATCTCATAGGTCGTCTTGGGTTCTCAAGGGATTCGATGTTACTGAAGTCCGTGTCGTGGCCCAATCAGATGCACCGGGGGGAGTAGGGAAGGATGCAAGCCGAAAGCCACTTTGCATGGCAATCCAGTCGCTGCTGAATTTTGTACATTGAAGTTGCCGGAGCATTCACCGCCCGAGAACATGCTCAAAGGTTACAGGAGCCCGAAGAGCAGTGAAGAGTCTCTGTCGAGATTGGACCAGCCCGCGTTCACAAGTCGCTCTCGGGTGATGGTACTCTAGCGGTGTTTTGGGATGGCTGGCCATCCTTTCTTCGGCGGTTTTATCGAGGAGTCCCGGCCGATTGCTCCCAAGTACTCGTAATTTCATATCCTCCGCTATAATCCCGCTTCCTTACAGCGCCGGTGGATCGGTCCGATGTTGGATTGTGACTGTCAATACCATACGTCCGTGGAAGACTCTCGTGATCCGGTCCTGCATCGGGCTGGTGGCTACTATGCGACATTCGGCTCTGCGGAGAAGAGAGAATCCGGCACATTTCGTCTTGGATGAAGATGTATTCGGATTCTTCGCGCGGCAGTCTCCCTATCATAGCCTTTAGAACGAAGGTCGGCGATGAGATGAAGATGCGGTTCTCAATGGAGTGTCTCGCCCGAGGGAAGGACACACCGTCGGTGATGTGTAGGAAGATAAGATAACGATAAGACGACACGCTGATTAGATAAGAGATAAAGTAAGCTCCACTGGGACGGCAGGGGCCTTGAGTCCCGAAGCTGCCAAAAGAGCACTGAACAGGAGAGCCCCTGTGCTGTAGGAAAGTCAATTCCTCACAGGGCACCGCTTGGCTGATCCTCGCAACTTCGCGAAACTCTGCTGAACATTTGGACATTCAACGACGTCTGTCTTCTTCTTGGCACTTTTTATCAACAATGCCACGGGGAAATCATCCGTCTCGGAAGATGATGTTCAACACTGAATTCGGCATAGCAGTTAGCCCGCCGCGGTCCTTTTACGTCACGTCGTGATGCAACGTTACTCAAGGTTGCCCCTTTCAAGAATCGCGTCCAGGCAGCATCACGGATTCCCGAACCTCCTTTTACGAGATGTGAACACCGTACCATGAGGCTTAGACGAGGCATTACATATGGCCGTACTGGATAGCATTCATGCTGTGAGGCGGGCCAAACATCCATCCGCACCATGTCCTCAGACTGCGACTTCTCCCACATTCAACCCTAGGGAAAATGGGGTTGGATTTTGGGTCACCGTCGAGTCGAATCCTTCTTCGCGAATAATATGAGACCCTTCGCTTCAAACGGCCTATGATGGGACAGACCACACCGAGCTGACAGCCTCTCTCGTTTCGCAATGCTGGTCTCAGCCAGACCAAAGAAAACAGACGAATGAGCTGCCATTACGGGCTTGGGCCATACTACACCTGTGAAGATGGGGAAACCTGGATCGTCGGAAGATCGTGGCAGGGGAGAGCTCGCACGCAATGCAGAAATTCTACAGCGACCACAATTTTCTTCGTCTCCTCTCCACCGAGGCAGGTCGACGACTCTCTATTCTCCAGCTGGCGGTAGCCCTGGTTCAGGGGCTCGAGAGCGCGTTTAGGCCCGTTTGCCGTTCTCCGATGTTTCGTCCCATCCGAAACATTAGCACGACAGGGACGGCCTCGTCTGCGACCTAGTTCTCCAACCTCAGCCTCGACAACCTCACTGGTCCACGCCGCGCCATGGTCTCTGATCATCTGGTCTCATGGGGTTTCGACGGCATCAGGATCGCCGGGTGGCGGTCCCGAATCTTGACAGCACTACTATGCAACGAAAAGAGAAAGATGTTGGTCATTCAGCTTGCGATTTCTGGTTGCTCACTTGCTCAGCCTCAGTTGCAGAAACGTGCCCCTGTGACAGACCTGCGTCGCATCTTTGACTGACCTGCTTGACAGACGGGAGGCATCAGCAAGCGCGGAGAGCCCTGGCAGACGTGCAGGAGTGTTCGGATTGTTCTTTTATCGTCAACGATGGAGAGACGGGGAACATACTTAAGATGGCGGATGTTCGCGAGCTGGATGCGAATCTAACTCAAAGCGACAGCACCGGTCACTTCTTGTTCTTGTCTTCTTATACTCCAGTACTTTGACAGTACTTCATTCTCTTCTTACTCTCATTATTACATCATGGTTCGCTTCTCCCTTGCCGCAGCATTCTGTAAGTTCTATCCCTCGCACGCCCCGCTGTTACTCTGCTATCCAACTCGGTCTAACATACCCCAGTCGCTGCTTCTTCCCTTGCAATTCCCAGTCCCTTGACACCAGACCCATCTGGTGATAAGAACGTCGGCAATGGCAACGGCGTCCAGTTCATCGGCGGCGCTTGCCTCAACAGTAAAGACTGCGCCTCAACCTGCTGCGCGACTCTAAACGGCGCCGGCATCTGCTCTGGACTTGGAGCCCAGTTCCAGGCAGGCAAAACAGGATGCGGCTTCGGTGATGGTGGTGCTGCTGCAGCACCCGCCGCGTCCCAGGGAGCAGGCCAGGCCGCTCCGTCCATGGAAGCCGCCGCCGGAAGCGGAGGCGGCGCAGGATCAGGCACATCTTCGAACGTCGGCGCCGGTAACGGCCAACAGTTCATCACGGGGCAATGTCTGTCTGATGCGGATTGCGCCTCGGGGTGCTGTAACGGCCCCAAGGGTGCTTGTGCCGCCAGAGCCGTCGCAACGGAGAATGGCAAGGCAGGCTGCGGCTTTACGGGTACGGGAGCGGGTGCCGCCACTGGCTCTACTGGAGGCGGCGCGGCGGCTGAGGCTGCCGCTCCGCCCCAAGCTGCTCCGTCCGCAGGTACAAGTGCAGGTTCTGGCGCTGGTACTGGCACCTCTGGTGCTCCTGGCTCACAGAATGTTGGCAAAGGGAATGGTCAGCAGTTCATCACGGGCCAGTGTCTCTCGAACGCGGACTGTGCTTCCGGGTGCTGTGCCGGGCCCAAGGGAGTTTGCTCGGCGACGGCGGTTGCTAATGAGAGTGGGAAAACTGGATGTGGATTTACGGCGGCATGATTTAATGACAAGCTTGGGAACTAGTGTGGTTACAACGCAAATAGACTGCCTCGGGGTGACCACTTTCTGTACAAAATGAGACAATACTTTTAAGGCGCGCCGCTACAGCTTTTATACGTGTGAGAGGAAGTCCATGATCTTCTCCTTCAGGGATCCGACAAGTAGACGGGCTAGCATCATCACACTACTCATTGAGCAAGAGGCTGGAGGTATCTCATACACGCTTGGGACGTTGGGTGGAATAATTATCATAAAATTTGACTTAACGATGTTATTAGGACACTTATCGAAAGTGCAATGCTCGTAAATTCGCTAATGTGATCTCTCAGTATCGAACTGGATCAATCCTTCCTCCATGCCTTCTCACCAAGCCAACGAGTCAACTTGACAGCATTTACATCAACTATCCGATTAAACACATCACTTGCCCACAACAGAGCCAGTGTGTTCACCAGCGATCCCCAGAAGAACGCAAGCTCGTAGGCGCCCCAGGCCTTGTTCACCATCTCAGTAGCACCGGCGGTGTTCCCGCCCTCCGTGAGCACCTTGGCCTGGGCACCGGCAAGCGACAACGCGCCATGCGCCGGCGAAAGCCACCTGACTCCCACCATGTGGTTGATGGCGCCGTGCCACAGGTACAGTGAGTAGGAGATCTGTCCGAGGTACTGCGCGAAGCTCGTGGTGAAGGGGCGCTGGAGAAGCGGTTCAGCTTTTTCTGCCTCGGGTTCCGCAGAGGAGGAAGATGTAGCTGCTGCTGCGAGCTCTTCCTTTTCGTCGTCGTCGAGATCCGGGGTGGTTTGGTGCCAGGGCAGACGGATGTTGCGACCCCTGAGTAGCAGGGACTTGAGGTTGAAGGTGACGGGCGGGGAGTACATCAGGGCGAAGATGAAGATGATGGCGCCGATGGAGTTCCAGTAGAGTTGGGTCCGGTCGCCCATTGCTTTGTAGTAGTCTGGCACCCATTGCGAGATTGTGATGAAGCCCGGGGTTGAGGCGCCGTAGTACTCTGGGTAGGAGAAGAGATGCAGGCCGAGGAAGAAGAGGGCTAGTGTCCCTGCGTGGCGGAAGATGAGGACGGACTTTGAGCCGTATCTCTTGACGATGCGCAGTCTGTAGCTAGGGAGCCGGTCTTCGGGTGTTTCTGTCGTTGGGGCGGTGTTGGGCATGATGATGGAGAGCTCTGCGAGGAGGAGTCCGGCGCAGAAGAGAGCCTGGTCCCAGTCGCCGATGTGGACCAGCCAGAGGGTAACACCCGTGACACCAACCATATGAATCCATCTCTTGGCTCGCGCAAAGATGAGCAAGAGGAAGAAGACGAGCAGCGAGCCTTTGAATTCGACGGGGATCGTCCAGAGATGCCCGTCATACTCGCTCCCCTTCATGTTCTCCCTGTTGACAATTGGTCGGAACGGGTTCATCAGGTTGACCGTGCTCCAGAACCAGTGCTGCAGCTGCTGGTCGAGACTCGGGCCCCGGGGCGGTACAGGTGCTCCCGAGGGATCTCTTACATACTCTCCACCATACACCAGGAGAGCGATGATGAAGGTCGACGCAAAGATGGGGAGGTACAGCCTGAAGGGGCGGCGGAAGGCGGAGCCGGCTAGGGCACTAAGAGCCTGGTCCATCTTGCGCTTGTGGATCATCGATACGGTCTTCAGGGTGAGGACGAAGCCTGAGATGACGAAGAAGACGGTGACACTGGCGCGGCCAGAGTGCAGGGCCCGGACGATGGGCATCTGCCAGAACATCTGGTGGCCCGCGAAGCCGTAGCCCCATCGGAGGTCTGGGAACCAGAGGTAGGAGAAGTGAAAGATGTAGACCACAAAGGCTGCGACGCCGCGGAGGCCGTCTAGGTATGCTGTTGGGCCCAACTTTCTGGGCTTTGGTCGCTGGCTCGGGGCTGTAGTAAAGTAGTTGAAGGGGCTGATGAAGAACGTAGGAAGGAAGAGGAAGATGAATGGCTTCAGGGTGGTGAGGAGTGTGAGGAGGCGGTCTGTCCATGTCAGGTCGCCGCCGAGGTGGAGGTGTTCGTTGAGGAATGAGGATACTGAATTCCGTGCGGATCTTACTGAGATCAGGAAGGGGTATTCGCGCTTCTCAATTTCGATGATCTCGTCCAGCGATTCTGTTGACGGTGAAGCTCGGCCATCTTGTTCGGCGATGAGAGAGTGCTGCTCGTATGTGTCCCGTGGAGGATGCGAGAATGGGTTTGTGAACCGCATGTTGAAGGTTGATAGCCAAGCAACCTATTCAAAGAAGAAGTGTGTCCCTTGGCTAACGGTGCGGAGAGAATAGAGTCGGGAAGGACTGGGCGAGGGAGGTACCCTGGATGTCGAGAAAGGTGGTTCCAAAGTTGTTATACGGGCCCCCGAAGACTCTCGGCGGGGTCTCTCACCCAAGATCGCCCTCTTTGAGCCTCGTCTGTACAAGTGTGGGATGCAATAATTACTCCGTGCCGACCTCTCGCTCCTAGCTTTCAGCCGCAAATGACGATGCCCTCCTCGAATCCGTACTTAACTACTTAGCGATGATGGCCAGAACGTAACTCCACGTCAAAATCCGTCTCGGCTCCCGAGCCACAGCTCCTCTATAGGAAAAGCCCCCTTCGCGTCGGTGGCATGTGGCAGCTCTGGGTTGAGGTGAGCGATCTGTGTAAGTGCGTGTAAGCCAGCCGGTATGACAGAATGGTGACTTCGGGCCGGCCGCTGTGCTTGAGAAACGTTGTTTGCGGTAAGCAGAAAGGTGGCGGCCAGATGGAGGCTTTTTGAATCGAAAATCGTTAGAACCGGGCACTTAATTACGATTGTTAAGCTTCCCGAACAAAGTTGACGCTTTCGTTCGGACGGGCTGACACCTCACACCAAGAAAAAAGTTGGGGTGAAACCTGAAGGTGGAAATCGGCTTGTGTCGTCTCGTGTCTTTGACAGGGCGGAACCCGGCGGCGGGTGTCTTGTGTTCCCGAGTCAAGGTTTACTCAAAGTATCCCGACTCGGGCTCGATCTGGTGTTATAGATGGGCATGGCAATAACTGGCGAAGAGGAATGCTCATAAATTCTCCTCATCTTCCAAACATTCTTGCAACTTTGCATTTCAGACCCGTCATTCAACAACTCCAAGTTATGAAATCCACGGGATCCGCTGCCTATCTCGGCTGTGCAGATTTCCCAACTGAATTGACACCTGGATCCATTCCAAAGAAGCTTAGACTGGCATGTTAAGTTGCGGCCCAAAACGGGACGTTTACTTGGCGTTGGCGTAATCGGCCGGAGGCGCTTACTGTCTCACATTAGCTTGGCTCTGTCTCTTGTCCGCGCCGAAGACGTTCTCTCTACTGCGAGATCCGAATTACCAATCGCTGATCGTGGCATAGCCTCTCGTAATAAGACTTGGTGATTTCCGGGCTTGTGTAACCATAAATCGCGAGCCACTGACACCCTGACTTTTGAGATACTCTTCGAAGCCCGCCTTTTCTACCCTGGAGGCCATATGTGCTTTCCTTGGAAGTGACATCACATCCGATGGACAGCGTTGATGTCGCAAAAGCTGAATTTTGACTCACTTTTGAAGAAAGAGATTGAAGAAGGGTCAAGTAAGCCATTACTTACTCATTTGGCTTCGCTTCGGCTGTGGACGTTGGAGACCCCTCAACGTGATCCAATCCGGAAAGCTGAAGAAAGCTCTCTGATGCAGGTGACGGATCGGGATCCTGGACGCTTGACCGAATACTACGATGCTTAATGCGTTTAAGGTTGAGGGGCCTGGACCAACACAGAGTCTTGTCAGCCTCTACGAGGGGTATGATCACACGAAGAGTAGCGACGACTTAGTGAGGCGCTTTGTGAAAATGCCTCATCCCACAACTGCAGATACAGCCGCACACGCAGCCATATTGACAAGCCGCATGACCCCCGGACGAGCAAGGGCTTTTTACCAAAAGATTATATGCAGTAATGCACTCGTGGCACTGATACTCATTTCACGATTTAGACTTGGCGCACCACGAGTTCAGAGGAGACTTATCTGAGCTGAGAAAAGCTGAGATAATGCTACACTATTGTCAGTGCCGCTATCACCCCGAAATCGGGGTTCAAAGCATCTTGAGCACGCAACGCCACATGTAACCAGAAGCCAGAGAGCACGAGTGCTAAGCGTGTTGAAAGCACTTTGGCTTGCGGCAAACTTGTGACCGACTAAGCTAGGACAATAGTGATGCTCAATTGCGCGCTGGCTTGCCTTCTTCCGATTACGGCACGTAAAATTGTTCACTTCCTGGGCAAGGTAGTAAAGTATTAAATTTTTGATTTGTTGAGTATTTTTTTACTACGAAGTCACATCTTTCTGCTATCATTGAGAATGGCAAATTACGCATGCGATTGCCGCTCCGTATAACAACTCCATGAAGTTGTTTTATCAGGTGTTCTAACACACTCGAGGATGATTGAGGAGGCACTGGGAGCTTATGAAAAGGAGAGCGAAGTGTGATCTAAAGATGAACATGTGACTGGTCGTGCTGAGGCTCACCGTTGAAGTTCTTCCAAAGGGCTATTGGCAGAGTTGGCTTTGAACGGAAGTTCGTTATGGGTATGCGTGTGTAATCTAGTATACATGACGTCGTTTTTCGACGTCTATCATGCGCACGTATCGTGGCACCTGCCAAGGTTGCTTGTCGAGATCAGAGACATTATTAATGATGTTGTGTAGCCTCGACAGAGCAGTGTAACAGGTGAAGTCAGATGAAGCATCGCGAAAGGCAGCGATTCGCCCTTTGGGAACGGTATCTTCTGAAAGCATTAACCCTTGACGTCGTCGGCCCTTTCACACATTGCCAGCGTGCATCAATGTCAGGCGCGCTGGGCGGCGATCTTCGCACTGTTATCTCATTCCGTACGTCAAACTGAGACCAAGATCGAGTGCGAACTTTCGGGCCGGGCCTAAGACATTGTGTGGCGCACTTCCGCCTTTTGCGCCTCGCCAAGATCTCGTCAACCGACAACTGCGATAGATGAGTTTGGCCAAAGATCGCGATGATCTAGATTGTTAGCTACGATAGCATATCTCCATGTCGTTTTCTCTCATCGTTTGTACAATGCTGAAGTTGACTCGTGGGTAAGGGTTCATCACTATTTGTCTCGTCCAACGCGGTTGCCACAATGCCTCCCTCCCTCCCTCTCTCCATTGAAGCTACCGTACCAATTCATCAGTTTCAGGTACTCGGTCTGGCGTTATCTCTTGAATCGCCCTGTGCATTGCGGAGGATAATTCGGCTGTCTCCTTGCTCTATCGCCGTGTATGGTAGACCAAGAGTGAGGGAACTCCGATGCTTTGGACGCCCCTAAAAAGTGTACAAGACATCGTTGCGACATCAGCACTCGTGAAAGGTCTTCCGTAACATCGAAGGCAGCTTAGATTAAAGTACGAGATCATCGGTAATGACTGAGTTCCTTTCTATCTACCCCAACGCCTTGCATTTTCCTAGTTTGCAATAATCTACATACGTACATGACTTTTACTTTTGCTGTTGTTTCCTCTTGAAGGACTGGTGCTATGATCGCTATGAAAGGCCTTGAAGTAGGGCAGGGCGCCGCCACCGGCCTGATTTGGGTTGTTGAACTACATGGAATGGTCCAGTGGAATACGATGGACTAAAGGCTAGACATGATGCTAAAAAAGAGAACAGGACTTGAAGAGAAGACTACGAAGTTGCAGTTGAATATGCCAGGCGTGTGGCTTGGCACATGTTCAGAAACTGAACAGACCGCTGCGGCGCTTGCCGAGCGGGTAGATGATCAACGCGCTGATGAACAGACCAACGGCAATACCGATGGCAATCTGGATCATGGAGGCGGCGACGTTGAATACGACCGTATTCAGGGACTCGCCTCCAGAGTATTGAACAGAGCTTGTGCCATTGACGGCGTGCGTCGAGTTGGTGATTGCGTTGGCCGCACTCAGACCACTCAGCAATCCTCCGGTAGACGCCAGACCTCCGGGCACCTGCGTGAAGATGGCCGGAATGAGTGTGGCTGCCGCGACGCCGTGCCTCAGACGCGAGTACAGGTTCGCCAGGACACCAACAGTAAGCGCGCCGAGGGCATTGGCGACCTGTGGTGCGGCGCTGAAGCGCAAACTACTAAAGTAGTTGACAATGTAGCCGGCGAAGGCAACAACGAGCATGACAGGCATCTGGCGCCATTTAGCCTGATACAGGACACTGATGCAGAGGACGAAAAGGGGCACGAAGATGAAGGTGTAGTAAGTGGGGATCGAGTTGGTGCAGCTTGTCGTGGAGACGGCATTTTCGTCGAACATGCCGTAGAGGACAGCGCCGATCGTGATGCCGAAGCCGAGGAAGAGGGAGTAAATGATGGCGTAGACGATGCGAATCGAACCGGGGACGATGGCGCGGGACTGGAGCTCGAGGGCGGAACACACTGGGCCATCAGCGGCTTGTCCTAGGTTTTTGGTGCCCGTAGGCAAGTAGCATCCCCAACACGTACGCGAGAAGCGCAGAGAAAAAGGAGGTACAGCTCGAGCGGAACATCACGATGGGGTAGGTAGCGCGAAGAGGTCACTTACAAACTAGGTATCCAGGTAGAAGCATGACGATGCCTCCCTGGGCCAGGGCCGAGAAGCAGAAGAGCTCGCCGCCCTTGATACTGCCGAAGGCTCGTGCCAAGAAACTTACCAGGACGGTAGCCGTCACCTCGAGGACGTTACTGTATAGCTTGGAGTTGGCAGCCACGATGAGCTGCAGAAAACCGACGAGGCAGCCAAAGAAGAAGCATAGCGGGAGATCAATCATGCGAGCGCCGAACGAGAAGGGGGCAGCCGTGGCGCTGGTTAGACCAAAGACAAGAACTCGGATCCAGGCGTGGAACTTGTCCTTGACCTTGATGAGGGTGTCCAATCGTTGAATGCCCTCGTCGACGCTGACGACATCGTGAATGACTTCCTTATAGACGTGATGCGCGTCTCTGAGCTTTCCGAGGTCGATACCCTGGGCTACGCGGACGATGCGGACTTCGGTTGTATGGGTGGACCGATCGTCGAAAGAGATGATCATGCATCCTGGGAGATACAGGAAATGACCATCAATCTCAAGGACCTTGGCCGTTGTGCTGAGGTACTCCTCGAGACGATGCGTTGGTGCACCAAAGAGCATCAAAGCCTTGCAGAGTGTGATGATATACTCCTGTCTGGAAAGCGTCTCAGCGATGTGGACAGTAATCTTGGCCTCCTCTTCTTGTCTGGCTAGGTACGCAGCGATGGAGTTGCTGGCGGTTCGCTTATGCTTCGGCCGCGTCTTTTTACCAGCCGCCTTGCCATTCTTGGGTGACTCGTCAGTCTTTCCTTGCGTATTAGGGTTGGCGAGGCGGGCCGAGGCTTCGATGAGGTTGACGAGGGTCTCCTGGGAGCGGTTTGCCTCGTACCACTTCTTCTTCTTGGGCGTCGTGGGGGTCGCGGTGCCTGAGTTGGAGCCCGGCGTGCCCGCTCCCGGCAGCGGTCCACCAAAGGAGAAAGAGGTGACGGAGCTGCGATTGGTCTGCCCGGACGACTGGTACTGATTGCCTGATTCCGCAGGCTTGTACAGCTTTAGAAGCTGCGAAAGAACGCTACCGCGGTACTCCGTGGGCGCAGGGACAGAGTAAACACCATCGTATTGACCATCGTTGATCTCTTGTAGGAGATGCTCGGTGACCTTGTGGATGTCTGCTTCCTGGGCGTTGGATGGACCGGCGACGCTCTCGGGTTTCTCGGCGAGGCGCCAGGTGTGAGCTCTTACAATTTTGTAAGCCTCGTCGTTCAGGGCGGCATGGTGCTCGTGAGCTTTCTTCTCAGCCTCGGCTGAATCGCCATTGAGTGGCTGGCGGGAATGGAGATCTTGGAGAGCAATGTATCCTCCGGCTCCCTCTCCTCCTCCGAGGTCATACTCGCTTGCGGTGGTGGTAGTAGCGGACTCGAGTGAGTCTCGGTTTTCGCGCGTCGGCGAGCCGAAGTGAACATTCTCAGCCATCTGCCGGGCTCGCTCTTGAGCAGCTGCCGCGGCAGACTTGGCCTCTTGGCGTTCATTCTCATCCGGCGGATGGGGTTCCTCTTTGGCGAAAGTAGCCACGGTAGGAATGGAACTGCCGGAACCACCTCGTAGGATAGATGGTCTGGTAGGCTGTGCCGGAGCAAGCTTGGGTGTAGTTGGGACTGCTGGTGGTGATGTAGGAGGCTTGGTCGCGGCCGCATTGCTGTTAAATCGGACGCGGCCTTTCTCTTTCCTTAGGGCGGCTGCAGCTGCGGCCTCGGAAGGCATGCTTGTCCCGGCCGTGTCGGAGCCGGATGTTGGCTCGGAAGCGGATTCCACCGGCTCAGGTGCCGCCGTAGAGGCCGAGCCGATGCCGCCGGGCTCGGGACCAGGGTCATCATCGGGAGAGGACTGTGAGATTCCCGCCATTGCATCGACGGTCAGAAAGCGAGCGAGTATCTTCTAAGTTGGCAGCGGAGCAGAATGGAGCCGAGAGAAGAAGCAGAAAAGCAAGAGACAAAAGCACAATATATTACCAAAGAAAAATTCTGACCTTGTGGGAGGCACAAGTGGATCGTGGGGAAAAGTATGGGGGAAGACCCCTTTCTTATAAGTAGAACCGGACCGGCGGTTCACGACGTCGGCAACTTGTCACCCGGACCCTCCGGTAACCTGGAAAGGTTCTCATACCGGAAATACTTCCTCGTATCCATCAAACTCCACTTGGGCCGAAACCGCTCCACGAGAAGCAGCAGATCGAATTTCCATGAACGTGCTAGCACACCATGTTTTGGCGCAAGTTCGTTAGGGCCCGACTTGCTATTACCTAACAAAATCGGGATGCTTGCCGTCATTCGCCAGGGGGCTCCCTGTGAGTCGCTGCACGGCCTTGGCTTGCGGATGGTATGCAATATGGAACTAAACATGTCGTCATGGGCTTTCCCTTTTCTCTTTGACGCGTCTTTCGGATGATGTGCTGGCCTTCGGAAATGGTGATAAACCGCCATGTCAGTCGAGATGACACAATATCACGGAGCTGTCTATGAGGTTGCAAGAAAACTAGTGCCATAGGATGGCCTTAGGGCGAACCCGAAGATCCTGCATAAGACTCGAGAGTTCCCCTCGATGGTGTGGTTCCCACTCGGAAGCACCCGATTCGCTGCAGCTTGCTGTCATCCGAGCTCGGCCAACCAGAAATCTTGTCTGTGTCTCTGCTGCCGTAAATATCTGTTCCGCCAGGGGCTAAACTCAAGGGTCTTCCCATCACTCCATGCCCAGTTCTACCGCCTCATTGAGAACCACATGTTCGATTTCGGCGCTATGTTTGGTTTGCGCGGTCCGCTGGGAGCGCGGTCTAGACTCTAGAAATGCCGGGAGGCTTAGGTCATCAGTGGCAACCCCTTTCAAAGAACGGGAACTTGGACCTCATTCGCCTGAGTCATGTAGCTGGTCCCCCACGTGCCTGGACCGACCGGTAAGGGTTTCCACTACACGTGAGCAATGGAAATTTTGTATCATAATGCTAGCGAAATAATGAAGAAGTTTTCCTTTCACTTGAAGGAGCTGAGGAAAAGGGGGGATTCTTTTTCGCCTGATCAAAATATAAGGATACTACATTTCAAAACAAGGCGCTCGTGTATTATCACGAGTTATAGCACGTAGTAATAGGCATACGGAGTACAATAAAAGTAGCTTAACTATTAAAGTAAAAATAGATAAAAAGAAAAGGTCTATATATATAATATTTAAAATAAATACGTAATTTAGTACGTAACGGGCACTTTATAAGATACGATTACTATCCTTATTACGTAATATACCCCTTAATTACTACTATTAAGGAGCTATTATACTTAAAATAAAATCTCTAAATACCCTTATAAAGGCCTAATTTAGTTAAATATAAAAAAAAAAAAATAACTATAAGGGATATATATTTTTTAAACCGCGTTTATTATAAATATATCCCTTTATTTAAACTAAATAAAATCCTAACTTAGAATAGCGCGTATTTTATTACTTTTAGTATATAAATTACTAAGAGCGAGGCTATTTAGCTACTTTATATATATTTAAATTCTTATAGCGTTACTTAGTTATTATTTTTTTTCCTCTTTTTAACTTTTTATAATTATTATAAATACCCCCGTTTATTACGTATATATACTTATATTATTAAATCGTTTATTAATTTTATTTTAAATATAAATATTTAATATATTTAAAAATAATAATAAGTTTTATATAATTTTTATAATACTTCTTATATACGTATTATATAATTTATTAAGAGTTTAAATAAATAACAATATTAATAAGCCCTTTTAAGTTATTACTTTCCCTTATAACCTCTTATTTATTTATTAAGGCCTAGCTATTAAGCTTTTTTTCTTTAGCTAAGAGGATATTAAAACTATTAATTAAAATATTAAGGATTTTATTAAGTTCGAGGCTCTCTTTAGCGGTTATAATAAAGATAATAATAAAATAAATAATAATAGTAAGAACTTTAATAAGCTTTTACTTATCCCCCCTTTAGAGCTTAAAAATAAAAATAAAACTAATTTAAATAATAAGCTTTTTAAAAAAAAATTATTATATACTTATTATTTTAAAAGTTTATATTTAATATTATTTTAAAATTTAAAAAACATAAGACTAGCTCTTTTTAAAAAAGTAATAAAAAATAAAAAAAAATACTAAGAAACTAAAATACCCTCCGTAATAAGTATAGTTCTTTTTACTATTTTAGGCCTATTTAACGTATACTTAGTCCTTAAAAAGCTTAAAAAAGAGGCTTTTAAAGAATAAGAAATCTAATACTTACCCTATTTTAAAATAGCCCTTTAGTATACCGACCCTAAGGATAGTAATTATTATTTTATAAAAAATAATAACTAATATACGTACTATTTTAATAGCTATTTAGTTAAAAAATATATTAATATATTAGTCGTTTTATAGCTAATAGCCTAGGCTCTTACCGAGGTTATTATAAATAACGCTCCCTTTTTTATAAATATATTATCCTTTTTTATTATTAAAAAGCGCACTTTTAATTATAATTTTAATAAAATATTATTAAGTTTTATAATATCGTCCGCTAGATATATAATAACTAGAGGATATATAAAAACTATATTAGCTTTTATATAAAGGACTTTTTTAATATATACCCCTAGTCCTCTCTTATATTTATTATAATTATTTATAATTAACTTCTTATTATATTACTTATTTTTATACCCTAAGTCGTTAACTTAATAATTATTTTAGTTCTTACGCCCCTTATTACCCCTATTACTCTTAGTTTTATAAATTTCGAAATATATAAAATATATTTCTTAATACGTATACTAACCCTCTTCTTTAATAATACTATATTCTTAATAATTACGTACTTTATAAACTAAGAGTTTAAATAATAAATATAAGCCTAGGTCTTATTTTATATATATATACTTTATAAAATAAAGTTATTTTAAGAATTTAAGCCTTGAGGCTATAAAAAGTTTTTATTTTATTTATTTTAAGCCTCCGGGCCGTACTCTAAGTTCTATTTATTATTTATTTTTAGGTATTAAGTTTTTTTAAATATAGTTTAAATTAATTATTTTTAACTATTTTAACTATTTATAATAGCTTTTTATATATTATAAAAATTAAAAAATATATAGAAATATTTAAACTTAGCTCGTAAAAGGTTTTTAATAAGTCTACTTATTAATATATTTTTTATTAATATATAAATAACTTCGAAGCTACTTCTAATATACTCTTATCTTAGTTATATATTCTATATATTAATATAATAAAGTTAAATAATTATTCTTTTTCCTTTTTTTATAATAAGTTAAATCGTTTACTAATTATCGTAATTAACTAACTATACTTTTTTTAAATTAAGGGTAATATCCTTAAAAAAGCGCTTTAAAACTATAGTCTTTTTTATAGTTTTTTTAAAATAAAAAAGCTTAGCTTTAGTAATTAATATCGTAACTATTACTTAGCATACTAATTTTTATTAAATTAGGCCGCTAAAAAAGAATATTATATATTCCTAAAATAATCGTTATATTACTTTGTTATTCATAAAGCTAGTATTTCTAATTAAAAGTAATAATTGCGCACTCGGTATACTACTATAATAGAGCACAAAATATCTTATTGTATAAAAATATTAAATATAATAGTTAATTACTTTAATATAAGTTACGCTTAGCCCCCCGACGGAGCAATCTACCGGGGCCGTACCGTGTATTACGTATTAGGGAAAACTAGGTATAATACGCTTTATACCTAACTACTAACTAAAACAGTAGTTAACCGACTCGACTATTATCTCCCTTTTATTAACTCCTAACCTTCCGCTACGTAATTCCAGCCGCCTATAGGGCGAGCTTCACCCACTCTAACGCGCACAGGACCTCCTAGTGCTAGCCCGCGTAGGCAGCTAGGTTTAGTATAATCTATTTTTTTATATAAAGTAAGTTCTCGTCGAGGTAGTAGTTTATATATTAATAGGTTTATTTAGTAAATTTGTTTAATAGATTTGTTTAGTAAATTTATTTAGTAGATTTATTTAGTAAATTTATTTAGTTTAAATAGAGAGTAGCTTTAAATAATATTAGAAGCGATAAGGATAAAAAAAATCTTTACGAGCTCTAGTATGAGTAATAAATATTAGCCTATTTAGCCCTTTTTTTTAAAAAACCTTTATATTACTATTAAAGTTTAGAACCTCTATAGTTAAGGGCCGCTTTTAACTATTATAACTAATTATTATAACTAATTATTATAACTAATTATTATAGCTAACCTCTATTATTAACCTTTTTTAACCGGCGCTATTATAAAATAGCTTACTTATCCCGAATTAAATAGTAGTTTTCGTATTAAAATTACTATATTACGTTAAGCGCGTACTTAGGATATATTATACGTATTATATAGTTAAAAAGTATACTATATTATATAATTTCTTTTAAAAGCGTGATCCCGTTAAGGTCGATCTTTTATACTTATAAAGCTAGAAAAGAACTACTATATAAGTTACGCTTAGGTTAGTTAAGAACTATAATAATTATAAATAAGTAAAGGCGACGTCTAATCTAATTATAATAACTATATAAAATATACTCCTAACCTTCTCTTAATAGCTCTTTATTTCCTCCTTTATTACTTACCCCTCGTTTAGTTTAAACTTTTTTAAAAAAGAGGGGTAACTAAATATAATAAATCTATAAAATCGAAGCGTTTAATAACTCGCTTAATATATATATTATAAATAAAATAAACCTTATAAGTAATATAGTTTCGTAAAATCCGTATTTTAAAAAAGTAATTAATTAGTCTATTCTTTTTAAAATTAATATATTTTTTTATATTATTAATAATCCCCTAAGCTACTTTTTAGTTATTTTAATAATATAAAATAATAAAGTTATTAATATAAAATATTAATATTACTTTCTTATTTATAGTTTAGTAAATATAAATCTTTTTATAACTATATATTATATTTATATTATAAAATATAAAAATAAAAGTTTAGAACTAAAGAATTAGTAAGTTTTAAAGGCTATATAGAGCGTATTAGAGCTTATTTATTTTATTAATAACTTTATATCCCTTTAAGAGTTTAATAATTACTAGTTTCTTACTCTTAAAAAGTATATTAAGGAATACGTTAATAATATTATATTAGTTTATTTTAAAATTAAATTAGGTAGTTATTACTATTATAAGCCTAAAGGCCTTTATAATAAGTATTAAAGCGTACGTATTTTATAAAGAGTTAAGTAGTTATATATCCCCCTTTATATATATATATACTTTTACCTCGCTAACCTTATTATTAACGTCGTACTTATAAGTATATACCTATTTTAATAAAAATAAGATCCCTTATTTAAAATTATAATTAACCTCTTCTTATATATTAATATTCCTTAGCTTTTTTACTTTTATATTTATAATATCCCTAAATAGCTTTTATAATTATAATAAGAAATATTTAATATTACTAAACTTCTTTAATAAGCTTTAAAATTTAATTTTAATAAGTTATAGTTTTTAAACTCTTTTAGAGCGTTTTAAGTAGGTCTTATAAACTACTCCTTTTATTATTTAATAAAATATCATATATCTTATATTACTTTCCTTTATAGCTTTTTATTAATTAATCTAGCACGTATAGCTTTAACGAGGTAATACGGGATATTCTTATAAAGGTTATAGAAAGTAAATATTTATATAGAAGTAAGAATATATAAATATAGGGGAAATAAGCGTATATAAAAGAGGTTTTTGTAATAAAGAGAGTAATATAGTTGAATTATTATATAAGAAGTTGCTTACTTAACGAAAGGTCTAGGTAAGTAAATACACGCCTATATATAGGTATAAAAACCTCCTACTAGAATATTCTATTACTTATTAATTATAATATAATTAATAAGCGTATACGTAAGTGAATGCATAATCGTAATACGTAATTCCGCCTCGAGTAAATTCCAGATTATTTAGTTACCTTCTAGTACTTTCTATTGCTTACGTAAGCTTATATAAGCAGTATTACTTATATAATCAATACCTATAATAATCTACAGAAATCGTAGATTAATATGGTATATAGTTTGCTTACGTAATATTGATAATAAGGCGAATAATAAGGTAAACAAAGTTACCTTCGTAACAATTAATAATAATAATAAAACTACATTAGCCTCTTTAGCTTTATTAATTACACTTTAAAGTACGTTTATTAATTACTTAGCGTCCTAAATAATTAAAAATTTAATAATAATACTATTCTTAATTATAAAATTATTTTAAGTATTAATATTTTTAAAGTTTAGATCTACTTTTCTAAATATTTAAACTAACTTATTATTAATATTAAAAAGTTCTTATATCTCTTAAATTACTAAATTTACTTATTTATTTATAATAACTTACTCTTTATATACGGGATTATAAAAAACTTCTTTATTAAACTTAATATTTTTTATAATAAATACTTACTTAAGTACGGGTACTTAGACCTTATATAAGTTATATATTTTTAATATATATTTAACTAAGTATCCTATATACTTATAGAAAAGTACTTTAAACTCTTTTTAATATATACCCTTTTTATAATCCTTATAAAAAGGGTATACTTAGTAATTATATATATAAAGGCTATTAAAATATAAAATAATTAGTTTAGAATTCCGTACTTAGTAACCTATTATTATTAGTATTAATACTATTTTTATTAATTAATTTTTATTATAATAAGTAAATCTCTTTTATTAGCCTCTTATAAAGTAATATTATAAATAAAAATTACTATTAATATTATTTTATTTTATAAATTCGTAAAGAGGTTCGTAAAAAGGTATATCTTTCGAACTTTAATAATTACGAGTTAACTTACTTTTTTAATATTACTTATGGGTTCTTTTATATCTAAAAATAGAAGTTTTATTTTAATTCTTAGCTTATTATACTACGTCTTATATACGTATCTAACGTTTATAATTAAGAGGGCGATCTTATTATTACTTTTAAAAAAGTAAATTAGAGTCCTTTTTTAATAACGAATCGCTACCTCGAGGCTTTATAATATAAAAAGTACTTCTTTTTCTATTTTAGTCTTTAAAAAGAACCCCTTAAATTACTTACTATATTCGTTAAAAACTATAGGTATATATTATTATTTACTAAGAAATAGTTTAAAATAAAAAAGATCTTAATATATATAATACTATAGCCGTAAGGCTCTTCTTAAGGGTAGTCCTCTTAAAACTACCATTTTAGTTTTAAATAATATATATACTTTATACTTAATTTATAATAAAGGTTTAATATGCATATTTTAAGTTTTATATAATAATTAATAAAAAGTATTAAGTTTAAAATAACTTATTTTAAAATACTAAAGGAGCGCGCTATTAAACCTCTTATAAATACGTTAATATAAATAATAAAAACTTTTATAATTAATTAATAATATAATACGAATTAAGCTCTATAAAATATACTTAAAGTTTATAAAAAAAGGATAAGATTAAAAGAGCTTATATTTAAAAAAGATTAGATTATTATTTTAAATAAACTACTTTTTAATAATACTCTTATAAAGCGTTCTTTATTATAAAATATAATTTAGATCGTAGTACTAAAGTACGTTTCTATTTAATAGAGTCTCTAAGACTATATTAATATAAAATCCCTTAATATAAGTAACGTTCTAAAGCTTTAAATTATAAGTTCTCTTTCCTTTAGGTCCGTTTAAAACGCCCTTTATAATATAAATACTATATATAATAATAAATAATATAATAGTTCTTAATTTAATATAATTTTTATTATTTAATAATACGTAACTCTCGGGTTTAAATAAGCTCTTATTATTAACTAAATATATTACTTTATAACTATTTATTATTATATTTTAAAAAAAGGGATAAGTACTATTTATAAAGGTACTAAAAATTACGTTTATTTCTAAGTCCTAACTTTTTATAAATATAATAACTATATAGCCCTCGTCCTAGTTTATTAATAAGCTCGCTATAAGTTAGTTAAAGGATCTTTTTAAAAACCTAGGTTTTTGAGAAGTTCTATTATTCTTTAACTAACTAGCTTTTTTAAACTTATTATAAAATAATTTTTACTTATTTAATTTAATAATAATAAGGACTTTTTTTATATAGCTCTTTAATATTTATATTAATAACTTATTAATATTTTAATTTATAAATACTTATTTTAATTTTTAATATACTATAAAGTATTCTAGGTATACGTAATTATAAGAGTATATAATATTACTCTTATTATTTATATCGTTAACTAAGTTAAAGCGTTTAATAAAAATGAAATAAGCCCCTCTTTAACCTAAAGGTCGTTTAGTATATACGTCCTAAGTTACTAAATTAAATATATATATAATTTCTTCGAGGGTCCTCGTATATATTCTAAAAGTTATTAATTTATTAAAAGTTTTATATATATATTAGCCCTATATAAAGTTAAGTCTAAACTTAATTATAACTAAGAAATTAAGTACGGTAATCTCTTTACTAATTTTTAAAATATTATATATTTTAACTTAAAAATAAGTAAATTACTACTTTTTATACTAATATTAAGAATTAATTCTAGTCCTTGCTTTATTAAAGGCTTATTAATATTCTTCTTAAACCGCATTCTTTATTATTAATTTAAAGGGCGTAAATTCCTATTTTAAATATTTAATAATTCGCTATATACTAAACTTAGTACTATTTTTAATAACTTTTTAAAATACGTATTTATATAGTATAACGTTAATTAATTTTACTAATTACTAAGTAAAGATTTTAATATATATATTAATAATGTTACGTTTATAAACTATAAATTACTTATATTTAGTATTAAGCTCTTATTATTTTTGAATATTCTTAAGTATATAAATCCTCTTTATAAATATAATATAAAAATAAATTTATCTATATAAAATAAATAATATAACTAGCTTTATAAAAAAAGACCTAGCTTAATTCTATAATTTATTTATATTTAAAAAAGTTAAAAAGTTCGTACTAAGAATTATATTTAAAAACTATTAATAAAGAATTTTTTAATTTCTTTAGTCGTTTTTAAATACTTTATAATAGGCTTAGTAAGCTCGTAATTCTTTTTTATTACGGGTTATAATTAATTATTTAAATTTAGAGGACGAAGTAAGCGTTATAAAAGGGTTAAGGAATACGTTAGAATTTAAAATATTTAAGTTAACGTATTTCTAAACCCCGACGCCCTTATTTATAATATAAAGTACGTTAAACTATTTAATTTAATTATTATAACTAGTTAATTTAGCTTAAGTTAAAATAAATATAAATAAGTTAGTTATTTTAAAAAGATTATAAAAATCGTATTAATAAGTATATTATTATAATATAAGGTCTTAATTAAAAGCTAGGTTTATAATTATTACGAATTATAATACGTAATAATAAGTATATAAAATATAATAAAAATAACTTAACTATTAAAATAAAAATAGATAAAAAGAAAAGGTCTATATATATAATATCTAAGATAGATACGTAATTCAGTACGTAATGGGCACTTCGTAAGATACGATTACTATCCCTATTACGTAATATGTATTATATAGCTATGCCATAATTCAAGTATGTGCGAAGGCATGCTCAAAATCAGGCATCAAGGGAGGCGGTTTATTCTAGTGTGCTGTACCAGACTTTGACTTTCTCCGCTGGTACTTCCTAATAATATCGGTGTTGGCCAAAGTTATAGAGAGATTGCGAGAAGTCGAGGAACCCTTGCACGGAAGCAGAGCTGTCAGGGAAGAGTTTTCCAATCACTGTTCCGGGCAAGGTACGAGGTTTTACGTCGATATGCTGCGAACCAGAGTCTTAGGTGCGATGGGATGTTTATTTTGTATCCAGATGAGATTACTTTTCAGCGGTAGTCCGGATGTCTTATTATTCATCAACTTTGATCTTTACACAGGACTGAAAATGGGAAACTCGAGCCTGGCAACATTGATCTCGAAAAATCAGACGAGACAGAGACCTGGAGAAGCGTGAGGTATTGTAGCAATGTTTCAACGAGAAATGAACTTAATTAGAGAGATTAAGCCATAGTCTCGATCAAGCAAGCGACGAGCCCGTACACAGTACGGTTGCTAGTTGTGTTTCCGCCCTACTTTGATTAACCGAGCGGCGAATCCCAATGCCAAAAGACGTCCGTCCCCGCCGAAACTGCTCTAACTCCACTATTCATCATCAGATCCGCCTTATCAACTATTCCTTTGGTATTCAAACTCACATTTCTGCTGCGAGGTTTAGTTTGATTTTCATCTCACTGAGGTAACTCTAGGTTCGGGATCTTGGAGCTTCTATGAATTACAAATTATGTGACTTCCAGCATTGAACGATCCACATCTACCTTCAAAGTCATTATTTAGGCAGAAACCACACGCAAATGACCTTCATCAGAGTCTACTTCGGTGATTACCTCAACAGCGTCCATTTCATCATCGTCATCACTATCCAAATCATCTTCCAGGGCGTCGGCAACTTCGATGCTAGTAAGAGACTGCTCATCTATCTCATCTTCCCTGTGACCCAGCATCTTTCCAATGTCATTGGATCGATATTCGTCGATTTCGAGTTCCTTTCTCTTCAGCCCTTTCAAACTGATCTTTACCAGGCGATATGCCAGTATTCTATCGCCTACCGCCTCGAGGCTCATGCCCTCACTGCTCTCGAAAAAGCTTCCAATGCCCGCCTCAACATTGAGTCCTGCAGCAGCGAGAACAGGCGCCGTACCCTCCACGTCACCTTCACGTCGGCCAGTCGTAGTGCTTGACATTGAGAACTCCTCAGCAATCTTCAAACCGGTGATGATAAAAAGCTTCCCAGGCCGCCAAATGGGCGCGTCGATGAGTACCTTTCGCGCTCTGGGACATTCAGCGATGAGCTTCTTGATCTCATCTTCCCCTGGGTCGCGAGTGA
The DNA here is from genome assembly GCF_023278565.1 of Colletotrichum lupini. NCBI lineage: Eukaryota > Fungi > Ascomycota > Sordariomycetes > Glomerellales > Glomerellaceae > Colletotrichum > Colletotrichum lupini. The sequence goes on along the minus strand of NC_064673.1, from coordinate 2,425,666 downwards.
AGAACTCTGTCTTGAGCGCAGACATTCTGTACTCCGTCGCTCGGCTCTTCTCAACACCGCCGCCGATTTTGGCGCCTATAGCTCCAAGCATCTGGGCGCCTAGCGAGATATTGGCCCCGTTCCCTTTACCTCGAGAGATGACGGCCTCCTTGTCGACAATTGTTGTGACATCAGGCCATTTCTCGAGCTGCGCCAGCGAACGGTGAGGAGTCAGGGGATCTGAGATCAGGCTGCCTAGGAGGATGGAACTGCCGGGAGGGAAATCAAAGTTGGGAGCGAGGAAGTACGTCTTTTCCGCCATTGTACTTTAAGGGTTCTTCTCAGAATCAAACCACGATGAAAGATGGTTGGATGATAAGAGCAACTGACGATATTTTGGTCAAGGCGGTTTCGAGCCAAGTCGTGACTCATAATCGAAATCCGAGGCGCTTTGGTTTTGATGTGAGATAGACAGTCCCATTGGCCTTTGGCAACATGTTCCCCGCACTTGCTGTGCCGCCCACTCACGTTCTCTGCCTCGAGAGATGATCCTCTTGAAGATGGCTTCAGGCTTCACATTAGGCATCAATCAGCTGCGTTGAAGCACAGTATTCACGACATCAAACAGTACTCATTAAACTGAAATTACTCGGCGATAGCATGGCGCATGGATTTTTAAAGATAATTGAATGGGCCGTTAATTTGATGCAGATTCTGGGTAGTATGTGCCGACTCTTTGGCTGAACCTTTCCGATGGAAACGATATCTGGATGTATCTTTGTACTGGGGCAAAAGAGGACATCGGACATAAGTCAGGGATTGATTTCAGGCTTCCTAAACTCCAGACCAGCGATCACACCGAGGCCGAGTTCAGACTAAACGCCCTGTCTGCATTGGGACAAGCTAGTCAAATGCTCCAAAACTTTCGAGGTCGGTCCCATTACAACCAACGGGATGCGTCTTGAGTAATTACTACAGCATCTCTCGACAAAGCAGAAGTCCCACTTTCGGGTCAAAGTGGTGCAACGATCGAAACCTCCCAATTATCAGTTGCCATGCGCAGTACAGCAGGTAGGGTATGCGAATTGATGGCTTTGAGAAATGTGTGAAGGAAAGCAACGCTGATATCTTAGACCCTCAGATAAGGTAGCGCACCTGACGAGGAATTAGGCCCCTTGTTGTGTACGAGGTGTACGCCTTCTGATACGTTGCTAGGCGTGACTGAGGGATCCCTGGGCGCTAAGAGATACATGTACTTCGGTTTTAGGACTGAAACGTGGCCATCGCAGCCTTCTGAAAGAACTGTATCTCATCGGTACTGTTATGTTCACTGTTAATATCGGCTGTGTATGTGAAGATGCCGTTGCTGGAGACCAGAAGATTCAGCGAACGCGCTGAAATGGTACATGTTGATTACTGCGAAACAGTCTTCTGTATTCATAGAACTGTGTTGTGTCTTCTCCGATATCAGCTCAATACGGTGTCAACAGCATAATGTGACAAACTAAGCTCCCAATCTTTCTGGATGTCTACCCAGAGCCGATTTCAACCGTGCTAGGCGAACGTCCTCACGCAGCTTAAAAAGCTCGAAGGGAGACAGGTAATGTCGCTCATTTCCAGCTGGAATGCTAATCTCTGGTAAGACGTTAGACCATGGCTTAGTGACTGGATCATAGGGGTCATGGAGATACCCTTGAACAACTCAAAGATGCCTCTTCGAGTTTTAAGTAACCTCAAGTCCTGCGGGCTGAAATGATCTGTCCGGTTTGATGCGTACTTAAGAACCATCACTGCAATTGACAATGCAATTGGAGTTGCGACGGAGCAGCCGGACATTGAACGGCTTAGCTCATGACCAATCCAATCTGAATGCACGTCGACACCAAGGGTCCCGAATACAGACTCGCTCGAGCTCATTGGAGGGTTAAATCTAGGGTCGAAGGCCCCATCCTCGTTTGTGCCACGAATCGATATGACTTTGTCACCAAGGTTTGCTGGGAACATCTCCCAGCTGTTAAAGCCGTCGTTGTTGGCAGCCGCTAGGATTGTGATCGCTCCGTCTTTGTGATGAACTGCGTCATTTATGGCGTCTCGTATACCCTTAACGTGGTGCGGAAAGCCAAATGACAGTGAAATGAAGTCAACGTCCCATTCATGGGCCGCTTTGTGGATTGCTTGCGCGACGTTTATTTCGGCCGTTTTGAGAGACTGGCTGTTCTCAGTGATGCGAGCAACAAAGATGTCAGCCTGGACCTCCAGCTTTAAAAGTAGTGTCAGAAGGTGCGTTCCGTGGCCGTCAGTGTCTACAGGATGGATCGAATTTGATACGAAGTCGTGCCACGTAATGTTCTTTGACCTGCTCGGAATGTCAAAGGTCGGCGCGTTGGTGTCATATCCAGTGTCCAGAATGGCAAGCTTGATGCGGCTGCTCTTCGTGCCTTGCTTTTTGTCTTTTCTTACCATGTGGTTAAGCTGAGATACCTGTTCAATCCAACGGCTTTTCTTGTAGCTTTAGGCGTCCGTCAGCATCTGAAGGCGGCCACGAGGTCTCAACTGTGTCCTACAGGAAGTACATACTGACCTTTCCAAGGAAGACAGCGGGTTCATTTCGCTGCCTGCTTTCGGGACTCTATTTGCGGGTAGATGTTTCAATGGCTCACGTTCACGGTGCCTCGGAACCATTGCCGTTCGTTCCATTTCGTCAAACTCGGCATCCCAGCCTGTTCCCTCAATCAACTTCCTCAAAGGCTCCACAATTTAATCGTGTAGTATTGTGCGCCTCGCTTCAAGATTCTCTTCGGGTCTCCCTGGATTGAAGGGCGCGTTCTTGAACAATATCGGGTCCAGACACTTCGCAGCAGCTAGCTTGTAACGAGGGAAATGGCAATCTTCTTGAAAACTCTCGTTCTGTAATGACTTTCGCAATGTTGTGAGTACTTCGTTCGCGTATTTGGGCGTCCAAGTACTCGGATGGCTCTCGAAATAGATATGCTGCCTTGTTGCGATCTCAACAAGGACTATTCCGAGAGCCAGAACGCGAGGATAACGGTGCATCATGCCGATGACCTGTCGACATTCCGGCTCTCGCTGCTGAAATTCTGTATGAATATCCGTCGAGAGATAAGGCTTGCAGAAGTAGTTGGTGTCTCCGTCGTCTTCCTCCCCCATGAAGAAAATGTCGTCACTGCTTGTCGCTACGCTCATCCAGTCCGAATCATAGTGGAGCCATACTGCCTTGGCTATCGTGTACGCAAGTACTGGCCTCATTCCGTACCTCATGTCGAACCTTTCCAGGATATCTCCAAGACGCAGTCCGACTTGTGCTGCAAATGAGTTCCCCAGATGGCTCGGCCCTGGTGGATCCAGTAAGACCGTTAGCCGCTCTTGAATTACCTTGAAATACAACACAGACCCATAGTTGCCGATAATGAGCTCACATAGGCTGTCAACGATCTTAGAGTCTTGTATGCTCATGTGGCCATGGTGTTCTTCAGCTCCCTGTCTCTGAGGTACGGGGTCTCCTGCGAAATGTATTGTCTTGCCCTTGCTAGCTTTCCTGGTAGACAATAGAATTTGAACCTCCTGCCAATTCAATGTCCCTCCTTGGAGAGGGTTTAGGGTGGCAGAAAATAGCATATCGAACCGCAGCTGATGGTGATCATCTGCCGAGTAAACGGGCTTCAGTCTCAGCCGTGCCCGGTGTCTGGTGTTTGCTGGATTTTCTGCATCTGTGCAACTGCATAGTGCGTGGTTGGCGAGAATCTTTCGAACTTCTTTTGCACGTTTGGTGTAATCTGATACATCCTCATATCTCGAATTTGCGTCAAGATCAGTCGATTCAACCAGGTCATCTTTTGCTGTTATCTCGGAACACAGGTCCAAAATTTCGAAAAGTGAGTCGTAATCAATCCTTCGCTTTGAGACTGCTTTCTTGATGTTTGTCGCGAGCGATGAACTTGCCTGGCTATTGTCTCCCCAGAAGAAGGTATCAAGGCCAAAAAGGCCGGATACACCGCCAGCTTCTGTGTCTTCTACGAAAGACTGCGCAGCAGCAACCTTTCGAAGCGTAGGATACTTGGCGATAGTTTGTACAGATGTGTCTTGGAACTATCATCGTGTCAGTCTGAGAATTTAGATCAAATGTTCGGAGAGCTCATCAAAGGTAGGTTTAATGCGGAACGCGTGAAGAATGATGAGATGAACTTACACAGATAACTTGCTCGACTTGAGACAAGAGCCTGTCGATTCTCCGATCTCTCTCCAGGGCTCTCTTGATGCCGTCAGAAAAGGAAGACGTCTCCTCCGCGAAGGCGCATAGATGAGCCCCCAGCGCTGCCAGCTTAGTGTTGATCTTCCGACTGGCATACTTCACCAATAGAGCCGAGACCCTTGGGAACGACTGCTGAACGAGCTGAACCCCTGGGTACTCTGGAATAGTCGACATCTGAGGTAGCTGGTCAAAAAGAAAGCCAGCTGTGGCAGCGATAATCGCTTCCGATCGATGAAAGTGCGCACTGGACGGTTGAGGGGTCCAAACCGAGCCAGCCTGATCAGATGCAATTCGGGAAAATTGCTGGTGTGGGTATTGGCGGGCAGGACCTAGTGATGAATCTGACTAAGATGATTCTTGCGGCGAAAGATGATGTTGATAGGTCAGCCTGGTTAGGTTGCCTACAGATTGATTGAATGCTGTCCCGGGAGAACGAGACGCCGTGTTGAGAGAGCCAATTGCAACATCTTGCAGTCAGAAGAGGGGGAGGGGGAGGGGTTCTTTCTGTCCCATGTCAGCTGACAAAACCAACAAGGCGACATTCAACTCTCGTCGATACACCAAATCTCATTCGCATCAGTGCATATGGTCGCGCGCTGTGGCTAGAATATGAGCTGAAGCAATGGCCTTAGCATATAGCTCCATCTATGAGGCTAGTCTGAGTTGTCGCGAGCGATTGCAAGAGTGTGTTGCTCAGCCAGCGCTAATGACGGATGAGTGGGCAAGGAAACGACTAGCTGATTTCAACCTTTGGGCAGCTGGCTCAGGCGCACTCGCCAGAGCACATGCTTCACTTGACGAACAACTCTCCGAGAAGGAAACTGTTCGGAGTGTTGTAATAGATCTTTTGGGGCTTCTTGAGGCATTGACACGCCGGTGTCTACAGACAGGTACCTACGGCTATGCCTGAGCCTGAACAATCTCCGCTGGTTTTCTATTCCACTTGCTAACTTCTGAGTAGTTGGTCACAGTGATTATGTGGACGATAAATATGCCGATAGCTCCAGTGACGAGAAAGAGCCGGCCTTGACCGAAATATTCGCCGACACCGAAGCAATCATTACAAAGCTTGTTCGAATTTCGATCGCGATCCGACGTTCCGGCGCTCAGGCTCACCGTGATAGAGCAGACGGCTCTTATGTATCAGATATCTATGATGAACTGAGGGATCATCTCGGCTTCCTAATTAGCGTCTGGGCTACGAAGTCAGAGCGAGAAAATGGCTCAACAAGATACCCCGAATATGCATCATACCGACTTAACGAGGTCCAAAAAAGGCTGATAGAGTCTAACACAAGAAGGCGTCATCGCTTCCTTTTCGCGAGGAGACGAGGTGTAAAGCGTGGGAAAGAGCGTGATGACTTCACGACCGATGAAAGACAAGTAAGGGGTTTGCAAATACGTCAGCCCAGCACCTGCCAGGAAGTAGGCAACGCCGTCAACTTACCGACGACCGAAGGCGCGGCACAGTCACCGCACATACTTTCTCATTTTGCTGCTGCTACAATTGCTGCAAGTTCTGTGCCTACTGCGATTCAGAATCCCATCAATCTCGCCTTGACAAGCCAAGCTTCAATGACTGCGCCTTCCTCTATCAGTTCAAAGGTTGTTTATCCCAAGCCACCTAAAGTCAAAGAAGGCCAAGAAATATTTCGTTGTCCATGCTGTCTCCAGACTTTGCCGCTTGCTACAGGAATGGGCCTACGTTGGAAGTAAGTCGTTACTCGCATTGGCATATTCATGGGACTCACTTGACTGACTGACATCCAGGAAGCATTTGACGCAGGATATAATGCCTTACAGCTGCGTTTTGAGTTCTTGTGAACGTCCTGAGAAGCTCTACGACACACGAAAAGAGTGGCTGAAGCACATGTCAGAAGAACACAATCAGTGGCAATATTGGCTATGCTCGGCGTGTCTTGAGCCCAAGAGATTCGACGTTGAGCAACTTTACGTTGAACATCTTCTGAGAGAGCACGCCAATGACATCTCCGCAGACCAGATCGAGGCAGTTGTTTCAATGTCAGCATCTAACGCGCCGCTACATCTTGAACAAGTAAGCAAACATGGGCCTCTCGTTCTAGTGAAATAAAAGTTTTAACGCCCTTAGTGTCCCTTATGTCCCGAAAGCTCAGCAGGCGATCCTGAAGTCGACCCTGAAGCTATGTTAAGTCATGTTGCAGAACATATTCACTCATTTGCTTTGTATTCAGTGCCGTGGCCAGACATGGCGAGCAAAGAGCGTGAATATCTTGGCATTCAATCGGAGCACCTTGCCGCTGATTACTTCGCCGTGAGCTCGAAAGCGGGAAGTAGCAATCAGTGGGGGGATTCCCCTGGCTCAGAAGACACTAGAATTGATGCTGAAGGAATGCCAGACTTGGTTTTTCAGGACCAAAACCCGGAAGGTAAGCTTTCCACAACCTCCTGCCTAGACATTTTCGATAGTACCTTCTGCTGATGACGTTGGGCAGTTCCTTGGGATCCGGAACCCGTGCTAGAAATGACACCGTCCAGCGCTGAGCCTGACATAGGCTCGAGCCACCTTCATGATTCCAGAATTCCCGACGGAGCTAACTTTCAGGGCCAATTAGTCTCGAGACAGCTTCCTGCAGGAACATGCGGAGGCAACACCTTTCTTCCGTACTCCTTCTTGGAAGAGAAGGTAACTACGCAGTTGGTCAAAGACACCCTATCATATCAAACGAACAAATCTCCAGAGACGATATCAAAGATCGCCTCCTTCGTTTGTGGAAAGCCCGGGGCCAGGAGAGTTTTCGCGGTTCTTGCCTGCCTTAGTCGCCCGGAACGGATTGACTTGTTCTACGAGCACAATTTTGTCGACTCTATTCTACCTCTCTTCGTCGATAAAAGCAAGCAAGTGAAAACCCGATCCGCTGAACCTGGCCATTCTGAGATCACCAAGAGGGTTTTTGCCGACAAGTTTTGGGCATTCGTTATTTCGCCGTATCTCTTTTGTGACAACCAATGGCAATTTCTTGCACCGGTCTTGAACGAACATCAATTCAGATACTCCTTCCGAAAGGAACACCGAATGCCGTTCTTAGAGCAACCTGGTGGATACAGAGAAAGTCACTTCAGCACGGTGGGAAAGTGGTCTATTCATCAGTCTCATTTCGAGAAGAGCTCAAAACTTGTAAGCGCACACAAACCCACGACCAACGCATTGCCCAGGGCTTCATGGATGCGACACTTACATGATACAGCGCCTGTCAGTCGACACAAATGGACATCCCATTGTAGCAGTGAAAGAGCTGAGAAATGTCAGCATGAATGATGCAGAGTACCATGCCGCAGCCGAGGCTGAGGCAGGAGTTCTAGAAATGATCCGTGAAATGAAGCATCCGCACCTCATCAAGGCAATCGCTTACTACAAAAGGGGTGATCGGTACTTTATTATTTTCCCGTGGGCCGTAGGTGGTAACCTCCGAGACTACTGGGGAAGAGAACCTCCTCGTAAGCTAGATGCAGATTTTGTTGGCTGGGCTCTTGATCAACTCTGTGGCCTGGCTAGTGCGATTAACAAGCTTCATTCGACAAAGGACTCCGCGTGTCGACATGGGGACCTGAAGCCAGAGAATATCCTTTGCTTTGAGAACACTAGGAGCTCCGACCCGTTTTCTCAGCCGTTTCTCGTCATTGCGGATGTTGGTCTGGCTAAAGTTCACATCTTAGTGACGGAGATGCGTAACGAAGCTACACGCACGATGAACGGAACGGTTATGTACGAGCCACCTGAAGCCGTACTGCTGCTAACTAAGAAGCTACCACGATCGCGACGTTATGACGTTTGGTTCATCGGCTGTATTTATTTGGAGTTCCTGATTTGGCTTCTTTATGGAAAGGGGGCACTGCTTCGATTTGGAGATGACATAGCGCATCCCGTGAACAGGACACGGCAATTCTTCGATGTACATGGATCTGGTGTGACCGGAGCGGCTAGCATTAAACCTGGTGTTCAGAAGTGGATGGATTGGATCAGAAGGGACCCAAGATGCCCGCCGAACACTGCAATTCGAAAGTTGCTGGATCTCATTTGCACACGATTGCTAGTCATAGAGGTAAGCAAGCTGATGAGGAAAGAGTCGTCTGGAAGCGACAGTGCCCAAGGCAGCGCCACTCTACATGCGACAGATGGCCCAGATACCCCGAGCATTGTTCGATCGGACGCCAACAGCAGCTTACAAGGCGATACCGCCGACGACCTTCGTTATCGAGCGACTTCTATTGAAATGTACGAAACACTGGCTGGCATCGTGAAAGATGCTTCAGGGAAACCGCCCAGAATTGCTTGGATGAATTGGCAAGCGAGCTCTCCAGGAGGACTGGGACAACGCGGAGGTACCTTGAATATGCCTCAATTAGGTATAAGGGGTCGACGCGGCGTTAATGCATGAGGTGAAGAGTAACTTCCCTAGGATCTCGTTCTCCTCCAATAAACAGTTCCTTGGTAGCCATTGATGATGGCTTGGCGGGTGCAGATGATAGTGGCCTGGGCCATCCTGACGATGTAAAAGTCCCGCATCCCACCTTATGCAATATTTCACACTGATATCGACAGTACGTACGTCTGCCTCGAGTGGTATAAGTCTGCGTGATCTTGGCTAACCACTTCCTTACACGGCATAGATGGTATTGGTTATGCTCTAATAACCTTCAAATATCGATGTGGAGAGCTAACATCTCATCTAGTTGGTACGTTTTCAGCCACCACCAAGATGTGACCTTCACTAATAGTCACTGATGAGCAGACGATATGTCTTGACCCTCAAGGTTGAAAGATTTACCTACAAATCTGATGTCTGGCGGCCTGGCTTTTATGTCCTGACAATGCAACTCTGTCTAGCCGGTAAGCTTCTTGCTATTTCGAGAAGAGCTACAAATTTTGACCAGTAATGGTTTCTTAGCTTGATGATGAGTGGGAGTGTAGCCCAGATGTCAACACAGCATAAGCGCTGTCGAAGGAGATCGAAATTTCTCGTCAGCTTCCACTAAGAAATATAACTAGCACCCTTTGTCCTCGATGCAAAGACCTCCAACAGCGGCTCTGGTCACAAAGATTCTCTTTTTCTGATAACCTCGGAGCACTGGCAAACAATTTGGAAGTCTGTGGCCTCTGTCGTCTCCAGTTCTTTTCACTTGAATCCATGATATCCAAGAGCTATGGGGAGATTCGGTTTGAAAAGTTCAGCAGCTATTTGACATCAAGTGTGAAGCCTGGACGGCCAGTTGCAGTCTTGTACAGCTTGCCAGGTAAGAACGACATTAGTTCCATCCATTTATCTCGTGCTGACTCTGTATGTAAGGAAAACCTTTTTTTGGTGCATAGATGGGGATGCCAGTGCTTCCGGCTGCCGGTAGTCAAGCACATATCGCAGCATTATCGACGTGGATAAGGGTCTGCGACGGTACGCATGACTGTATCCCAGTATCCGACACCACCTTCCTTCCAACCAGAGTCATTGACGTCGGATCCAAGGGAGCCGAACATTGCCGCTTGCTTTGCGCAGACCGTGGGCAAACGAGATCAGGAAAATATCTTGCCCTATCGCATCCATGGGGGTCTCCGGACCAACACAAGAAATTTTGCACCTTGAAAGAGAATCTTGAAAGCTTCAAAGAGGGGATTAAGTTGACGGAGCTCCCCCAAACATTCCAAGATGCTATCAACGTCACACGGAACCTCGGTATTGGGTACCTCTGGATCGATGCGCTTTACATAGTTCAGGATGACCCTGAAGACTGGAAGATGGAGTCTCTTCTCATGGAACAGGTGTACAGCTCGGCCTATGCAACTTTTGCAGCTAGCTGCGCAAGCGGTACCGAGGACGGCTTCTTGAAACCTCGACCATGGCGACAATGTGTTGCGTTAGCATCCGACAGGGGCTCCTACTACATCTGCGAATCTATCGATGACTTTGGGCGTGATGTAGAACAGGGGGAGTTGAACAAGCGGGCTTGGATCCTTCAAGAACGAGCTCTATCCCGCCGCACAATATATTTCTCGGAAAAGCAGACGTACTGGGAATGTGGAAGAGGCATAAGGTGTGAAACAATGACGAAAATGAGAAAGTGAGTCTAGACGGGTCTGCCAATGTTTTTAGCTAGACTCGCTTGACTGACTTTTCGATGTATCAGCCGGAAAGCCTCGTTCCTGGGAGATTCGGACTTTCCACACTCCATCGACACCTACGTTCGCGGAATGAAGATTGAGCTTTATCAGGATCTCTATCAGAAGTACTCGGGTTTGGCACTCAGCTCCATTGGTGATAGGCCAGTTGCCATCCGCGGGCTTGAAGCACGTCTCATCCGCACCTTCAGAACTGTCGGCTCTCATGGAGTTTTTGATACTTTCTTCCATCGATGTCTACTGTGGAAAAAGGCCAGCCGGTCTCTGAATCGTATCGAGTCGGAACTGCTCAGAGGAGTTTATGTTCCATCATGGTCATGGATGGCTTATGACGGCGAGATCAAATACTTGAATGTTCCCTTCAACAAGTATTCTTGGGAGGCGGACATAATCTCGCCGTTTAGGACTTGGTCATCTCAGAGCATGAAGGAGAGGGGCGAGAAAGAGGGGGTATGTGAGATCAAGGGGCCTGTATGGGACTTTCGGGGCTGTGATAGCCTCAAGCTGGAGCTCGACAATCCAGACAGGAGGCTCTCGAACCTCAAATGTGTCATTGTGGCGAGGAGAAAGGATTTACAAGGCGACCCTCAACAGTCACATTACATAATAGTCGTGCACTCTGTTGCTGTTGACGGGCTCTGCGAGATATATGAAAGAGTTGGCGTTGCGGAGGTCAGAGGAGAGCAGATTGCATTCAACAAGGGAAGTCAGAGCGGTATTCTTAGGTGATCTTAGGGTATAGCAACTAATAGCAACATGTCTTCTATCTTTTAGGGCATGGCTATAGGTGTAACTCTGCTAAGCCGGACTTCGATGCTTTGTTTCTGTTGACTGATCGTAATGACGGCGATGCTGCTTGAAAATTTCATCTCAGCAATGAATCATGCACTCTCCCACGCATCCTTATTCATCCAGTATACACCCACGAAAGCAAGCCACGAACCTATATTCCGCCCCTCAATCCAATTCTCGTCACCAGCACAGCAGACGCCTTCCTAGGCCGGTTGGTCAAGTCAAACTGTCTGGGTGGTGGAACGGTTAATGATCGACAATCAGATTTACGCCAACCAGCCTACTCGACGACAGTTTTAGCGAGAGTCCCCGAGTTCGAATCCCAGCATGAGCACCATAACAATCGCCAAGAGATGTAGCCGTACCGGTGGTGAACTCTTTTTTTCTCGTCTTCGCCTTGTTGTTTGTTGAATTCAGTCACAGGTATATCCGCGAGAGCTGCCCGCTGCCGTTCTGACCATGGCGATGCCGGCTACCCTACCTGGGGGGAAGATGGCGATGAAGGAAGCAGTTCTAGCCATATATGTTCACCGCACTATGATTTGGGAAAGAATGGAAGGCGGCAAAAACCAGGTATCCCATCAGGGGAGCCCTGTTCTGTCGCCAGTCTCACAGTTGTCTGCCTTCGCGCAGCTTACTCGAAGAATACGGCTGTTGTTGAAACCATCTTGGTATTGAAAACAAGGTATGGCAAGAGAGACGCTCGGCTATGCATGTTACGCTAATGCTCATCCCTCAGATGATGGATCGCCGTCTTTGAAGAGCTCGTTGCTCTCTTCGTCCACGCCGAGGACCGCGGTCCTCACCGCTCGTCCCTGCCATTGCCATCGCACAAAATGCAGAAACTTCAAGATCCAGTCCAGACTTTCCAAAAGCCAAAACTGCCACATACGGGCTTTAATCCCTGAAAGTTCGTATCCTACATTCTGACCACCGCTCTGACTATTTCCTCCTACTCCTTGAGTAGTCCGAAGCCTTCTCGGTCCTGCTTTGGCTTCGCATAATGTCAGGGAACACCTGAGCTATTTCCTGAGCATGGCATCACTCGGGAACCATATCCCCTAAATCCAAATAGTATTGGGCCGTTTCATGATCCCCCGTGTTCAAATAGTGTTGGGCAATTTCGTGATTTTCCAGCTCAGTGGCCCGTGTGATGAATTCGACCACACCTGGCGATTCTCTCACTTCGTCTATCTTCGTCGTGACTTCGAGAATTGGCAATAGTATTGATCCCAGCCACTTGGGCAACCGTCCTTTGGTGCCAGAAATCTCTGTCCACCTCGAGAAGATTGGAATGATACCGCACCGTCCACGTTCCTCTTCGTACTTGGCCAAGGCTCCTTTCTTGATCAAGCATTCCACAGCAATTTGCAGTGATGATTGCGCAGAGTTAGTCAGTTCTGCTGGCCATCTGGGAGCATCTGTTGCAAACACATTGCGAGAAAACCGCTCCCACAGCCCCATATCGGAATCATCGCGGCTGGCAAGAATATCCTTGTAGTCAAGCAGGCGGCTGTATACGCCAGCATCTAGCGCGCAAAAGCTGGCGGGGTGAGTGGCGGACGTGGGGCCAAACAGGGCCCTGTCGTTGAAAACCTGGAAGATTGTTTCCGCCGGAGACAGTCCTTGGACATTGAGGATGGTTTCAAAGTCCAAGTTCAAAAGAATATCAATCAGAGGGTTTGTAGCCGACACGTTGAGGTAGTGTAGGGCATTCCGAGATTCTCCATCAACTTCGAAGGGGTCCGCGCCGAAGTCAATCAAGCTGCGGAGTAGCTCCGCCGAGCCACATTCGACAGCCAGAAGAACGAGAGGTTCCGGGCTTTTGAGGTAGGCGAGATTTGGCCTGCAAATTTCCAGCATGTGAATCGCCCCTTTTAAAGCTGCGGGCGTTAATTTTTGCCCTTTCCTCATGGAGCTGAAGGGATAGAGGACGGCTTCGGCAATGGGGGTCTGACCATCATTCATTACCGCCCTCAGGTTGTGGTCTTTGTGCTTGTCGTACTCTTGAAGGCATTCCAGTAGCTCGATGTCTGAATTGGCGGCTGCGAAGTGCCAAACGTTACGTCCACTTTCATCGGTGTCTGTGGTTCTTGCTCCATGGTCCAAGAGAAGCCTAAAGACCTCGGGCGACTCTGACAGCATCAGGGGTGTCTGGTCTTTATGGTTGCGAACATGGACATTGACATCTTCCCCCGATGTCAAGATAGCAGCCAGTAGAGCTATTTCGTCGGTCTCGGCCGCGTAGTGTAGGATTGTAGTTCCATCTCGAGGCTCGTCCATAGCAAATTCATCTTCTGATGATGCGCCGGATAGTGCTCTCTGGGGCGCCATCAATGCATTTGGATTCCAACGAGGATCCAAGATAAGCCTTCTCACAACTGCCGTCTCGCCATCCTGAACTGCTTCTCTGACAAGTTCTTCGTACAAGGTGTCGGAGACATCAAGAGGTCGGGACCTGGCAATACTAGAAGGACGAGCCAAATCAAAATGGTCTAGGATCTCATAGATACCTGTGGCCAATAGTGATATATCATTGTAGCTGTCGTATTCGGGAATGGCTCTGTCAAGGATCGCGGGAAGCATTCCCTCCAAAAACGAACGCGTCGGTGGCTTGAGAGGCGATGGCCAGTATTGTAGAAGAGAATCTTTGCCATGGAAGAGCTGTACGAATCTCAGATCAAGGCTAATGCCCAACTTGAGAAGTTGAAGTAGGATCTTTGGAGCACGGATCGCCTGGCAAATGAGGAATGCCAATGTTGCCAGTGAGAATTTTTCGTCTTGGCAAGGGCCAGCTGTTTCCACAGTACACGACGCTCCTGAATCCAAGAGGACTTTTATAGTCTCCTCCTGAGAATCGGTAGGCTTGCAGTCAGACACTAGTTGTGAGGGGTCTGCAGAGCGTCCTAACAGGGCCGTTGGACCGAGCAATGCACAGTAAAGAGGGGTGCCCATAGAGCTCGGCTTATTGACGTCCACTCCCCATAACAAAAGTTGCTCACAGAGCCGTGGAAGCCCCAATGACGCAGCAACGTGGAAAGGAGTGACCGAGTCATCCTCGAGTCTCGACATCAGCAGATTCAGAGGTGTCATCGAGAGGGCACCGGAGCTAAGGTTGAACTGCTCCGGCCATTCCTGCCTGGCGTATTCCAATAGCCATTGAAGAAAGTGCGACGACTTCCTTGAGTGAAAAAGCACGTGCAGAGGTGTCTTGTAATCGGTGTATCGTTGGCGGGCCAAATCGGGTAGAAGCTTTGCTGCCGCACCATATTCGGGGCACTTGACGTCTCTCTCAGCAACATATTGCCGGTGTACAAAGCATTCAGTCAATTGTTTGTCAAATTCGGCATTCAGAAGTATGGCAATACACCTGTCGCTATCGATCTCTGTGGGTTTGGGTATGAGTTCGACTGTATGATCCAGGTGTTGGCTGAGAACGTCTTTGCGGTAACCGTCCGTCGACAAGCGCACGAGCAAGGCGGCCCAAGAGTCGCAACGCACAAGAGAATCGAGCTGACACTGAATTCTGTAGATACTCGAGGTAAATGCTGAGAGAGAAGGAGCCTCGCTTCTTGGTCTTGCCGAGCTTGCTGACCACGCGAGGCTGGGGTCATCAAGAAGATCGCTCAAGTCGTCAAAAAGGGTGTGGTCTGGGCACGCTGGCGAAGTGTCTTGTTCTGCGAAGTCTTCAAACAATAACCAAAGACTATGGAGAGTACCAAGAAGTTTTCTGACAGCTACGCGTGCCTCGTCGTTGACGCCGCGGTCACGCAGTAGATGGTATACTGATCGAGCTTTGGATCGAGCCTCTGTGAGAGCCTGTCCAAGCCGATGGTTGAGAGGCATCGTAGCGAGTGTAGTTGTATCGTACGCATGTATGATAGGTGTTCTTCGCCTTCTCTGGGGTTTGGAGGGAGAAGAGCAGGTGATGATGATGATTGAGTTGCGGCTGTAGTTGTAGGTGCAACGTCAAATCTCGGCCGATGTCGACAATGAGGTGTCACAGCGTGTCGCAAGCTCTGCAAGGCGGGTCCGTTGCCGCCTGGCCAATGCTGTTGCCTCCAGCGCCGTTGAAGTCCGTTTTAGCGATTTAGCGCCCGTAGGGAAGTCTCTATAGCGGCCGCCGCTGGGCCATCGGGCGACCTTCCTTAGTCATGCATATTGCTTACATAATTCACGATGACAATGAGATCACGAATCTGGAACCCTCTCGCCGTGCACCTTTTTCCCAACCAGCGATGGGTATTGTTTGCCCCAGCTACGGAATCAGAACCTCAATAGTGCTGCCTTTCATCTAAAACTTCCGAGACCGGAATCCACACGTCGCCAGTTATCAAAAACAATACTTTGAATAGAGGCCATGCTCAACGAGCATCAAGTGCGATTCCGTGACAGCCTCTGTGGGCCAGGGCAAATAGTATTTCAACCTCTCAGCCGATACCCACTTTCTGGAAGCCCGTGTCTGCTCTAGTTTACTTGAGCTTTGCCTGTAGAGGTACAAAGTGTGACTCTCAAAACTTCTTCTGGAATGACCTCACGCTTGCCAACGGAGTCCCACTCCTTGGACTGTCTGCTTTGAAAGGACCAGGTACCCGAAGGGCATGATTAAATTTGGGAACTCTTGAATAAGATGCAAGGTGAAACTATACTTTGGACCTATAATAATGTCGTCGTCGGGCCTTGTGTGAAGCGACGAAGCTTTTCTCTGAAGAAAGAAATAAAGAGGCCCCTGCGCACATGGAGCTTGTTTGTGAGGCTAAGGGTACGAACCACATCTTGTAATCGAGCTTTTATTATAACAGGTAAATTAAGCTGAAGCTGTGTTCATTGAGTTTCGCCGGAACGCTTCGCGAAACAGGACCATCTAAGTGTCTCTGTCGGATTAGAAGTCTAATTCGACCGCGGCATACAGCCGACTACGCAGGGGCCAATTAGGGGCCCTATTTACGATTATCGTAGCCAGCCTAACCTGCAGTTAGAACCTCTTTTTTATACCTACTATATAAATATTTATATAGTTTAATTAATCTCTTTATTAACTTATAGTTCGAACTAATTACTCTATTATAAAAATACTAATACTAATTAATAATTAAATTTTATTATTATAAATTAGTAAGGTATTTCGCTATATAAAAAAATAACTTTTTAATACTATATAGAATAAGAGATTTATACTAATTAACCTTATAGAAATAAATAAAAAAGGGAGTAATTTTTAAATATTATACGGAATTAAATAATTATAATTTTTTATTATTTACGAGAGGTTAATATCTATTATATTAAATTACGTTAATTAATAAAACTACTTAAGTAACTAGCTTTTTACTATTACTTTAAATAGCTTTTTTATTAAATAACTTTTTTATAACTAGCCCGTAATTAGAAATTAACTAGTTAAATCGGTAAAAAAAAATACTTACGTAATAACTACTTACCTAATTAATTAATATAACGGACGAGCTTAATAATATAATATAAAAAAGTACTATATAATTGAAAAAAAAGATTTCTAAACGTAAATATTCTTGATAAGTATAATAAAAACCTATATAAGAGTTATAAAACTAAGACATTTATAGTATATAAAAAGTCTTAATATTATAAGGATTTTATAAATATAACTTTAAAACTTATAATTTAAATAATCTCTTTATAACCCCCTTAATTACTTTTTAAATATTATTTAAAAATATAATATAGGGGACGGTTTAATAAGGGAAGAGGGGATTTAGAAGTCTTAATAATATTAAGTTAAGAGTATTATAAATCTTAGAAATTAACTTAAAAAAAAAGTAGCTACTTTAAAATAGTCTTATAACTTCTTATTATAGTTATTATTAGTTTAAAAAAAAGCTAAAAAAACGAAAATCTAAGGGAAAAAGAAAAGAATCCTTTAGAACGCTATTAAAGGGCTTCTTTTTATATTAGCTCTTAATACGAGATTATTAATTTTAAAAAATTAACTAAGTAATAAAAAAAAAGTTAATAAGTAATAATTATTTAATTATAATTAAGTTATAAAAAAGACTATTTAAAAAATATAAAATAGGGTATTAAGAAGTTATAAAAGAAAAGATTTTTAAAATATCTACCCCTACTAAGTACGAGTAATAAGTAATATTTTTAATAAGTCCTTAAAGCACGCAATTTTATAAAAAAGAGGGCTTAACCTCATTAACCGTACTTAATAATATATTTAGCTCTTTTACGAGCTACTTAGTATTTATTTTTAACTATTTTTATAAAATATTACCTTAAAAAAGGTAAGTTAAAAAAGGAAGCTATTTAGAGATTATAAAGAGTACGAGGCTTAAGAAGCTAGAAGTATATAAAATAATAAAAATTAGTAATTAGTAAAGATCTTAAAACTAATTATTATATCTTTTTATAATAATATAAACGTTTATTATTACTATTAAAAAAAGGAATTATTAAAATTTATTTTTTATATTAAATAAAAAAGAGAATCTTAATAAATATAATAATTAGTAATTTAAAAAAGTAATAATAATTATTAAAAATAATAAAAACGAGAGTAGTAGCGAGATAGTAAGAAGAAATAAGAATTTCTTAGACCTTAATAAATTTATTAAGTAATAAAAGTACGGATTTATTATAATTAGCGCGCGGATTAAATATATTTTTATTAGAATTAAATATACTAATAATTATTAATACGAAAATAAGCTAGGGTACGACCCTTAATAAGTTAAAGTAAAAAAAAAAATAATAAAACCCGATTTTAAATAGAATCCTAATCCTTTATAAATAAGTAAATATTAACCCGGATTATTAAGGGACGTAAATATATAAAATTATAAATTAGCCTAATAATAAGTAAATTAACGTAATATTAATCTATTTAACTAAGGTTTATAAAAAAAAGGGGCTATAGGGGTAATTCCTATTTTATAAGATCGCAAACGACCTTAATTATTAGCTAAATAAATAGTTTATAAGCATAAGCCTAAGAATTATAAAAGTAATTAATAAATTCCTTTATAAATAAGGGGTATTACTAGCGTAGTTATAATTATAAAAACCGCACGAAATCTTAGTAATAACGATTACAAAAGAGGAATTTATATTATAGAACTAAATATAAGTTAATAAGGTATATAATTACTTTAATAAATTTAAAAAAAAAGTAAATAATTGTAATGGATTCGGGATGCGGCCGGCGACAGGACGCCGATGACTCAGCGACCGGTGCACGGATCTTATTACGAAAGAACTTTCTAGGAAGCAGAGCCCTTACGAAGGACTCTGCAAGCTTTAGTCTTATAATACACCCATACCTACATTATAGCCTCGCTGGTTAAGTGCTCATAGCCTAATCTCTTACAATAATATAGATTTCTTCTTTATAATTACTAATAATAATCTATTATTAAAAAAGATATACCGAGGTAAAATATAGTACTAAAAGTACGATAATTAATAATTTTACTTATTTGAATTTATAACTTATTATTATTATTAATACGAAATTCGGTACCGATTAGCTAATAAAAAAAGAAGTAAACGACCCGAAGTTATTAATAATACGTAGTAACATAAGGATCGTATATAAATACTAAAAATATAATAATAAATACGAAGTAATTTATAAACCTTAAAAAGATCTTTTTAAAAAAGAAATTATACTTTAGGGGGAAGTATAAGGTCTTATGAAAAACCCTAATAATATTTTATAATTATTATAAAAAGGTCGGGATTAGGGAATATTAGTACTATTTAGTAATTAATATCGTATTTATAAATAAAGCTTTTAATTATTATTATAAAGCGGTATATAATCTTAATTAAAACGACTTTTTTAATATTATTAACGTAATCTAAAGCCGCTTCGAGACTTATAATAAAAACCTAAAGCTCTTATTTAAATTATAAGTAATTTTTTTCGTATTTATAATTAAGATAATAAAGGGTAAATTATAAATAAAAATCCTTAAAGAGCTTATTAATTAAATTAATAAGCTAGTAAAAACCTAATTAAATAAGGGAATTGATAAATAAAAAGTTAGATATTTTTATACCGTAATCTAATACGTATTAAAAATAAAAATAACCCTATATTAAGTACTTAAAAATTATAAAACGCTCTACTTAAAGCTAAGATTTAGTTTTAATATTAAAATAAAAATACTATACTAAACCTATTTCTAAGTATACGACGGCCTTTATTAATAATATTAAGTTAATTAAACGTATAATAAAAAAAGAAAAGAGGCTAAATATAATAATCGCTAATAAAGAGGGCTAAATTCGTTAAATAAGCCGAGATTTAACTTATAAATAAAATAATAAAAAAAGTAATATTATATTTATAAAAAAGATAGATATTAGTTAAATAACTACTTTAAAAAAGAGCGTACTAAATCGTACGAATAAAATAAAAAGTTGAGGGTAATAAATAGAAAAACTAGCCCTCGTTAGTTTAATTAATTTTTTATTAAATATAAAGGTAGATCTAGGGGTATAGAACTTTGTAAAAATAGCTAAAATAGCGGCTTAAAATATCTACCCCTTATAAAAAATTTAGAAAATAAAAAAGATCTTACCCCTTATACTAACGAATTAGATTATAATAAAATTAATAATATTAAGTACTCCTTTTTTACTTTATTAACTTTTAGAAAATATACGAGGCTAAATAAATAAAAAGTAATAAAATCTTTTAATAAGTAAGCTTTTATGTATAAATAATAAGGGAAGGTCCTTTAGATAATAAATATAGAGGTAGTTAAAAGGGCGAATTTAAGAGGGCTAAAGCCTATTTTTTTAACGCTTAAAGAGAAAATATTACTTTTTTTAATATTTTAAAAAAAAGAATATAGTACTAAATAAATTTAGGAATAGCTAGAGGGGTCCTTTTTATATTACTTAGATTACTTAAATACTAAGCTTATATAAGTATTTTATATAAATAAAAAGTACGGCCTAAATAATTTCTAAGGGATTATTTTAGATACTAAGGTATTATAATAGTTAATAAAAAGAAAAGGGTAATTTTAAATACTATAAAAGATAACGTTAGTAATATTTAATACGTTAATAATAGGTATTATAAAAATTAGCTTCGGCCTAAATAAGGAAATCGTCGCCCTAAGTATAGTAAAAATAGAGACGTACTTTGGAATAATAACTTTTTATATTTTACTTATTAATACCCTATTTCTCTTATATTTAAAAAATATAAATTAACTAAGTATTATATTTAATAATACGAGGAATAAAATCTTTAGTAATAAGTATTTTAAAATAGTTAAATAATAATAAGGGTATACGTTTATAAAGCTTATTAATAATACGAAGTTAATTAATTACTTAACGAACAATAAGCTTAGATAATTATATTAAAAATTCGGGTACCCGTTAGTTACGAGGCTATATAACTTCTTAAAATAATTAAGTAGTAATAATATCGAAATAGGGGCGCTAAAGTAGTTAATAAAAGTATATTACTAATATTAAATAAATACGCAAAGCCTACGTAAATTTAAATTTAAATTGCGTAATAAGCTTAACTTTAATTAAGAAATCGTCGTTAATATTTTTTATTTAAATAGTTAGCTAGTTTTATATATAATTAACGTAGCTATATCTTTTTAAATAGGGTAATTCCTCTAGGATTTATAAATAAAAATAGTTTAGGTAGCCCTATAGAAAGGCTAGATCGATATATACTAAGGACTGCTAAACAGTATTAAAACCGATACTAATACTAGTTTTAAGTTAGTAAAATTTAAAAAAAAATATAACGGCTTATAGTATATAGTTAAAAGTTATACTTATTAAAGCGTATTATAATATTAAAAAAGTAAAAAAAGTATATTAATAATTAAAAAGGGCGTTTAGAATTATTAAAAAAAGAAATCCCGATTTTATTAATAACGAATACCTCTAAATAGTACTTAAATACTATAATAATATAATAAGATTTAACGGGCTTATACTAACGCTATTAATGTTTAGAGTATATTTAAAAACGACTTTAGCCTCGCTACTATTACTAAATATAAGCTAACGAGCCCGAGTAATTAAAAAAATAATAAAGATATTATATAAAATAAGTATAAAAAATAAGTTAATAAAGTAATGACTATATATAATAGGCCTAATAAAGGGGGCAATTTAAATATATTACTAAACTTAGATATATAAGTATAATACGAAATTATTTAATAATAAGCTAGGCTATATAAATTAATTTTTATTAACGAGCGCTTTTACGTAATTATAAGGGATCGTAACTAGTCCCTCGAGGTATTAATTATAATAGTTAAACTATATTATATAGATTTTAACGAGGTAATTTCTAATTTATAAAAAGAAAAAGAGCTAGGGGAAACTATATAACCCGTAATAAAAGTATAAGAAATTATCCTTAACGAGATTATTATAATAATACTAATAAATAACGAAAAAAAGAAAATTGCTAAAAGGGTATTAATATTACTAGCGAGACGTTATAAAAGACTATAATAATAAGTCCTAACGTAGTAATTTATTATTAATAACGAGGGAATTAATACTTTTTATATAATAAAAAAGAAAGCCGATTTCGAGCTAGTAATCTAATTACGTAAAAAAAGCGTAATTATAATTATTAAAAAGCTATATAAGGGATTAGATCTTATCGAAATAAATACTCTTTATAATTAAGAGGTTTATTAATTTATTTTTTACGACCTAAAGAAGTATATAAACCTCTATATATTTAAATTACGAATAGTTCGTAAAATTAAAGGGAAAAGAATACCCTAGCTGTACGAGAAGTCTAAGTATATAATTTGAGGGTACGGTAATATTAAAAAAGTAACGCTATTTATATAATTACTTATTATATAGTACTATAATTAACGATTAATAATAGTATTAATAATATTATTATAAAAAAAGGGATACGAAATTTAGAGCTATAATATTACCTAGGCCTATACTTAATTAGCTATAGGGCTTATAAAAAAGATCCTAGCTTATTTACTAAAAAAAATAGTTAGTAAGTACTTAAAAAGTACGATTATTAAAGTATTTAAGTTACTATATAGGCTCGTAAAATCGGGTACTTATTAATAAGCTACTTATTACGATTTTTCTATTAATTAACTATTAATAATTATATTTATATATAACCCGTACTTCTTAGTTTTTAAGTACGAAGGTAACTAATTTAAAATCGTCAGAATATAAATTAATAATATATTAAGCCTATCCGATATTAATTTTATAAAAAAAGAGGATAAGGAGCTTTAAAAAGCGGGCTTTATAATAAAATTAAAAAAGGTCTTTATAATAAATACCCTCTTAGTATTTAATAGCGGGATTTTTATAATTAAAAAAAAACCGTTATTTTTTAATAAAAGGGATAGAGTAAAAAAATTAACCTCGTTAATTTAAATATAACCGATATTAAAAAGCGGTATAAAACTAAGCTTATATAAAGAGTATATATTATAAGTATTTATTAACTTAAAGTAACTTTTAACTACGCTAAAATAGTATAAGTTATAAATCTAATTAAATAAAACGTCGAGGTATTTAATAAGTAGCTTAAATAGTAATAAACGAATCTCGATCGAGGCCTCGTTTATTACTTAATTAACCTTATAATAAATAAGCTTTACGTTTTTATTAATAAGTTATTTATAAATAACGATAACCTTATCTCGTAATTAGGGTATATTATTATCCTAGCTAATAAGAGTATAAGTAAAAGCGAATTTACTATGTATAGTAATATTATTTATTACTTATTAACTAAAAATAAATAGGTAATAAGAAGTATACTTATATTAAAAGTTTATAATATAGTTAACGGCGTTAACCTCGCTTACGTAATTTTAATAATATTAAAAAGGATTACTAATTAACTTAGCTTTTTACTAATCCTAATAATTATCTATATTAATTCCTATTTACTATATAAATACCTTATTAAATTAAGGACGATAAAAAAAAAGAGGCTTATAATTAATATTATAGCCTTTAAATAGTTATATAAAAAACGTAAGATACTTAAGATTTATTAAATTAATGATAATAATAACCTCGCTAATACTTTTATAAAAATAGTACTTAATAAGGGGTTAAAGTAATTTATAAGTAGTAAAAAGGTTAATATATAAATAAAAAAATAGGTTATATAAAAAGAATAAAAAAAAAGGGAAAAAAGAAACGACTTAGTAAACGGGCCCGAGGTCGAATTATATTTCTAATTATAATAATTAAATTAATAAAAAAAAGAGAAAATTAATATTGGATTAGAAATCTAATTTAACTATAGTATATAGTTAACTACGTAGGGGCTAATTAGGGGCCTTATTTATAATTATTATAGCTAGCCTAACCTATAGTTAGAACCTCTTTTCTATACTTATTACGCAAATATTTATATAGTTCAATTAATCTCTTTGTCAACCTACGGTTCGAACTAACTACCCTATCATAGGGATACTAACAGTCTCTCTGGCCTTTGAGTCGTCTGTAGCATCTCGCCTATTCCTCATCCTCATCGTGGCCCAGCCGTCATTTCACTCAGGCGATTGTCATGTAGGTAATTTCAGCACTTCCAGCAGCCTCAAGCTAGCTGGAATAGTCGTTGTTGGCTGGTGCATTTCTTAGTTTGATTGGGATTGACCGGACCGGAAGCCTGAGCATCTGGCCAACATCTGGAGTTCTTGTGAGATCCCGTGGCTAAGGCTTGAAGCGGACTGTCGGAATTTGGTCAACCTTCGCTCGCTCAACCTAGAGCTGCAATATTTCCACGTGCAGACTTATTATCTAGCATATGTCATGGTGATATGAAATATCCAACTCTCAAAAGGTTAAGCATGCTGCAATGGAAGGAAAGGAGAGGATTGACAAAACTACCCGTTGAATACTTTTTCCAAATCCCCGTTTATGTAGGATCAGTCATAGGCTTGATTGACCTATACTCCTGCAGTGTCTAATCTGAGAGCTAACAAGTCGAGGCTGAGAGCCTGGCTCGATTATGCTTCCTTTTCTCATACGGGTGTCAGCCACCACGCTGTTACCCACAGAATGTCGCTGGTTCCCGCGTGGTTTCCCCATAGTGTCAACGGCTCTCATGCGGATGGATGGCAGTAGACGGTGAGCTGTTCATCGATCACGTCCTTTTGGCAACTGAACCCTGGGGTATGGCAGGAGGAGGAGCTTGCCGCACGAAGCTCGGGCGTGTAATGGCAGGTTCTGATATCACCAGTGTCCTCGAGGTTGGCCGTCGATAACTGAGCAGTAAGCCACCTCAGCTGGTGGATGAGGAGCGTTGGATGGGAGAAATTTGGTGCGGCCATTGAGGCTTGATGACCTGAATGTCTGAGGCGCAAACGACGAGCGTTGGCGGTACGTACTCCCCTTTGGAACAACGGTACGTACTCGACCTAGCAGCCCGGGCACTGTGCATCTCGTCCCTTCCACCTCTCCACCTCAGCTTTCCTCCCACTTCTCAAAGTTCTCTGCATCCCTCTACCGAGTGTTTCCAGCTCGCACATCACACGACGAGTCGCAGCTGAGGAGCACAATCAGCCAGTTTAGTCACACAGACCACAGTCTCTTTCGTCTGAAGTCGTTCCCGCCCTCTCGCAGCCCGCCTATCCATGCAAGGACCGTCTGATCATCCTGGCGCCCGGACTAGACGATGGAATGCCGCCAAACTCTGGCTAAGCATAGACCTCTTTGTGTTTCTCCAGCTTCTCTTTCGTCCTCCCACGCGTGTCAATTGTGACGACTCATCAACTTATCGATCGCTCTTCACCTGAAAAACGGCTCGATATTGGCCATTTAGAGCCTCCCGCAAGGACGGATACCTGATACACCTAGTCGTGAGCTAGACGCACAGTCGGTTTTTACTGCCCGCAGTTCTTCTCCCGCCCCTCCTCTTCATGGTCCCCGCCAGCGCTATTAGCTGCGATGGTCACCGGGCCACACCGGTAAACACGAGAAGCATTCGCTGGTGTGGCGACGAGATCACGGATACCGTTGGTCTGCCGTTCAAGGAAGATGCCGCGGGGCACACCAACGACGGTCCATCCACCGAGCCAGTACCAGACTCTAAAGAGCGACATGTTCCATTCGATCTGCGACATTCACGTCGATGGTATCCGAGACCTTCATTTATACTGAAACGAAAATACGGATGTCCCTCTATCTCTCCCGCCTGCGCGGCTTCCTCAATCCCGTGTTGGCGTA
This sequence comes from Colletotrichum lupini, assembly GCF_023278565.1. Taxonomy (NCBI): domain Eukaryota; kingdom Fungi; phylum Ascomycota; class Sordariomycetes; order Glomerellales; family Glomerellaceae; genus Colletotrichum; species Colletotrichum lupini. Next base: position 2,400,254 of record NC_064673.1, on the reverse strand, counting down.
CGGACATGGACACTGTCAACGAAAACCCCAATAGCGACTGCAGAGCCAACCCTGCTTTCTCTCTCGCTTTTTGCTGACCGCCGCTTTCTGCTTGACAACATTTCTTGCCTTCGTGTACCTCCTCACGCTACTCTGCCAAAAGCAGCATGCGACATCCAACCGCCGCCACCGGCCAAAGCGTCGCAACGGCGTCGTGCCCCTTCATGAACCCCCGACAAGGACAGGCGCCAACCAGGCGGTCTGGGAGGGACCCA